>NC_140951.1:89887679-90560179 GCF_014529385.1 Adiantum capillus-veneris | reverse complement strand
TCAAGCCATACCCGGATTATGGTCGATTTCCAATAAGATACCGTGGGTACTCCACCCGGCCAGGCAAAAATAAAACAAACCCATTCATCTCTTATCCCTCCGGCATGAATGACCTAGGTATAACAACTTGCCGCTTACACTGCCCTAGCCAAAAAGGGCCAATCTCCGACAAGTTCCCCAAGAGAATTATCTCAATTGGCCGGCCTTTCAATCAAATTGACCCCAAGAAGATCCATCTTGGTTCCCGGTCATTTCCAGACAATCTTCAAAACACAATAGACAATTTGAACCTCAAAAGAATTGACTGACTAGAGATACTTGAATTCCATAATATGACGATTGATTTCATCCACATAAAAATTACAGCAAAAGTGTCATCTATATCTTGAAGAATAATTCTAAGTTGTTCCGAAGAACCAACCAAAATATGATCAAGGGTTTGGACAAAAGGGAGATATTGATTTGATTCCAAGAGATGAATTACATGGGCTCATCCTCTAAAACTTGGAAATCGGATAATTAGCTGTTCCCAGTCTTTGCAGGAAGCATCTTCAACAGGATAGCCCTTCCACTTGATTAGTACTTCTCCAATCGTCCTGTGCCGCATTTGCTTCTCTTTAGTTTCCAGAACTTGAAAGTAGAAGGTTGGATTAATCTTCTTTTTCCAAAAATTACAGTATCACGAGCTTACATATCGCAAAGGGATAGTAATTCTAAGAGAGGAGTGGTTACAACATGCGTTGGATAGGATCCTAAACCCTCAAGATTCATAGTCTACGAGGTAAACTTGTTGTTGTAGAATCCCTCCTATTTATAGGGGACATGCCATCCGCTACTGGAAATTCAAAAACCTTATCCAAAATTTGGAAGCTTCAAAACAGGTTCAATGGCTTTCTAAGACATTGTCATAGATATTGTCTACGATCTTCTTGGATTTTAAATAAACCAAATGTCATCCGCGAAGACCAAAACAAATACCTCTAACGTCTTTGGGAAGAGATCTATTCCCACGCGATTAAAGGTAGCAGGGGTGTTAGTTAGGACAAAAGGCCTAACTGTAAAATTGTAATGCCCAAACTTGGTGTTGAAGGCGATCTTGGGAATGTATCCCTCCTTGATGCTAACCTTGTAGTAACATGATTTGAGATCTATGTTGGAATAAGTTGAGGCTAGGTACGGAGTAGCATCAACAGTGGTGGTTTTAGATATAAAGGTTACTAGAACTTCAAGTGAAACTTGCTCTGAAAGGTTTTCAGGTCTTTCAGGGCCAGTTATCGGCACAACAGTAGGAGCAACTCGTTCTCTCAACCTTCGACGGGGTGGCATGGTTACTATCTGCAATATCATATTCTTTATTTAGCAAGAGAGACTAGCATAATTTCTGAGACAGAATTCTAGCTTGGATAAATAAACATCTTTTCATGAGGCAAATTAGATGCTATAAGTAGAAGTTTACTTTGAAAATATGGAAATAAGATTGGACCATACTATACCTCTTTGGTTCCAATCCCAGCTTTCTCTCATCATTGGAATCCGTAAATTATTCAATACTTGTACGCGTCCCCATAGGGTTAAACATGTAACTCAATTTGATCCACATGTTCTCCATTTCTTAGTAGAAATGACACTTTCCTTAGGAGAGAAAAGTTTGATAAGGTGTCTCAACATGACTAACATGTTCTCTGGTTCGGCTATCTCCATTCTTTCAGGACTATTCTATAAACTTCTTCTTCTTGAATATTCCAAGCCATCAGTAATTTCAAAACAAGTCTTGCTATATATATTTATAGCTTTATCTGTGGCTAATCACAAGACCTTCTTGGATTTCATCATTACTACTCAAAATTATCTTCCAAAAATGTCCCAAAAATTAACTCTTCATGTGGCAGCTCCTTTACCCAATCTGGCTCCTTATTCTTAAGCTTAAGGGAGAATGACAAGTAAAGCTCAGTAAAACTTTCATCCCTGCCACTTTCATGTGTCTTCACACAAGTGCATGCGTCTTCATTCATTTATGCCACTTCCATGCGTCTTCGCACAAGTGCATTACCTATTCTTTCACAAATTTCTATATCGTTCATTTCCAGCTTTACTCACACTTCTCACTTGCTTAAATCCCAAGGACAAGTATAGGTTTCTGGAAGTAAGAGCTCCCTAAAATGTTCTAGCATAGCGAGCTTTCACTCTAGCATAGCTGCTTCCATCCTCTCATAGATAATCCGTTGAATTTCTTCTGGTAGATCCCAAGCCAACTTGAAATTTTTTGAATAATTATTGGAAACATCAAGACTTCATTTTGTAATATAATTGAAATTTGGGTGCTAGACACAGTTGTTTTTCTCTCATGCATTAATCTTAAACAAAAATTTAAAGGTTCAAGATTCAGAGCTAGGCTCTGATACCACTTGTGAGGGCGATACCCAGACACAACCCTACTCACCTCCCTCAGTCCTCTTGACAGTTCCAGAGAGTGACGTAGATCTATCTGCAGGTATCCCTCCCACTTGGGACCGACATTCAGAGAGGACTCTGACCTATTTCGAATGCCAACCCAAGGGGGTATATCCCTTCATTCAATGATTCTATTCGCTTCTCATCATCAATCTATCCTTGATAGCTTTCCGCACGCAAAAATCATGGTCCCTAGTCTTGATTCTCTTGATCTTTAACTTGAGGATCTGCTCTTGCTTTCTTGTTCTCCCTTGGTTCATGGTGATAACCCCTTTTTCCTGACAAGCAGGCACGGCAATTATCACTTTCCCCTAAGAAGGGGGATCTTGCAATCCTACCTAGTCTCGCTCGTCCCCGATTACCCATTTTTATCCCACGTAGTCCTAGCGTTTAACATAAATTTTTTAAATCAACATCCGGCCGCCTGTCCCTCCGGATCCGCTCAGCCACCCAACCATTTCATGAAAAATCCCTTCCCGAGGTAGTACTTAACTACTACAAAATCACGAAGACAGTCGTCTATCAGACATCATCAAACAACAAGCAGCATGCAATCTGTTGCATGCCCTCGTTCAGGGAAATTCATCTGGTTGTTCCCACCAGATCTTTATTTAGAAACTTTTTAATTCATTTGGTTTCCTTTATCTACTATAATTAGCTTGTAATTAGTTTCCTAACTAATCATGCAACAGATTTAGTTTCAACCAATTTATCTTACCTCCCATTCAGGCCAAGATAATCGGTTACAAGCCATCAAAATGGCATCACCTTCACAATATTTCCCTGAATTAAGTGTTTGAGAAAGGCTCATCAAGTAATTTAATCATTCCTTCATAAGCATTTTATTTCGAGAGGTATAGCACCATATGGTGAAAGATGCACAAGATAGCCCCGATATTCCTAGCCTTTCCAGTTCCTTTTTAAGCAACCAAGTCAAACAAATTTCCTTAATTAAATTCACATCATCCTCCCTAAGTATAACCTTCTCATCCAATGATTGGCATCAGGCCATACCCGGATTATGGCCGATTTTCAATAAGATACCGCGGGTACTTCACCCGCCGACCGGGCAAAAATAAAACAAACCCATTCATCCCTTATCCCTCGGGCATGAATTACCTAGCTATAACAACTTGTTGGTTACACTTCCCTAGCCGAAAAGGGCCAATCTCCGACAAGTTCCCTAGGAGAATCCTCTCAATGGGCTGGCCTTTCAATCAAGTTGAATCCAAGAAGATCCATCTTGGTTCCTGGTCATTTCCAGACAATCTTCAAAACACAATAGACAATTTGAATCTCAAAAGAATTGACGGACTAGAGATACTTGAATTCCATAATATGGCGATTGATTTCATCCCCATAAAAATTACATCAAAAGTGTCATCTATATCTTGAAGAATAATTCAAAGTTGTTCCGAAGAACCAACCAAAATATGATCAAGGGTTTGGACAACAGGGAGATATTGATTTGATTCCAAAGGATGAATTACATGGGCTCATCCTCCAAAACTTGGAAATTGGATAATTATTGGTCCAAGTCCTCCCAGGAAGCATCTTCAACAGGATAGCCCTTCCACTTGATTAGTACTTCTCCAATCGTCCTGTGCCGCAGTTGCTTCTCTTTAGTTTCCAGAACTTGAAAGTAGAAGGTTGGATTGATGTTCTTTTTCCCAAGATTACAGTATCACGAGCTTACATATCCCAAAGGGATAGTAATGCTAAAAGAGGAGTGGTTACAACATGCGTTGGATAGGATCCTAAACCCTCAAGATTCATAGTCTACGAGGTAAACTTGTTGTTGTAGAATCCCTCCTATTTATAGGGGACATGCCATCCTCTACTGGAAATTCAAAAACCTTATCCAAAATTTGGAAGCTTCAAAACAAGTTCAATGGCTTTCTAAGACATTGTCATAGATATTGTCTACGATCTTCTTGGCTTTTAAATAAACCAAATGTCATCCGCAAAGACCAAAACAAATACCTCTAACGTCTTTGGGAAGAGAACTGCTCCCACGCAATTAAAGGTAGCAGGGGTGTTAGTTAGGCCAAAAGGCCTAACTGTAAAATTGTAATGCCCAAACTTGGTGTTGAAGGCGATCTTGGGAATGTATCCCTCCTTGATCCTAACCTTGTAGTAACATGATTTGAGATCTATGTTGGAATAAGTTGAGGCTAGGTACGGAGTAGCATCAACAGTGGTGGTTTTAGATATAAACGTTACTGGAACTTCAAGTGAAACTTGCTCTGAAAGGTTTTCAGGTCTTTCAGGGCCAATTATCGGCACAACAGTAGGAGCAACTCGTTCTCTCAACCTTTGACATGGTGGCATGGTTACTATCTGCAATATCATATTCTTTATTTAGCAAGAGAGACTAGCATAATTTCTGAGACAGAATTCTAGCTTGGATAAATAAACATCTTTTCAAGAGGCAAATTAGATGCTATAAGTAGAAGTTTACTTTCAAAATATGGAAATAAGATTGGACCATACTATACCTCTTTGGTTCCAATCCCAGTTTTCTCTCATCATTGGAATCCGTAAATTATTCAATACCTGTACGCATCCCCATAGGGTTAAACGGGTAACTCAATTCGATCCACATGCTCTCCATTTCTCAGTAGAAATGACACTGTCCTTAGGAGAGAAAAGTTTCATAAGGTGTCTCAACATGACTAACATGTTCTCTGGTTCGGCTGTCCCCATTCTTTCAAGATTATTCTATAAACTTCTTCTTCTTGAATATTCCAAGCCATAAGTAATTTCAAAACGAGTCTTGCTATATATACTTATAGCTTTATTTGTGGCTAATCACAAGACCTTCTTGGATTTCTTCATTACTACTCAAAATTATCTTCCAACAATGTCCCAAAAATTAATTCTTCATGTGGCAGCTACTTTACCCAATCTTGCTCCTTATTACTAAGCTTAAGGGAGAATGACAAGTAAAACTCAGTAAAAGTTTCATGCATGCCACTTTCATGTGTCTTCACACAAGTGCATGCGTCTTCATTCATGTATGCCACATCCATGCGTCTTCGCACAAGTGCATTACTTATTCTGTCACAATTTTATATATCGTTCATTTCCAGCTTTACTCACACTTCTCACTTGCTTAAATCCCAGGGACAAGTATAGGTTTTTGGAAGTAAGAGCTCCCTAAAATGTTTCAGCATATTGAGCTTTCACTCTAGCGTAGCTGCTTCCATCCTCTCATAGATAATCCGCTGAATTTCTTCGGCAGATCCCAAGCCAACTTGAAAATTTTTGAATACTTATTGGAAACATCAAGACTTCATTTTGTAATATAATTGAAATTTGGGTGCTAGACATAGTTGTTTTTCTCTCATACATTAATCTTAAATCCATAATTCCAAGGTCCAAGATTCAAAATTAGGCTCTGATAGCACTTGTGAGGGCCATACCCAGACTCGACTCTACTCACCTTACTCAGTCCTCCAGACAGTTCCAGAGAGTGACGTGGATCTATCTGCAGGTATCCCTCCCAATTGGGACCGACATTCAGACAGGACTCTGACCTATCTCGAATGCCAACCCAAGGGGGCACATCCCTTCATTCAATGATTCTATCCGCTTCTCATAATCAATCTATCCTTGATAGCTTTCCGCACCCAAAAATCGTAGTCCCTAGTCTTGATTCTCTTGATCTTTAACTTGAGGATCTGCTCTTGCTTTCTTGTTCTCCCTTGGTTCATGGTGATAACCCCCTTTTCCTGACAAGCAGGCATGGCAGCTATAACTTTTCCCTAAGAAGGGGGATCTTGCAATCCTACCTGGTCTCGCTCTTCCCCGATCACCCATTTTTATCCCCCGTAGTCCTAGCGTTTAACATAAAATTTTTAAATCAACATCCGGCGATCTGCCCCTCCTAATCTGCCCACCCACCGAACCATTTCATGAAAAATCCCTTCCCGAGGTAGTACTTAACTACTACAAAATCAAGAACACAGTAGTCTATCAGACATCATCAAACAACAAGTAGCATGCAATCTGTTGGATACCCTCATTAAGAAAAATTCATATGGTTGTTCCCACCAGATCTTTATTTAGAAACTTTTAACTCAATTTCTTTCCGTTATCTGCTACAATTAGCTTGTAATTAGTTTCCTAACTAATCATGCAACACATTTAGTTTCAACCAATTCATCTTACCTCCCCATTCAAGCCAAGATAATCGGTTACAAGCCATCAAAATGGCATCACCTTCATAATATTTCCCATAATTAAGTGTTTGGGAAAGGCTCATCAAGTAATTTAATCATTCCTTTCCGAGCATTTTATTTCGAGAGCTATAGCACCATCTGGTGAGACAGATGCACAGGATAACCCCTATATTCCTAGCCTTTCCAGTTCCTTTTTAAGCAACCAAGTCGAAAAAATTTCCTTAATTAAATTCACATCATCCTCCCTGAGTATAACCTTCTCATCCAACTATTAGCATCAGGCCATACCCCGATTATGGCTGATTTCCAATAAGTATCGCGGGTACTTCACCTGGCCGGGCAAAAATAAAACAAACCCATTCATCCCTTATCCCTCGGGCTTGAATGTCTTAGGTATAACAACTTGCCGGTTACACTGCCCTAGCCGAAAAGGGACAATCTTCGACAAATTCTTCAAGAGAATCGTCTCAATGGGCCGGCCTTTCAATCAAATTGACCCCAAGAAGATCCATCTTGGTTTCCAGTCATTTCCAGACAATCTACAAAACACAATAGACAATTTGAATCTCAAAAGAATTGACTGACTAGAGATACTTGAATTCCATAATATGACGATTGATTTCATCCACATAAAAATTACAGCAAAAGTGTCATCTATATCTTGAAGAATAATTCTAAGTTGTTCCGAAGAACCAACCAAAATATGATCAAGGGTTTGGACAAAAGGGAGATATTGATTTGATTCCAAGAGATGAATTACATGGGCTCATCCTCTAAAACTTGGAAATCAGATAATTAGCTGGTCCCAGTCTTTGCAGGAAGCATCTTCAACAGGATAGCCCTTCCACTTGATTAGTACTTCTCAAATCGTCCTGTGCCGCAATTGCTTCTCTTTAGTTTCAAAAACTTGAAAGTAGAAGGTTGGATTGATCTTCTTTTTCCAAAAATTACAGTATCACGAGCTTACATATCGCAAAGGGATAGTAATTCTAAGAGAGGAGTGGTTACAACATGCGTTGGATAGGATCCGTAACCCTCAAGATTCATAGTCTACGGGGTAAATTTCTTGTTGTAGAATCCCTCCTATTTATAGGGGACATGCTATCCGCTACTGGAAATTCAAAAACCTTATCCAAAATTTGGAAGCTTCAAAACAGGTTCAATGGCTTTCTAAGACATTGTCATAGATATTGTCTACGATCTTCTTGGCTTTTAAATAAACCAAATGTCATCCGCGAAGACCAAAACAAATACCTCTAACGTCTTTGGGAAGAGATCTGTTCCTATGCGATTAAAGGTAGCAGGGGTGTTAGTTAGGCGAAAAGGCCTAACTGTAAAATTGTAATGCCCAAACTTGGTGTTGAAGACGATCTTGGGAATGTATCCCTCCTTGATCCTAACCTTGTAGTAACATGATTTGAGATCTATGTTGGAATAAGTTGAGGCTAGGTACGGAGTAGCATCAACAGTGGTGGTTTTAGATATAAAGGTTACTGGAACTTCAAGTGAAACTTGCTCTGAAAGGTTTTCAGGTCTTTCAGGGCCAGTTATCGGCACAAAAGTAGGAGCAACTCGTTTTCTCAGCTTTCGACGGGGTGGCATGGTTACTATCTGCAATATCATATTCTTTATCTAGCAAGAGAGACTAGCACAATTTCTGAGACAGAATTCTAGCTTGGATAAATAAACATCTTTTCAAGAGGCAAATTAGATGCTATAAGTAGAAGTTTACTTTGAAAATATGGAAATAAGATTGGACCATACTATACCTCTTTGGTTCCAATCCCAGCTTTCTCTCCTCATTGGAATCCGTAAATTATTCAATACTTGTACGCGTCTCCATCGGGTTAAACGTGTAACTCAATTCGATCCACATGTTCTCCATTTCTTAGTAGAAATGACACTTTCCTTAGGAGAGAAAAGTTTGATAAGGTGTCTCAACATGACTAACATGTTCTCTGGTTCGGCTATCCCCATTCTTTCAGGATTATTCTATAAAATTCTTCTTCTTGAATATTCCAAGGCACCAGTAATTTCAAAACGAGTGTTGCTATATATACTTATAGCTTTATTTGTGGCTAATCACAAGACCTTCTTGGATTTCTTCATTACTACTCAAAATTATCTTCCAAAAATGTCCCAAAAATTAATTCTTCATGTGGCAGCTACTTTACCCAATCTGGCTCCTTATTACTAAGCTTAAGGGAGAATGACAAGCAAAGCTCAGTAAAAGTTTCATGCATGCCACTTTCATGTGTCTTCACACAAGTGCATGCGTCTTCATTCATTTATGCCACTTCCATGCGTCTTCGCACAAGTGCATTACCTATTCTTTTACAAATTTCTATATCGTTCATTTCCAGCTTTACTCACACTTCTCACTTGCTTAAATCCCAGGGGCAAGTATAGGTTTTTGAAAGTAAGAGCTCCCTAAAATGTTCCAGCATAGCGAGCTTTTATTCTAGTGTAGCTGCTTCCATCCTCTCATAGATAATCCGCTGAATTTCTTCTGGCAGATCCCAAGCCAACTTGAAAATTTTTGAATACTTATTGGAAACATCAAGACTTTATTTTGTAATATAATTGAAATTTGGGTGCTAGACACAGTTGTTTTTCTCTCATACATTAATCTTAAATCCAAAATTCCAAGGTCCAAGATTCAAAATTAGGCTCTGATACCACTTGTGAGGGCCATACCCAGACTCGACTATACTCACCTCACTCAGTCCTCCAGACAGTTCCAAAAAGTGACGTAGATCTATCTGCAGGTATCCCTCCCAATTGGGACCGACATTTAGACAGGACTCGGACCTATCTCGAATGCCAACCCAAGGGGGCACATCCCGTCATTCAATGATTTTATCCGCTTCTCATAGTCAATCTATCCTTGATAACTTTCCGCACCCAGAAATCGTGGTCCGTAGTCTTGATTCTCTTGATCTTTAACTTGAGGATCTACTCTTGCTTTCTTGTTCTCCCTTGGTTCATGGTGATAACCCCTTTTTCCTGACAAGCAGACACGTCAGCTATCACTTTCCCCTAAGAAGGGGGATCTTGCAATCCTACCCGGTCTCGCTCGTCCCCGATGACCCATTTTTATCCCACGTAGTCCTAGCGTTTAACATAAAATTTTTAAATCAACATCCGGCGATCTGCCCCTCCGGATCTGCCCACCCACCGAACCATTTCATGAAAAATCCCTTCCCGAGGTAGTACTTAACTACTACAAAATCAGGAACACAGTAGTCTATCTGACATCATCAAACAACAAGTAGCATGCAATCTGTTGCATACCCTCATTCAGAAAAATTCATATGGTTGTTCCCACCAGATCTTTATTTACAAACTTTTAACTCATTTCCTTTTCGTTATGTGCTATAATTAGCTTGTAATTAGTTTCCTAACTAATCATGCAACACATTTAGTTTCAACCAATTCATCTTACCTCCCCATTCAAGCCAAGATAATCGGTTACAAGCCATCAAAATGGCATCACCTTCATAATATTTCCCATAATTAAGTGTTTGGGAAAGGTTCATCAAGTAATTTAATCATTCCTTTCCAAGCATTTTATTTCGAGAGCTAGAACACCATCTGGTGAGACAGATGCACAGGATAACCCCTATATTCCTAGCCTTTCCAGTTCCTTTTTAAGCAACCAAGTCGAAAAAATTTCCTTTATTAAATTCACATCATCCTCCCTGAGTATAACCTTCTCATCCAACTATTAGCATCAGGCCATACCCCGATTATGGTTGATTTCCAATAAGTACCGCGGGTACTTCACCTGGCCGGGCAAAAATAAAACAAACCCATTCATCCCTTATCCCTCGGGCATGAATGTCTTAGGTATAACAACTTGCCGGTTACACTACCCTAGCCGAAAAGGGCCAATCTTCGACAAATTCTTCAAGAGAATCGTCTCAATGGGCCGGCCTTTCAATCAAATTGACCCCAAGAAGATCCATCTTGGTTTCCAGTCATTTCCAGACAATCTACAAAACACAATAGACAGTTTGAATCTCAAAAGAAATGACTGACTAGAGATACTTGAATTCCATAATATGATGATTGATTTCATCCACATAAAAATTACAGCAAAAGTGTCATCTATATCTTGAAGAATAATTCTAAGTTGTTCCGAAGAACCAACCAAAATATGATCAAGGGTTTGGACAAAAGGGAGATATTGATTTGATTCCAAGAGATGAAATACATGGGCTCATCCTCTAAAACTTGGAAATCGGATAATTAGCTGTTCCCAGTCTTTGCAGGAAGCATCTTCAACAGGATAGCCCTTCCACTTGATTACTACTTCTCCAATCGTCCTGTGCCGCACTTGCTTCTCTTTAGTTTCCAGAACTTGAAAGTAGAAGGTTGGATTAATCTTCTTTTTCCAAAAATTACAGTATCACGAGCTTACATATCGCAAAGGGATAGTAATTCTAAGAGAGGAGTGGTTACAACATGCGTTGGATAGGATCCTAAACCCTCAAGATTCATAGTCTACGAGGTAAACTTGTTGTTGTAGAATCCCTCCTATGTATAGGGGACATGCCATCCGCTACTGGAAATTCAAAAACCTTATCCAAAATTTGGAAGCTTCAAAACAGGTTCAATGGATTTCTAAGACATTGTCATAGATATTGTCTACGATCTTCTTGGCTTTTAAATAAACCAAATGTCATCCGCGAAGACCAAAACAAATACCTCTAACGTCTTTGGGAAGAGATCTGTTCCTATGCGATTAAAGGTAGCAGGGGTGTTAGTTAGGCCAAAAGGCCTAACTGTAAAATTGTAATGCCCAAACTTGGTGTTGAAGGCGATCTTGGGAATGTATCCCTCCTTGATCCTAACCTTGTAGTAACATGATCTGAGATCTATGTTGGAATAAGTTGAGGCTAGGTACGGAGTAGCATCAACAGTGGTGGTTTTAGATATAAAGGTTACTGGAACTTCAAGTGAAACTTGCTCTGAAAGATTTTCAGGTTTTTCAGGGCCAGTTATCGACACAAAAGTAGGAGCAACTCGTTTTCTCAGCTTTCGACGGGGTGGCATGGTTACTATCTGCAATATCATATTCTTCATCTAGCAAGAGAGACTAGCACAATTTCTGAGACAGAATTCTAGCTTGGATAAATAAACATCTTTTCATGAGGCAAATTAAATGTTATAAGTAGAAGTTTACTTTGAAAATATGGAAATAAGATTGGACCATACTATACCTCTTTGGTTCCAATCCCAGCTTTCTCTCCTCATTGGAATCCGTAAATTATTCAATACTTGTACGCGTCTCCATCGGGTTAAACGTGTAACTCAATTCGATCCACATGTTCTTTATTTCTTAGTAGAAATGACACTTTCCTCAGGAGAGAAAAGTTTGATAAGGTGTCTTAACATGACTAACATGTTCTCTGGTTCGGCTATCCCCATTCTTTCAGGATTATTCTATAAAATTCTTCTTCTTGAATATTCCAAGGCACCAGTAATTTCAAAACGAGTGTTGCTATATATACTTATAGCTTTATTTGTGGCTAATCACAAGACCTTCTTGGATTTCTTCATTACTACTCAAAATTATCTTCCAACAATGTCCCAAAAATTAATTCTTCATGTGGCAGCTACTTTACCCAATCTGGCTCCTTATTACTAAGCTTAAGGGAGAATGACAAGCAAAGCTCAGTAAAAGTTTCATGCATGCCACTTTCATGTGTCTTCACACAAGTGCATGCGTCTTCATTCATTTATGCCACTTCCATGCGTCTTCGCACAAGTGCATTACCTATTCTTTTACAAATTTCTATATCGTTCATTTTCAGCTTTACTCACACTTCTCACTTGCTTAAATCCCAGGGACAAGTGGAAGTAAGAGCTCCCTAAAATGTTCTAGCATAGCGAGCTTTTATTCTAGTGTAGCTGCTTCCATCCTCTCATAGATAATCCGCTGAATTTCTTCTGGCAGATCCCAAGCCAACTTGAAAATTTTTGAAGACTTATTGGAAACATCAAGACTTCATTTTGTAATATAATTGAAATTTGGGTGCTAGACACAGTTGTTTTTCTCTCATGCATTAATCTTTAATCCAAAATTCCAAGGTCCAAGATTCAAAATTAGGCTCTGATACCACTTGTGAGGGCCATACCCAGACTCGACCCTACTCACCTCCCTCAGCCCTCCAGACAGTTCCAGAGAGTGCCGTAGATCTATCCGTAGGTATCCCTCCCACTTGGGACCGACATACAGGACTCCGACCTATCTCGAATGCCAACCCAAGGGGGTACATCCCTTCATTCAATGATTCTATCCGCTTCTCATAATCAATCTATCCTTGATAGCTTTCTGCACCAAAAAATTGTGGTCCCTAGTCTTGATTCTCTTGATCTTTAACTTGAGGATCTGCTCTTGATTTGTTGTTCTCCCTTGGTTCATGGTGATAACCCCTTTTTCCTGACGAGCAGGCATGGCAGTTATCACTTTCCCCTAAGAAGGGGGATCTTGCAATCCTACCTGGTCTCGCTCATCCCCGATTACGCATTTTTATCCTACGTAGTCCTAGCGTTTAACATAAAACTTTTAAATCAACATCCGGCCATCTGACCCTCCCGATCTGCCCACCCACCGAACCATTTCATGAAAATCCCTTCTTGAGGTAGTACTTAACTACTACAAAATCAGGAAGACAGTAGTCTATCAGACATCATCAAACAACAAGTAGCATGCAATCTGTTGCATACCCTCGTTCAGAAAAATTCATCTGGTTGTTCCCACCAGATCTTTATTTAGAAACTTTTAATTCATTTTCTTTCCTTTATCTACTATAATTAGCTTGTAATTAGTTTCCTAACTAATCATGCAACACATTTAGTTTCAACCAATTCATCTTACCTCCCCATGTAGACCAAGATAATCGGTTACAAGCCATCAAAATGGCATCACCTTCACAATATTTCCCAGAATTAAGTGTTTGGGAAAGGCTCATCAAGTAATTTAGTCATTCCTTCCTATGCATTTTATTTCGAGAGGTATAGCACTATCTGGTGACAGATGCACAGGATAGCCCCTATATTCCTAGCCTTTCCAGTTCCTTTTTAAGCAACCAAGTCGAACAAATTTTCTTAATTAAATTCACATCATCTTCCCTGAGTATAACCTTCTCATCGAACTATTGGCATGAGGCCATACCCGAATTATGGCGGAGTTCCAATAAGATACTGCGGGTACTTCACCCGGTCGGGCAAAAATAAACTTAAACCCATTCATCCCTTATCTCCTAGGCATGAATGACACAGGTATAACAACTTGCCGGTTACACTACCCTAGCCGAAAAGGGCCAATCTCCGACAAGTTTCCCAAGAAAATCCTCTCAATGGACCGGCCTTTCAATCAAATTGACCCCAAGAAGATCCATCTTGGTTCCCGGTCATTTCCAGACAATCTTCAAAACTCCTAGTTAAATTTATGTTTTGCAATGGGCTATCCCTATCACCTCTCGAGATTTATTTTTTTTAACTCCTAGTTGGTAATTTCCAGGTTCATTCATTTATCAACCTTAATTCCTACTTTCATTAATTATCTACCAGCTAAGTTTATTTAGAAAACACAAGCGAGTTTTTGCTATAGGCATTTGATGGTTAATGTCTCTTCGGAAATGACAACTTTTTTAAGTTCAATCCCCGTTTTGTACGATTCCCAGATTTTTGCAATCCTTTGCCATCCATGGGGCATCTCCATGGAAGCTTGTAGAGTTTTCGGTTCAAACAACACGGAGATCAATTCCGCGAAGTTATCCCCTATCTCCCCCATCCCGTATTTGCAAACAAACTGGAAATTGAAAACTTTAGAAATACTCTTCAATACCAAAAATTGAACTACTTCTATCAAGCTTAAACAACTACTATTTTCTTATGGTACTTAGCTTCCCATTTTAGGAAGCTAGACGTTCATCCTATAATTTATGAGTTTTCGAGCTTTCCAGTAAAGCTTAAACCTAAAATACAAGGTAATCACTAAAGCTTACACCTAAGTGCAAAGTTACCATTAATGCTTAGCTTAAGAGTACAAATCTACCTTTGAAACTTAACTTAATGATGTATGGATACTCTTAGCACTTAACCTATTTGCAAGATTTCCATTAAAGCTTAAACCTAAAAAATGCAAGGTAGTCACTAAAGCTTACACCTAAGTGCAAAGTTACCAATTAAAGCTTAGTTTACGAGAGAAAATCTACCTTTGAAGCTTAACTTTATGATGCATAGATATTCTTATCACTTGACCCTAATTGCAAGGTTTCCATTAAATCTTAAACCTAAAAATGGAAGGTAATCACTAAAGCTTACATCTAGGTGCAAAGTTACCATTAAAGCTTAGCTTACGAGAGAAAATCTACCTTTGAAGCTTAACTTTATGATGCGTAGATACTCTTATCACTTAACCCTGCTTGCAAGGTTTCCATTAAAGCTTAAAACCTAAAAATGCAAGGTGATGACTAAAGCTTACATCTAAGTGAAAAGTTACCATTAAAGCTTAGCTTACAAGAACAAATCTACCTTTGAAGCGTAATTTAGTGATGCATAACTACTCGTAATACTTAACCCTAATTCCAAGGTTACCATTAAAGCTTAAACCTAAAATGATGCACATAAACCTTCTTAGTATTAAAACACAAGGATTAATTAATCCTACTAGAAATGAAGATTACCTCCTGTAAACAAGAGGGAAGTGGGGTTGAAGTCCTTCTTGAAGAGATGTGAGGCTCAAGGAGGAAGGAAGGGATTTATGGTGAAGAGGAAGGAGAGAGGAGCTTCTTCACAAAAACCCTCAAGGGTTTGGCCTTCAAGAGAGGGAGAGAGCAAGAGCAAGGTTTAATGGAAACCTTGATTTACTTAAGTATAGTCTTGAGCATGGCAAGTATGCAAGTAGCTTAGCAATATATGTGTATCTAAAAATACAAAGGAGAGGGACCCCAATGGTGGGTGGAATTCTCTTATCAATTCTTATTGGACCCCAAATTCTCTTCTCAAATGCTATTGGACCCTATTTCTCTTCTCAAATGCTATTGGACCCCAATTCTCTTCTTAATTCCTATTGGACCCCATTTTTCTTCTTAGTTCTTATCTCTTAACTTTACCTTTCAATCAAGTTAGTCTCTTTGTCTCCCAGTTCCCGATCTAGATCAGTTTCCACGCGGATCTTCACGAAAAAATAATCTTAATCTTTTTGGAAAACTATAGGGACGACGTAATTTCTTATCCAAAATATCCTTGTCTTTTCATTCTGGAGTAAAGTCTCGTCCGCATGACTTCTTTGTCGATCTTGCTTCTTCTAAATGATTTTCTAGGCTGAAGAATTTCTAAATGGCTCTAGGGTTTAGGGAGGGACCTTACATCTACTGCCTTTGAATGCTGCTCTAATATACCCTTTATGCGCATCTTGTACCCCTCCTACCCTAGGATACCTTTCTTGTGTTGCAGCAAACCCCCTGTCTTAGGCTACCCTAGGCAAAAAAACCCTAGTATGTCTTGTATAAACAAACCCTAGTATGGCTAGCAAACCCTAGTATATCTTTTGTAAAATGGCAATTAAAATTAACTGCAATGGATTATCCACTGAACTTCTTTTTAGTAATGCTTTGTAAATTTTTCTATTAGTAATATGCAAGCGATGTGATGACTACCCTAATTTAATTGCCTAATGAAGGTGGTTAATTTAAGTCTCTATTCACATGGTTAATTTTTCTTGCTGTTATTCAAGGTTCTGTTCATATGGTTTAGTTTTGACCTTGATTGATTAGCTACTATGTTCTACCCTGTTCTATTATGCCAACCTCGAATTGTTCACGTGCACTCAGCACACATGAACCAGAAGCCAGCATCCTAGAACTTTAAGAAAATGACTTAATCATGAGCTTCTAGCCATGGCAGAGGGACACAATGCTAATTGTTCATGTGCACTCAACACACATGAACCACATGCCAAAAATCAGGCCTTCCCCTCTACGGCCATAGTGAGCTTAGGAAAAACGTTTTGCTTGGTTAGAGTGGTAATTTTTCATGTGTGCACCAAGCCAAAAACTAGGGCTGCCCATTACCATAGTCAGCATAATTATGAAATTTTGGACTTGACAGGGTCGTAATTGTTCATGTGCACTCAGTGCACATGAACCGCAGGCGAGAAATCAGGCCTACCGTCTACCATAATTTGCATAATTGTAAATTTTTGACCTTGTCAGGTTGTTAATTGTTCATGTGTGTTGAGTGCTCATGAACCCCTTGCTAGAAATCACTCCTCCTTCTCTATCATAGTCAGCTTTATTAAGATTTTTGGTAGCATTAAAGTGCAAATTGTTCAAGTGCGCTCAGTGCACATGAACTACATACCAGAAATCAAGCCACAATAGTCAGATTAATTGAGATTTTTGGCCTTGTGAGGGAGCTAATTTTTCATGTGCATTGAGTGCACATGAACAACAAGCCATAACTCTTGGAAGCCTTAATCATGTTGGCCCTCAGAGTTGGACACTTAATCTTGAGCTTATGGCCTATGGTACACATGAGCAATTAGCTACAGTGTGATTTGGCTCCATACTGATAGTTGGGTTCAATTGTTCATGTGCACGTGAACCACATGTAATAAGCTTTACAATTCATCTTTCAACCAATTGTAAATCAGTGGTACATGTCAATGTAATCATTGTTCATGTGCGTTGAGTGCACATGATCAACTTGACCAGGTTAGCGCAGTCTGACATCAGTGAGTGCAATGGATTGCTCATGTGCATTGAGTACCAGAAAGTTTGACTGTCAAAAGCCTTCAAGGCATCCAAATTGAAGCTTTTGTGTGCGGACATGAACAAAAAGTCAGAGATTCCATGAAGGTTTGTTCAATCTTTATAGAATCATTAGCTTGTGAATTTGAAACAAGATACATAACTGAGCCAGACATGGGCGAGGCAACCTTTCATTGAGACATGAGCTTGACCTAGCCAAAGTGCATGAAAAATTCATCTCCTAGAAAAACAATGCACAATAGTTGGCAGAGTCACACTTACATGGTGGCTTTTGGACGCTGATTTAGAAGCTCTTTCACTCTGTTGACATTCCTAGCCAAATCTTGCTGAGCTGAATAATGAGTGGGTTCTTGGTTATTGGAGTAAAGCTTAATCTTTCCAAGGGTTTGCCGCGTTTGTTTAAAGCCTCTTTTTTTTTCAAAATTAAAAATAAATTAAATCTCCTTTTAATTGTAGTCGTGCTCAAAATCAATAATTACTTAATCTGAAAATGTCCTTGCGGTATTTGGATTCGGCGGTGGTAGCATTGTCAAAATCCGTAAAAAATACTCTTGCCGTTGTCTTTGAAATTCTATGGTACATTATTTATTTGGTGTTAAGTATGGAGCCTGATTTACCCTTGTAATTTTCTGTGGTAAAAGCGCACATTTGTAAGGCCCCCATTATGAGGAGAAGCCATCGTGCGTGAAGGAAAATCACTCACCGGAAACCAAAATTTTCACGGACAAGAATGAGGGGCAACTTTAAAGGCCTTGGCGGCGGAGGCCCCCGAGACTTTTTTTTGCCGGAATATTCATTTTCGCCGGAATATTATGGCCGGATGGTAGCCGGAAAGTGGTCGGAAAACAACCGGTCGGTTGGCCGGTGGCCGGTAGTCAATGGCCGATGGCCGGTGGTCGAAAGTCAATGGCCGATGGCCGGTGGTCGGAAGTCAATGGCCGGTGGTCGGTGACCGAATTCAATGGCCGGTGGCCGAATTCAAAAGCGGACTTGTCTTCTCAAGGGCGGCCACACATGGGCGGATTGGAGGGTCCGATTTGGACTTATTCGCACAAGGGCGGCTACACATGGCTGTCTCTCATAAGAGAGGGTAGCCCTTTTGGCCTATAAAAGGAGGCCATTTCTACACGCATTTCATAGTGTGAAGTTGATGCAACAAGGTGAGCGTGAGGTGGTGAGAGTGAAGCAAGGCGGGAGCTCTATCAAGGGTTTAATCCCTTTGTAAACTACTTCTTGTTTTGAAGTACTAAAGCCATTGAGTGGCTACTTTCCCATGGACGTAGCCCACATTGGGTGAACCACGTATATCGTGTGTACTCTCTCTCTCTCTCTCTCTCTCTACTCTATAATCTCTTGTGTGTGAAATCTATCTCTCTCCATTAAGTAATCTACTCAAATATCTATTTAGCTACGTCTTATTTCCTAACAACTCGTATCAGAGCAAGGTTTGCTCGTAGCTAAATTATCTCAAGGAAAGGATTCCTTGAATTGAGCGGGAGTTATGGCGGAGGAAGGGAAGCTCAAGATTGAGAAGTTCAACGGCGAAAACTATCAACATTGGAAGATGCAGATTGAAGACTATCTCTACCAGAAGGACCTCTATTTGCCACTAGGCGGTCTTGCGAAGAAGCCCGCAACAATGGCAGATGAAGCATGGATTGTCCTTGATCGAAAGGCACTAGGAACAATCCGGTTAAGCTTGGCATCAATGGTGGCCTTCAATGTTTCGGAGATGAAGACCACGGAGGACTTGATGAAGTCACTTGAAGACTTCTACGAGAAACCATCGGCATCCAATAAGGTATTTCTTATGAAGCGCTTGTTCAATCTAAAGATGGCAGAGAATGGTTCAGTTGCAGAACACCTAAATGACTTTAACACAAACATAAGTCAACTTCGATCGGTGAAAATCAATTTCGATGACCATGTGCGAGCTCTCCTTATACTATCATCTCTACCGGATAGTTGGGACAGCCTTGTGATGGTTGTAAGTAATTCTATCTCTGGTACAAATACTCTTAAGTTTGATGATGTTGTGGGTGTTCTCCTAAGCGAGGAAGTACGAAGGAGAAGCACAGGAGAATCATCAAGTGTTGCATTGTCAGTAGAAACAAGAAGAAGGCCTAAGGAGAGGTTCAAAATCCAAAAGGGTCGTGATCGCTCAAGACGGAGCAAGTCACGCACAAAGTCAG
Source organism: Adiantum capillus-veneris (assembly GCF_014529385.1). Taxonomy (NCBI): domain Eukaryota; kingdom Viridiplantae; phylum Streptophyta; class Polypodiopsida; order Polypodiales; family Pteridaceae; genus Adiantum; species Adiantum capillus-veneris. The sequence goes on along the minus strand of NC_140951.1, from coordinate 90,540,565 downwards.
TTCTTGAATGTTGGAATTGCGGCAAGAAGGGCCACGTGAAGAAGGATTGTTGGTCCAAGAAAAAGAAGGAGACTGAGTTTCAAGACAACAAGCCAACATCGGAGGCCAATGTGGCAGGTAAGGTAGAGCAAAATGCTCTAATTCTCTCATTAGACAATGTGTCTAATTCCTGGATAGTAGATTCCGGGGCTTCATTCCATGCGACACCACACAAGCAACATTTCCAAGTTTAAAAGAAGTGGACTTAGAGTTTTGTGAAGATTGTGTTTATGGTAAACAAAAGAGGGTAAAATTTCAAAAATCAGGAAATGAAAGAAAAAATAAAGAACTTGAGTTGGTTCATTCTGATGTTTGGGGTCCTGCAAGTACACTATCACTTGGTGGCTCATTGTACTATGTAACATTCATAGACGATGCGACTAGAAAAACATGGGTTTATGTCATGAAGAATAAATCCGATGTATTTTCCATATTTCAAAGGTGGAAAGCCTTTGTGGAGAATGAAACAGGTACCAAGGTTAAATGCCTCAGATCCGACAATGGAGGCGAATATTGCAGCCAAGCTTTTGAAAGCTTTTGTGCTAGCAATGGCATTCGGAGGCAAAGGACAACCCCAAGGAAACCTCAACAAAATGGGATTTCGGAAAGGATGAATAGGACAATCATGGAACGAGCACGAAGCATGCGGCTACATGCATGCCTACCGCTTGAGCTTTGGGCGAAAGCTGTAAGCACGTCTGTGTACTTAATCAATCGGTCACCCTCAATGGCATTGGATGGGGGAGTTCCAGAAGAGGCATGGACAGGTAAACCGGTGAATTATGCATTTCTCAAAGTGTTTGGGTGTGAGGCTTTCATGGACATAGATAGAAGCCTAAGATCAAAGTTAGATGCAAAGTCCAAAAAGTGTTTCTTCATTGGCTATGGAGAAGGAGACTTTGGGTATCGCCTATGGAATCCTGAAGATGGTAAAATCTTAAGGAGTAGGGATGTAATTTTTAACGAACAAAATATGTACAAAGATTACTTGGAAAGAAAACAAACAAAAGAAACAGGTGATGAGTACATGGAGCTTGAGGACGGTGAAGACTCAAGGATTGCAAACGGTGACAATGTGCAACAACGTCAACCAAATGAGGAGCCTCAACCTATTCCCCGAAGATCTACAAGAGCAAGTAGACCTCCAGAAAGGTTTGTTCCTTCCTTCAACCATCTCTTGATCTCAGATTCTGGAGAGCCGGAATCATATGAAGAAGCTATGCAGCATGAATCCAAAGAAGAATGGATGAAGAGCATGCAAGTGGAGATGGACTCACTACATCGCAACCAAACATGGGAGTTGGTTGAGTTGCCTAAAGGTAAGCGGGCACTTCAAAACAAATGGGTGTACAAGCTAAAGGAAGAAGAAGGTGGGAAGAAAAGGTACAAGTCTAGGCTTGTGGTAAAAGGTTTTTCTCAAAAGAAAGGTATTGACTTCAATGAAATATTTTCTCCTGTTGTAAAAATGAACTCAATTAGGCTTGTCTTAAGCCTTGTGGCTGCTCGTGATCTAAATCTCGAGCAAATGGATGTAAATACGGCATTCCCTCACGGTGACTTAGAGGAGGAAACCTACATGCTTCAACCAAAGGGGTATGAAGTAAAAGGTAAGGAGAAAATGGTTTACCGATTAAAGAAGAGCTTGTATGGTTTAAAGCAAGCATCAAGACAATGGTACTTGAAGTTTGATCGATGGATGTTGGATCATGGATTCACAAGATGCAACTCGGATCACTGCGTCTACACGAAGAATTTGGGAGATGGTAAATTCATCATACTAATGTTGTATGTTGATGACATGTTGATTGCAAGTGCTAACATGCAGGACATCAAAGACCTAAAAGAGGAGCTGTCCAAATCTTTTCCAATGAAAGATTTAGGTGCTGCAAAGAGGATACTTGGTATGAAAATATCAAGGGACAGGACGAAGAAGAAAATAAAGCTATCTCAAGAAGATTACATCAAGAAGGTACTAGAAAGGTTTGCAATGCAAAATGAAAAACCAGTTTCTACACCTTTGGCTGGTCATTTTAAACTAACGAAGGATATGTGTCCAAAGACACAAGAGGAGATAGCCTATATGTCTAAAGTTCCATATGCTGCAGCGGTAGGTTCTCTAATGTATGCTATGGTCTGGACAAGGCCAGACATTGCACATGCAGTGGGAGTTGTGAGTAGGTTCATGGACAACCCAGGTAAAGAGCATTGGCAAGCTGTGAAGTGGATACTTAGGTATCTAAAAGGGACAACAACAAATGCTTTGTATTTTGGAGGAAGTGATATTTTTCTAGAAGGGTATGCTGATGTAGATATGGCAGGTGACAAAGATACTCGAAGGAGCACTACTGGCTATGTGTTCACGGTTGGAGGCACAACAGTAAGATGGGCTTCAAAGCTGCAGAAAGTGGTTTCACTTTCTACCACGGAAGCAGAGTATGTAGCAATGACGGAGGCAAGCAAAGAAATTCTGTGGCTTCACAGATTCTTAGAAGAGCTTGGATTCAAACAAGACAATTGTGTCTTGTACAGTGATAGCCAAAGCGCTATCCATCTTGCAAAGAACTCAGCCTTTCATTCAAGGACAAAGCACATTGAGGTGAGATATCACTTCATACGCACTCTTTTGGAAGAGGGACAACTAAAGCTAGGAAAGGTGCATACAAGTGAAAATCCTGCAGACATGTTTACAAAGGTGGTCAACAAGGAGAAGTTGAGCTTTTGCTCATCTTCAATCGGCATTCAAGGATAAGAAGCCAAAATGGAAAGCAGTCACAGGTTTGGTTTGGAGATCAGTCTCCAAGTGGGAGATTGTTAAGTATGGAGCCTGATTTACCCTTGTAATTTTCTATGTTAAAAGCGCACATTTGTAAGGCCCCCATTATGAGGAGAAGCCATCGTGCGTGAAGGAAAATCACTCACCGGAAACCAAAATTTTCACGGACAAGAATGAGGGGCAACTTTAAAGGCCTCGGGGGTGGAGGCCCCCGAGACTTTTTTTTTGCCGGAATATTCTTTTCGCCGGAATATTATGGCCGGACGGCGGCCGGAAAGTGGTCGGAAAACAACCGGTCGGTTGGCCGGTGGCCGGTAGTCAATGGCCGATGGCCGGTGGTCGGAAGTCAATGGCTGGTGGCTGGTGGTCGGAAGTCAATGGCCGATGGTCGGTGGCCGAATTCAATGGCCGGTTGCCGAATTCAAAAGCGGACTTGTCTTCTCAAGGGGGGCCACACATGGGCGGATTGGAGGGTCCGATTTGGACTTATTCGCACAAGGGCGGCTACACATGGCTGTCTCTCATAAGAGAGGGCAGCCCTTTTGGCCTATAAAAGGAGGCCATTTCTACACACATTTCATAGTGTGAAGTTGATGCAACAAGGTGAGTGTGAGGTGGTGAGAGTGAAGCAAGGCGGGAGCTCTATCAAGGGTTTAATCCCTTTGTAAACTACTTCTTGTTTTGAAGTACTAAAGCCATTGAGTGGCTGCTTTCCCGTGGACGTAGCCCACATTGGGTGAACCACGTATATCGTGTGTACTCTCTCTCTCTCTCTCTCTACTCTATAATCTCTTGTGTGTGAAATCTATCTCTCTCCATTAAGTAATCTACTCAAATATCTATTTAGCTACGTCTTATTTCCTAACATTTGGGTGGCATCTTCAGTGATTGGATTTTGGGACTGACGATTTGTTGTCATGCCTGAGCCAATACACTTTTTGAATAACTTTATATTTGGTTATGTAGTTTTTAAATTTTTATTTTTTACATTTTGAAAAATATTCATGCTTGGCTTTGAAGTTTACTGGTGGTACATTGTACATTAGGCTGGGATGAGGTGTAAAAACTGATGATTGGACTGGGACAAGTAGAGTAATTGATGATTGGGTGTCATCAATTATTAATAACGATTAATAGACTTTTTGAATAAGTTTTCACTTAATCATATAGTAGTAGATTTTTTTTTTGGTGCGCAAGGTAATGCCTCTGGTAACCAGGTCTACTTGGCTAATGGTTGTCTTGTTGTTCTCATTGAGTTGCCAATGGCTAAGAGACGCCACATTGTGCAGACTTCTAGTGGTGCTGAGCATTCTAGTGTGTCATCCAGGCGTGATGATTTGCTTAGCACAGTTGACCAGACTACTAAGTCTAGAGCATGAGGTTTAGTTGAGTCGTCCGAGAATATGCAACAGTCCATAGAGAACAAGGAGGTAGAGGCCCCAGTTAAAGATGAACTACCTTCTAAGGAGGGGTCTAGGAACATAGGGATACCAATCGGGGTGGATCTCCAAGAGGCCGAAGCAGAGGCTGACATCCACTTAGAGGTTGAAGCAGCCTCTAATCTATGTGGATTTTAGGAAACTCAATGAACAAACGATCAAAGACTCCTTTCCCAACCGTCCACCCACAGACACAATGCTGGATGAGGTGGCTGAATTTGAAATGTATAGTTTTTTGGATAAATACAATGGCTACAACTAGATTAGATTGGCTATTGAAGATCAGGGAAAGATGACATTCATAAAGAAATGGGGTGCATTTATGTTTTTGGTAATGCCATTCGGGCTATGCAATGCACCAACAACATTTCAAAGAGAAATGATGAGCATATTCGCACATTACTTGTTTACAAAAATCATGGTCATCTTTTTGGATGACTTCACTGTGTAATCAAGCATAGGTAAGCATCTGAAATGTTTGCAACTCATGTTTGAGAGGTGCCGTGAAAAAAGAGTTTGCCTAAATCCATACAAGTGTGTATACGGGGCATACAGGGGAACATTGCTAGGACATGTGGTGTCTAGCAAAAGAATATAATGTCAGACGATAAGGTGAAGGTAGCCAACGAAGCATTGACGCCTACAAATGGTAATGAAGGGTCAAGCTTTCTGGGATATGTGAACTTTTACCAAAGAACGATTGTTCATAAAGCATTGGTATCCCCTTTGTGGTTTGCCAAAGTCAATTGTGTTCGATAGGGATGTCAAGTTCACGTCTAATTTTTAGAAATCACTTTTTGAAATGTTGGCACCAAGTTGAATTGTTCATCCGCATTTCATCCACAGTTCGATGGTCAAATTGAGATCTACAATCAGTTGGCTTTTGATGTTTTGAAGTCTTATGTGCAGGAGCAAGAGTCTCATTGTATGCGCTAACCAAGAAAGTTGTAGTCTTCAAATGGGATAAAAAATGCTAGGAGGGGTTTCAGGGCATCAAGAAAATCATTTCAAAGAAACCAATTTTGAGATAACCAAGGTGGGATCTCATCTTCTATGTGCATGTAGATGCTTCTAGCTTAGCGTTGGGATCCATACTATAATACCCTGAAGGGGAGGTAGATTTCCCAATTTATTTCACTAGTAGAAGGTTCTCTCCGGCAGAACAGGCCTATACAACAACAAAAAGAGAAGCCTTGAGGATGTTCACAGTTCAGAAGTTCAGGCAGTATTTTCTAGGGAACTTCTTCATATTCTATGTTGATCACCAGGTGCTTTTCTATATTAACAAAAAAATGATTATTCAAGATAGGCTGTTTAGGTGTATGTTGCTGCTTCAGGAATTTGACTTTAAAATCATCCATAAGCCAGGAAAGAAACACTTTGGTGTGAAGCCTTCTTGTCTAGAGTAGCACCGACTGAAGAAATGGTCAGCATAAATGACGAGCTTCCAGATGCAGCCTTGTTCAGAATAGAAGGTAATTTGGAAGATTCAAAGATTTCAGCCCCGAAGGATTCACCATGGAAAACTTATCACACCACGTAAGTGCAAGGGAGGGAGGTTTTTTAACAAGTTACATAAGAGTATAAGTTAGGGACAGGCCCCCAATAATTTATCTCCCAAGCTTAAAAATAAGGGAGAGGGGTATCATATTTAGAGGGGGGGATTGACCCAGATTGATTACTTATAACGATTGGTCACCAATGTGCCCTAGAACTCATATAAATTGAGGGGAAGTTTTTTTTCCAGGTTACACATCAAATTTTGCATCAAGCCGGTCATAGATAAGGGCTCATTTGGAGCATGTCAAGGATTGATTTACACCAGCTTTGGATAGATGTAGGCTGATTGAGCACATAGATTGAAAGTCAAACTAAGACACATTGAGGGTACATCTAGTTATCAACAGAAGTGGTTCCTTAGTATGTTGCAAATGACTATGCTACACATTCTTTAACTAGTTTTACTCAATTAGATAATGTGAGACCTAAATTGTGAGGTCCCCACCCCGCCATATCAGAACGGCGGATCTGATGGTGAATCTGGTGGCCACTAGATCTATTGCGGAAGCAAACAAAATGGTTCAAGGTTCAACTAGAGGACGATCTCTCATCAGAGGTGAGTCGAGTTCAAGCCTACTAGCGAGGAGATCTAGCTCCACCTCGCAGGGGAAGCGTACTTAAACTATCTAGCGATCCTAAGACCCACCTTCCAAGAGGAGAGAAACCCCGAGCGCCTTTTTTCCCATGTTTCAGAGGCACGTACCCTCGAGATTTCACCGCTCTAGGGGCAATGAGTATTACTAATATCGAAGTAAGCACAATGGCGACAGAGAGTTCCCGACCAATCGGGACCACCCATCTTGTAGGCATTGGCAACCTGAGCCAAGCCCCCACTTTCCACCCCCACACTCACACTTCCTTGTGTGACCTAATTACTACCACGAAGGTTGTTCAACATAAACATTCCTTGTTTTAATTCCGAAGCACATTGTTTGTTAAGATAGCCCTTCAACCAGTATTGCAAACAACACCAAGACAGTATTCTAGTAAAAATTCTACTCAAACTTATTCATTAAAATTCCAATGTTCTGGAGGTACAACATCCCCCCTCCAGCGAGAGTTCACTCCTCCCGTTGTCGCCTAGCTGCCCATACAACTAGGTATGTCCACCGCATAGAAAGCACGTCATAGACACTCCCACCGCATAGAAAGCAAGACATGGGTTCCCACCGCATAGAAAGCACAAGTCGTGGGTATCCACCGCATAGAAAGCAAGTCGTGGATTCAAGAGCCCTTAACGAGGAACTCTGCCCCCTGTGATCAGTAGGGGGGTCAGGACTGATTCAACATTGGAAATAAAATGAACATGTCGAGCTAAATTTTCCCTAGCAGACATTCTTTCCTATTGGAACCAGCATACCCATCAATCATTTCCTTCCTACTTTAGAACTTAATATACAATGAACTCAATGCCGAGGTTTTCGTTGGATTTCTCCAACATGTTTGGGGATATGTTCATTCCTAACTAAACGTGTGCAATGTTAAATTAAACAGCTTGAATGAAATTATGACCTACCTCTTCCATTTCTTCGTCGATGGCCCGTGAGATGGCCGGTATTTGTTCCTCCATGGGAGCTTTTCCCTTTCCATTGACATTGCTTGTTCCTGCCTCGCGGTCGTGGGCACCACCGAAGCGAGTTCTCTTAACCGGAGCCATTTTACTCACTACTTTAAATAGTTAGCTTGGAGAAAAAGCTAAGGTTCGCAAGCGTCATAACAACCCAATAGATAGATTAGCAACATCAATTAATCCCTCGTATAGGAGAGGTCTAGATTTTTCATATAGCAATCATTATGGATGACACATAATCCTATGAGAACCGGATCTAAGGATAATTACTCGGCTTACATGATTAGGAATAATAGGACTTCACTAATGGAATTACCAGAGAGATGAATTAAGCACGATTAATCTCTTTCCTAGCAATTAGAGGGAGCAGAATCACCGCATGCATAGGTGTGAGAAAAACCACCTCTTAGAGACTTAATGACAGATTAGTCTTCCCTTAATTATATCCTAATGCATATGAGAAATGAATCTAATTCAGCTACAATATTAATGAGTGATAGAACGAATGATTCTCATCAATCTACACAATTACCAGCTTACTGATTAATTACTATGCTACCTAGAGAGAGAAAATTCTAATAATCATGCACTTAATCATTAATTAAGAGTGATGAATGGCTGATAATTCAGCTATGGGATGATGATTGCATAATCGAATATGGTTAAGGATAAATTAGAGAGTAATTATAGAGAATTATGACTAGGAATAAGCATAATAGACGAGGAATTTAGATGGTAATGAAAATAATTTACAAAAGGCATTAATTAAACCATGGTTACCGTGATTAAGGGCTGATAATCTTCTCGATTCTCTGATCTAATCGAGATTCTTGAGGCGAGAATTCGACAACACCTCCCTCCTTGCTTCTCCTTCAAAAGGTGTGTGTACCGACAACACCTTCCGAGTGTGTGTAGGTGTGTGTGTGTGTGCACTATGTGTGTGTGAGCATATATGTGTGTGTGTGTGTGAGTAGGCCTTTAAATAGGCTCCTACAGGCTGAAAATCGGTTTGTGCTGCTATAAGCATGTGAGTGAGCACTAAGTCCTTGCATTGGCAAGTCCAGTTCCCCTACCCACCAAATGTCCAGTTGGTTTAGTTAACTGGTTCTTACACTTAGTTGCAAGCTTGGAAACTTCCCAAAGACTCCCACAAGGCAAGAGGGCACTCCCTAGCTGCTAAAGCTGGTATGGAGTGGCCTGGAACCTGTTCCCACACAGCCCCGGGCCCCCGGTGCCTCCCCGGACAATTTTATGAAAAATTGGTTTTAGGCTAAAACGGGTCATACGAGTCGGATTTTGATGCCGTAAATTGCTATACGGAGCTCTAACTAAGACGTACTGGCCCGGGTACCTGCCATATTTAGCAGCCCCCGGGGTCCGAAAATGCATTTTTTTAAATTCGGTGTACGGGTGCAGTTTTTCGAGACGATCAAAACTAGACGGATCGGGCCACCAAAAACTTACTATTTTTGGAAATTTTTTTGCAAAAATTATTTTAATTCACATTTGGGAGCTTTAAAACATTCTAAACATCATGGCACTGACAGAATTTGGAAAACTGCTAAAAATAGTAACTTCTTCTATTATGATCATTATATGGTACACGGAGCTCTTTTTGGTCGGGGTCAGAGACCTTACATAAATTTTATATGTAAGATAGGGGTATGATAATTTCTTCATTGATTATCGTATAAGCGTAGAAAGGGGGGTTTTATCAAAGTTGTCCCCTCGCAGGTGGCGTCCCGTTTTGTATATAGAGTGAATCCCTCGGAACTTCAACCTATCTGAGAAAGAGAACAAGAGCATGAAAGAGAAGATACAAATGATGGTGATGATTGGCAAGAACATGGTGAATATGAGCACCATGGTGAGCAGACAGAAAATATAACGGAGAATAGAGATGGGGAAAGGATGGAATAGGAGACTGAAAAACCACTTGAGGAACAATTTACAGTTGAGAAGACTACAACCACTTAGAATCAGCAAGAGAAGGTCGCTGAGCAAGAAAAGGGGGAGTCCTCGAAGGATGCGCAAGAAAGAATGCAGAAGGATGAGGAAACTGATAAATGGATGCAAGAGACGGGTGAGGAACAAGCTGATGCTTTGTTAAATACTAATCAAATGGAAATGTTAAATGACTAGGCTGTTTAGCAAATGAACATCATGCTTTGAGGTGTAAAAAGAAGATCCACCATGATGGCGACACATAACTAGGCTCTAGAAGAGAAAACAACAGCTTTAGAAGAGGACAACAAGAGCTTAAATGACCAACTAGACATTGTAGAGGCACAAGTTGACTTGCAGACAAGCTTCAAGCAACCCAAAACAAGATCAACCGACTCAAATACGACAAGAACTTGCTTGAGGTGAGCAATACAAGTCTAGATGAGGAAAACAAAAGATTACTGAAGAATTTGGATTTGACAAAGGAAGGCAACAAATATGCTAAAAATTTGAATCAACAAAGAGCCAAGGAAATTTCCCGACTAAAAGACAAAATCCATGAACTACGGAGACAAGCTGAGTTGCACCAATGTGAAGTAGAGAGACTAAAGAGACATATGAATGCAAGTACAAATTGATTTGTTTCTTCCACTTCTAGTATTGTGGAGTTGGAAGATTTGAAGAAAGAGATAGAGTTGGAAAAGAATAGGAAGATGAGACTTATTGAGGAAAGCTCGATGCGTATTGAGAATGATCTCAAAAAGGAGTTAGAGACATTGAATGAGGAACTGAAAAGACAGCTGCAAGAGCTAAAGGACCAGACATGAAAGGACAAGAAGGAAAAGGATGAGCTCAAAGTATTGAATCACGAATTGGTGCAACAATTGCAAAAATACCAGGCATGCAAAAAGGATGATTCAGATGATGAGGGAGAAGGCGACCAAGGAGGACAAGCCCAACGCCGCACAACACAAAATTTAGGCATGCAAAAAGGATGATTCACACAATGAGGGAGAAGGCAATCAAGGAGGACAAGCCCAATGCCGCACAACACAAAATTTAGGCAGGTTTGGCACCTTGCACCCTACTGGCTACATATGGCGGTGATGAATCTGAATCCATTTAGCAAGATGGATTGGAGCCTCCACAAGGGAAACAAACTGAAGGACAATCAATCCGATGAGATGAGTGAAACTGTGACAAAGACCGTGTTTTAAGAAGGTGATCAAATAAATTAGCCCTCCACCTCAACACAACCAATTGAGCTACCTAAAGATGAAAGAATCACTGTTGAAGAAGAAGCAAAGCTCAGAGATGTGATTAGTAAAGAGCAAGAAAAAAGTTGGAGAGATGCAATGGAGTTTGAAGTGCAAATATTGAAGACACTGAGCAAAAGCCATATTGATAGAAAAGAGATGCGGAGGGATTGGATAGCACCAATGCTACCATATCCTCTCCTCAAATACAAAATTCTACAGATCAAGAAGTAGCTAGGGGGAGATATCAATCTAGCAGTGAGTAAAGGAGATGTAGGAGATGAAGACAAAAAGAAGGAGATAGTAGAAAACCAACCAAAGTGGAGAGCGGCATGGTTACGGGCTCATTCTGACTACAAAGTCCATTCGGTATTAGTACCAAAGTCTTGGAGAAGAGACCCAATGTACTGCCCTCTTCCCAGAGTGTACACTCCATACCAATTCCGCGTGCTCAAGAAGGATCACCCAACATGATTGAATTATCGTTGTTGCCAAGATCGGAGGCTGGAGAGAGAATAGATGGAGATTATATGGCAAAACCCCTAAAGGGCACCATAGAAACCTTCCTCGGCTCTCCAGACCTTTTGTGTTGGATGCTTGTAAAGATCTGCAAAACACTCTTAGCCTGCAATGTCACTTTCAACCTCAACATTTCTTCTTATTTTAATCCCGCCTGCAATGAAGATGACTTGTCCTATGATCTGAGTAAACCCACATTGGAAGCCATCTTCTACAATTACTACCGCCGGATTATCTTTTTGCTGATATACCACCTACAAAGCTTTGAAGAAGTGGTCTACACCAAATTTTTTGCCATCAAGGGTAATATTTTTGGGCTGACACCGATTGACCAAGCAGCATGATACACTTTTCTTGTCATGAAGGATGCCACAGACTTATCATGACAGATGCAATTCCAGAATCAACCGCCATGAATCTAATCATGTTGTGGTAGACATGATTGAGGAGGGGGGGAGTGCTGGCTGGCAATGCCAACTACGTCACATATCTCCAAAGCGGAATTACCCTTGTAACCTAGCTTATCTCATTTTTTGTAATTCCCGAGCCAATTTAATGGAAGCCGGATTATGAATCTCAAAATCGTCTTGTAAATATGTGGATTTTATCATGCAAAAGCTGGGGTGCTCATTGAACTTCCAATTTAAAAAGACTGAGTAGGTTTAGATCATTTTTTGGACACCTCTTGTAAATGCCAAGTGACCTTAGTATTCAAGGCACTTAGGTCATTTTTGTAATCAAGTATTTTGGAAGAAGATAACGTTTAAAATTTTGTGGAGAGAGAGAGAGAGAGAGAGAGAGAGAGAGAGAGAGAGAGAGAGAGAGAGAGAGAGAGAGAGAGAGAGAGAGAGAGAGAGAGAGAGAGAGAGAGAGAGAGAGAGAGAGAGAGAGAGAGAGAGAGAGAGAGAGCGATAGATAGATAGATAGATTTTATTATCATCCTCGGAGGTCAAATATGACCTATGGGACCAAAGTTACATGTGATGTAGTATGTGTATGGCTGATGAGTGACTCTCGATGCTCGAAAATTGTAGTGATGAGAGTCGCAATGGAGAGCCCACACTTTGGCTGGGAGAGGAAAGTGTGTAGGTCTATGTTATGGCTGAAAATGTGAGAGAAGCAAGTTTGGATGTGATCAAAAGCTGAGCACTCTAGTAGTGTGTGGTACTCAGACTCTCGAACTTGCAGTGAGCATAATGTGCACAATCGATTTGACTCTTCTCCATTGCCCCAACGCCCTATCTCGCATCGAAGGAAATGGGAGCTAAGCCGAATTGCTGCGATAGTGCGTATTGCGGACAAGGGAATAGGCTCAAGCATGTAAGTGTGAGTACGGTTTCCTCTCTCAGCGAAGAACATGGTTTTGTAGTTGGGGGCGATATAGGTGGTGTAATGTATGAAGCGTGACCCACTGGATTTCTCCCAAGCCGTAATACATTGGCGTTGTAGAAAAGCTTCATTCACTTGAGAGTCAATTGAAGCATCATGTAGCAAGTGTAATGCATCCCATCTCCCAAACCACTTCTTTATGTCTTGCATCCATCCCGTGCTCAAGATCTTGCTTTTATGCGTCTTTTGAACTTTTTTTCTTGCTTCCCATGCAATTGTAGGAAGTCGATGTGAGGGGTTTTGACGCATCTTTATCATGTACTCCACAACCCTTTCCATGCCCATAACCTCAATTGGAAGAGATCCCGACTCAAGAAGTAGGAGCATATATGGTGTTTGTGTCTTAACTTGGAGAAAGTTTGTAAGAAAACACTTTTGGACATTCTCAAACTCTTTCCAAGTAGACTTTGAGATGCTCCTGCCCCACACTTCAACTCCATAAAGAAGAACCGGTGTCACCAATGCATCAAAAAGATACTTCTTGAGAACCCAACACTTGATGTTTCCCGCATTACACATGTTCTCAAATGCATAATATGCTCTCTTTCCCGCTTCCAAACGACGCATAGCACATTCATGCCACTTGTGATTGGATGGAACCTCAAGGCCAAGGTACTTAAAGCTCTCAACAACTTCAAGTGTCTCGTTGCTATACACAATGCATGGCTTCTCCTTATGGTTGGTTTTCACAAGCATAACCTTTGTTTTGGATTCATTTACAATCAGCCCACTATGCAAGCAAAAGTTCTCAAGGACAACCATAAGCTTTTGTGCATCTTCTAAAGTGTGTGCGAGAAGCACTACATCATCCGCATACAACAAAAGCATGATTACCGCATTGCAAATAGTGACCTCTTCAATGCTTTCTTCTTGCATAAAGTCAAGTACCATTTGTTCCAATTGATCGATGCATAGACCAAAGAGAGTTGGTGACAATGGACATCCTTGTTTAACCCCAATAGTGCTTACAAAAATTTCTGAAATTTCTCTTCCCATGCGCAATTGACAAATCACCTTCTCATAGATTCGAGAAACCGCAAGTATAAAATCACTTGGCACTTGGAGTTCTTCCATCCTTCCATCCCACTTAAGTCTTAGCCCTCATAAAACCACGTAAATACATGAAAACAACCAAACTACTTTGTAGGATCTCTCTCTCTCTCTCTCTCTCTCTCTCTCTCTCTCTCTCTCTCTCTCTTAAAAAAAAAAGAGAAACAATATCACTATCACCGGGACAATAAGGAATCCGTTTTTATCAGATACAAATTGTCTTTACAACAAAATGTCGAGCCTAGAGAATCTCCAAGAGAAATTCTTTGCACTCTAAGTGACCAAAGCTAACTAGGTCTACTTCAATCTTTCCATATTCTTTCTTCTCTTTTTGTTCAACTTGCACATTCTCCCACTTTAGTCATAGCCCTCATGAAAACCACACCAATGCATGAAAACAACCAGACTACTTCACAAGATCTCTCTCTCTCTCTCTCTCTCTCTCTCTCTCTCTCTCTCTCTCTCTCTCTCTCTCTCTATACATATATATATATATACACACACACATCTAGAAAAGCCTCTCTGAATTAAAGAATCGGTGCTGGTGTGAACTCATTCAGTGAGTTTTTTTTAGAGAGAGATCTTTGAGTTTTCACAATTCTCTAGGCCAAGTCATGAGAAACTAGAAAAAAAGGGCTCAACTAGTTGGCAACCAGTTGCACCCTCCCTGCTCCTAGGCGCAAGGGTGGAGCAAGTAGGAAACGATAGACCACGATAATCAATCTGACACTTGTGATGGAAAAAAAAAGGGTGCAACTAGTTGCCAACCAGTTGCACCCTTCTTGCTCCTAGGCATTGGGAATGGTAGACCATGACAAGAAAAGTGACACTTGTGATGTACTTTTTCAGGCTCTCACAAAATTTAAGCCCTATATCTAATTAATTACACAATCGCTCGTATTTCTCACAAGAATGTAGCCCCACTGGTTATCAATTACTCACAAATTGCAATCATTGAAGCCACTGCTTGGGAAAAGTGTGTCTCAGCTTAGAATTGAGGCGGTTGAAAAATCAAAACATTGGGTTGACTGGAGGGAAAGAAGGATTAGAGTTAAATTGAAAATAATGGCGGTTATTTTGAAAAATTTCCTAATTGGATCTATCGTATAGGGGATTTTGTATATTTATGAAATTGGGTTTCTCAACTCAGAATCCTGAATGCTGATTGTAATTTGAAGCATGTAAACCTTCTCTCTCTCTCTCTCTCTCTCTCTCTCTCTAAAAACTCTCTCAGAGAGTTTTTAGAGAGAGAGAGAGAGAGAGAGAGAGAGAGAGAGAGAGAGAGAAGTAGAGAGAGAGAGAGACGACTCTCTCTCTCTCTCTCTCTCTCTCTCTCTCTCTCTCTCTACTTCTCTCTCTCTCTCTCTACTCTCGTTCTCTCTCTCTAAAAACTCTCTGAGAGAGTTTTTAGAGAGAGAGAGAGAGAGAGAGAGAGAGAGAGAGGGTCGTCTCTAGTGTTCAATTTCGCAGAGTTCGAATGGTGCCCAAATCAAAGGAAAGTGCGACTTCCACTGCAGAAGCCGAGCAAAATGCACAGAAGGGCGTCAAGGCGGTTACGAAGCCGGTTGGGAAGAAAATTGCTAAGGAAGACAGTGACAAGAAGAAGAAGAAGAAGGCCAGGAGCACCAAGACCTAAAAGATTTACATCTTCAAAGTTCTCAAGCAGGTGCATCCGGACAAAGGTACTATCTCCTCTAAGGCCATGGGAATCATGAATTCCTTCGTCAGTGACATTTTTGCGGAAGAGACAACTCATTTTTTAATGGAGAGAGTTTTTTAAAGTGGTGGGAACATGCCACTTATAAAGTGCCTAAGTACTACGACAAGCCATCCACGCCGAC
This sequence comes from Adiantum capillus-veneris, assembly GCF_014529385.1. Lineage (NCBI taxonomy): Eukaryota > Viridiplantae > Streptophyta > Polypodiopsida > Polypodiales > Pteridaceae > Adiantum > Adiantum capillus-veneris. The sequence goes on along the minus strand of NC_140951.1, from coordinate 90,525,185 downwards.
GTGGATGGCTTGAGGCAAGTGAATGGCGAGTCGCGAGATTGGCTTGCAAAACTACCTCAAGCCATCCACACCGGTGTGGATGGCTAGAGGCAGGTGAATGGAGAGTATTAATGAGCAGCAGGTTGGTCTCAACTCCTAGATGCGCGGAATGATTAGGAGTTCGTGTCAACTGCGACAAGAAAAGGTTATGTCATGCAATGACCAGCACGCCAGGTTGGATGCGTTGACCATGTAGAGCATACAGAAGAGGAGGTCGTGTCAACTCCATATTAACAGTATGAAACTTAGCAAGGCAATACGGTATCTGCGTGCAACATGCAAGGCTACAAGGTTCTCCAGCCTCCATACACAGTATCTGCGCGCAGCATGCAAGGCTCTCACAGCTATCTCGTCTAGTGTTGTACCTGTAGTAAGAGAGTGTGCGTGCATGCAAGGCTACATGCCTGTTCAGACTACTCGCTGGAAGGTAGGTAACCAGCTCCTCCTTCACCAACACCATACTCGAGACTTCGGAATCCATCGAAGGATCTCGCAGCTTGCCCAGGACATTCTTTTGAACGTTGAAAAAGCAGGGTGACAAGCAAACGTACCCTCTAGGTATGCGATCCTCCCAGATGATCCAGCACGTGAAATCATCTGGTTTTCCACCACCAATCAGCACCGCCACGTACCGGCCTGGTGGCTTCGATGAAAACAAAGTAGACTATGGTTACATCAGCAGGTGCAGGGTAGCCTTTGAGAGGGCGCTGCCCAAAGTAGTTCGTTAATATGTATTTGCCAAACACGGGGTTTTCGACGCCAGGGACGAAGAAGGAAATATCCTCATCCGCTCCGCTTCCCTTATCTGTGTATTGTGGCCCATAAGATTTAATTGTGATGATGAGAAAATTATCATCGCCCATTTCACCTATACAGCTTAATTAGTAGCCGGCGTGATGGCGGTTTGCACGGTCCTCATGTTTTATACGCGCTGCCACAATTCTTCCACCACCTTTATGTGTGCTGATCATTCCTCGCCTTTATGTGCTCACGAATCATGATATGGCGTGCTGGGTGCGATTCTTTACTGTGCTCCATGAAGCGGGATCATGGGGGCAGTAAAAAATGACCACTACTCACGCTTTAAGATTCTCTATCCTCGGCACACCTCTTGACAGTAAAAGTGTTTGCGTGCATGCAAGGCTATAAGGTTCTCCAGCCTCTTGGTAGTAGAAATTTTGAGAGCTAATGCTAAGCACAGCACACGCTCTTAAAGCAGTGCAAAGTGGAATTCTGAGCAAGTTTGATTGATACATGCCGCTTCGCCATACCTGCTGTCTGCAAGCATTTATCACTTCCAATAGTAGAAAAATGCACTAAAAACGGGTAAGAGAATTGCATCTGCCATCAATCACTGGTAGTAGGTGATTCAATTCAGATTGCAGTCGTAGAGAGAGAGAGAGAGAGAGAGAGAGAGAGAGAGAGAGAGAGCTTGAGGAGTTTCCTGTCCATCTAGGAGTTGATGGCAGAGTTGCAGTTTCATTAATGCTTCATGCTACTCAAATATGCAGAGAGCAATGGACACTTACAAGGTTAAAGCCGCTGCTTTGGAGAATTCCAGGTGCACCAGAAGCATAGCTAATCACACCTTGCAGTAAAGCACTGCCTCTGATATTAGGATCCAGATATGGTGGGCGTAAGGTAGACTGATAAGCTTAGCTGCAAAGTCATTAGGACTTTGCACAGTTATCCCCTCTGCTGTACCTGAGGCGTGAAAGGAAACTAGACGAGCCATGTGGTCATAAGACAAGAAAATGACACGTGATTTGATCGTAGCAATGCATCCAAATGATCTGGAGGAGGGAGGGAGAGTTTTTTGGTCCTTGCATAGTGATGGCTGATAAAAAAGGTCATTCTTTACTAGAGTTTTCTACAATGCCATCCAATCCAGCCAACTTTTCATTCATGTGTGAAGGTACCGCATGCAAATTACTCGGTTGATGATATTTTCTAAACTGACATCGTCTTGCATGGAACAATCTACACCTTGAACAAAGTTATACAGAACACAACATTATTGATGTTAGATAGGGTACCTTTAGTGCTTCAGAAGCATTTTGGAGCTCTTTCTCAAGACCCATCATGGTGGTTGCCTCTCTCCTCTGGATGACAGCGGTGAGAGCTTTAATGGCTGCAACAGCTTAGGCAAGCTTGGGCTTGCTACGCCAGACGTTGAACTCCTCAATTACACTGAAGGGTGGCGATCCATTGGAGGGGCTGCTGTGGGGCAAAGGAGAGGGGGGATGGACAAGGGCTTCAGTTCAGGTGCAGAACAAGTACACATTAATAGCAAAATATTGGGAGTGTGTCTTGAGGGTTTTGAGAGAGAGAGAGAGAGAGAGAGAGAGAGAGAGAGAGAGAGAGAGAGAGAGAGAGAGAGAGAGAGAGAGAGATTGGCAATTGGCTGACAGTTGCAACATTCCAGATCTTCCGTAGCAGGCTTGCCAAAAACATATTTTCTAAATAGCAAAAATAAGGGTACACTTAATTATTTGGGCTAAAATTTGAAGCATTTGTCAGTATTTACACTAGTATGTACTTGTAGAAGCTTACCAGTTTTCTTCAACACAAGCTTGGAATCTACCCAAGATTTTGTAAAAATTCTAGAGGGCAGTTAAAAATACTCTACACCTTGGTCATACCTGCTATTTTAGAACATCGCAACCAACAACAGAGTATGGTTTCAAATAAAAATTTAAACATGCAATTTTCATTATAGTTTTTAAGAATGTTTTTTCTCCTTGTAAAGCAGAAAATTGGAAATACTAGTAGGTTTTTGCAAATTTGCAAGATTTATGAGTTGTTTTCATGTGATCTTTACTTCCTTTTTGTTTCTTTTAAAACCAAAGAAGATTGACTTTCAAGTAGCTCCAGGTTAAATTGACGCAAATCTTTCCCGAACATTGCTTTAGTGATACCATATCAAAATAAAAAAACTACATGTGGGTGTCCTATTTTCTTGGAATCTGATCAAGCCACTGATCAATGAGTAGAGTTTCCTGCCGTATTAATATTCGCTCGTTGCCTTGGTCAAAAGCTAGTGTGTATGCTTGAAAATAGATGTTTTCAAGTGTATGTTTTTACTTGAAATCATATTTCTAGCTTGATGGAGAGCATGTTGACCTCCATTCATTGGACATTATTGGGATCGAAAGTGAAGATGGAAGCCACAATCTTAGACGGAAGTGAACAAACCTTCATACTTGATCGACATGAATTGCACTTGTTCTAAAATTTTCATATTAAAAATATGAATTGAACAAAAGTGTTTTGGTTAAAAACACAATAATAGCTCAAGTGGACACTGACCAAAACTCCTCCTTTGTTGTGCATACTAGTGTGATTGATATGATAAATTGTATGCAGATGCAAAGGAATTTATGCATTGCACTTCATTCAACTAAGAAAGTTGTGTTTATTGAAGATCTCCCAATTTATTATGATGGCTATATTACTCTTAATGTATGCATGCTGGCAGAGGGCACACACCTACAACCTCATAAGGCAAACCAAGTGCATGACGTTGGCTATATTTTGATTGCCCAAAAATTAGCTCCAAGTGCATTCCATCCCAAGTTTTGAGATGGAAAGATTGTGACATGGAGATCAAAGTTAGTGAGAAATTTAAAAGCACGATTAAATTGGGTAGAGAACCATGGTTGTAAAGTTAGTACGAGAGGTCATTGTTAGATTTAATAGAACAAATGATTTCTTTGTTATGATAGTGCAAAGGGAGTGACATACTCGATGGCAATTTCAATTTTACTAAGGTGCATCTTCAAGAGATGTGCATATATGCATTTTAAACATATTTGTGTTATATTTATGTAGGTGCTCGGCCTTGAATCTTGGGCTCATGAGTTCATGAATCATGCTACTTAAACAAAAGTGAAGTGATTCCAAGAGGTGATCAGATGATGAATATGCAACCTTAAAGGTTTGGAAATGTTTTTTCAGAAATGGATGTCAAGTCAAAAACAATTTGGAGGATCAACTTCTGAGCTGAAGATGCAATAATTCTCTAGTACAGATATATGTTTGTTGCTTCTCACTAAAACAAGCCACTACTCTATGCTATTTTTTGTTGATGCTATTATAGTATCTTTTTGATGCATATATGAGAAAATCATTAAAATAAACATTTTTTAATACAAGCTCTTTGGCATGCATGGATTTCATAAAATTTTAACTTGCCATGTAAACAAGTGATTCAATTAGACATTTTCTATCTAAAAATTATATGATGGTGGATGTGTATCCAATTAACAACAACCCTAAAATTGTAAATTGACCATTTTGTGGATACGTATCATAAACATCAAGGGTTTTGCTCGGTTTATAGTTCGCTCGGTTTGGCTTGCTCGGATTTTGGGATTCCTCGGTAGCCTTGAGGATAGCTACACACTCATAGCCAACATTGCACACACGACGCACACTGAACGAGTACGCCCGTCTATGAGCTAAATCTGGTCGTAAGTATCTCATACAAGCTCCGACTTGAACGATCAAGTACTTGTTAGAACCAAGGCGAGAAGCTCTTTGTGTAGATAACTTCAAAGTTCAGTTTTGAAGAGTTCCAAAAATCTATCCTGTAATCTATTGCGACTGTGTTTGATAGGTTTTGGGTTAGGGTTTTACCTCTAGATATCGAGGGATAGGAAATCCTAGTGAAGGGATGACATCCTTTGAGTTTTGTCCAAATTTGACTTGTCCAGGGGTGTTTGACGTGAGCATCCGCAGGTAGTAGTGTAGTTGTAGAGTTCGCATTTGTTCCATAAACCTCATCATTAGCGAGTGCATATGTGTGGGTTGGTCCCAACCTGACAAGGTAATGGGATTGTCTTTGTGCACCTATCGTGTGACTTGTGGCATCGTCAGACATTTATGTTGAGAGGATGTGTTGTAGCACTTTTCTAGTGTGGGTTGCTCCTGGAACACAAGCTTTATAACCCTTGGTTGAGCACCTGTGTCCATAGGCAAACATTTAGCATGAGCATGAAAGATTAAATTGAAATGAAAATAATTTCACATGTGCTACTTAAATCACAATTGAATACTAGAACAAAATCCATAGCCAAGAAAGTCGTGCATAGTCCATGATAGAGTTCCATGAACTTGAAACCTTCGTTTATAATCTTGTTTTGACACTTCAAGCATGTCTATGTCTCTCCATAACTCTAAGAGATCATCAATAAGAGGAGCCAAGTAAACATTACGGTCTTTAACTTGTCGTTTTTCTTGGATTATGAGGGACAAAATTGGGTGGTGTTTCTTAAAACAAATAAACGGTGGAAGTTGTAGCTAACAAGAACTACTAGCCAAGTGGACCATCTACTAAAAGCATGGAGAAAGGATTCACACAATCCAATCCAACACCCATCTTAATGTGTCATGGCTCTTGTTCAAATTTTGGTTAGTTTGAATTGATATGATTGAAGGCAAGACAACTCGACGGAATTTGCATAATCCCATATGTACTTACGTTCTTTACTTCCCAATCCATAAGTCTTGGTAACTCTAGGGTTTGAAATATATGTTGTATACGGGGAGCCAATGAAAATTGTTGAAAGGGATCTTTCTGCTTGCATCTTTGTAACCCGATGTTTCACATTTTGGGCATCTCTCCTCGTTCTTGTATTCATCTCTATAGAAAATACAATCATTGGGACATGCGTGTATCGTGTTGTAGTCCAATCAAAACTTGGCGATCGTCTTCTTCACCTCATCTCTTGACATAGGAAGGACATTGTTTGTAGGTAAAAACTTTTGTGATAGTAGCTTGTAGCATTTCAAACACACATAACTCATAGACTTTGTTAAATAATGCACTCAACATTGACATGGTAGAATTAGCTTACTTTAATATTGTTGAAATGGATGCATTACTCCAAGCATAACGACTTTGGAGTTTCAAGATAAGTAACCTCGCACTTATTCATGACAATTTTGAGCCTTTGTAGATTTTTTGAAGCTCTTTAGCTCTAAGAAATCTTTCATCCTTGCTTGCATCACCTTCTTCATACCAATCAACTTGTCCATGCCATCATTGTCATTGAAGTCTTCATGTGCTTTTCCAAAATTCGTGTCATAAAGTTTTGTCAATCTATCATAACTTTTTGGATCACTCTTGCAAAGGAGTCTCATGTACTCATTTGGCATACGAGAGGTGCCATGAGAGGGTAGACGCATATCAATCTCTATATCATAAGTTGAAACCTGTCACACCAACACAATTATTAGAAATATTGATCATGCAAACAAGAAACTTGATATATATAAAACATATTCATCATTAAGCAAGAAGACATTCTGATTAAACAAAGATCTTGTTATGATCAAATATATGTGTAAAAATTGAGAAGAAAGAACACAATTCATGCTTCCATATATAGAGAGTTGAACGAGTATACATAGAAATGGATGATCCAAGAAAAAGGACCATCCTAAGAGAATTAAATCATCTAAACTTTAATCCAAAGGTGGAGATGCTCTTGGGGGTCTACAAAATCCATAGTTCACCTAAAGTTCATCAATGCCATGCAATGATCTAATGGAATTAACAAGAATATATCTTGGAACATCTCTACTCATGTGTCCTGGTTCATGACCATAAAATGTGCAATTGGTTCTTGTGCTTCTTCCTTGACCGCTATTAATTAGACCTACTATGTTTCCTTGTGTGTATGGTCTCCCATCTACATAAAGTCTATGTCTTTGAGCATGAGTGATGCCTCTATCTAAAAGAGAGGCCACACTTAGGCACATACCATAAGTGCTCATGCTCAAAATATACCGCACTAGTTGGTGCAATGGACCCCATCCATATATGGGTCCGTAGAAGGCATAAGTGTCACCCCTGAATCGGGTGGAGCTTGTAGGTCTTGTGCAATGAAGAGCCCACGACCTCCATGTGGAATACTAGAAGGAGCTATCATATAGCGAGCGCCCCAAAAGCTAAAAGCCTCTCCATCTCTAGGAAGTGATCATCCTTGCCATCCTCCATAGAGCATGTGATCGTGAATCTGTATAAGAGATTGTAGATGGTTAGGAAATGCATAATCACGAGACGTCTTGTTATTAAGGCCAAGAGGTAGGGGCTATTGCAAGATATCAAGTTGCAGCTACTGGATTTCCTAACCATGCCGTGTACGAGAATGACAAGCTTCTCAGCCATAGATGTCATCTTCATCACATCAAATGAAATTGCATATTTCTACATGTATAATGTGATGTATATTACCCTCAACAAAAATAAAAATAATGTAGATAGGATGTAAAGAACATTAAGCATAAATGTGCTGGCGCTAGTGCATGAACAAAAACACTGGCATAGCGGCTTGCGATAGGAGCCTCAACATCTATCACACCAACAAAGAATTCACTCCTCCTCATAATAAGATGAAGACTCTGATTCATGCGAAGAAGCACTCTCTGGAATTACAAATGTCGCGCGACCATCTGGATTGTAATGCAGAGGTGATGGTGTACGAGAGGAATCTGAATCTGCATAAATAGAGATAAAAGAGATTAAACTTGGTGCTCGTTTTATATTTTCATTCATTGAATTACAAATAGAGTGTGCTAGTGTGAGAAATATAAAATTGAAACAATATATTGACACTCTTTTTTTTTAAAACACAACTAGGAGGTATGCATATGATCCCAACAACAAGAGGCATGCTGGATTTCTTGAGGAGTCATGGGCGCACTTTTGTTCGGAGTACCGTTTATGACTCACATTTCCATAGCAGAGAGTACGTTTTCTTATTGCTTTTTTGAAGTATTTTGACTTTAAAAAATTCCTATAGAGTTAAAATTGTATACTATAATTTAACCTGATTTCAATGAATTGATTTAAGAGGTAGCAACAACCAAAGTCTCGAGCGGACATACATCTCACCTGGGTTGCATGGGGAGATGGTTTTATTACTAGTTTTGTAAGTATAGCCATAGGTTTTTATTGTTTATGTAATTAGAAGCATATAAGAAAACAAAATAACCAAAATAATCTATCTTTGGATCTATTTTTGAACAAACCAAAGAATATGATCGTCCCCGACAGTAGCAAAGATTCAGACAGCGACTCCGTCTGAGGGGTACAGATCCCTTCATAGGACACTTCCTCTCGCATGCCCTTTTGTGAGTATCCATTTTATTACTTTTAGATATTTTTTGAAGTATTTTTCTAATAGTTCAATTTGTTAATTTTTTAATTACTTGATCTTTATTCATGCAGGAGACTCATGGTGAGACATATATGGATGTTTTCACATAAGAGGAGGTAGAGGGTAGGAGGATAGATGAGGAGCGCATCTGAGCTGCTACGATGCGAGCCACCGAGGCCCGATGGAGATGCAAAGAGTGCATTTGATAGCGAGACCAGCTAGCAACACTAGCTCATCTCTCCCACTCTTTCCCACTTATTTGATCAGTGTGATGTACACATCCCATGACAACCCCATGACATTGTATACACATTGTTTTATATATATATTCTCATTAGTTTTAGTCTTGTGAATCGTCTCATATTTGATAAACTGTATTTTTTTTAAATTTGAAATCATAGAGAAAAAAGAAAGTTCGTACCATGATGCATGTTGTGTCTTGCGTAAGTGACCAATGTATGGTTCGTTCTCTATATGACCTACGATTAGTTTTATACTTAACGTTGTGCACGAGAGAGAGAGAGAGAGAGAGAGAGAGAGAGAGAGAGAGAGAGAGAGAGAGAGAGAGAGAGAGAGAGAGAGAGAGAGAGAGAGAGAGAGAGAGAGAAAGTGTATATGTATATTGGAGAAAGAGAGAGCAAGTATGTGTGTGAGTGAGAGGGAGTGGGAGAAAGAGAGCTCGGTCGATCGAGCTCTTTGTAAAAAAAATTAAACATTCTAGTGTCGCTTAAGTGATGCACATGTGTTGCTTAAGCGACATCTATTAAAAAAATATAGGCATTGTTGAAGCAACACAAAGCCTTCGCTTAAGCGATGCCCATGCTTATTTTGTCAGTCATTGCATAAGCGATTCCTGTCATCGAATATGCAATGTCTTGGGCATCGCTTGGACGTTGCATATGTGACATTTATGTGTTGCTACACATGTTGTCAGGAGTTTTTTGGAAGAAGTGATTGCGCATATGTACATACCCATGCATGGTGCATCGAATAAAGGATTGCCCATTTTGCAAAGCCAGGTGGTTACGTGGGGCCTACATGTGTACAAGTAGGACAACATGTACATAGTGCATCGATTTTCACTATTACCAGTACCAGTGTGTTTTTTCTATAATAATGAGGAGTTGGTAGTGCCTAGAACTTCTCGAGGAAGCTATCCGCGGGCCGACGACATGAGGTAAGCAGGTGCGTCAGATGGAATCTAGTGGTGTCAGGAGGTCGAATGTGGTCAATACTTGCACATGGAGAAGTACGGACACAACGTGGATATTTTCTTGTGATAATTATGCAGAAAGGTCATCATGAGGACCATCTTTTGGGGCCACTTCACGTGGTTGTGGGATGCATTATTGGAAAAAGTTGAGTGCCAGGTGTGCGGATGGATGCAAAAAGGTGACAACTATGCACTGCGAGGTCAGTTTTTGGCCTGTTCGGGGTCCGTTTGAGGTCATCTAAAAGGCCAAGGGTGCCCAAGTAATAAAGCTAAGTGTGGGAACTGAGAAAACAGAGAGAATACCAGAAAAAACGTGGAGAAGAGAGGAGGAACAGCCACAACTATGTTTTTGGGGTTTTTGGAGCCTGTTTTGGCCGTAAACTGCTCATCCCAGGTCGGATTTGAGCACTTTGACATTGTAGACTGGAGTTTTGGGCCGTTCCAAATGCGATGGCGCTGTCCATTTTGCCAAATTTCTCACTGTTTTTTTGCTGTTTGGCTGTGTAAGTTTCTTCTATGAGCGAAGTTTTTGCTCCAATTTGTGATTGTATCTGGCATATTTTACCCATATTGTGTGAGCTATTTGCCCCATTGGTGTTGGCTCAAGATCTATTGTATCTAAACATCATAAATTCTCCTCTTTTGAGCTCAGTTATTTGGGTGTGTGTGTGTGTGTCTCTCTCTCTCTCTGTGTGTGGAGTGGATAAACGGATAGTCTCTCTCCTCTCGCTCCATCGGTGTGTTCCCTGTCTCGGCCAGGTGGGTTGTGTAATCCGAGTGGCGCCCCATAGTGTGTGTGTGTGTATCTTCCCAAGAGTGTGTGTCGGGTTGTTATAGAGGCGTTCTGTGTGTTTCCATCCCGCTCACATTCTTTTGGCGTCCCCACGGAGGATCTTCTTCGAGTACCTTCTACTTCGAGCTTCAAGTTTCGAGATTCGGGATTACAGGTTACAGGTTACAGGTTACAGGTTACAGGTTACAGGTTACAGGTTACAGGTTACAAGGACAGGTACAGGTACAGGTATAGGTGATTCACATAGGTACAGGTAGCTGGAGTACAGTGATATACTAGCAGTGGTGTCACTTGCAGTGGTTGTGGGTATGCATCATTTGGCGCCTGTTTGAGCGCATTGTCTACTGGATTGTACGTTACTTGTGGAAACTACCATTGTACGCCTTTGTGGAGCCATTCTTGGTTTTATTTGGCAGTCCCAGCCATTTCTGAGACGGTCCGAAAGATAGTCATTTCTGAGACTTGACTATACGAGATTTGCATAAGCCTTCGTGTGAGGGTCGATAGCGTGAGGTTTTATTGAGCTGGGGGATTCTCAAATGTGGAGATCCTTTCGGTGATACACGTAGATGGAGCACCCTTTTCGTGACCTCGCCATAGGCTATGTACTAGTGATTCCTACTTGATGCTTTGGTTCTATTGTTTGTAGTTTATGCATACATAGACAGTCTATATTTTGGCTTCATACTGCTCTACTTCTGGGGAAACTGTGTCAAAATTTTTCCAAATTGTGATGGCTAGTTTTTTGGTTTTTGAGCCATTTATGCTGTTATGCTGCTGAAATTTTGGCAAAATCAGAGGATAAGACAGGTGTGCTTTTTTGGGAGCTGCATGGTTGACTTTAATGGATGATCAAAATGGCCCTCAATTCACTCCTTTTCATTTAACTCAGAGAATCCAAATAAATGTTCATGTGTCCAGGAAGATTTTTTTCCAGCAGCGCATAGTCTTTATGTTCGGGCCAAGAAGATTAAGAGAGATCCTTGAATGTCCTTTGCCTGTTGTAATTCCGATTAACTATGAAAACTCATTTGATGTGCATGTGTTTGTCCTTATCTAAAGTTGAGCTCCATTGAGGTTTTTTGGGGATTAAGTCAGTCAAAAGTTTTGGGTTCTTGCACGTGTGTTTGAAGGGGTTCTCAAAGCATCGTAGCTTGGGTAGCCATGGATTTCTCTTATCCACAGTTTCATGGAAGAAGTGATGAAGATGTGGAAGACTTTTTAGAAAAGATGGAGGTTACCTGCATTAGCAATCAGATTCATGACTCGACGCATTAGCAATCAGATTCATTACCCGGCGCAGATGTTACGTCTTCTCCAAATCTGTTTGAAGAGTGATGCACGAGTTTGGTCCAAAGCATTTGAAGAGGAGTTGCGTGTGGCTGATCCACCTGTAAGATTGAGTTGGTACAATCTACGGCATGGATTGGAAGTGGAGTTTGTGAAGATAGAAGATCCTGACAAAGTGTGGCAAGAAGTACATGCTTTAGTGCAAAACGAAGGTGAGCCAGTAGATGTGTACATACGTAAGTTCTCATTGGCATGGGAGAGGATGTGCAAGGCCTTAGCACCACAGGTACCCCCACCTGACATGATGAAGGACAGGTTCTTGGCTGGTCTTTCGCAAGATCGGGTTCATCATGAACCAGTGGTTTCTGTTACTACTCAGGTTATGCCAGCAGTGGTCACTACAACAGTGCAAGATGATGGGCTAAGGCAAGACATGAGGCAAGTGGTAGATCTAATGAAGAATCTCAGCCTAAACATGCTAGGTCAAGTGGGCAATAATCGAGGTTGAGGGAGGTTTACAAATCAGCCCAGGAGCTGAAGAAAGACCCAGGAATGGTGTTGGACAAAGTAATGGTAGGTTCTGGAGGCAGACGTCCACATGTTACAATTGTGGAGAGTTGGGACACATATCCCACAATGTGATAAGCCACCAAGGATGGGGGGAGACACGTATCCATTGCCAAGACAGGTGTTAACTAGGTCAAATGATTATGGAATTGAAATTAAGGGAGACGAAGGAACCAGTGGATTAACCCAGGAGGAAAAGGGAAAGACAAAAGTGTTAAGTGTGGTTACCTTGGAGAAGGCATCAAAGCTAGAGGATACATTAGTGATGCCTATTGGGAAGAGGACTACATAAGATAAGGAAGGAAGAAGTGCCCCAGGTCCTAGTAACAAGAAGGGAAAGAGACATGAAGGTGAGGATGTCAAGGCCAAGAGGAAAAGAAGGGCTCGTAGCAAGTTTCACGTGTCAGATTTTCCACTAGGGGATGGGCAATTAAGCTATGACTTGAAGGAGGATCTTGACAAGCAGAAAGGCAGATGTTACTTTTGGGTAGCTTATAGAGATGGTGCCAAAGCTAAAGCGACAATGGAAGAGAATGGTTAACCCAATGGAGAAAGAGCCAGAGAGAGGTTCAGTAAAGGTGTTGGCGATGGATGAGCTACTAGGCATTTGTCCAATATTAGATGTGTGGCATAAAAGAAAAAATCTGGGACAAGGCTATGTTGATGGCGGAGCCCAAATATGTGTCATAACACACTCATGCGTTGAGAAGATGGGTCTTACAATGAGTGGGGTGTCAGGCTTCCGGATCAGATTGGCAAACCATCAGAAAGTAAAATGTTTGGGTGTTGTAAAGAGCTTAGAAGTGGAGGCATATGATGCAAAAGCGGTGGTTGATTTTCATGGTTACGTGCAATGGGAGCTGTTCAAGATTGGAGACGTACGATTAGCCTCTATGGACAGATAAGTGCCAAGAAGCTATATAATATAGACACAAGGAAATGATTGGAGGAGCTTTATGAAGATGAGGATGAGTCTAGTGATGAAGACTATTCCACAGTGACTGATGAGGACAGTGATAGTACTACCAACAGTGATGAGGATGCTGATGTTGCATTTCTTTTGATGGATAAAGAAATCCAAGAGTCTGGTTTAGTTACATTTGCGAATGAAGTTGAAGATGAAAGTGAAGGGCCTGATGAAGTGATTGAAGGGCTGATGTAAACCAAGGTTGAATTGTCAAAGAAGCAGAAGTTGATGACACAAATGATCAGTTGAGACCTCTCAGCTATGGAGAAGAAGATAAATTTGCACATGCAGGTCTATGCCAAAGTAATTAATGGTTTTCTTGATGCAAATTTGATATATGGTATCTCTATAGGTTTTCCTTGGGAACCAGGTGGAACCTTGATTAAGCTTTTGTTGCAAGGAATGCCAAGTGTTTTTGTGTGGGATCCAGGTGGAATGAGCATCTACTAGTGTTGTTGCTGCTGAGATGAATGCTCTAGCAGGCTAGGGGATGGGCCAATTTTGTCAGGAGTTTTTTGGAAGAAGTGATTGCGCATATGTACATACCCATGCATGGTGCATCGAATAAAGGATTGCCCATTTTCCAAAGCCAGGTGGTTACGTGGGGCCCACATGTGTACAGGTAGGACAGCATATACATAGTGCATCGATTTTCACTATTACCAGTACCAGTGTGTTTTTTCTATAATAATGAGGAGTTGGTAGTGTGTAGAACTTCTCGAGGAAGCTATCCACGGGCCGATGACATGAGGTAAACAGGTGCGTCAGATGGTATCTAGTGGCGTCAGGAGGTCGAATGGGGTCAATACTTGCACATGGAGAAGTACGGACACAACGTGGATATTTTCTTGTGATAATTATGCAAAAAGGTCATCATGAGGAACATCTTTTGGGGCCACTTCACGTGGTTGTGGGATGCATTATTGGAATAAGTTGAGTGCCAGGGGTGCGGATGGATGCAAATAGGTGACAACTATGCATTGCGAGGTCAGTTTTTAGCTGTTCGGGGTCCGTTTGAGGTCATCTAAAAGGCCAAGGGTACCCAAGTAATAAAGCTAAGTGTGGGAACTGAAAAAATAGAGAGAAGACCAGAAAAAACGTGGAGAAGAGAGGAGGAACAACCACAACTGTGTTTTTGGGGTTTTTGGAGCCTGTTTTGGCCGTAAACTGCTGATCCGAGGTCGGATTTGAGCACTTTGACATTGTAGACTGGGGTTTTGGGCCGTTCCGGACATGATGGCGCTGTCCATTTTTCCAAATTCCTCACTTTTTTTCTTTTGTTTGGCTGTGTAAATTTCTTCTATGAGCGAAGTTTCTGCTCCAATTTATGATTGTATCTGGCATATTTTACTCATATTGTGTGAGCTATTTGCCCCATTGGTGTTGGCTCAAGCTCTATTGTATCTAAACATAAAAATTTCTCCTCTTTTGAGCTCAGTTATTTGGGTGTGTGTGTGTGTCTCTCTCTGTGTGTGGAGTGGGTAAACGGATAGTCTCTCTCCTCTCGCTCCATCGGTGTGTTCCCTGTCTCGGCCATGTGGGTTGTGTAAGCCGAGTGATGCCCCATAGTGTGTGTGTGTGTATCTTCCCAAGAGTGTGTGTCGGGTTGTTATAGAGGCGTTCTGTGTGTTTCCATCCCGCTCACAACGTGACAATGCAATGGGCATGTAGAAACCTGTATAGTGATGCCTATCTTTCCCTTATGCGGTGCCCGTCAACATCTCAAACCCCCCCCAACCGCCCCCCCCCCCCCCTTCCTCCCCTTTCCCCCTTGTAGTGTCACCCTTCTTATCAAAGGCATCTACCTCAATTTGATTGTGTTCCTTGTATGTCATGCCTTCATTATATAACTTTAGAGCTTCTAATATAAGCTCACGTGTGATGTTTAGTTCCACATGTTCCCCTTCTTTATCTGTCAAAATCGTGCTCTAATCTTCCTTTATGTTGGTTACCTAAAAAGAAACGAAAAATGTTGATGTCTTGTGTTTTTGGGTCGGATTTCTGCATTTTTCATCATCTCATGCATTTTCAAGCTGCCAATGTTAAATTCCCTGAAAGACAAATCTAATTTAGGTTCAGGGAAAAAGATATATACATAGATGCTAAGGAATTGGGTAGTACCATACCCATTGTACATAAGCAATTTTTCAATAAGTCAATAAAGAGCTCTATTTTTGTGTACATGATTTTTGTTAAAGATTCTCAAAATGGATCTAATGTTTTAGCAAAAGAAGATATAACCAATCAAAAGGAATTAGAGTTATCCAAGTTCCTCAAGGGATTCCAAGATGTTTTTATTGACGACATCCCTTGTGAGCTACCTCCCAAACAAGGGGATGACGACCATACAATTGAAATTCTTCTAGGAAGCTCATCACCTAATAAGGCCTCCTTATCAAGTTTCCATAGCTCAACAAGAGGAGATTATGTGGCAAGGGCATAAGTTGGTTGAGAAAGGCATGGTTAGGCCTAGCTCATCTCCATTTTTTTCACAAGTGTTATTAGTGTAAAAGAAATATGGCACACATCGTATGTGTGTCAACTATAGAGCACTAAATAGGATCACTAGCAAGAATAGGTTTCCCGTTCCACGGGTAGAAGACCTATTTGATAAGTTACAAGGGTCAACCTATTTCAATAGGATTGACCTAAAAAGTGGCTACCATCAAATAAGGATAGTTGATCAAGACATTGTAAAGACCGCATTTCACACTACGTTTGGTCTTTACAAGTACATTGTCATGCCTTTTGGCTTGACCAATGCCCCAGCCACATTTAAGTGCCTGATGGAGAAGCTATTCAAGCCTCAGTGAACCTTTACTGGAGTGTTCTTTGATGATATAATCATCTACTCTAATTCATTAGACGAACACAAGAAACACCTCTAGGTAATATTTCAAGTTTTACGAGAGAATAAACTTTATATTAATAGAGAGAAAAGTGAATTTTTCTAACAAGAGATTCAATATTTTTGTCACATTATCTCTCAAGATGGCATCCAAATGGATCCATCAAAGCTAGAGGTAATAAAAGGTTGGACTAATCAAGGAATCTGCATGAACTAAGAAGCTTTATAGGTATGCGTGCATACTATAGACTCTTCATAAAAACGTTCTCACAAATCACGGGACCATTACATGACCTAATAAAGAAAAATGTTAGGTATATATGGTCCACCAAGGAGAACAATGCTTTCGAAAAGCTTATCTCTCAACCTATGCTTACACTGTCGGATCTCTCAAAGCCATCTAAGGTCCAATGCGACGCCTGTTGTGATTGCCTTGGAGCTGTTTTGCTTCAAGAAGGACACACCATAGCCTACAAAAGGCAAAGGCTCGACCCTATTGAGAAAGATCTAGGGATATATGAGAAGGAACTCTTAGCAGTTTTACATGCCCTAGACTTCTGGAAGCACTATTTATTGGGGACTCCTTTCATTATGCGAATAGATCACCAAAGCCTTAAGTACTTCATGATGGAGAACAAGCTCTCCGCCGACAAACAAATGAGGTGGGTAAGAAGTCGCCCATTATGTACATATCTACACACACCTAGCGACTCATATTTCATGTTTGACCCCAATTCTCTTAGTAGACTTCTTATAAGGACACATATACTAAATTTGGAAAAGCATTTGCAATAAGATGTAATTTTAGCAAATAAGAATTATTTTAATTTTCTTGGGTCCGCATTAAGAATGCATCTCCTTTTCCTAGTTGTTGTATATTATGATTAAGCTAGAACTTCATGACTACTACATGTAGGGTGGCCTTTCTTGTACTCGAATAGAAAAAAAATGCTTGTAAGATGATGATCTTAGCTCAAATTGTAGGAGAGAAATTTTTTTACAGCACTCATAGACTCCATCTTTACCCTATCCATCAGGGGAAGGATGGAGTGTAGGAGGCCGACTAATCTTGGTAGTTTAAGAGATTAAGGATTTCAACTTAAAAGGATAATGTAGGAGAATTTCAATGGTCATATTTTTCAATTTGAAATAAAAAAATATAATTTAAAATTGGTAGAGAAAAATCATATTGTCTAACATATCTACAGAAAGCTCTAATGAGTAGAATCAAGATCTAGCTTCTTTGCAAAATTTTAAGCATGTATACAAAGGTTATAATGATCCAAAATTAAACCACCACCCATATTTTTGGGAGGAAAAAGTACACTAAGTACCCCCTCTTCCAAACCCAATCTTTTTGCACAATGGTATGTAAACATTTGCCACGTCCCTAAACACTCCAATTAGGTCTTGTCAAGATAAGTGACCCTCTTTTCCCTAATGAGGGATTGCAAGGGAATGTGTTTTTTTTCAAAGGATGTACATAAAGAAATTAGATCAATATGTTGTAAGTTTTGTGAGCAAGTTTTCATTTCTTTTTTGATCTAAGAGTAGTCTATTTTTGTTTTTTAGTGCATTATGGAAAGCATGAGTATCAGGATGTTTGATGGAAACGACATGTCCACCTCTTTCTGAGTTTTGATGTATGTTGTTTTAATATGTAAGATAACACAAAATCCCCAATTTGAAGTTCTTGGCTTCCACTTGAAGCACATGGAAAGCTTTTGTCCTCTTTGTTTGCAGATATACATAGGACTATGTAACCTTGTTTTGTCTAATTGGTCTAGTTCTTCAATGCGAGCTGACATCTCATGACCCGTCCATTCAAGGTCTCTTTTCACTCATAGAGTTGGAAACCAAAATACCATAGGTAAGATGGCACCTAAAACCTACACCATGATAAATCATGGGGTTGTACCTATTGACATCTTATATGTAACTCTTTATGCCTATATGGTTGAATGTAGCTTTATTCTCCCTTTAATCTTGTTCCCTCAACACTTTCATTAATTTCGTATGCAAGATTTTGTTCGTGCTCTCCACTTGGCCATTAGCTTTCAGGTGATAGGTTGCCAACATTTTATGCAAAACCATGCATCTTCTAGAAGGTGCTTAATGGTCTCATTGTTAAAATCTGTGTCCCTATCACTCACTTTTTCTATAGGGAATCCCTATCTTGGGAAGATGTATTTGTACAAAAAGATTGTCATGCTTCATGCATCGTTCTTTTGTGTTGCCTTTGCCTCTACCCATTTAGTCAAATAATCTGCTACCACTATTATGTATTGTGTCCTACAAGATCGAGGATGAATAGGTTCAAAATATATATATTATCAACCACTAGCCTAAACGACATGTTATCATTTTGAATAAACAATCACGTGTTTAGGAGCTACTGGGGTAAGCTATTGCCCCCACAATGCATCTAGCCATGTAGGTTAGTCCTAAGAAAAACTCAAACCACGAAACATAAGTGATAACCCTCTAACACAATAGCGATGTAGGTCTATGACCCCCCTAACACACTAGTGGTGCATGTAATCCATATTTTTGGAGAGTTGTTTCCAATGAAATAACCCTAAAACATAAGCATGTTACATGTGTCAATCAATCTCATGTATCATTGGCAAGCATCACATAGCTCATGCAGATGTAGACCAAGATGAAATGATGAAAATAAAAATTCCCTTCTGTTACTTGATAACATGGAGATTGAGAGGCTACTCATGTTGTGGTGAGAGAGTGGAGGGTAGAGTTAAGAAGAGGATACACACACATATTCTTTGAAGAACACTTATATCATGAAAGAAGACGAGCTTCTATTTCTCTACTTGCTGAGAAGGTGGCAAAAGAGTGAGTTCACTCTTGAATATCGAGCGACAAGCATGTAGAAAATGATGGAGAGAGAGAGAGGCTTGCAACACATGAGTCTTGCAACTTTGTCGGAGTGTGTGTCCTTGAGAGAGGCAATCGCCTTCTTATATAGGCAGTGGGAAAATCCAGGGCTTGCATGTGTAGCAACTATTAGGATCTTACGACTGTCTTGAATTTTCTTTTCTCGTAACTTTCACATTCCTCCACAGAATATGATCATACAAGTACTTTAAACAATGGAAATAGACGTGATCGACAAGGCAACGTGGGTAGGAACACAAAATTTACTCTATTTTGGCTGGAAATTACGCTTTTAGCTTGCGCATAAAAAATAACATCTGTTTGCATGTTCCAGCCTCTTTGAAGCTTTTTCATCTATTTAAAACTAAACTTAACCATTAATAACTATTACAACTCATACAAAAGCTTCCCTAAAGATTGACCAAAAGTTTCTGTAGCTTTTCCAATGGTAAACTCTTATACTCCAGCCATAGTATAGAGCATTAATCCACCCTAATCCCTAGTAGATTAATTCTCTAACTTAAAATTAGCTACTCCTAGAGGTGTCGACAATTGTATGTAACCCTCCCAATGTTTGATTCCCGAGCCACAGAATCCTGTAGTGTGTCATTTAGTCCAAATGACACAGTGGAAAACACTACCATGCCTAAATTATTCTTGTGTCATGCCATACTATATTTACAAATTTAGATGAAACTAAATTTTTAAATAAAAAGCAATCCCATAAAAGTTGTTTTTAGCTAGTAGATGAGCATATCGTCCATCAAAAATTGTCTGTAGCATCTCTAGAGCAAGTAAATGTCATCAACATCAAAGCAAATCATAAAATCATGATGAATTTCTAATGAGAATTAAAAACAAAACAGGTTGTGAGAAAGGTGAAGACTCTAACAAATCTGTGCGTACAAAGACGGCAAGAAAAGCCATGAGAGACAAGGTTAGAGCTCAATATCATAGGAAATTAAAGGTTGTTACACCTGAGGTGTCACAAGCTCATGAGCTATTTTAGTAAAGCAAAGGGAGTTTCATCTAGTGTAAGGCTAGAGAAAATATCTAAACCAGCGTAAGAATCGTGTGGACATGAGCCGAGCTCTGGAGTATCTATCCTTAAAGAAAAAAAATTGAGCTATTAGAAGAAATTCTAAAGGCTTATGAGGCAAGTTTGTTAGAAACTTCATTTTCGGTTGAAAGTCCACCAAGATTTGTTAGTTCCTCTTTCTCCGTCTCACTTAGTCTCACTCTTCTATGGTATTTATCTCATTAAAGTCCATAAATGGAGAAGGAATTATCCTTTCCTAAGTAGGCAGGTTGGTAGAGGCTCCAAAAATGCTTGAGTTGTCTCAATCATCTTTTTGCACATGTCCAACCTTAGTTTCTTTACTCCGCATAAGCATAATTCATCCACCTATTTTCCATCATCTGGTACCTATCGAAAAGAGTCAAAGGCTAGACTCAGTGAGCCAGGACAAGAGATTGTATCTGATAATATAAGAGAAGATGCAAATCAAAGAGAAGAGGATACGCCAGATGATTCTTTCTACCACATACCTCCTACTATACTAGAAGTTAACGACAATTGGCTGGAAGAACTTTGGGATATAGTTAGAGGGGTCAAAGACGGTAGTCATACGTTGGAAGATGCACCTATTATAGAAGTCGACCTTGAAAAAGGCATGATGGACTTTGAGTTGCAATCCATGTATGGAAATCAAGGTACAGAAAGATCAAAGATAGTAGGAATGAAACACTTAAGGAATTACAGCCTTCTTTAGGACCCTACAAAGAAGGAGTTTGTGGTTCTACCCTCTCAAACAAGAACTCACAAGCCAATTATAGATTCTCAAGGGTTGCAAAAATTTCTATCAACACCAGTGAGATGTACAATGATGATGGTTGAGTTACTCGAAGTTAAATCTTGAATTTGAAAGGATGTGGGAAGATGTCTTGAGCAAATGGGAATAAAAAATCCAATCGAGACAATAGAATAGGAACTAGGCAACTGGGATAGATCAAAGAAAGACGCTAAACTAGTTGTTACAGACAAAGTAGGAGATTATTGTGAAAATTTGGCACTATAACACACTATAAGAAAGGGGGTTGAATGCCTCTAGAATAGCTGGTCATCAACAAGTGTTTGTGGAGAGAGAAAGAATTGGGCACATGGGTATCACCGTAAATGTTATCCTAGCTGCTGTCAGCTTCTTGCGGCAAACTCCATGGGTATATGCATGGGTATGTAGTTTAATATTTCCGCAAAAATTGCTGCGCTCATAGCCTCCATGATAGCAGCGTGTATACCCTAAACGCAATTTATTTAAAAAAAATCCAAGGGTCTCGGATGATTCAAGTTCCCATATGTGAAGACTTTGCATCATCCAAAGTTCCTTGGATTTTTTTTTACATAGATATCACATTTATTTATTATTTAAGATTTAACACTATCATACAATTTTTGAAAGACAATAAACTTAAAAACAATTTATTGACATAATTCTTTTTATTGATATCAAGAGTTCGCCAAGCATCCAAAAATAAAAGTGAAATATTCACAAGGGCTCTTGGTTTGGCGTTCAAAATGTGTGGGGATTATGTTGTACAAGGGTTCTTGGCCGGGTGTTCATAATGTGAGGGGATTGTGCTAGTAAGTTAGTAACCCTCATCGTCATCCTGGCCGCCCTCGTCATCCTCGCCACCCTGGCCACCCTCGCCCTCGTTAGTGCCACCTCTTTGAGTCTATGAAAAAAAACACAGCAAACCACCTAATTAGTAAACACTAAAATAAGTAATCACAAAATAATTAATTAGTTAGTTGAACTTCGTACTTGTGTAATGGTCAAGGTGTTGATGAGAGCGTTGAACTGTGCTTGATTGATGTGGTCTTCTTGAAGCATCCACAGGTAGGTACTGTATTCGTCGTTTCATTTTTGATACTTCACCACCTCCCTTGACACTCGACGTCCTATGATGTTTTCTTGAATATTAAGCATTATTTATATTATCTTACATCAAGATTATGGTTCAAATAAAAACTAAAAATGTTACTTACCACTTTATCCTTCCAGACGTCCTTTCTCCAAGAACCCCAATTGTGAGCTTGTTGTCCTGCCCTTGCTTGCCTCTGCTGAGGATGGTCGACTCCACTATCCCTCTCTTGGAGGAAAACTCTCACTCTGGATCATGCATATTGGCACCCCTTTTTTGAAGATTGGGTTGTTGGAGTTGTTGTTTAGCAGCCTTGCAAACGGTGGACCGTTTATTATGAAGGAAGGTCTTGATAAAACCTTCCATCCACTGCATGGTAAAAGATTGGCAGTGGGGATTAGGAAACCACAGTCACATTTCATCAACAATATATTGCAGGTACTGAGGATCTTATGGCTCCCAATCGATGAAGCAATTAGTGTAGGTAGAGTGGATCAAACTCTTCAAGTGATTGTGGAAGCACTTGCTATTGTTTGTGCTAAGGTCGAGGGTGCTGTCTCGATGAAACCTATAGTATAGGACATCATCATCAGCATCTAGAACGTCCACATCTAAACGGTACCCCGGATATGGCAAGTCAGTGGACAATGCTCCCCCACCTCCTCGAAAGCAAGTGTCAAAACAAGAGCCTCCCCCCGATCCTCGTCTCCGCTAGCTGTCAGTGGACTCTTGTTGACCCCCAGAGCCACGCGAACTACGTCGCTCACTTTGTCCTAAAGAAGATTCACGACCATGAGGGCTAGGATGGCCTGATGGTCGTAGTGGGGAGGGTTGATGTGAGGTAATCATAGAAGAGGGTGCCAAGGGAAATGTAGTAGCGACGGCCGAGGGGAATGGTGAAGAAAATGTAGTGAGGGTGCCGAGGGAAGGAAAGGAGTGGGGGCATGCGATGGCATGGGAGAGGGTGAGAGGGAAATGGGATTTTGGCATGCCTATTTGCATGCAATGGGCTACCCAAACGGGTAGCCCATTGCATGCAAATAGGGATGCCAAAACCTCTCTAAGTAGAGGGGCTATAGCCATGCCATAAAACAGGGATTTTGGGCATCCCATTTGACCCCTCTATTAGAGGGGTTTTGGCATGCCTTTTTGCATGTAATGGGCAACCCAAACGGACTGTCCACCATTGCATGAAAATAGGCATGCAAATAGACTGTCCACCATTGCATGCAAATAGGCATGCCAAAACCCCTCTAATAGAGGGGCCAAACTATGGGTTTTGGACATTTAAGGGGGTGGGCAAAATAGGGTCAAAAAAACATGAGCATGAGGGACAACCCATAGGCTCACACGAGGCTTTAACTCAACCAATTTAAGGCATGAGTTTGGCCCCTCTATTAGAGCCTAATTTGGGCTGCCCATTGCATGCGATTAGCTATAGGCATGCAAAAACCCCTATAATAGTGGAGCCAAACTCATGCCTTTTTGCCCCTCTATTAGAGAGGTTCTGGCATGCCTATTTGCATGTAGTGGGCTGTCCGTTTGGGGTGTCCATTGCATGAAGATAGACATGCCAAAACCCCTCTAATAGAGGGGCTAAACTCATACACAGAACTAGGGGTTTTGGGATGATTTTGGCCCCTTTACTAGAGGGGTTTTTGGCTATTATTTGGCCCCTCTATAGGAGAGATTTTGGCATTCTTATTTGCATGCAATGGGCTGCCCATTTGGGGAGCCCATTCCATGCAAATAGGAATGCCAAAACCCTTCTAATAGATGGGCCAGACTAGGGGTTTTAGACATTGACGGGGGGAGGAAAAATAGGGCCAAGAAAACATGAGCATGGGGGAAAACCCATGGGCTCACATGAGCCTTTACCTCAACAATTAGGGCAAAACAACAGTATTAAGGAGGGAGGGTTTTGACGTGCATATTCACATGCAATGGACTACCCGTTGCATGCAAATAGGCATGCCAAAACCCCTCCAATAGAGAGGCATAAGTCATGCCATAAACTAAGGGTTTTGGGCTAGGGTTTGACCCCTCTATTAGAGGGATCTTGACATGCCTATTTGCATGCAACGGGCAGCCCATTTCATGTGAATATGCATGTCAAAACCGCTCTAATAAAGGGGCCTAGCCCAGTTTATGGCATGAATTTTCTCCCTCTATTGGAGGGGTTTTGGCATGCCTATTTGCATGCAATGGGCTATCCAAACGAACTACCCATTGCATGCAAATAGGCATGCCAAGACCCCTCCAATAGAGGGGCTAAAGTCATGCCCAAAACTAAGGGTTTTGACATGCATTTTGTCATGCAATCAAACACTCATTTTGACCAGTCCATTGCATGCAAAATCACTCTAATTGTGGGGGCAAAATAGAATTTTAAAATCATGAGCATGCGGGACAACCCATGGGCTCACATGAGCCTTTACCTCGACAATAAGAGCAAATAACACTAATTTTAAAACAAAATGAAAAATTGAAAAGAATATAAGTGCACTTACATCAAAAATGTGAAGCACATGTTTGATTTTGTGTGTCTCCTTGCCACCAACGCTCCTTTGCCACTTTCTTGCCACCAACATATGCTTGCCGTCAACATTTGACTATCAAAATAACCTCCTCCTCCTCCTTCGTGTGTGTGTGTGTGTGTTTGTTTGTGTGTATATGTGTGTGTCTTTATGAGAGAGAGAGAGAGAGAGAGAGAGAGAGAGAGAGAGAGATAGAGAGAGAGTACTAATGTTTTATGGATATGGAGAAGAAGAGAAAAGCACAGATGAAGCAAAGAAGATGTCCAAAGAGTTAGGGTAAAAAAAGCCGCATTCTACTTGATGCTATATTTATATAAATTTTAAATATAAATTACCACGGAGATAGCCAAGCTAATTGCTGCTTTGATAGCCGCCTAGATATCCTAGGATACGTTTTTGTTTCCTAATATTGGATCGCTTCCCCCTTCTTTTGCCGACCTGCTCCCTCCACTTCTTTTAAGAAAAATCTCATAGGCTGATTTTAATCATTCTCATTTTTTACTTTAAGCTCTTGTTCCCCTTCCCTCCCTCCCCTCTCACATTTCAAAGATGCAAGCGCCAACGTGGGACGAAGACGGACCAGGCAATGTGGTGGAACGTGATCGATGGTTGAACGACAGGTTGTTGTGTCCATGTGAACGTTGCAAAAGGGCCATTTCTATGCTTCGACGAGTCTGCTTGAAGCATGTCGAGGACTATGGAATGTGGAATGATCCATGAACGCGAATAGCCGATCTTCGTGAACTTTTGCACTAGATACCACTCCTCAGTGGACTGTTGTGGGAGGAGGCTCTCGAGCGAGGAAGTCGGAGAGACAAATTGCAAAAAAATAGTTTTGCCCTGCCACCAATAATGGGCGAGAATTTGAGATCCAGTGCAGGTGATTAGGGAAGGAGGAGATGACAGATCAACCACACCATATTGAGGAGGATACAGTTATGGAGAATTTGGTTGATGAGCTTCTCGCTCGCGAGGAGGGTCCGTGTGATGATGACAATTGTGGATGTGAAGAGACTGCACAAAATGAGGAGGATACTCTTTTGGCTGCAAGCAAGACACCTATATTTCTCGGAGCTTCGTTCTTTGTCATAAAATATAATAGATAAAAATTTCAAGAGTTTGCAAAAACTGAGATTATTTACTTTTTCTTGACATTTTAGACCAAATTAAGTTTTGACTTGATTCATAGGCTTAAAATAGCTCCTGAAAAGAGTGTCCATTGAAAAAGTGCAAAAAATGTTCATTTTGGGCATATAGAGCGATTATTTACTTTCAGCTCAAATTTGACCAAGGTTGATACCAGCGACTCATTGCATGTGTACAAAAAACTTTTGTAAAGGCACATTGGATTTGGATAACCAAACTGGCAAAAAAATTGGGAAAAAACTAAAGTTTGTATTGACTTTCTGAAACTTGAGTGTAAATTGGGGAAAAAAATGTCCAAACTTGATGAAAATTGATTCATAGGCTTATATTGATGTGATAGACATGTGCACATGCTCAGTTGACCAAAAAGATGCAAAATTTTACCAGTTATAAATAATCGTGATTATTTACATCTGTCCCATTTTTCAACTTTTTTGACTAAGTTGGCATACCACTAGTTTTACCATGTTGTAATAAGCCCACAAACCAAATTTGGTAAGATTTGGATCATTGGATTGAAAATTGTGACCAAATTTGCAAAGTCAGTCTGCGGACAAAAAACTGATGACCATTTGACCAAAAATAGTCCAAAATTGATGGAACTTGGCTAGAGACCTTAAGTTGAAGTGCTTAACAAATCTGTGTCAAGGTTGGGACAAAAACTTGCAAAAAATTAGATAGAGTAAATAATGGCGATTATTTACATCTGCTTCAAAAATTGACAATCTTGCATATTTGAGCATACCACAAGGTCAAGCATATCAAGTAGACCACACAAATCAATATTCGTGAAATTTGGATCACAAAAGTGAGATTTAAGTCAGATTCTTTATAACTGAGTCTGCGAAAACGAAACAGTTGATAAACTTGAACAAATTTTATCCAAACTTAGTGAAACTTGTCCAGGGAACTTAACAGGTTGTACACTTGGCAAGTCAAGCCAAAAAGTGTAAAAAATTGACAAAAGTAAATAATCGCGATTATTTACTGATGCTACAGAGAGATACCATTTTTGAATTTTGAACTTGTACAGTGTTAGACCAGCATAATACAAGGCCACTGGGGAATTTTGGGTTCAATCGGATTCAAATTGGTACATGTTCACTCAGTTTTCGAGTTGCAGATTAATCCTTTGATTTTTGCCAAAGTCGAGTCTGAAAGTCTCAATTGCTGACTCAATTATCTCTATTTAAAGTGATACACATAGACCAATCACAATAGCTAGCAAAAAACTATACTATCTTTGTGAAAGAATAACTAACTTGATCAAAATTGATACAAGAATTAGGTTGCAGACAAGGAATTGGCAGCTTGATAGGAATTGCAATCAAGTCAAGTGGAAATTGACGACAAGTCAATCCAAAGGTAAGTACTCTATCCAGGGCTTTATAAGTCTTTATGAACCTTAGATCTGGTCGTGTACTAGGAAATCAGGGCATACTTGGAGAAACCTCCAGTAGAGTATCCACTGAAGAGAGCATGAATCAAGGCAATTCCTTGCACACTATCCTTGAAGAAGTCTCAGACACTTTCTCAGATTCAACATCTGAAATGTCTTCTTATTCGACTCACTCGGAAACCGGAACGACAATGCGCTAAGCATATACTCTCATTTTATAAGACTAATCACCATGGAGCTCAGGTTTACCTGGATCCTAACGAAGAGTATGCTCTTCGCATTGTTGACCATGGTATTGAGTTCCAAGAGGAGATGAGGGCAAACAAACAAGGAAAGACGTACATGGACAGAAACGGAACTCAGTATTTACAAGTCGAAGACCCTAACGTGATAGCCAAATGTTAGAAGTAAATACCATAATTCTAGATATGGCCCCAAAGAATGACCACCAACTTTAGAATTCGAGGGATACGATCAAGTTGATTTGAAGCCTTTGAAACAGCTTAGTACTGATAATCCTAGGATCGGAGTCTATTGTTGGGAGGATAGAAATGTAAAAGATCTTCTGTGGACTTTGCATGCCAAATAAGGACAACTACCGCCCATGAAGATCATCTATATCTTCAAGATCGAGGATAAGGGATCAACGGACTTACCAACCTACCTGTTTAGGGATTGTTATAACAACAACTTCGTTATGATGACTCTTGAGGAGGTGGAACAAACCAAATATCAAGGGTATTCAGTAAGGGATTGGATATTGGGCTAAGGACCAAAAAGTATCCCAAGAGATGAATACCGTGAGAGATCTTCTGAGAGTAATGTTAAGAAACCAAAAACCACCTCATCATGCAAAAAACCGGGTGACATTAAGGCCAGTCGAGGGCTACATGAGTCACTATTTCCAACAGAATGATTTGAGGGACTAGGAACACGACCAACTACCAGGAGACCGGAAGTTGAACCCAATAGATGTGTCAGACCAGATGATTTTTAAAAATGGGTCAAAAAATAAAGTGGATCTAGGGATCCATACGACCACTTAGCAAGCTTTAAGCAAGTGCTAAGAGCCGAACGCATATTTGATTTCCATACTCAATTCGAGGGGTTTGGAATGACATTAGAAGGGAAAGCATTGACATGGTCCAAAACATTCCACCAAGGTCAATCATGGACTTGAACACATTAGCTCAAGGATTTGTAGCTGCTTGTTCCAAAACGGGGATCAAACACAATACGGTAGCTCAAATATACAGCTTTAAACAGAAACAAGGTGAGTCTCTTAGGGATTGTGCAACTCGAATGAAACAATACATTGCCAGATGCCTAGGGCTAGAGATACCTGTAGAAGAACGACTA
This sequence comes from Adiantum capillus-veneris, assembly GCF_014529385.1. NCBI lineage: Eukaryota > Viridiplantae > Streptophyta > Polypodiopsida > Polypodiales > Pteridaceae > Adiantum > Adiantum capillus-veneris. Next base: position 90,497,045 of record NC_140951.1, on the reverse strand, counting down.
GTATCATTGTTTCTAGAGGGACTATTAAACAAAGAACTTCATGCTATACCGTATATCAAGAAGCATACAACCCTAGAAGAGTGTGTGTCAGATGCTATTGACTTGGGAGACAATTGTGATAGTAGTTTCAATGAAGAAGATGTCCCTAAAGACAACCAAACCAAGAAAAAAACATTCACCAAATCAACACAAGTGGGAACGACTGCTGCAGCACCACTTTCAGCCATAGAAGACATGCTCAAAAGAATGAATGACATGATGAATAACATGCAAAAAACACCTACGAGGGGACTAGGGCAAGGGATACCTCAACAGGGACAACCAATTAGACTGCAGAAATGGTGTGCAATCGAGGGTAAATGGACCAACCATGAGACCAACGAGTGCTACTACCGACCAAAGTATGATGGGAATGTTCACTACGTGCCCTTGAGGCCACAAGGACAACCCATGTACAGATACCAACCTAACATGGCACCAGGTCAAAGACCACCTATGGGTATGGAAAGACCTCAACCCGTGTTGGATCAACAACCTCCGTATCCAGGACAGAATGCAATGCTTGTAAAGTACATGCATTCAGAAGGAGTCATAGATGAACAAGCACTAGTACCTACTACACCCTATGGTGAGCCTAGTCCATCTACAGTAATGGTAGAAGGAGATTAGTAAAATTCACATCCACCACCAATGGAAGAATCTGTGACTTATGCTCCACCAGAGCTTGCATCAATTTACTATGTAGCTAATCAAGGTGTTAGACCTCCTATGGTAAGACCCGTGCTTAAGCCAAGAATGGGAAACTGTCATAATTGTGGTGCTGACGATCATTGGAAAAATGAATCCCTAGAGCCTGACAAGAAAATTAAGCCAGTTGAAGCTTATTGGATACAATGTTGCAAAAAAGGAGGACACTTCCCGGAAGACTTTCCTAAAAATCCTTTAAACAAGGACAAAACAATAGTAAACATAGTCCAAGTGATACCTAGTAGCTCATCTGAGAGTGAACTGATTGTTCCAATCAAGGTAATCACTAGAGCCCAGGCTAAGAAAAAGAAACACAACTCCTTTGATGATTTGGAGAATACAAAAATTGCCTCTCAAAAGACCAAAAGAAGCAGAAGCAAAAGGTATGAGATGAGAAAACACAAACAAAAGGCTGAAATCGAGGAGAAAGCAAAGAAGCTATTCTAGGAAAAGGTGAAAGAAATTGGAAGTGAAATCAAAGAAACAACCGTGAAACCTGGAGGATCAATTTTGGTTGATAAAAGTTTTGAGCCTATTAATACAATCTTGGAATCCTACCAAGCGGGACTTAAAGCAGGCCAAAACATGAAAAACAAATGGAAAAACTATCCTTCTCCAGACATGGAAGCAGCTAAGCTTGAAGCTTATCAAAATTTGGTAAGAATCACGCAATAAATGCTGGAAAAACAAAAACCCAAGCTCGAAAGTATGACAAAACCTGAGGAGCTTGCGATAAGAGACAATCAAGAAAAATCCAAAGTGGTGGTAGAACCCCACATTGAACCAAAAAAGCTAGAACTTTTAGTGCCGAACAATGAAGATGCCTTAGACGGAATTTCATTCGTAGAGGAGGACTGGTCAGGACACTTATGGAAAAAAGTTAGAGAGATCAATGATGGGAGCCTAACTCTTAAGTCAACTCCTATAGAGGAAGTTTGGTTAGACACCTACCTCTTGATATGGACATGGATGTACAATCCTTGTATGGGGATTGCGGATCTGAAGCTTCAGGAATGTCTAAACCATTGACTTTGAAAACATTACCCTCTTACTTGGGAGATAACGTAGATGAATCCATAGTGTGTAAGACCACTCAAGTAAAAAGAGTGAAACAGACCCTAGAAGTAGACAACATTCATTCAATCATGTCTACACCCATCCAATGCACTCTTACTTTGGGAGAACTGTTAAAAATCAGACCATATTTATGAAATGATCTACAAAAAACCGTAGAGAAGGTGGGGATAATGGGGCTAATCGCACAAAATTTGGGAAAATTGAAACACAAAATGGACAACAAAGAGATTCGATCTGTTCCAATAAACAAAGTTGGAGAATACTACGAAGGGGAAGAAGGAAACACCACCCTTCCAATGAAATATAATGACATTGAAACCATGGAAATATTGGATAGTGAGCAGTTCAACGGCAAAAACTACCAACATTGGAAGATGCAGATTGAAGACTATCTCTACCCGAAAGACCTCTATTTGGCACTAGGCGATCTTGCAAAGAAGCCCGCAACAATGGCAGATGAAGCATGGATTGTCCTTGATTGTAAGGCACTGAGAACAATCCGGTTAAGCTTGGCGTCAACGGTGACCTTCAATGTTTCAAAGATGAAGACCACGGAGGACTTGATGAAGTCACTTGACGACTTCTACGAGAAACCATTGGCATCCAATAAGGTATTTCTTATGAAGCTCTTGTTCAATCTAAAGATGTCAGAGAATGGTTCAGTTTCAGAACACCTAAATGACTTTAACACAAACATAAGTCAACTTCGATCGGTGAAAATCAATTTCGATGACAAAGTGCGAGCTCTCCTTATACTATCATCTCTATCGGATAGTTGGGACAGCCTTGTGATGGCTGTAAGTAATTCTATTTCTGGCACAAATACTCTTAAGTTTGATGATGTTGTGGGTGTTCTCCTAAGAGAGGAAATACGAAGGAGAATTACACGAAATCATCAAGTGCTGCACTATCAGTGGAAACAAGAGGAAGGCCTAAGGAGAGGTTCAAAAACCAAAAGGGTCGTGATTGCTCAAGACGGAGCAAGTCACACACAAAGTTAGCTCTTGAATGTTGGAACTACGGCAAGAAGGGCCACGTCAAGAAGGATTGCTGGTCCAAGAAGAAGAAGGAGACTGAGTCTCAAGACAACAAGCCAACATCGGAGGCCAATGTGGCAGGTAAAGTAGAGGAAGATGCTCTAATTCTAACATTAGACAATGTGTCAATTCCTGGATAGTAGATCCGGGGCTTCATTCCATGCAACACCACACAAGCAACATTTCCAAGATTACACTAAAGGTAATTTTGGGTACGTATACTTGGGAGATGCTAAGCACTCAAAAACGGATCTCAATTGTTGAAAAAGAATAAAGATATATCTTGAACATTCCAACCAAAATAGATACAAGGGTATTTTGGGACTTTTTGAAATTTGAGGGGTATTTTGAAAATTTTCACAAATTAGAGGGGTGTTTTGGTAAGTTTTCCTTTGTGTGTGTGTGTGTGTGTGTGTGTGTGTGTGAGAGAGAGAGAGAGAGAGAGAGAGAGAGAGAGAGAGAGAGAGAGAGAGAGAGAGAGGACTTCTATTCAGTACCTTCACAATCACCTTGGCCCCATCTTTACCCTTCATGTTCGTAGTACCTCCATGATCTTCATCACCTCCCCTGCCCTTGCCCATGAAGTCCTCGTTAATAAGGGTAAGAGTTTGCAATCCTCTAAAAATTCTCAGACAGAGCCCACACAGATGCGGTAGAGTTTTGAAGAGTTTATTTTTAAGGGTTTTGTTTATTTGATCACTGGTCAAAATGAAGATGGTTGACCTTCTTGCTTCAGCTAGTGTGCCTCCAACAAGCTTTAAGCATTTCCTTGCCCAACCAGATTCGATAAATATGAACCTTCATATTTGAATTTCCTAGCCAACGTCATTGTGGCAAAGCTATTGGTTGTAGCAGCCAAAAACCCAATGAGCCGTTGGAGGGGGGTACCATATGGGTACGTGCTCAAGCAGGTGCACATTGGGATTCACTTTGTTCAATTTTTGGAAAATAGAGTACCACCTAATAGGAGTGAGACAACTTCACAAGCTAGTGGAGAGGTTTCAGCATGATTACAACAGAGTGAAAGGAAGCTGCAAGAGCGGACCCAAGTTTTTGCATACACTACGGGTTGCAGTCTTGTAAGAGTTTCCAAGAAAGGAGGGGAAGATGATGAAGCGCTTTGGGCGTGGTAAATTATCCTATGATTGAGAAGGTAGAGATGATAGTGAATTTGTCGAACAAATTACTGTGGATGCTACTACATTCAACTTAGTGAATCTGTTGATTGCTTGAGTAATGCTTGAGATGTTCAGGGACAGTGATAGATAGATAATATGTAATTTGATGCTAAATGTTTCCTATTATGATTTAAGTTTTATATGTATTTTGTTTCATAGTTTTGCTCGTTTATATGATTGCTCGGAAAGGTTCACTCGGAGTTTGAAATTCCCCTCAAAGTACAACTCAACGACCATAGCACAAATGCATTGGTCAAACAGGAGCTCTAGTAAATACAATCAGTTATTCCACGTACAAGAAAGCAACAAGTCAGTCTTTGAAAGCAAGAATAGCGACTATCAAAGGATGCAACAAGAACCCAACACCAACATTGGGAATAGTCAACTTGAATGTGATAGTACATGGATATTCATGCCCTCATCAATTTGTATGCTTACCAGATGAACACATGAATGAGACAATGATTCTTGCAATCTCATGGATGCGGACATACAAGGCAGTACCAGATTGGGATACGAATAAGCTCAAGATATCACCTAAAGGCGGACAACTCATCCTTCCAATTGCACCAAGCAAGGAGGAATGGAAAGGCAATTACCAGCAAAGCAAACCACGAAGTAATCACCTTCTCCATCCTATCGACAAGCAAATGCTACAAGTAGCATGCAAGGAGTCAGGCAAATTTGGGTACCTAAAGCACAGCTTAAGGACAAGCCGATTCAAATCTAGGTGTCCAAACCATCATCGACAATACCAAAGATGGTTCCAAAGGTCAAAACACAGAGACGAGCATCTCCGACCAAGGAATCTAACACGAAATGGATTTGGAAGAAAAAGGAGCACTTATCTTCTCCGCCAACTGAAAAACCAATCAAGAAATGGAGAGTTAAGTCTCAGAAAACTCAACCACATCATCCTACACCAAGCAAACCAAGGTACCAATGGCGAGTAAAAGCTCAACAACAGTCAAAAGTGATACCGACAGCTCAGGCAATCAATGTGCTAAAGCATCCTGATGGTACAATCAAGCAAAGAGCACACAAGCTACAAGATTTGCTCTTTGGAAGACAGCATCAGAAAGTCTCGACTTAAAAACCCTTGAGTTAATTACTCAAGACCCAACTCTTGCACAACATAATGGTTTCAACTGCATTGATCTTCAAAGCATGGTAGAGCCAACCAAGGCTATGCATAGATACGATTGTTCAACCTATGCACACGGTCGTCTCGGAATACGCTGTGAGCGGGATGGAAACACACAGAACACCTCTATAACGACCCGACACACACTCTTGGGATCACACACACACACACACACACACACACACACACACACACACACACACACACACACACACACACACACACACACACACACACACACACACACACACACTATGGGGCACCACTCGGCTTACACAACCCACCTGGCCGAGACAGGAAACACACCTATGGAGTGAGAGGAGAGAGACTACCCGTTTACCCACTCCACACTGAGAGACACTCACACACACACACCCAAAAAACTCAGCTCAAAAGAGAAGAATCTCTGATGTTTAGATACAATTGAGCTTGGGCCAACACCAATGGGGCAAATAGCTCACACAATATGGGTAAAATATGCCAGATGCAATCACAAACTGGAGATAAAGCTTCGCTCATAGGAGAAACTTACACAACCAAAACATCAAAAAAAGAGTGAGGAAACTGGAAAAATAGACAGCGCCATCGCGTCCGGAACCGCCCAAAACCCCAGTCTACAATGTCAAAGTGCTCAAATCCGAGCTCGGATGAGCAATTTACGGCCAAAACAGGCTCTAAAAATCCCAAAAAACACAGTTGCGGCTGTTCCTCCTCTCTTCTCCACGTTTTTTCTGGTCTTCTCACTGTTTTTTCAGTTCCCACACTTAGATTTATTATTTGGGCACCCTTGGTCTTTTGGATGACCTCAAACGGACCCCGAACAAGCCAAAAACTGACCTCGCAGTGCATAATAGTTGTCACCTTTTTGCATCATCTGCGCACCTGGCACTCAGATTTTTTTCATAATGCATCCCACAACCACGTGAAGTGGCCCCAAAAGATGGTCCTCATGATGAATTTTCTACATAATTATCACAAGAAAACAACCACGTTGTGTCCGTACTCATCCACGTGCAAGTATTGACCCCATTCGACGTCCTGACGCCACTAGATGCCATCTGACGCGCCTGCTTACCTCATGTCATTGGCCCGCGGATAACTTCCTTGAGAAGTTCTACGTGCTACCAACTCCTCATTATTATAGAAAAAACACATTGGTACTGGTGATAGTGAAAATCGATGCACTATGTACATGCTGTCCTACCTGTACACATGTGGGCCCCACGTAACCACCTGGCTTTGAAAAATGGGCGATCCATTATTCAATGCACCATGCATGCGTATGTAAATATGTGAAATCACTTCTTCCAAAAAGCTCCTGACATAATTTGTCCATCCCCTAGCCTGCTAGAGCATTCATGCTTAGCAGCAACAACACTACTAGATGCTCATTTGACCTGGATCCCACACAAAAACACAGGTGTAAAGTGCCCCCCATCCACGTGTTATAGTTGTCACATCTAGCAATGCGTAGCATCTTGCATTCTCCAATAATGAGCTAATTATCCATTGAGCTTCATCAGTCAACTGTGGAATAGTCTTTATCACTAGACTCGTCCTCATCTTCATAAAGCTCCTCCAATCGTTTCCTTGTGTCCATATTATATAGCTTCTTGGCACCTGTCTTTCCATAGAGGCTAATTGTACCACGTATCCAATCTTGAACAGCTCCCACTGCATGTAACCATGGTCTGCCCAGTATAATAGGATATGCTCCCAACCCCGCTGGCATCACATGAAAATCGACCACCGCCTTTGCATCATATACCTCCACTTCTAAGCTCTTTACAACACCCAAACATTTTACTTTCTGATGGTTTGCCAATCTGATCTGGAAGCTTGACACCCCAGTCACTCTAAGACCCATCTTCTCAACACATGAGTGTGTTATGACACATTTGGGCTCTGCGTCCAACATAGCCTTGTCCCATATTTTTTATTTTATACCACACATCTACGATTGGACAAATGTCTGGTAGCTCATCCATCGCCAACACCTTTACTGAACCTCTCTCTGGCTCTATCTCCATTGGGTTAACCATTCTCTTCCATTGTTGCTTTAGCTTAGGCACCATCTCTATAAGCTGCCCAAAAGTAACATCTACCTTTCTGCTTGTTAGATCCTCCTTCAAGTCATAGCTTAATTGCCCATCCCCTAGTGGAAAATTTGAAACATGAAACCTGGGACACGAGCCCTTCTTTTCCTCTTGGCCTTGACATCCTCGCCTTCATGGCTCTTTCCCTTCTTCTTACTAGGACCTGGGGCGCTTCTTCCTTCCTTGTCCTCTGTGGTCCTCTTCCCAATAGGCATCACTAATGTATCCTCTAGCTTTGATGCCTTCTCCAAGGTAACCACACTTAACACTTTTGTCTTTCCCTTTTCCTCCTGGGTTAATCCACTGGTTCCTTCGTCTCCCTTAATTTCAATTCCATAATCATTTGACCTAGTTAACACCTGTCTTGGCAATGGATACGTGTCTCCCCCCATCCTTGGTGGCTTATCACATTGTGGGATGATGTGTCCCAACTCTCCACAATTATAACATGTGAGCGTCTGCCTCCAGAACCTACCATTGCTTTGTCCAACACCATTTTTGGGTCTTTCTTCACCTTCTGGCTTCTTCCTTCCTTGTCCTCTGTGGTCCTCTTCCCAATAGGCATCACTAATGTATCCTCTAGCTTTGATGCCTTCTCCAAGCTAACCACACTTAACACTTTTGTCTTTCCCTTTTCCTCTTGGGTTAATCCACTGGTTCCTTCGTCTCCCTTAATTTCAATTCCATAATCATTTGACCTAGTTAACACCTGTCTTGGCAATGGATACATGTCTCCCCCCATCCTTGGTGGCTTATGACATTGTGGGCTGATGTGTCCCAACTCTCCACAATTATAACATGTGGGCGTCTGCCTCTAGAACCTACCATTGCTTTGTCCAACACCATTCTTGGGTCTTTCTTCAGCACCTGGGCTGATTTGCAAACCTCCCTCGGCCTTGATTATTTCCCACAGTACCTAGCAGGTTTAGGCTGAGATTCTTCATTAAATCTACCACTTGCCTCATGTCTTGCCTTAGCCCATCATCTTGCACTGTTGTAGTGACCACTGCTGGCATAAGCTGAGGAGTAACAGAAACCACTGGTTCATGATGAACCCATGGCATGCGACCTTGTAAAGAGTCCATAGGCTGGAATTTAGACCTCATGGGCAAAGACTCCACCCCTAACTGGCTCATTTTCCTCAGCTTCCACTCTTTGTTCCTTGCTACCTCTAGTGCAGCTTCATATGTCCTAGGCTTCTTTAGCTCCACTCTCCAACGTATATTCTCCCAAAGACCAGCCAAGAACCTGTCCTTCTTCATCATGTCAGGCGGGGGTACTTGTGGTGCTAAGGCCTTGCACATTCGCTCCCATGCCAATGAAAGCTTTCGTATGTACGAATCTACTGGCTCACCTTCGTTTTGCACTAAAGCCTGTACTTCTTGCCACACTTTGTCAGGATCTTCTATCTTCACAAACTCCACTTCCAATCCATGCCGTAGATTGTCTCAACTCAATCTTACAGGTGGATCAGCCACATGCAACTCTTCTTCAAATGCTTTGGACCAAACTCGTGCATCACTCTTCAAACAAATTTGGAGAAGACGTAACATCTGCGCAGGGTCATGAATCTGGTTGCAAATGTAGGCAACCTCCATCTTTTCCAAAAAGTCTTCCACATCTTCATCACTTCTTCCATGAAACTCCGGATAAGAGAAAGCCATGGCTACCCAAGTTACAATGCTTTGAGTACCCCTTCAAACACACGTGCAAGAACCCAAAACTTTTGATTGACTCAATCCCCAAAAACCTCAATGGAGCTCAACTTTAGATAAGGACAAACACATGCACATCAAATGAGTTTTCATAGTTAATCATCGGAATTACAACAGGCAAAGGACATTCAAGGATCTCTCTTAATCTTCTTGGCCCGAACATAAAGACTATGCGCTGCTGGAAAAAAATCTTCCTGGACACATGAACATTTATCTGGATTCTCCGAGTTAAATGAAAAGGAGTGAATTGAGGGCCATTTTGATCATCCAAAGAAAGCACACCTGTCTTATCCTCTGATTTTGCCAAAATTTCAGCACCATAACAACATAAATGGCTCAAAAGACCAAAAAACCATCCATCACAATTTGGAAAAATTTTGACAGAGTTTCCCCAGAAGTAGAGCAGTGTGAACCCAAAATATAGACTGTCTATGTATGCATAAACTGCCAACAATAGAACCCGAGCATCAAGTAGGAATCACTAGTACATAGCCTATGGCGAGGTCACAAAAAGGGTGCTCCAGCTACCTGTATCACCGAAAGGATCTCCACATTTGAGAATCCCCCAGCTCAATAAAACCTCACGCTATCGACCCTCACACGAAGGCTTATGCAAATATCGTATAGTCAAGTCTCAGAAATGACTATCTTCCAGACCAAGTCTCAGAAATGACTGGGACTGCCAAATAAAACCAAGAATGCCACAAAGGCGTACAATGGCAGTTTCCACAAGTAACGTACAATCCGGCAGACAATGCGCTCAAACAGGCACCAAATGATGCATACCCACAACCACTGCAAGTGACACCACTGCTAGTATATCGCTGTACTCCAGCTACATGTACCTGTGTGAATCACCTGTACCTGTAACTGTCCTTGTAACCTGTAACCTGTAACCTGTAACCTGTAACCTGTAACCTGTAACCTGTAACCTGTAATCCCGAATCTCGAAGCTCGAAGCTCGAAGCAGAAGGTACTCGAAGAAGATCTTCAGTGGGGGCACCAAAAGAATGTGAGAGGGATGGAAATACACAGAACGCCTCTATAACGACCCGACACACACTCTTGGGATGATACACACACACACTATGGGGCACCACTCGGCTTACACAACCCACTTGGACGAGACAGGAAACACACCTATGGAGTGAGAGGAGAGAGACTACCCGTTTACCCACTCCACACAGAGAGACACTTACACACACACACACCCAAAAAACTCAGCTCAAAAGAGGAGAATCTTTGATGTTTAGATACAATTGAGCTTGGGCCAACACTAATGGGGCAAATAGCTCACACAATATGGGTAAAATATGCCATATGCAATCACAAACTGGAGCAGAAGCTTCGCTCATAGGAGAAACTTACACAGCCAAAACAGCAGAAAAAGAGTGAAGAATTTGGAAAAATGGATAGCGCCATCACGTTCGTAACGGCCCAAAACCCCAGTCTACAATGTCAAAGTGCTCAAATCCGACCTAGGATGAGCAGTTTGCAGCCAAAACAGGCTCCAAAAATCCCAAAAACATAGTTGCGACTGTTCCTCCTCTCTTCTCCATGTTTTTTCTGGTCTTCTCTCTGTTTTTTCATTTTCCACACTTAGCTTTATTAGTTGGGCACCCTTGGCCTTTTGGATGACCTCAAACAGACCCCGAACAGGCCAAAAACTGACCTCGAAGTGCATAGTTGTCACCTTTTTGCATCATCTGCGCACCTGGCACTCAGCTTTTTTTCATAATGCATCCCTCAACCACATGAAGTGGCCCCAAAAGATGGTCCTCATGATGACCTTTCTGCATAATTATCACAAGAAAACAACCACGTTGTGTCCGTACTCATCCACGTGCAAGTATTGACCCCATTTGACGTCCTGACGCCACTAGATGCCATCTGACGCGCCTGCTTAGCTCATGTCGTCGGCCCGCGGATAGCTTCCTCGATAAGTTCTACGCGCTACCAACTCCTCATTATTATAAAAAAAACACACTGGTACTGGTGATAGTGAAAATCGATGCACTATGTACATGCTGTCCTACCTGTACACATGTGGATCCCACATAACCACCTGGCTTTGGAAGATGGGCAATCCGTTATTCGATGCACCATGCATGGGTATGTACATATGCGCAATCACTTCTTCAAAAAAACTCCTGACAACGCCATCTAGGAGGGGTGGAAGAGTACTAAGTAAGCAAGGGCAATGTTTGAAGAGGGAGGAAAAAGTTGATGTGAACGTGGGATTTTTTGCCAAATTACCTAATAATGCCGTTATAATTCATCAACAGGGGAAATTTACGAATGATATCGAGACTTAAAATTTTTCAATGGATTTTCTTAATTATTGGAATTTTACTTTGCTTTTTTGGCGCATTTTGTTATATTTGTTGATTTTTTCAATAAACATGTCAAAAATTAATAATAAATAGAAAAGGAGCTCAGATAAAAAAACTGAAGACACGGTGCTGATCAAAAAGACAATGCGAACAAGCACAAAAAATTTCAATCAAATCGGCAGATGGAAACAGGAAGCCTAAATTAGGCGATTGGACCTACTTTTGCCGAATTCTTACAGAATGAGCTATAGGGATCCGATTGAGGAAATTTGTGAGTCTAACAAAGATTTTACGGCCTAGTAGGACTAACAGGGGAATCTGGGGAAAAATGGTTCGAGAAGTCGGGTATAGATACCCAAGGCAGGCTAAAATCACCTCATTTTTACTTGTTGCCTTTGGAGAGAGAGCCATTCGACCCTCTTCGCGCGTATTTTTCGGAGTCCACGGTCACGTGTTGTCAGTGCCATCTCACACGAGACATGACGGGTAAGTTCTATACTTATCAATGATCCATTTTGTATGACCGGTAGCTAGTCTAAACCCCTAGAAAAAACCCTAGAATCCGAGTAGTGCACGAAGACCTACAACCAAAAATCGACCATAGCGGCCTGTCAGCTCAACCAAATCGGATGAGATTTGAACTATAGTATACCCCAACCTAATATAACACTTCTTTAGCAACAATTGACCATTCGACAAGGGTCGGGGGGGTCCCAAGTAGAAAAGCTAAGTTTTTGGTAGATGCCAGAATTCCATTCTGACTCCACAGACAGCTTGCATACGAGGTCTATACACAATGTATATGATTGGTTTCATAATCAATCAAGAAAATTCCTCGAAAAGAAGAAAACGGCTTGAAGGCTACAAAGCGTCACATTCGACATACATGTCAAACTGACTCCAAAGGGGTCAAAATCGGATGAGTTGCTTCACAATTATGTTGCGGACAAGTCCATAGCCTCAAAAGTGACTAACCAACTCTACAGGCCGTGTAGTCACAAAAATCAAAGATTTTAGAGTCGACAAAGCACAAAGTGATGCCGACAAGACCAAAATTTACCAAATTCAATTTAAGACTTGTTTTAGGTGTATAGAATGTGTTCAGGTCAGAATGTGTTCATGTCAAAATTTTTAAGTTTTGCAAGAAAATGTTGGCTGCTGTAAATAATCGTGATTATTTACTTTTGCACTATGTATCATCACCTCCCCTATCACTTGTACACACCTATTACATGCCAAATTTCAAGTATGAGCCAAAATGAACAACTATAACTTGGGAAATTGCCAAAAAATGCAAAGAAGTCCGTGCAAGTCAATTTCTGAGTTATGAGCCACATTTTTTGATCCAAATCACCTCATATCATAGACACAGAGTCTATACCATGCTTAGAACCAAGTTGTACCAAAAAATATTCATTTTGATGAAAAAGTTTCCTTTTTGGCCAAGATGGGGGAAATTTGTAACTTTGCCATCATAGATCCAAAGTACATGATGCCCTAAGCCCACTAGCTAGGTTTGAACAAATTTGGAGCTCAAAACCTCTTAATCTACTGTTTCAGAGACTTAAAGTCTAAACCTGGCACCATTTTCATCCTCTACACCCAAATGAGCCCAAATTTCACATAGAGTATCTATTTGGTATATACTTTAACCTTATAATGTCAAATTTGCAAAAAGTTGAAAAAATTATTCAGCTATAAATAATCGCGATTATTTACTTTTGTTGTAATTTTTTGTTTCGAATTCATAATGTTGATCTTTACATGTTTTTATGCATCTACGCATGTTCAAAAATTGATTTGAAGCAAATTGGACTCAATTTGTTAGCATTTCAGACTGAAGGACATTTCAGAGAAAAATGTACTAAATTTGCTAACTTTGACACTCTATTCACTTAATAGGAGCCATGCAAGCTGCAGAGAAAGCCAAGAAATAGCTCTTGCAAAAGGAGAAGCTGCAGGAGCTACCACCATACCAACTGGACCCCAATTCAGTCAAAACTACCAAAGCGACCTATCTGTCAAGAGAAGAGTTGGAAGAGAACAACATCACAATGTTCACAGGTAGATTTAAAAGCAAAGAAGGACATCATGTAGAACTGCAACTTCTACCAAAAGAAGTATATGATGTCGCCACAAAGCCTGAGACAAAAGAAGCCAACCAAAGGCTGGGGCTTAGAGATTTTTATGAACAAGAGCCATGGTGAGTGGATTTCCAAAAATCTTATGAGCGCTTGTCCACCATGATCAAAGAAGATGGAACCGCCCAAATCTTCGACCAACAAGGGAACAAAGTTGAAGTGGTGATTACAAAAGAGATAGTGGTAGAAGCTTTAAAACTGCCAACAAAAGGAATGACAATGGGGGCAAGAGATAAAAAGACGGCAGGAACTTTCACCAAAGAAACTGCCGGTACCACATTTATCGATCTCATCCAGAAACAGGTGGAGGAACGTGCAAGATTGTATCATCAGCATAGCCACTTCCTTGCCAAGAGACCGCCAAGGTATACGACACCCAATCATGTGGTTGCCACAACATGTACAAAAGTTCTCAAATCAACAACCAGGAAACCAATTGACCATGCACAGTATGTGTTTTCCACACTGAAAGGGACAAAGAAAGAGGGAAAAATAACATATTAGTGAGCACCAAAGGTTCTAACCAGAATTTCCTACCATGTTACTGGCAGGGCTGACAACTTGCCACCTGTCCTAGATCAGAACACTTGGATGGTGTCAGCACAACCTTCCCCTCGAGCCACAAGATCTACCAAGAGAACATACAAGTCTGATAAAGAGTCTGCTGAGAGCTCGGCAGAATGACATAATAGTGAAAGCTCTGATAATGAGGAAAAAAGAGCACGAAGGGAAGAGATGAAAAGAAAAGCCGTGGTGGGAGCACATTAGGAGGAGCCACAACAAAAACAAGCCAGGTTTGAAAGAGAAAAGCACTCCTATGAACGCAACCACCAATCTCAAGGCAAGGACCTGGCAAAGTGGGTACCCATCGAATTGAAAGGACCAAGAAAAAAGCACCATGCCAGGAAACAGGTAGAAGATCCCACCGAGTTACTAGAAAAAATGTATCAGGAAACAGGTAGAAGATCCCACCGAGTTACTAGAAAAAATGTATCAGGAAGGAGAAGCTTTGAAGTTGAAAGAAGCCCTAGAAGCGGAACGGAAAGCTAAAGAGGCAACAGAGCAGCAAAAACAAGCAGAGGATACAACTGCACAAGGAGAAGCATAGCATGAACGAGGTGACATGTCTCCTTGACCTTCTTCACCTGCTTCAGGACAACATGATCACCCCATGCCAAGCCCACCACCATCACCAGTATAGATAAAGCCACAGAAACGGAGCCTACAAAGGAGATGGAGCCTGAATAAAGAGAAGCAACCGAATCTGCACAACATGTAGCTACTACACAAGAGCAACTCAAAATCAAGAACCAGAGCCAGATTGAGCAGCGAGTCTTGCACCAGAGAACACCACAGAGTTTGAGCAAACAAGAGAACAGGATCCGAAGAAACCCCTTCTACCTCTACACAGCAAGAAACAGCCAAAGCATCCACGAAGCCTCACGATGACAAAGCAAAAGCAAGCCAGCCACAGCCTCAAGGCCAAGAACAACCAGCTTTCGCCACGACGCAGCCAAGAGAGACACAAGAGACGGTCGAGACATCTACGCATAGCAAGAAATGAAGAATGACAATCAAACAATGAGGTAATCTTGCAAGTCAACGAATATGCAAGGCAAATGCAGGACATGACGAAAAGACTTCGATCAGCAACAATTAGCCGCAGCACAAAGGCTAAAGAACTAGAGATGGTGATTGACGTCTCCAAAGGGAGTTAGATGATAGATTAAATGTCATCACCAATCTACAAAAGCAAGAGCAGGAATTGAAAGCTGAAGCTGAACAATATCAACTAGCAAGGGATAAATAGCAAAAGGAGATGGAGGAGCTCGGTGACCTACTTACAAAGTTGTCAGATGCTTGCAAAGCCAAAGATACTTACAGAAGTTACCAACAAACTTCTAACTAAACACATATTTAGGAATTTTGGGAAAAATGCGTATTTTTGGGACAAATGTTTGTGAACCAAGTTCTTGAGTGGTGGTTGCATTGGTTTATGTTGTGGTATTGTCAACCATTATTGTCAAGTTCTAGAGTAGAGTTTGCATTATGCTAGGTTGCATCATCATCAACCATTGGTTTCAACTTTGCTAGGTTGCATCATCGTCAATTGCTGGGTGGGAAATCTACTAACTCACAAAAGTTGCATTGTGCTAGGAATCATGAGTATATAGAGAACTTGGAGTTAATGTTTGAATGGGGATTAAAAGTATCCACAATGAAATGGAAAAGGTTTATTTTTGACTTGTAAAGTGAAGGTAGCTCTGCCTTGTTCTACAAGTAGAAGTCTAATTTGAAGAAACTTGGAGGGCCTTAGATGGTTAAGTGTGGGGGACTACCATGTTCACTTCTTTGAAACCATGGTCTAGTTGTCCTACAAAACTCAATCTTGGAATATGCTAGTTTGTGATAGAGAAAGCATTTCTATTTTATGTCGCACAATGAAAGAATAGGGGCTTTTTCTTTATTTGTAGATCCCAATGAATAATTATTCTACAAGAGAAAATGCTAAACCTTGATTTGTAGTCAAGGTGAAACGTTGAAACTTGAGCTAGCTAGAACACTCACTACAAGAGCAACAACTTAAAACCCACAAGCAAGTTTCATTTACAAATTGGCAAGAGGTAGCAACAGACACTTGTAGGATAGAAGGTATTTTCTGTCATGTTTTGTCGTATGGTGCTCAACATTAGGAGATTCTTGAGAGAAACCGTATGCTACCTATGTGCATTGGAGGCCAAGGGGCTACTGACCCCCCCATCAGCTCCAAGGTTAATTGCCCCAATAGTACCTAGTTAGGTAAGTGGTTCCTCCCTCACAAAAGCTATAGCACTTCTCTTGTACACTCTATTGGCAAGGCTCAAGCTAGAGATTGAGGCTTCAAGTGCCACCCACAATTTAAAGATTCTAGTTGGTACTTGAGTTTTAGCTAAAACATCCAAAATAGAAAACTATAAGAAAAAAATGAAATAAACTAAAAACAAGATGAAATTTGCGAGAGATTTTAGAGATTCTTAATGTAAGAAATTCAGACTCATGAGCTTCCGCTTGAGAGGCATTGCACATCATTTGAGGGAAAGGGACCACATGCCCTCCTATAACCATGGTGATCCTTTGCCCCGGCAACACCTAGATAGGTATGCCACACACATTTCATAAAAGCTCATGCTATTTTTTAAGGTCATAGTTTAGAATGTATGATGAGAAATTGTATAAACACACTTCTGATACATAACTAAGGTATCGAGGCTAATATTATCGGAGTAGAATGGAGATTAAGCACTTTTTATATACAAAAGGTGTATTCCTATTTCGTCTAATTTGTCTGCTTCGTGAATACTCCTTTGAGATGATTGTCATGAATGGAGTATCGCTAGTAGTAACACATAGACCACTCCACTAGTGTGTTGTTTGTAGGCCTGGAGAGTTGGTGCAATAATATATGTCTTTACTAACACTAGTAATGGGGGTCGTCACAATATTGGCCCCCTTACCTTAGGATTTGATACTTCTTTTACAATTGTTAGAACACCTCCCACAGAGCCGACTATGGGTAGAGCCTTCCTAGCTTTGCAAAGGCCTCTTAGAAGAGATATGCATGACTATAATATCATTTTTGTGTATGATCTAAATGCTATAGTCCAACATAGAGCACCTGATTTACGAGCCTCGAGCTGGTTGAAGACTCCTTTTGAATAGCTATGATAGGTTTGGATGCGATGATCTATTGTGGTGGGTGGTTCAACCACCCCCTAGCTTGACTTGAGGAGATGGTTGATATCACGGAGCTACAAATCCAACCTATGGGTACATCATGTTGTAACTACAGAGCCCTTTATAATCACTTTTGACGGGTCTATGGGGGAGCATTGTTAAGGCTCGAGCTTTAGTAGGGCCTTCCCAGCTTTGGAAAGGCCTCTTAACCCAGATATACATGCCCATAATATCATTGTTGTGTATCATCTAAATGCTACAGTCCAACATAGAGCACCTAAATTGGGAGCCTTGAGCCGGTTGAAGACCCCTTTTGACTAGCTATGACAGGTTTGGATGCAATTATCTATTGTGGAGGGTGGTTCAACCACCCCCTAGATTGACCTGAGGAGACGGATTATTTTGCTGAGCTACAAAGTCAACCTATGGGTACGTCATGATGTAACTACATAGCCCTTTAGAATCAAGGCTCAAGCTTTAGTTCGAGCAAGCTTGAGGATTTACTAACAAACTACCCACACCCTTAGTCATTGGCTAAGTCCGTCTAAATTGACGACAACGTTAGGTTCAACCACCCCCTAGCTTGACCTGAGGAGACGCATTATTTCACGGAGCTACAAAGCCAACCTATGGGTACGTCATGTTGTAACTACATAGCCCTTCAAAATCACTTTTTGACAAGTCTATAGGGCAAAATATCCATTTTAAGGACACTGAAAATGTCAAGGAAAAGTCTCAGGATATGCTGCAAAATTTTGAGGCTGGAAGAATGCAGCGTGTAGCTTAAGAGGTCGCCAAGCAGAGGAACAAATCTTGAGGGTTTTCGTTCAACACATAGTAATTGCAACAGCCTTTTGTGTCTCGCAATGTAAAAAATTTAGGTCCCATTTTAAGGACTCACCTTGCCCCAACAAAAGACCAAGTCGGCGATGCCATTCGAACTCGCTCCCTGCCCAACCGTTAGACAGTGCATCAGCCGAGATACTCCAAGAATACGCTCATGGGTGTACGCTTAATGGAGCACGAATGGCATGCTTTATTGGTAGCAGGACCGGACGTCTCCAGGACCCGTCCTTTTTTCGGGACACTTACCCTAGGGGAGCTTTGTTAAGGCTCAAGCTTTAGTTCGAGAAAGCTTGAGGAGGCACTGAGGAAACTACCCACACCTTTAGTCATTGGCTAAGTCCGTCTAAATTGATGGGAACGTTAGGTTTCTCCGTTAAATTTGAAACCCAACGTTAATTTTGAAATTTGAAAGTGACGACAATGTTTGCTGCTATCCGCCTGAGCCCGCCATGCCACTTGCTGCTTTGCTGTGAGCTCGCCATGAACTAGGTGAAGGCAAGATCTTGAAGCCGTCCACTGCAACAACTAAACATCACATCAACTGCCATGCCTCTCGCTCGCTATTGTGCCATGTGAGCATGCCTCTCGCTGCTCTGTTGTGACCTCGCCATGATCCTGAAGCACCATGAGCTCCTATGCACCCTTGAGCCTGCCATCCACTGCTCGCATCATAGACCTCTTTGTCGCCCACCCAAGAAAAACTTTGTTGCAGCAATATAATTAAGTGATCCGTGCCGGAGATAATCTGGTCACTTATGTGAGTACCATCCATAATCGAGCCATTGTTCACGACTCACCCGCCATAGTACCTGCGTCAGTTGCTTTGCTTTCACGCCTTCCCCCTTCTTCACTCCACCTCACATCAGCCGGCATGCCTCTCACTCCGCTGTTGTGCCATGTCAGCATGCATCTCGCTGCTCTGTTGTGAGCTTTCCCTAAACTTGGCTAAGGCATGATCAAGAAGCACCATGAAGTGCCATGCCTTGGACCCGCTGTTGGGGTATAAAGCCCAATGTGGTCGCCCAGGTAAGTGGGCGGGCCGCCAGGTATGTACACATATTCTTTTGTATAAACCTAATAAGAACTCACTATCCTCTACACATTACAGTAGAGCGAGTTCACCATATCGTCGTGCTCTTCTTCTCGCACTCTCTCTCGTGTCGCACTTCCACTCGTACTCCTTCAACTAGTATCAGAGCTTAGATCGAGGCTCGGGGAAGCATTTGCAGGTAGCCAGAGTCACCTGCTCAGATTGGAGTGAAATTCGACAGGCAAAGACACGGCCCCAAATCTTGTGCTCAGAATTTCATTCCGAGGTCATCTTGGCCACCGTTCGGCTTCGACAAAGGTCTGCGCAAGCCATTTTCGACTACGTGGTCTCGACGGGTGCAGATCCGACTCTGCAAATTGGGGGTTTTCGGCCTACGAATGCAGGTGCCGAGGATATCGACACTCCCAGAGTGTTGATTTGTGGCTGTCTACACATCGAAGGAAGGCTCATAGTTCTTGGAGGCGTGTCACATACGACACGGGCGCATCTATACACAGACTGTAGGCGACATCCACTAGTTCATCAGGTAGCTTGTGTTTGCTGATTGATATTCCAGATTTCATCCTGACATTGCAGGTACTTCCACATGGGATGTATTGTCAGAGATGATGTATGTTTGTTGAGGGTTTGCTGGCTGTGAGTCACGCAGCAAACAACCGCCGCAGCGGTTACAACATATAGTGGGAAATTTGTGGATGTATGACTTTGTGGGAAGTCTATGTACTGTCAGATTTACTGCAGCCTTTGTTGAGGTTCGAGTGAGGTTTTATTGAGCTGGGGGATTCTCGAATGTTGAGATCCTTTCGGTGATACAGATGTTGGAGCGATCCCTCGAGCACCCTTAGATAGGCAGCTAGGATGTATTGACTGTGAGTTAGACAGTTGGGATTGCATCTTTGCTTTACTGCCGTTGAGGCATTGTCGCAGTCTATGCTTACAGGACAGTGACAGGACAGTGAGAGACAGTACAGGTGCAGGACAGGTTTACCCGCAGCTTACAGTGTCAGAGAGACAATGTTTTTTGAGCTGTTTTCTGGTCTGTTGTTAGTACACCAGAGCCATTGTACAATGGAGACTCTGCCAAAATTTATGCAGAATCTGAAGCTTTCTTGGTTCATTTGACAGGTTGATATTGGTTCAGAGGTCAGTTTACAGGGGAAACTCTGCCGAATTTTTCCCAGGAAAGTAAACCACTGTGAAGCGTAGCTATGGCTGGATCATAGGACACTGCTCTTTACAATATCAAGAAGCTAGATGGAACCAATTTCCCATTGTGGAAGAAGCAGATTTGGCACGTGTTGGTACAAAAGAAGCAGATAAAACCTATAAAGCTCAAGGGGATAAAACCAGAAGATATGGACGAAGATGAATGGAGTGAAATGGATGAATTGGCACTTTCTACCATTATGCTGACTTTGGCAGAAAGCGTTTACTTCAATGTAGCAGACGAGATGTCGGCTTATCAAGCATGGTTAAAGCTGAGTGATCTTTATGAGAAGCAGAGTGCAGCTTCATAGGTATACTGGCTTAAGAAGCTTGTTGACTTGAAGATGAAAGAAGGGACACCTATGTCCAATCATCTGAATGAATTCAACATAATCTACAGTCAGTTGTCAGCTCAAGGTGTCAAGTTTGATGAACCTCTTAGAGCTATGTTCCTGTTGATCACATTGCCGGAAAGTTGGGACACTTTTCGCACAGCTTTGAGTAATTCTGCACCTCTAGATGGTTTGAACATAGAAGGTGTAGAAGGAAGTCTGCTTACTGAAGAAACCAATAGAAAGACAATGGACAAAGGCAAAGGAACAGCCTTAGTTGTCAGGGGAAGGACCAAAGAAAAGTACAAAGGTGGAAAGAGGAATTAGTCTCGTAGCAAGTACCGCAGTGCTAAAGGCAAGAGTGACATAGAATGCTACCATTGTGGCAAGAAGGGTCACATGAAAAGAGACTGCAGAGAATGGAAAGCAGAAAAAGGCAAAGAGAAAGCTGAAGACCATAGTGAGAAGAACAAGTCCTCAGTGAAGATTCAAGAAATAAATGTGACAAACACTGTTGCAGAGGATGACAGTCTAGTGTCAGGAGACATCTACTTCTTGAAGAATACAATGGACATAGCTCTTCTTACAGCATCTGATGGAAATGCACTGAGTGACTGGATTATAGACTCAGGGGCATCACTTCATGTGTCTCCAAACAAGGAGTGGTTTACCTCTTATGTGACCACTAAAGATCATGTTCGGCTAGGCAATGGGCAGACATGTGAGATCTTAGGTGTTGGAGATGTTCAATTGAAGTTTCAGAATGTCTCTTCTTTCACGCTGAAGAATGTGAGACATGTTCCCGCAATTACAAAGATCTTGATTAGCACAGGTTTACTTGATGATGCTGGCTACGCCACCACTTTTGGACAGAACATGTGGAAGATATCCAAGGGTTCTATGACAGTAGCACATGGCGTAAAGTCTGGAGGACTTTACATGATTTATGTATCAAATGTCTCTAAAAATGTAATCAATGTAATCGAGCAGCAGAACGTTTCTTTGTGGCATAGCCGGTTAGGACATATGTCCAAGAAGGGAATGGAAATCTTGTCTCATTCTGGTTATTTGCCAGGATTTTCATTTAATGATTTTGAATTTTGTGAACATTGTTTGTATGGTAAGCAAACACAACAGCCACATAAGCATAGAAGCAGTAGAAGAGATACACAGTTGGCACTTGTTCATAGTGATTTGTGTGGACCTATGCCTAACCTGTCGCTAGGGGGAGCTTCTTGCTTTATGACATTTATAGATGATTACTCGAGGAAAGTATGGGTTTACTTTTTGAAGCACAAGGATGAAGCATTTAGTGTTTTCAAAACGTTTGTGACACTTGTGGAGAATCAGAGTGGCAAGAAGCTTAAATTCTTACGCACTGACAATGGTGGAGAGTATGTTTCAAAGGCCTTTCAGGACTTTTGTGAGTCAAAAGGTATAAAACGTGAACTTACTGCTCCTTACAATCCTCCTCAAAATGGTGTTGCTGAGAGGATGAATAGGACCATACAAGAGAAGGTCAGAAGTATGTTGTCTAATGCACAACTGCCAAATGGGTTTTGGGCTGAAGCTGTATCAGCAGCTGTTCATCTTGTAAATAGATCTCCTAGCAAGGTTTTGCAGAAGGATTCAGTGCCAGAGATGGTATGGTCAGGCAAAATTCCCTCATACAAGCATCTCAGAGTCTTTGGCTGTGAGGCATATACTCACGTTCCAAAGGAATTTAGGAACAAACTTGAGCCAAAGAGTAGAAAGTGCATCTTTCTAGGCTATGGTAATTCTGGTGAGATGGGGTACAGACTTTGGGATCCCGAATCGAGAAAGGTTGTCCGCAGCAATGATGTTCACTTTAATGAATCCAAATATCATTCTAAACCAGAGAGGGTTGAGGAGATTAGAAGAGTTGTCTTCCAAGAAGATGGACCTGCACGTGCAAGACAAAATGTCAGGGCTCAAGAGGAGCAAGGACAGGATAGATTGGAACCACAGGTTGTGGCTGAGCCTGAGCCACCTATTGTGCGTAGATCTGGACGTGTCACGCGACCTCTTGATAGGTTTGTTCCATCTATGAACTATGTCATGTTGACTGATTGCAATGAGCCTTCATGTTACAAGGAAGCAGTGCAAATGAAGGACTCCGGGAATTGGCAATTGGCCATGCAGTCAGAGATGACATCTCTGCATAAAAACAAGACATGGAAGCTAGTTAAATTACCACAGGGCAAAAAGGCTCTACCTTGTAAATGGGTTTACAGGTATAAGATCACCGCTCATGATAGTCAGCCAAAGTACAAAGCAAGGCTTGTTGCCAAGGGCTTTAAGCAAGAACAAGGCATTGACTTTGATGAAGTTTTCTCTCCGGTGGTCAAGATGACTACATTGAGATGCTTTCTTGCATTGGTTGCCATATTAGATTTGGTGTTGCACCAAATGGATGTCAAGACAGCATTCTTGCATGGTGATTTAGATGTGGAAATTTACATGCAGCAGCTAGAAGGGTTTGTTGAGAAAGGCAAGGAAGATTGGGTATGCTAGTTGTTAAAGAGTCTTTATGGTTTAAAACAATCATCGAGGGCATGGTACCATAAATTCCACAAGTTTATGCTTTCTCAAGGCTACAAGCGTAGTGAGTTCGATCGCTGTCTATATACAAAGAAGGCTAAGGATGGTAGTTGGCTGATCCTTAGTTTGTATGTGGATGACATGTTGATTGCTGGCAAGCACTTGGAAGAAATTTCAGATTTGAAGTCAAAGATGGCAAAATCGTTTGACATGAAAGACATGGGTGAGGCAAGTCATATACTTGGTATGCGCATTGAGAGAGACAGATCAAAGAAGTTGATTTGGTTATCTCAAACAGAGTATATTGACAAGGTTTTCCAACGTTTCAATATGGAGAAGGGAAAGGCACTGAGTGTTCCATTGCCACCATATGTGAAACTTAGCAAACAAGATTGTCCTGTGTCTGAGGAAGAACAGGCTGAAATGGATAAGATTCCATATGCGTCTGCAGTGGGTAGTTTGATGTATGCAATGATTGCTACTCGCCCAGACATTGCATTTGCAGTGGGAGTAGTAAGTCGATACATGTCAAACCCAGGCAAGAAACATTGGGAGGCAGTGAAAGGAATATTGAGATACCTGAAAGCTACAAAGAGTATGCGTATATGCTATGGGAGTCAGGAGCTAAGTGTAAAGGGTTTTACAGACTCAGATTATGCAGGTGACTTAGACAACCGAAGGTCTATGTCAGGGTATGTCTTTACATTGGCTGGTGGAGCAGTATCATGGCGTTCTAGATTACAAGATTGTGTTACTCAGTCTACTACAGAGGCTGAATATGTTGCAGCATCAGAGGCATGCAAAGAATCAATTTGGCTTAATCGACTAGTAATAGATTTGGGAATCAAAGAAGAGATGCCTGTGTTATATTGTGATAGTCAAAGTGCTATACAATTGGCTTGCAATCCAGTTTATAACTCAAAGACAAAGCATGTGGATGTGAAGTATCATTTCATCACGGAAATGCTCGAGGATAAGCAACTTCAGCTTGTCAAAGTTCACACCACAGAAAATCCTGCTGATCTACTTACAAAAGGACTTCCCTCAGAGAGCTTTGCGCATTTTTGCAAGCAGTTAGGTGTAGGGTAGTACATCACTTCTCTACATCTCTTGTATATTAGCTTGTATAGTAGCTTCTCTCACACTTAAAGTACCACATTGGACTTTAAGTGGGAGGTTGTTGGGGTATAAAGCCCAATGTGGTCGCCCAGGTAAGTGGGCGGGCCGCCAGGTATGTACACATATTCTTTTGTAAAAACCTAATAAGAACTCACTATGCTCTACACATTACAGTAGAGAGAGTTCACCATATTGTCGTGCTCTTCTTCTCGCACTCTCTCTCGCGTCGCGCTTCCGCTCGTACTCCTTCACCCGCCATGAGCTACTGCATGAACTCAACATTGCATCAAGGAGAAGCCATGATTTGTTGCGTCTGCACCATGAGAAAGATTTTCTTCATCTTGAGCTTTGGTACCAAACCTGCAGTGGGCACTCAAAACTTCCGCTCTCGAGGGCCTTGTGTGTATATAAACAAGAAGATGGACATCCACAGATATAGAAATCGAGTTCCAGCCATGCACTATTTACGATTGTTGCTACGCTGCTCTTTCACCTATTGCCACCCTCTACCTCTCGTTCCGCCCCAAAAGGCCCTGATTGCCTGCAAGAAATTGCCGTGGTCGCCTCAAAAAGCACCAATTCCCTCCATGCGCCTACTTCTGTAGCATGAAGCACGAGATGGCCAACACTTGCTCCCTATTCTGCAACAATAGAGTTGCCGAATGTAGAAATATTTGAGCTACAGATTAACTGGCTCGACATAAAGACTCTCTTTTAATGTGTTTTGATGTAGTATAAGAAAAGGCTTGCAATAGAGAAATAGTGTATGTACAACAGGAAACACAATTATTAAGGATATATATATATTAGGTTAGCCACTGTGCTTAGAAACTCACGGTTTCTTATTGTAAATATGAATTGCGTACATAACTAAGAATACAAGTGTTAATATCTTTTTTTTCTTCATTTGTTATCTTGGTGTTTGTAAACACCATCCTCATTTGAGATCCCCTCAACATGAAAATTGGTTTAGTAAGGACTTGTGAACAAGTCCAATTTTGTTGCTCATTTTTTATCCTAGTTTCTTAACATTGTACTCTTGGATGATGCTTTTGATTCCATTGGCCTCCCTTTAAAGTGTCTTGAATTTGTAGACAATATCTTTTTATTATTAGTGCAATGTTTGATGAAAGTGCTATTTATTAAAAAGTTACTCATCCTTTTTTTTTTTGCCATAAAAGATACTCTTCCTTATCAACAATGTTAAAATCATGCTTGCAAATGATTTGTTGCTGCATATACACAAACACAAAAATATATTTGAGGATATGGCTATGTGTTAAGGTTAAATTTATGATACCATCCTCTAGTCACATAGAGTTGTCTTGAACTAGGCTTGAGCCTCATGCCCACTTGCTAGTTTAATTGAGGCATTTGATGCTCTAATGAGATTCAAACCTCCTCTTAATATCCTATAGAGCAACAATAAGTGAGGATTGAGTTTCGGTTTGAGTCTCGCATCCATGTGCCAGTGCCTTGAACGAATTTTGAGTGTGTCCACCTGCTAGTTTATGCGATCCATATGAGGCTCGAACTCAAATTAAATACTCTTCTTAATATCCCAGAAAGTAGCAACAAGTGAGGCTTGAAATTTTTTAAACTTAAGTTTCAGCCCCCGGTTCATGTGCTAGTGCTTCAATTTATATGGCCACAAAGGGTCCCCACAAACAACCATGAGGTCAAACTTAACAAAAAATACTATAATTTCAGATCTCATTTTAAACAATGGGACTTGAATAATTCTCAAAATTCCTAAATATGTCTTACTACAACCCTGTCAGTTCAGAAGATCCAGTACAGTTAGATGTAGCAAATGCCTCCCTACAATATTCAGAGTAGAGAAGAAAAGATCAGGCAATTTTCTTGTGGTAAATACAAGAAAATCCCGCAATGGCCTTGATCAAAGGAATAGACGAGGTCTACAAAGCATTAGTAAAAAAGAACAGAGACCTCGAGCTAGAGCTTAAACTGGAGCAGTCTCAGCGTAGAGACTTGGATTTGATGCGAGTGCAACGATAGAAAAAGCTGCTAAAAGAAATAGCCGAGCTTAAAAGAATCAATTAGTTGCTAAGAGATGGATGGCCAAAAGCTCAAGAAGAGGCGGGAACTTCAGAACAACCACAGATAGATATCCCCTCAGTTTCTTTTGGTGAGATGGAGACACAGCCATCAGAAGAGCTAGGTGGCAAGGATGAATTCCAGGTACAAATAACAAAAAATGATACAATGCCACTGGTCCAACTATCAAAAGCTAAGGAAGATGCACTGAAAGAAAAGATTACACAAGAGGTGGATGATCAGTAGAAAACAACGATGGATTCGGAGTTGACAGTTCTTCACTCCGTCAACGTTACACAAATCACTCCTAATCAAATCAATGCGCAATGGCATCAACAATCCCTTCCGTATCCTTTGATAAAGGTGGAGTTGCTCCAAGTCAAAGAGAGGCTTTACAAAGACATGCAAGAAGAAGGCACAGATAAAGACCACCCAAAGTGGAGACTGAGCTAGTTGAATAAGAATCCAAGGTATTTGATTCTATTCACAAGAGCACCTGCGGCTTTACAAAAGGATCCTACTTTTTGTCTGGTACCAAGAATAAGGACCTGGCAAGCACATGAGGGAATAACAAAGAAGCGACCAACCTGCCTGTACTACCCGAGGTTTCCTGCTCCAGAAAAGGCACTGCCGACAGAAGAATATATGGTGAAAACCCTAATGGGCGCCATGTCATATTTCAAAAGTCTTCCGGATCTATAATGTGCAATGCTATATAAAATCTGCCAAATGCTGCTCACTTGCATCAAAGTTTTCATGAGCAAGAGCAAGCAGGCGCCCCATGGATGTCATTCCTCAAGGGTAATAAAGGTTTATGCTATGATCTCAGTGGCCAACCTTCCGAAGAAGTCCTCTCTGGCTTCTACGCCAGATGTATGTTCTTACCTTCTCATGATATGTTGGCATTTGAGGAAGCGTTGTGCACAGGGTTCTTCACTTGGTGTGAACAAAGATATTTGGGCTAGTGATGAGCAACTTGACTTCGAGATTTGTAGTCTACTCAGCAGTGGAGCTTAAAAATAGAGTCACAATGAAGTTTTTGCAGGTACCATATAGAGATAGAAAGATCAGATACGAAGAGGCCCTAAATGCGCTTAAAAACCGCCTCGCCAGCCTTCAACTTGAAGACTATTTCAGCCCATAAAGCTATGTCAAGGAACGACACAGGCGAGGAGGGGGGAATGTGTTAGAAGCTGGACACACCCCATGGTAACTAACTACTCGGAAGATTATGATTTTTGTAATTATTCATTCATTGAGGAAAACCTGATTTTTCACCTTGTAAATATTGCGACTTACAGAAGTTTCCAGATTGTATCCCAGTTTTGATAGTTAGATTGAGTAGTTGGTTGATTTTGGAACTTTAGGGTTTGAGAATTGTAAGGTATATATACCATTTTTTGACCTTAATGAAGGACCTTTGTCATTTTTAAAACAAGTTTTGAAGTCTGTGTGATTTTGCACCGGGTGTTTTGGGTTGGGATTTTGGTTCATAGACCATAGGGAGAGTGACCTATTGGTGTTAGTAGGGTCTCCTTACAACAAAAGACCAAGAGTGGACCAAATTGGAGCGTAAACAGAAATACCAAGAACTGAAACGGTCTTTATGCGAGATATGGACTACTGAAGAAGATAGTGATGATAAAAAGGAGTCGAAAAAGGGAAACATGAATGTACCATCACACTATCGGAAATTTACCATCCACGACAGAAAAATCATCATGAAACCACCATTCAGGGAAAGGACCAACCAAGAATCTTACGATGGGCCAGAAAATGCAAAAAGGAAAGACCTTGCAGAACCAGGTGAAAAGCCTCAGCCGGCCTTTATAGCAAACGATTTAGAGCCTGAAGAAGAAGAACGGGTAAGACAACTTCTCAAGAAGTATAAAGATGTGTTTGCTTGGTCCTATAAAGACCTCAAAGGAGTTGATCCATCGATATGCCAACATAAAATTCCTTTGAAATCAGATGCAAAACCTAGCAAACAATGTCCTGATACATATAATGACAAATTTGCTAAACGAATCAAAGAAGAGATTGATAAACTGATGGAAGCTGAATTCATCTATGAAATCGAACATACATATTGGGTGTCACCCATTGTGGTAGTTCCCAAAAAGAATGGAAAACTGCGAGTGTGTGTAAATCTCAAAAAGGTAAATGCAGCCACCACAAGGGATAATTATCCCTTGCCCATCACAGAACATGTACTTGAGTGGGTGGCCGAGAAACGGGCTTATTCCTTTCTCGATGGGTTTTCAGGATACAACCAACTGGCAATAGCAAGGGAGGACCAACACAAAACAACGTTTGCCACAGAATGGGGAATTTATGCGTATTAAGTTATGCCTTTTGGCTTAACTAATACCCCAGCTACCTTCCAAAGGTTAATGACGCACGCATTCAAGGAATACCTAAGAATATTCTTAGAAATTTACATGGATGATCTGTCTGTACACTCTCTTCTACGAGAGGAACATATTGACCATTTGAAAAAGGTCTTTGAAAAATGCAGGACATATTGAATTTGTCTTAACCCGAAAAAGTGTGTATTCATGGTTAAGGAATGCCGCATCTTAGGACACATTGTCTCAAGAAATGGCATAACAACTGACCTAGACAAAGTCAAAGTCATTGTAGACCTACCCAGGCCTATTAATGCGAAACAAGTACAATCCTTCATGGGACATTGTGGATATTATCGAAGATTCATATACATGTATGCGATTATCGCACAACTTTTGTATCGTTTGCTAGTCAATTTTGATTGGACCGAGGAGTGTGAAACTTCATTCCAAAAGCTGAAGGAAAACCTGATATCAGCACCTGTATTGAAGGCACCAGATTGGGAAAAGATATTCCATGTTCACATTGATGCTTCTGCATATTCCATTGGAAGTATTCTGGCTCAACCAGGAGACGGAACAATGGATTTTCCAGTTTGTTATGCAAGCCGACAGTTAAACAGTGTGGAAAAGAACTACACAACCACCGAACGAGAAGGGTTAGGAATGATTTATGCTATAAAGAAATTTCGGAATTATTTGCTCGCAAACAAATTTGTGTTCTTCACAGATCATCAAGCTCTTTTGTATCTGGTAAATAAACCATGCAATACAGGGAGAATTGTACGTTGGTTTATTATATTGCCAGAGTTTGATTTCACAGTGGTGGTCAAAAAGGGTAAAACCCATCTACTACGAGCGGATCATCTTTCAAGGATACACAGCGAGGAAGATCCTGAAGGAGTAGATGATGACATACCAGATGCTTATCTTTTCAATGCTGAATTGGTACCCAAATGGTCTCAGGAAATTGTTAGCATTATTTCCTTTGGATGTGGGTTTGATAATATGGAATAGAGTTACAAACAACAAACGATTTGACAAACAAAAAACTTCCAGTTGATAGTAGGATGGCTGTATCATCTAGGATCGGACCAAATCCTACGATTATGTATAAATCCGGAAGAATTTGAGTGTTACCTTGAAGAAGCACATGTCCAGGATTGTGCATTTCATTGTTCAACAGTGAAAACATACCAGAGACTGAAACAATTAGGGGTTTATTGGCCTACTATGTATGCGGACACACATTCTTATGTTACCAATTGTACTATATGATATGCCAAACGACCAGTGGATCATGCGACATTGTTTCAGGTAAACATTGCACCTGCATGAAGTCAATATATCATTGATTTCTTAACCACCAGGACGTTTCCTAAGAACATTACAAGAGCATGGAAAAAAGCTATAGAGCTGGAAGCTCGTGACTTTCAATTAATTGGGAGCCAACTCTATACGCGAGGAAAGGACAATCAACTTAGAATCTATGCAAGTGAAAGCGAATACCTGCTGATTCTAGAACATGCACATAGCGGAATAAGTGGAGGCCATTTTTCGGACGATAAGACGACAAAAATTGTCTTAACCGCAGGAATTTGGTGGCCTACATTGCACATGGATGCTGAAGAGTTTGTAAAGCGTTGTGACGCATGTCAGTGCACCAAGGTGCCAATAAAAAGAGATGAGATGCTACTACGGCCAATGATGGGAGCAAGAGCATTTGCAAAATGGGGCATTGATTTTGTGGGACCTATCTCACCCCCTGCATATCGCACCCATACCCAATATATCATTTTGGCTACGGACTATCTCACAAAATGGGTCGAAGCTAAGGCAACACAAAAAGCAGATGCACGCACCACTGTACAATTTTTGTATGAGAATGTTTTTTTACGATAGGGGTTACCAATAGAAATTGTCAGTGACTATGGGACACATTTTCTCAATGAAGTCATTGAATATCTACTAGAGGAATTCATGGTCATACATAGGAAATCTGCTCCATACCATCCACAGGCCAATGGACAAGCTACGGCTACAAATAAAACATTATGCACGGTTCTCACTAAAATAGTGTTAGAATCAAGAACATATTGGGATCAGCAGCTACACTCAACACTATGGGCATACAGGGTAGCTTACAAAACATCAATAGGAACAACACCGTACAACATGGTGTTTGGCCTAAATGCTATACCCCCCATAGAGTTCTTAATTCCAACTCTATGAGTAGCAAAACACTTAGAATGGACAGCAGCTACACTCAACACTATGGGCATACAAGGTAGCTTACAAAACATCAATAGGAACAACACCGTACAACATGGTGTTTGGCCTAAATGCTATACCCCCCATAGAGTTTTTAATTCCAACTCTATGAGTAGCAAAACACTTAGAATGGACAGGGCATGAGCTCTCTTCAAGAATAGATGATCTTGAAAAGCTAGATGAACTCCGCTTGAGAGCTGTAGCTTCAATCTATGCTAAAAAGAGAAAACAAAAAGAGTTTTTTGACAAACATGTGCGTACTAAAGAGTTCAAAACAGGTGATTACGTACTTGTTTATACTTTGAAGCAACATGCCAAGAAAATTAAAAAGCGAGGGATGGGACCCTTTGTGATTAGTGATCTATCACAAGTGGAGCTGTCAAGCTTGCTACATTAGCAGGTGAAGAAATGCCGAGCTGGATTAGTGGATGTCGACTGAAGAAATATCATCTACCACTCACACAAGGAATGCTCCAACAAATTCATCAAGGAAAACAACGAATGAAGGAAAAACAGCGAGTACGAGAGGAAGCTCAAGCAAAGGCAAAAGAACGCATTGCAAAACGAAGACTTCTGCGACAACAAAAAAAAAGTGGAGCACCATGGTGAATCAATGCCATTCGAATGACGAAGTGGGATAAAGAAACAGTGGAGCCAATAATTGCAGTCAAGTTGAATCGACGGCATTGCTTGATTCTGGAGTTCAAGAAAATTTGATCTCTTACAGATTATACCAACACCTCAAATCCACAGGTCAACTTCATCCTACTCCTCAAGTGCTGGAAAGTAGTACATCACACCCGTTGGAAACATTGGGATGGACTATATTGCATGTACAAATTCACCAATATATTTATCCACACAAATTCTATGTGGTGGAGGATGAAAGCACAGAACACCCAATGATGTTGGGGCAACCTTGGCAAAAAGAGTACAATGTGCAGATAGATTGGAATGCAAAGGCAGTCAAAATTCAGCATGCACATGAACAACAAGTGATAGCTTTTGCTCAGCAATACCAGAATAATCAGCTGCAAGCCATGCAATCACTGGAAAAAGAGCCAAAAGCAAAAATGCCACCAAAGAGCAACATGATACCCGAGACCAACAATCAGGTAAAAGCCAACCATGCTAATTATAGACATACGAAATCACCGGCCGCAATGCAAAGTTCTAGGTTATCAAAACAATAGAAGCAAGTATGGATGCGGAAGGATAGAAATGATATGGCAGACAAACAACAATGCAACAAAAGAATTCCAACAAAGAAGATGGTTCAACCAAAAACCAAGCGCATAAAACAGATATGGATCCCAAAGAAAATGCTCATCAATAACCCAAATGTCACTCGCATTTGGATACCAAAACCAAAGCAAAAGAAACTCCCTTCAATACAAGCAACAACAGAAGGCAGACAACTGCATTTGAAAAAGGACAGCCGACTTATGTGGATGCCAATCAGCAACAAACCAGTGGCAACCAAGGAAGTACCAAAACATCTACAAAAACCGGCAAAAAAAAAAAACCAATGGAAAGCAAACAATTTACGGCTCACTGCCATTCCGGCCAAGCCAATCTTCTCCATAGAAACAGCTACGGATCTATCAACAGTTTCGGCAAAGCAATTGCCTTTTGCAAAAAAGACAATTAAACAGAGAGCAGTAGAGCTACAGATGTTACTTGCAAAGAAAACAGGAAACCTCGACGACGAATGCCAATAAGCATCTTGCTTATTCCCTTCTCTTGCACATCATTAATTTTTCCATTTGAGTGTATATAATGTTTTGCGGTGATGTTTGTGATTTATTATGATTTTTGGGGATTTTCTGGGTTTGATTTGCTATTTTTCTTTTAATTTTGCTAATTTTCGGCAGAAAAACTTCAAAAATACAAAAAGCAGGTGAAAAACGGTCGTAATGAAAAACAAAAAATATGGGGGTGATCAGTGACTATAGGACAACCTATGGTACAATGGGGGTGCAATTATGAGACTGGAGTGGAAAGCGTGTTTTGGCCAGGTTTTAACCGAAATGCCAAATTTCTGGTAAACAGAGCAAATGGAGTCCAAATTAAGAAATTTTTGAGCCTAAACCGCATCTCGCAAGAAGATAGGAGCACATGTCAAATTTCATGAAAAGTGGTTTGGGGACCTCCATTATAAGAAATTTTCACCTCATTCTCACTATTGATTTTGTGGAGAGAGCTTCTGCCACCTAGAGCGGACGGAGCTTCCAGCAGCTTCTACGAAGCGTACGACTACCCGACAAGCTCCAGACATGAGAGGTAGGCTCACCACCTTGAGCTTTTCGCGCATGTTTGTCATTATGTCCCGAAAACTAGCGTAAGGGTCACACACAAAGCGGGCGGTAGAGACCTACAAGTAGTGACGGTGACCTAATGGCTAACCCAAAAGCAACAAGACTTCATCGGAAGCTTACCCTAGCCTAGGAGACCAATCCTGGATGTCCAAAGGTAGTAGAAAACCATCGGGAAAAACCCTAATTCTTAGAAACCCGCAAGAGGCCACCAAATGGGAAATCGGCGAAACGGCGACCAAACGCTACCAAAATTCATGGGTAGGAGCATCTCGACATGCTTGACAAGTCTATGTGACCCGCATGACCAAAAAGTGACCCGAAGCGGCACTAAACTTCAGAAAAGGCATGAGACACACAAAGCGTCAAATTGCTCTTGCGGCCAAACTGCAAGCCCGTTTGCCACCACCAAACTTCACGAGCGGCTTTCCTAGACCATCAACAACCAAGTCCTATGGTGGTAGACCACCACAAATCATCAAAGGTATGTAAACGCAACCACGGGTGCTTCTAGAACGACAAATTGCCAAATGAAGCTCCGGTGAAGCCAAAGTCGACAAAAACCATACGGCAAGGATCCCCAGGGGATCGGGAAGCTATGGAGACCAACATCAAGAAATTTCATCGCCAAAAAGCACTCCAAAAGTCAGAAAACGGCTCGGAGGCTCTGAAGTCCACACAGGGAGTTATTCTCTATCCATTTGACTTTTTTTGTTGAAATTAGGCTTAAAAGGGACTCACGGGGACCAAGGGCAGGCACTAGGAGCACAATCCATGAAAAAATCATCAGGAGACATCCTACGCATAGGATGTCTCAAGGGCACTTCTGGGCACAAACTCCAACATTTTTCATCATACACATTTTCTGAATGACCTTTACATGCTATCCACCAAGTCTCATCACATTTGGACCAAAATTGACCTCATATGCATGAAAAAATGCAAAGTTAGGGCATAGAGGCAATAATGGGCCATAGATCTACTAAATCTTGTCCAAATTACATGAAACTTGCACAACACATTCACCAACACATCAACAACCAATCTGTGTGGTCAGAAGCAAAAATTGGTGAAGTAGACATAGGATGCCTATTTGACTTTTTTTGGCCTGCAGAGGATGTTTGTTCATTCCAGATCCAATCACCTCATCATCAGGAGCTCATATATCAATTTTGAAGCCATTCTCATCATTTTTGACCCCCAACACCTTCAAGATACACTTTTGGAGCCCACCACACAGGCTCTTACAAGCATCAATCCTTGTCCAAATCCAAATCCAAGAGAATAGCCATGTAAGGACTACCCACAGAACAAATCTCATGTCATTTTGATGAAATAGACATCCTACGCGTAGGATGTCTCCAACATAATTTAGGCCTTCTGTGCAAAGAGTGACATCATGGGAGCCACTACCATGGTGCAAAGAGCCCATATACCAATTTTCAACCCATTTGGACATCAATTGCTACCTATGATGGACTTTCTACCCAATTTGTGACCTAAAGCTTGAATCAGCCCAAAAATCCACGTTTTGATATCCAAATCCAAATCCAAGCATATAGCCATGTTCCATGAGCCATGCACTACCAGCATGGCAAGTATGAATCAATTCTGATGAAAAAGACATCCTACGCGTAGGATGTCTAAATGAAAAATTTTGGCCAGATTTTCATTGTGAGCACATGCACAGCTTCACAAGTTCCTTTTAAGTTTTATTTTCAATTTTCAAGTCATTTGGATAGTTAAAACTCAGTTTCTCAGCTAATATGGAAAAAACGCTAACTTCAGACTACTGAGTGCAACAGGATCTATGGCAGCCGCGAAGTCATCGGGGCAAAGAAGAAAAGAATGACCATCAAAGACTATCTAGAAGAAGTGGAGCCCTTCGTCATACCAAAAGGAACACTAAAGCCCACCAGCACATGGATCCAGGAAGATCTGTTAGAGTCCAACGACTTAAAGATCTACCAAGGAGTGTTCAAAGACACTGAAGGGAATGTGATCGAGCTACCAATGCTGCCGCGAGAACTCAATGAGTTCGTAAGAAGCAAGATGGCCGGGTACTTGGAGAAGATTGATCTCCACAAATATTTTGAAGCAGTGCCGGCAAGGGTTGACATAAAGAGAGTCTGGGAGTTTGTGACAACCATCAAAGAAGATGGGGTGGCCAGAGTAACCGATCTGTAAGGCAGGCCAGAAACATAAATAATCATCACTGAGCAGGTTGTAGCAGATGCACTAGACCTCTCCAACAAGGGGGATAGTGTAACTAAAAGAAGGGATGATGTCAAGGTGTACAATGAGAAGAAAGTAAACTACACCTTTGAAGATATTTCCAACCCAAGAGTGGCAATCATGAGCCAGTTGTACAACCAATACTTCCATATGTGCACGAAGCGGCCACAAAAGTACAGAATGCCGCCAGGTTCAATTGCCAAGACATTCACTTGGGCAATGACGAAAGGCACCCCAAAGATAATCAATTATGCAGCGTATATACATGACAACCTAGTAAAGATGGGTAACAATAAGCCAACATATATTGTGCCAGGAGAACTAATCACTAAGGTGATTTATGGGGCACTGCACGCAAAAGGAAGATGGCCTGAGCCCCCGTCTGAGAATGACTGGCTGAGGCTCAAAGAAGACAAAGAAGACGAGCCACAAAGAGCACCAAGGGTTGCTACAAGATTGAAAAGACGGCTAGAGCCTGTTCAAGAAGAGCAGCCAGAGAAAAAGAAAGGAAAGAAGGAATTTGCCCAAGTGCCTGCAAAAGAAACAAGGTCACAAAAAGCGGCTAGACTAGAGCGGCTGATGGAGAGATTCAGAGTAGAGAGAGCCCTTAAAGGTGATTTGAGTGAACTCTGGAAGCCATCTCTAGAGTCAATGTCGGGAGAACTAATCACTAAGGTGATTTATGGGGCACTGCACGCAAAAGGAAGATGGCGTGACCCCCCGTCCCAGAATGACTGGCTGAGGCTCAAAGAAGACAAAGAGGACGAGCCACAAAGAGCACCAAGGGTTGCTACGAGACTGAAAAGACGGCTAGAGCCTGTTCAAGAGGAGCAGCCAGAGCAAAAAAACGGAAAGAAGGAATTTTCCCAAGTGCCTGCAAAAGAAACAAGGTCACAAAAAGCGGCAAGATTAGAGAGGCTGATGGAGAGCTTCAGAGAAAAGAGAGCCCTTAAAGGAGATCTGAGTGAACTCTGGAAGCCATCTCTAGAGTCAGGAGCCGGAGCCAAAGGAAGAGGCTAAGCCTCGAAGTGAGCAACAAGAGTCAGATGATTCTTATCACATATTTTTGGACCTGCTAGCTGCAGGATACACGAAGGAAGAAGCCGCCATAGTCGCATTCGACTTGGAAAGCACAGGGCCTAAAGAACAAATGCAAGGCATTAGGCTAGTGGAATTAAAAGAAATTGCCGCAGATACAGTGGATCTGCACGCACCCTCCAATGATTGGGATGTGGTGATGACGAAGCTAACCGGGTTGAGAGAGCAGTCCATGGGTTCGGAAAGCGAGATGGCAGCTCTCAAGGCCACTGAAGTGAATATTAAGATGGAAGTAGACACTCTACAAGGACAAAGCCAAAGGCAGAAGGAGAGGGAAGCTGAGCTACATGCCAGCCTAGCAAGGGCACTGCAAAGATGCCAGGAAGTGGAGGAAGAAAATCAAGCAGCAGCAAAAAGAATGCAAGGATTTGAAGAAGAATGTCAGCAGCTCAGCAAATCAATTTTAGATGCCGAGAGGGATAGAGATAACCTGACCCTACAGCTGGCGGAATAGTCTAAAGAAGTAGAAGTGTGAGCTTCATCTTGACGCTACGTATACACCGGTGGTCGGAATCGAGTGCGAAGAAGTGCAGCGTGTTGCCCTTGACGAGAACTATGCGCCGATACCTACATTGCGCACGTACGGTCCGGTTTTGCGAGCTCCTTCTACGAGCTTCATCTGGTGATTGGGTGAGCATACGTTGTCCGATTTTGCATTGCAGCATATCCACGCGTCACATTGAGTAGAACTACACATTAGGCACTTTAGATTTCGGAAACGAAAACCTGCAAATATCGGCCAGACATCCTACGTGATTTTGCACTGTGTGTTTTGGGTTGGGATTTTGGTTCATAGACCTTAGGGAGAGCGACCTATTGGTGTTAGTAGGGTCTCCTTCAAGTTCTATTGTGTTTCGAGATTGTTTGATGGGTGTTCGGCTCTAGAAAGCGTTGTAGGAAGTTTCCTCTTATGCACTCTTGAAGGCTGTGACTTAGACAATCAGTAGAGACCTCTGTAGGAATTAGTTAGGAGTCGGTCGAGTGTAGGTTGACACCTTATGCTTGCTTCCACACGCCTGCGGGCCGAGCTTCATCCTTAGCTGACATTATATGTTAGGTGAGTTCTCGCTGTGCTGACGTTCGTCGCGGCGTATCCGTCCAGCAGAATGTTAGCAGCAAGCTAACTCAAAAACCATTTTTCGTAGCTCTGATTGTAAAAACACTGATTATTTTTGATAAATCGAGAACATTGTAACTCCTATTTTTTGGATAAACCTTGTAATAGATGAGTTGGGGCTACAAGCTTCCAGATTGTATTAATCTGTCATTACCTATCTTTAGTTAGAGCTCCCAAATTATTAGTTTTGACCACCAAAAACCTTGGCTAAGGTATAAAAGCCAATTTTTATTAGTTATTATTAAGTTTTGGATAATGAAATACACAACATGAGCTAACGGTGCTCACTTCTCTCCTTCTCGTGCTTCCTACTCCCTCCCCGATTGTCATATTGCAGTTGCATCTGTTGCTTCGCAACCGCCGTAGGTAAGAGCTCTACGCATTGAACACTTCACGGTATTTCGTAGCTTTTGGCGTTGCCGACTTGCGGACTATTTTGTCATAAGTAGGAATTTATAGTTCAAAATTGAAAACTAAGTATAGGTGGGGTATTGGGGCATCATTGCTAAGCATTTAGGTGCATTCTGGGTCAAAAATGACTAGGTCAAAAATCCACTGCTGTTAATAATCTCGATTTTGGCACCTGACCTAAAGTGGGACTTGAGACCATAAGCATGTGTGCTTACGTCTTTTATACATGTTCTAGAAGTTTCATTACGTTTGGATGTCATTTGATGCTGTAACATATATGATTTGTTTGCGATGAGCGACTGGCTTTTGGTGATTTCAGTCACTTAAGTGTAGGTATAGCTCAACCTATGGCACCAAAACAAAACAGGTTAGAAAATTCCAACTTCATGCAGATGGTAAAATGCCAAAACTGAGTTTTACCAACCACCGAGCAAACTTTACCGAGCGAACACAAAAAACGAGAGAGAGAGAGAGAGAGAGAGAGAGAGAGAGAGAGAGAGAGAGAGAGAGAGAGAGAGAGAGAGAGAGAGAGAGAGAGAGAGAGAGAGAGAGAGAGAGAGAGAGAGAGAGAATTATTTGCTTTCATTTACAAGTCATGAGTAACACTTTAGTGAACATTAACATCATTTCTAAACAAGAAAGTAATTATAACAATTGGCTTCACCAAGTACAAAACATGATAGTTTAGCATGAATCACACACGTCATTGATGAAGGCATGTCTTTTAAGTGGTTTGTCGCAAGCTTAAGCATTGTATTATGGATCTCGCACCATCATTTTAGCCCCGGCCTCAATGGGCAAGGCCCTTTCATGAAGCAAAAATCAACACATCAGAGTAAATCAATTGACCTCACATAGTGCAAATCAGAAAATTTAAAATTCATTCAAAACCCACATCAATAGCCGGCTAGCTGCTAGCAAATATTGCAATGAACATACATAGATTGCAAAGGAAAAATATAAGTAAGGGAGGTACTAAAAAAATAGCATGACCATGAAAAAAAGAAATGGAATGCTCACAAATGATTGAACAGGCTCCTAGAGGGAGGTTTATTCCCCTCATCCACCACATCTGCAAAAGTATAAGAGGCCAAAGCATGTGTGTTTATGCGATAGAAATAGATTCACCAAATAATACACTTGGTTTAGCATTGCACTTACAACTTCATTCTTTGAAGACTTGTCAACAAAGCAATCTCTGATACCTTTGTTGCATCAATGATCGTAATCAAAACTCTACAATGCTTATGTTTTTTTTAACGTGTAATACCCAACAAACATTCAATTGCATATACTGAGTTTATCTAATTATAATCAAGACTTCCGTTAATTTCAATAAAAAATTTGAGCTTGAACACTTAATTCTTGCCAGACCTAACAAATGGCACATGCAATCTCTCTATGTGGACAAATCATGTAAAGCTTGTGGGCCAATTATGCAAACCGATCGGACACTATCCAAAACTGTCCCACGTCGATCCAGAACAACTAAGGGAAGTGTCCCAAAAGGGTAATCTATGAACAGGATACTAAAGATAGTAATAGAATAATGAGAATATCAAGGGTATTTAATTCTTTGTGCCCTAAAAGTGGTCGTTAATAACCATGGCAAGCAATTGAGGCCCCATCTCGTGACGGGACTACAAGATCTACGGGACAAGGATCCTATGCTCTGCAAATTCTAGCTTTTATTTCTTGATAATCATGGAGAGAAGCCACGATTTTCCCCAATTATGGTTCAAATGCATCCTAATATTCAATTTGAGGTTAAAGCATATGTGCTCTAAGTTTTACCTATTTCCACAATTTTAGCAGCACTTGGAGCACCGTCTTCATGTCTTGTAAGTCCTGCAAGCGGATTGGTGTGATAGTTCCTTTTGGAGGATCCAAGTTGCTGTAACCCCGAGAGGTGCGGGGTAGGATGGGGGTCTTAAAGCACATAATAGTGGTGGATTGTCCCAGTTTGTATTTATTGGCACTGTCTGCTTGCATGGAGCGATATAAGCGTGGTGCCTATCAAATGTTCTACACAATTTTTAGGCTTTTTGAAGCTATTTTAAGATGCTGCTTTTCAACGTCCCTTTGGAACCATGCCTTTAATAGAAACTAGTGCTTGCATAAGAAAAGATAATTTGTCGAACGTAAAGAGACGAGAGCAAGGAATGCAAGATATACTGCTACATCTGTTCGGGAAGAGTATAATGCAAGATATACTGTTCGGGAAAAGTGTGCCTCAGCTTAGCCTTGAGCCGGTTGCAAAATCAAAGTAGGCGGTCAAGGGGAGGGCAAGAAGGAGAAACTTCTGCTTAAAATACATGAAAAATAGTGTAATTTTACGAAAATACTGGCTAGTATTGTAAAATTTCCGATTCAGATTTTTCTTGGAGGGATTTTTGTATGTTTTGTGAAAATGAATTTTCCCAAACTCTCTCTCTCTCTCTCTCTCTCTCTCTCTCTCTCTCTCTTTGGCCAAGTGGTCACATACTATATAAGGTCTTGTCGCGGACGAAGATCAAAAAGCTTTTACAAATACAGGACTTGTAGCTACTGAGAAGTTGTGGTTGAAGGGGCGGGCGAGGAGAAGTAGCAAGTTTGACTCTCGAGCAGCCTGCCTGGTTAGGACGATCATACAAGCGCAATCGGGACACACACCTTAACCATTCCGCGCCGGCGCGGGATCATTTAGGATAGAGTCTCAATATACCTGCTTGGTTAGGATGAGCAAACAAGTTCAACTGGGACACACCCCTTAATCATTCTGCGTCGGCGCGGAAGCATTTAGGATAGAGTCCCAATATAGTCTCCCAAAAGTTTTTCTCAATACATTTAATTTAATTTCATCTCAATCCGGTTTTTGGACGGCCCTTGGCTGTTGAGCATTCCTTGTAGGGTCCCAAGCTTGATGTGCTTATCATCATACATGTGTTAATCTTCTTAATCCTATCTACTCGGACGTGACCCTTCAACATATCGTGTCTATGCGAAACAAGTTAATGCATGATCCCAATTAACATGAGCTAATGCTTTCATAGTAAATCATTGACTAAATGAACAAAACGACATGAACATATTTATTTACTCTTTTATCTACCAGATCATAAACCTTTCTCCACACTTTGACTCGCTCACCTCTACAGTTTTGAAAACGAAAAGATGCAAGTTTCTCAAGCATGCCCCCCTTACCTTGCTTAACAGCGCGCTCCAATCCCTTGCTACCCTAAAATGGGACTTTATCCTAAATTGTCCCGCGTTGACACGGGAGCAATCAGAGCAGTGTCCAAGTGGTTTTTGTTACATTTGTAAATAGCAAGAGCGACGTCCACCTAATGGGTGGACCTACTTTGGAAAATTATATGCTCTGTGCATAGTTGAACAACGAGGAGCAACGATGGCTAGGGTTGAAAAACATTTAAAATGCAGCTCTTTCAAGACTATATGAAAATAAGATAGATGTATCTTGAGACATCAAAGAGGTTTTAATGAGAAAAACTTGAGCGAGCACAGATAAAGAGGAAAATGGAGCATAAAGGTGTAGTTCATTAACGTTATGGAGGAAAATGAATCGTTGAGAATAAGTTGAGAGAGGTGTAGTTTATTGGGGTTCTGAAAAAAAAAAACACTTTACCTCTTGAAAAAAGTTTCCCTAGGTTTTGGCATTTTCAGACTTAGTATCTGAAAGCGTGTGGCATGGGTAAAAAAACACCGTTGGTTTGTCTTTTCCAAGAGATTGTGGTGTGGAAAAAGTGGTCTTTGTTTCACTCTAGGACAATAATTGTTCACCATGTGCTATCAGTTGCCATATGACTATAATGGTTATGATAAGCCTGAAATTCAAGGATTTATAACAGATAAGGCAAATGCAAATTGGATTGCTGTTCATATTGCCTACTTTGGTGGAGCCAAGAAAAAGACGCTCCTCTTTTCAAGAGAAGCATAAATATTGTGTTGAAAATGGTTACATGTACCATCAGAACATGCAGTACAAGTGTGCAAGGAAAAACTCAAATAGATCTAGAGAACGGGACATGCTATTTTGGATAAGATTCCAACATCAAAATCTTGGTTGTCATGGTGAGGTGCTAGAGTGCCACACTGAGGAGATATATTTGTTGCTCAAGATGGGTCAGTGCTCTTGTTCTAAGAACAAATATTTCTAAGGCTAAACAGGCAAGTATGCATGCTTCAGTTGGTTATAAAAAATTCATTGGTCTTTATGAAGTCAATTGTGTAGATATGTCACTAGTAGTTCTTCAAAATGTGCGTTACAACACCTACTTGAAGGGCATGTAATCATCCATAGGACCAATGTGGTAGACTTGGCAGCTAGATTTATGAGCAATCAATTAGTGTTTGCATCAAATAAATTATTGGTTGACGTAGCTCAATCAACAGTTCTAGAAATGCAAATACCAAGTCCAGAAATGAATAGAGATACAATACAAGATTTAAGAGTGTGAGAAAATTGCAATTAGTCTTTCTTGACCCTGATGAAACTCTTGAAGAAGATTACCATTTTGCTATGTACCACAAGCAAGCAAAATGCTTCCACTTCTCCTAGTCTTTGATCGGAGAAGAAGGTGCCTCAGACAGTTTAGGCAATTATGCGCACATAGCCTGGTAAAAAAATGACGTGTTTTGGTGTTCTTCTCGAAGAGAAACTACATTGAGGTAGGTCCATAAACAACAATTTAGATAATGTGAAAAATGGTGAATATTCATGTCCCTTGCTTTTTGGGGGGGGGAGAAAACATTGTCATGTGGGTGCCCAACCAAGAGGAATTGTGGAGGGGTTCGTATGGTTTTGGAACGAGAGTAACACTCATGCATGGAATATTGATGAGATGATTATCAGACCTCTTCAGCCAGTCACGTGGGCATGTGGGTGGTGGAAGAAGGAATCTATCTGCTTCCATGGGAGGTTGAGATGGTGCAAAAAATTGGATGTGTGCTACAAGGCAGCAATGCAGCAACACAACACAACCTTTGCCCTATTGGGAAATGCAAAACATAGCCTAGTTTGGTCCGTGCTAGATATAGAGATGGAAAGCATCTCAGATGGAGGTCAAAATTAACCAAAGACTTCAATGAGAGGATAGCATTGGGCAAAAGCATGCAAACACTACTAGTGAGAGAGGTTATATTGGTACCGACCGCGTTGCATGTTTTTCATGGTAGCACTCTTGCCTTGCTTCGAAGGGGGTTACTTATGCTATGACCATTGCATACTTCCCTCGATGTACTTGTGAGGATTTCCAAAAAAGAGACAGCAAGTGCCTCACATATATGCATTGTAAACACATCTACTTTGTGTATTTTTGAGTCCTTGGGTTGGATTGTATAGCTCACAAGTTTGTGCTTCAGGCAGCACTGACAAAAGTAGAGTTATTCCAGGATTGTCTGGGAAACCAAAGTTTCAACATAACATTGAATTTTTAAGAGTCATTACAAGATGGGTACCTATTATACTTGCATTGTTTTGATAGCTTATGATACTTAGTCAATTAAGAATTTATATTGTCACAACGATCACCTTTTATTGATTGAGCATTTTCTTGGATGACTTGCACTTG
Organism: Adiantum capillus-veneris; assembly: GCF_014529385.1. Classification (NCBI taxonomy): domain Eukaryota; kingdom Viridiplantae; phylum Streptophyta; class Polypodiopsida; order Polypodiales; family Pteridaceae; genus Adiantum; species Adiantum capillus-veneris. The sequence continues at coordinate 90,453,324 of NC_140951.1, read as the reverse complement.
AAATTATGGAAGGGATCAAAAAACAAGTCCTTTTATGCTACGATATTCTTTATTTTTGCTCGAAAAAATGCCATGCTCGGTTTTTTCCGCTCGGTGTATGGATTTCCTCCCAAAACTGACTGTAGACAGTACCAAATATAGTACTATAGAGTACAAAATTGTCCTATCGGGTAACCAAAATGATTCATTTCTACCTCTTTTGGCACAATATAGAACCTCGAGGGGTGCACTATGTAATCATGTTAATGTATCACATGAGTTCAAAAGGAGGGGTTTTAAAATGCAAAACATTTAAGAAATTTAATAGAGATACATTAAAATAAGGGGTGTTTATATTCAGTTTTGGGAAAGAATCCTAAAATAAGGGATGACTTTATTCATTCAAATATGTTAAAAGAGGGTTTTTTTTTTTAATATCCTGCAAACTACATTATATATGGGTGTACTGAACGGTGAACCCCCCAAGTATAGAACCAATACACATCAATACACAACTATGTGGGTTCTTCTGAGGGGCGTTGGTACTATACAACCATTGCCCCATGAAATAGAATAGCATCTAAGAGCTAGACAACACCAAAACCAGTAAAATTTGAGACTATCCAAAAAACATTTGGTGCTATACAAATTTGAGACTATTCATAAAACATATGGCACTATAAAGGACCATTTCCATATTTGGTACTGTCTTTAGTATTTGGGTATTATGTACAACCAATGGCTTGCAGGAGAGTACCAAATTGAGTAGTTTATAGGGGCTTGCGTACTATACAAAGACCTTTGGTACAATGTCGGACCATTCCCATACAACAAAAAGCCAGATTTCGTATTGTCTTCTGCTTTTGACTCATAGTAGAACTCTATGCATGCAGAAGAGTACCAATATTATACTTTGCAAATGCTTTGATAAAAGAATGCTTTGGTACTATACATAGAGTAGGTTTGGTAGTGCACAAAAAATTTGGTATTACACAATTATGATTTGGTAAAATAGAGTGAGGCTTAGGCTTTTGGTACTATGTACAACCAATGGCATAGGAGAGTACCAAATTGGGTAGTTTAGAGAGGCTTATGGACTATACAAAGACCTTTGGTACTGTGAAGGACCATTGCCATAAAAAAAAATATCATATTTGGTAATGTCCATCTGCTTTTGACTCATAGTAGAACTCCATGCAGAAGAGTACCCATATGGGTACTTTGCAAATTCTTTGGGGATAAACAAGTATGATTTGGTACTATACAGGGGGTAGGTTTGGTAATGCACAAAGACTTTGGTACTACACAATTAGGCTTTGAAAAAATAGAGTGAGGCTTTGGTACTCTATAGATATATTATTTCCATATTTGGTATTGCCATTAGGATTTTGGTACTATGTACAACCATTGGCATGCAAGAAAGTAACAAACTGGGTAGTTTACAGAGGCTTGGGTACTACACAAAGACCTTTGGTACTGTGGAGTACCATTGCCATATAACATAAATTCAAATTTGGTACTCTTTTGGTACTTTTGACTTATAGTAGAACTCTATGCAAAAGAGTATTATATGGGTACTTTGCAAATGCTTTGGTGTTATCAAGAATGCTTTGGTACTATAAGGTTTGGTAGTGTACAAAGACTTTGGTACTAGACAATTAGGCTTTGGTAAAATTGAGAGAGGCTTTGGTTCTCTATAGATAGGATTTTGTGTCTCTAGGGAAGGAAAAGATATTATACAAAGGCTTTGGTACACTATAGATAAGATGTGGAATTACTAGTAAACAATTGAGCACCAAATTTGGTACTGCATAAGGGCTTTGGTTCTATACAGGACAGCTTTGGAACTACATAAGAATGCAGTGGTATTGCATATAACCTTTATAAGGTATTGTACACAACCATTTCCATATAGCAGACTACTCAATTCGGTATTGTCTTAACCAAATCAGCCTTAAGGATTGTCAAACAAATTACAATTGCTAAGAGTTGTTGGTACCTAACAGTCATCGAGTAGATGCATAGGATTTTTGACAACACTTTTCCTTCCAATTCTCTTATTGCATATGTCCTTCTTGTTAGGTGAAACTCTGGTCTTTGATGTACAAAAGGCATGCACCAAATCTCTTGTTTCGTTGGTGAAAGTGGTTCCTTGAGGCAATTGTCTCTCACAAGCATCTATGGCAACACTTCATCCTCATCTTTATTCTCCAGCCTTGAACTTGCAGTAGCTATATTCCTTCAATGGATACACATGACACTATCAATTTTAGATTGGTTTATTGAGGTCTTACATGTACTATTGTTCAATATCATTTTCAAAGAGGTTCTCTTCACAAAAAGCTCATTTTTTAGTGCGGGACCTTAATTTGAGTCAAAGTGTTGCGCACACCGATAGAACGGTGTCTTTGACATTGCTGATTTTTTTTTTTTTTTTGCAGCTCGAAAAATGTATGGTGGTCCAAAAGTTGCATTTCCTTTTGTTTATTCCTTGATAGACATAGTGTTTGCTTGCACCAACGTTGTGCCATGGCTGCGCAAATATTCTTCCTTGTCCTGGCTTTTGGTAATCCAAGAGCAGAAGAAGGATGTCTTTCTTTGCTTCTTTGCTCGTGTTTCTTTACAGCCCAATAATAACAAAGAAAATCCTGATTAGTCAGAATGAAATTGCTAATGGAATGGCTTTGTGTCTGTTCATCCGTGCTCGGGCCACCTTCCAGCATTAGGGAATTTGGGAGGTCATTTGGAGGGCCTTATTGAGGAGAGAGAAAAGAAGGCGCATCCAATGAACAACAAGCTAATGTAACTTAGAAATAGGAAGATATAAATAAAAAAATGTGAAATAAAGAGAAGAAACATGAGGTAAAACCTCGTTTGTACGGCGTTTACGATATCTATATGTGGGCCAAGGGTTTGAATGTGGTTAAGGTACTGAAAGACAACTACGAGAATGTATCATACTCCTACCACTAAAAGCTCTTGCTCCATTAACCAAGCATTCAAAATTAAATTCCCCTCCATTGCAAGAAAGTTCATGCTTTCTTCTACCACTCCAAAAGAGCCATGGTTTCTTCTTCTTCTTCTTCCCACCCTAATAGCTCTAGGGGTTGTTGTGCTCTCTCCTTAGCCATCCTCTCCATTAATCTCCCAAGGACACCAAGTAGCACCATAATCTCTATCACTATCTCAAACTCCATCAATATAGATAGTCAATGGCAACAATAGACAATATACAAATGTTCTTGGGTTTTTATGCAACCAAGAAGGAGGAAAAGATCCTCAACAAAAAATCTATCTCGTTCAGCATGGAAAGCACTATTGCTAGATTTCAAAGTGGAGGTGGGCAAGAAAACTGCTAAGGAGGTTTTGGTACAACATTTCTACACTCAATCCGATGTGATTGCTAATGGTGGAGATGTCTCATTGGCTTATCATACTCGATGCAGCTGTAAGTGTGCTCATAGCCTTCCATCTCTATTCTTTCTTTCAGACCTTGCTGTTCTCTTAATTTATTTTTTCTTTTTCAAGAGGTAGAACAATATTAATAGAGGTAGATCAAGTTCTCATAAATTCTAAATTCTATTCAATTGTTAGACTAGCTGGTCTATTACGTTTTGTTGTTGCAACAGTGCAGATGCCTATCCTTCATCATATGAGGAATGAGAGCAAGTGGAGTGTATTCTAGGTCTCATCTCTGTAATCCACATTGACATTGGTGTTTTACAGAATGATGGAAGAACTAGCAAGAGTCTTGCAGATGAGGGAATTTTCTTCTACGAGAATTTCTACCAACTCAACCAAAAAAACAAAAAAGGTACTCTGGTTAAACTCCCTCTTCCTACTAATTGGAGTTGTATTGATTGGCCGGTCCCAAACACCACAGTGTGTGAAGCTCTCAGAAGCAAGCTGTTTAGGGATGTGCAGAGGTCCCTACAAAAATTAGTTCCCACTAAATTGGTAAAGATTGCTATTTTTTGTCCTATAAGTTTATTTGTGGAATTATCACATACATGTTGCAAAGACAATGTTGGTATGTAAATCTCTAGACGCTTGCTTCTGTGACAAGCTTCTTGATAGAGGGTGGTATGTTAAAGAGGTGTACAACATACATTGCAAGGTTGCACTAGACACTGTGATGGCCAAGAACATGATCATCACACAGTCCCTTCTCATCTCCTTCTAGTACCAACGCTCTCAAATTGTTGAAGGCTACTCTAAGTTTATTCTTATTGATCAAGAGTTGGCAGTAGTTAGACAATAGGTTGACTTTCATATTATTTTACATTGGTTATTACCGGAACAATCTTGTCAATGTCTATCAAAGGTCCATACTGGGTTTGCTTGCCATGGATGTTGTCTTGTCCAGTGCTGACATCCTCGAGCTTCTTCTCGCCAGTCCCTTGTTCTTCTGCAGTTTGAGAATCTTGTGTCTCTAGTGTTGAGGGCTCCATTACACCTGAATTAGCTTCTAATGTGCTATGATCTCTTTGTGTCTCAGGCATAAATGACTCTTGATTTTCAAGCTCAACAGGTGGAATTGTGGCAAATGTGTGCTCTTCCTGAGGGTTAGAGCGTTCTTTCTTAGCCCGTCCCTCTTCATAAAATTCTTCCTTCTACAACCCTCAAAGTGCAGAGGGAGTTTCAACATTTATTTCTTCGTCGAATCTGTGTGATCTTGCTCCTGTGTGGGCCTCCCATCATATGGAGTTTTCTCCTTGTCAAACTCTCCCTCTGTAGCACTTCTCTTCTCATAAGTTCTCCCTCCTCTTGCTCCTATCCTTTCTCAGTTGTCCTTATGAAATTTGTTTGCTTCTGCCCTCATGAGTCATAGTTAACTCTACAATGTGGTCATCCAATAGGGTCTCTGCTCTGCATCAATGCTAACACGATGTGAAATTGCAAACAGATGCTTGATTAGGGTGGCATGGTATTGGTGCAAATACTGTACAGTGTACTTCTCCAATGCACTCTACAAAAGAAAAAACAACAACAAAAAGAAAATGAGGCACATTTTTGTCCAAACAGTCACAATGTTATAGTAATGCTGTGCAAAATGCATGCCTTGGACATGAATGGATTTAATGAAAGAAAGCTTTGAAGTATATACTCAGCATGAAGGAGGCACCTCCATCCACATGAATTGGCATCCATCTATAAAGGCACCGTGACTTCCTTAATTTTTGATCTATACAACTCTAGATTTCCACATAGCCTTCCATATACGTGCAACAATCTTTTTATGCATCTGCAAGGAGGAGGAGTTGGTATTATCCCAACACAATAAGTGTCTCCATACTTTATCCAAAATAAAACCAATTTATAATTCTCAACACTCATAGTCTTCCTCAAATTGAGTTTAATGTCCAGATAGATGGCTTGTCAAGTTCAATGCAAAAGAGGCTGTAGTGGTGGTTGCTCTCATACGGAAAAATTATGGTTGTTACTTGCAACATTGGACAATGGGCAAGCCACTTTTTGAATGTGCCAATAGGGGTGTTTTTCATTCTGATAAATACAAAAATCTGGGAATCCAAGATATACATTTCTGCATGACTTTTTGCAGGTAGCTGGCTCTTAATCAACAAACTACAAGACAATTACTCGTTGTTTGTCTCTAGCCTCAAGGTTGAAAAAAAATATAATGAAGTTGGTGAAAGCATCTTACTTCAGGAAGATATATACAATTGAATCTGTGATTTGAGCCTCTGGATCTCGAAATACATTGATACCATAGAATATAATGCAAGTCTCCTTATACCATCTTCTAGCTGTATATCTACTATTAATCCTTCCTCCATAGATGATAAAATTTTTATTGTTGCTGACATCAATTTCGTGTGTAACAGTGTGGTAGCTGTTAATCTCTTCTTCTATAGCATTTGCTGCCTTTTCCTTCTCTTTAAGTTTATTCATCTCCTCTGCACATCAATTTTCGTGCTCAGCCCCCCTGGCCCTGGTATTCACATCATGGGCGACTTCTACAATGTTCACCTCTTTCCTATGGCCTTGATGGAGGAATAAGTTCCTTCATTTATTGTCTATAAATTCATTGGGCTGGAGCAGCTTATCATATCTCCACCTTACTCTTTTCAAAGTTTCACCGTCCTTGTCCATAATTGTTACTCCATGGGCATGTGCTGCAACAATTGTTATGTCATTGAAATGTTCTAGCAAAAAATCTTATGCTGCCTCTTATTGTGCCAATAGTGCAACAGGTTTCCACCTCATGGTCCCAAAACATGCTTCCTCAGATATTGACCGGACTAGTCTTTGGAATGGAAGCTTTGGTACTAGAAGCTCAATACATTTCAGAGCCTTCTTGATTTCCTTGAACAACTTGAATTGTCTTTGTAGGCTCTTCATCCTTGGAGCTTTCAAGATTTTCATGGGCTGTCATGATCTCTTCTTTTTACTAGCAGATCTTCCTCCTACTTTAGCAACCAAACCTGGTCTCTCTCTCTCTCTCTCTCTCTCTCTCTCTCTCTCTCTCTCTCTCTCTCTCTCTCTCTCTCTCTCTCTCTCTCTCTCTCTCTCTCTCTCTCTCTCTCTCTCTCTGTCTCTCAAAAAGTGGCATTATGATGGTGGGTGCCATTTTGTGAAAGATAGATTGAAATCTGCACGCCATTGTGCACACTAGTCAATGTCATTATGCCATAACATTATAGTTCTTCTTTATTACACATAGGGACACAAAGACACACACACCCTCTCTCTGTATCTCTCTCTCTCTTCCTTTATGTACGCTGGCTCTACTTGTGCTCTGTGGTTTCATTCCCATACCTATCTATCTATCTGTGACAAAGTGGCATTATGGTGTGCGTATGACATTTTGCTAATAATAGAATCATCTTCGCACGCCATTGTGCAAACTTCAAAATTATGGGTCATTTTGACTATCCCATAACATGTCATTTCTAGTTTAGCACACACACACACGCACACACACACACACACAACAATTATACTCTCTCTCTCTCTCTCCCCTTTCCTTGCTCTTAATGTACTTCCCTCTCTATTTCTCTCTCTCATACTTGCAGGTATATGTAGAATTTAGGTTGCTCTGATGGACAAGAAGACCCTCAACATTGTCACCTTTTGCGACACTCTTCTGAGCTGTGCTTTCTTTCTCTGTCTCAGTTCCTCTCTCTCTCTCATGCTACAATAAGTATACCAACAAATATTGTACAACTCATTAAGTGTGAAAGTGACCTCTCAATCAAAATTATACAGTGCAATAAATGTCCACCACTTTATTTTAGCGTTTTGACACGTGTAAAGCATGTAGTTGTTATTTAACGTGCATGGCATCAATGGTATTATGGACAATCAGATTATGTGAGAGAGAGAGAGAGAGAGAGAGAGAGATAGTTCTATTATCATCCTCGGAGGTCAAATATGACCTATGGGACCAAATTAACATGTCACGTGGTGTGAGTGGAGGCCATAAGTGACTCTCGATGCTCAAAAATGACTGAAATGAGCGTCGCAATAGAGAGTCCACATCGTGGTGGTTGAGAGAGGAAGGTATGTAGGGAGAGCTCATGGATGAATATATGGGGAAAAGAGGACCTAGTGTGGTCAAAAGCTGAGAACTCAAGTAGTGTGTGGTACTCACTCTCTCGCACTTGACAAGGGCATAAGGTGCAAAGTCGATGACACTCCTCGCCAGTTCCCCAACGTCCTGTCTCGCAGCGTAGAGAATGGGAGCTAAGACAAATGGAGGCAATGGTGCGGATCTCACTCAACAGGATGGGCTCAAGGATGTAGGGATGGGTTCGGTTACCTCGTTTGGAGAAGAAGAGAGATTTGTAGTTTGGGGCAACGTGTGTGGTGTATGGCTGAAGCGAGAACCTCCGGATTTCTCCCAAGCCATGATACATTGGCATTGTAAGAAGGCCTCATTAACTTGGGAGTTGATCGATGCATCCTTGACCAAGTGACATGCATCCCATCTTCCAAACCATTTCTTGATGTCAAGCATCCACCCCGAACTTAGTATTTTGCTCTTGCATGTCTTTTGAACCTTTTGATTTGCTTCATATGCGATTCTAGGAAGTCGATGCAAAGGGCTACGTTGTGTCTTACGCATGTACTCCACAACCCTTTGCATGCCCAAGACCTCAATGGGAAGTGGTCCGGACTCAAGAAGCAAGAGCATGTAGGGTGTTTGTGTCTTGAATTGGAGAAAGTTGGTGAGAAAACGCTCTTGGACATTCTCAAACTCTTTCCAAGTAGACTTTCCGATGCTTCCACCCCACACCTCCACTACATAAAGAAGCACCGGTGTCACCAATGTGTCAAAGAGGTACTTTTTGAGAGCCCATCTCTCCAACATTGCACATGTTCTCAAATGCATAATAAGCCCTCTTTTCGGCTTCCAAGCGACGCATTGCACAATCCTTCCATTTATGATTGGATGGAACCTCAAGGCCAAGGTACTTGAAGTGATCTACCACTTCAAGTTGCAAAGTGATACATCCAAATAACTTTGCCATCAAAGAAACAACCATTATAGTGTGATGGTTGTTCACATTGTTTACATCTCCTCCTTTGTGAAAAGGTTTGATCCAATTTTCACTCCAATCATGAGGCATGCCATACTGAAGTGCAAGGTTAAACATATCGCATATCCAATATCTTGTTTTCTTGCTTGTCCATTTAATCATTTCAGCCTTGACACCTTGAAGGTCACCTGCCTTGCCAATAGCAAGTTTCTCAAGCGCGCGGCATACATCTTCAATGGTAAAGAAGGGAGACATAAACGGAAGGGAGCTACAACACTCCATCTTATCAACATTGGGTTTCTCATAGAGGTTCTTGCAATGCATATACATATCCTCAAGAGTCAACTCACCACAGCTCTCAACATGCTTGCTTTTTAGATTTTGCCAACACTTGCCACATGCATGTGCTTTCTCTTGCGCCAAAAGAAGTTGTTTTTTGACTTCCCACCTTCTCCTCTTCTTTTGAACAAGTGCTTTGTATGTGTGTGAACATTCCAAGTAAAATTTCTTGTCTTTGATTGCATCCAATCTTACCAAGTGTTTTCAGGCTTGACTACATTCCATGTCAAACCATTTCTTCTTGGTGCTACCCTTCTTAGACCTTTTGCAAGACACGTGTTTCACAGAAAAGCATTCCTTCGCACAAGAGAAAATTACTTCTTTGAAAACTTTCCACTTGCATTCTAATGTTGGGCTCTCTTGATGCTCTATCATGCTTAACATTTGGTCCACCATATCAGCATATATAAGTGCTCGTTTGAAGTCTAGACGTAGGTACAAATAATTCACATTTATAAGTGCTCTTGATGCTCTATCATGCTTAACATTTGGTCCACCATATCAGCATATATAAGTGCTCGTTTGAAGTCTAGACGTAGGTACAAACATTTGGTCCACCATATCAGCATATATAAGTGCTCGTTTGAAGCACATCATGATTGGAGGGTACATGCTTGGGCCGTTTACTACACTTGAGGTCAATACATAACATCCTATGATCCGATTCCGGATTCCATTCACCAAGTGTAAAGCTTTGTATACATTCTAGAGTGGCTTCCGAGAACAATATATAGTCAATCATGCTATCACCATTGTGCTTTCTAGATGTAAAGTCATTGGTGCCTTGCTATAGAGATACACCATTCGCAATGAGCATTCCGGTACTATTGCACATATGTAGAAGTGACTTTCCATAGTAATCTAGTTCTTTTGCATCATTAGAACTTCGATTATACATATATGAGTCAGCCATTCTTCTTGAGACATGTGGCATGTCGACTTGTTGTGTGTCGTGTTGTAACATATTTGTGCGAGCATTCATGTCTCCAAAAACAATGACTTCACCTTGATCCTTGTAATGAGAAATGTCTTCCTCTAGTTCAACAAAGGACTGATCTCTATCCATATTCAAGCGAGCATAAAAGTTGGAGTCATAGTGAGGAATGTACCAACCAGCCACAAACATGACTTGACCATTTGGTGGACTGATTTTCAGCCATAAGTAGCGTTTATACTAATTATCTTCTTTGACAATGGAAACATATTTCAAATCCTTTTTGGTCATACATGCTACGCCTCCTTGGCTTCTTCGTTACTTTGCATTTTTGGCCCACATCAAAGAATGCACATCGTATTTGTCAAATCCAAGAATTCGTTGTGCATGATGCTCCCATGTTTCGACAAGAAGTATCACATCGGAGTCATTGGTAAGCTCATCAATGCCAATTCCCGCATTCCATGGATACCCGTTACAATTCCAAAAGCTTATTTGCAAGCGTGAGTTGGTCTCATAGATCATGTGTCCCTATTTGTTGGATGGACTTGCATCCTCCTTAAGTGGCTTTTCTTCTTGAGATGATACCTTAACCTTCTTGCTTCTTTCCTCATATGCTTTGCAACGTACATTTTGTTGCATAAGAGTGCGATCCTCATATACATTACAACCCGTTCCTTTGAGGTAGATCCAACCATTGTCAAGGATGATCTTTCTCTTTACCTCATCAGACATGGTACATACAATAGGTCTTTCTCCTGAGCGAAGGACTCCTTGTTTTCCAACTCGATGTGCACCATACGCCATGATTCCTGACATGCCAAAGTGTGTAGCAAAAAACTATTCAATAGCAACCGCAAGAGATTGGGGTGTTTCCATGCTTTCCTCCTTGATTCCATGAATGACGATGTTCTTTGAGCGTTTTTGTCGTTCTTGCAATTCTTGAGTGTCCACATTCTCTACATTCTTTGCTTGGACAACGGCTTGCGTGATAGGAGATGTAGAAACCACATTATCCTTACATATATCAGCCCATGATTTGGATGCATTTCTCATCTCACATACATCATGTCGTATTGTATCTATCGTTTCCTCTTTCAATACATGATCACTCTCAACTTTGCTCAAGCGCTCTTTCAATACATTCATGTCAACAAGAGAGCGTTTACATTCTTGAACTTCATTCTCAAGATGCATCAAGCGTGTTGTTTGCATTTCAAGAACCTTCTTGAGGTGCTCATTCTCCACAACGAGAACTCTTAAAGTGCCATTCTCCATTGCAAGTGCGCGCAACTCTTCACCTTGCTTGTTGACGGTTTCTTGTAAAACGAGATCAAGTAAGCCATGATCATTGCTTCCATTGTTGTGGACAATGTGGTTGGATTAGCATCCAAATTCCTTGGAGATTTTGCATCATTCTCCATGGCGAGTGTGGCTTTTCCACCCTTGAGAGTTTTGTCTGACATTGCCTTCAAGTCGGCAACAAAAACAAAAAGTTTTGACAGTTTTTCAGTTCTGAGATGCTGTTACAGCAAAGCCTTTCATTACACAAAAAAATCTTGTCTTTACATCAATGCGTAGAGGGCTTCGTGCTCTTCGATTGAGGCTATAGATCACCTAAATCGGAGTTCGGATGAGCAAGTTATGGTCAAAAGAGTGAACTGCTGTCTACTAGGTCAAAAAACGGTGCTGAGAGAGAGAGAGAGAGAGAGAGAGAGAGAGAGAGAGAGAGAGTAGAGAGTGAAGGCTTGAATTCAGCCCAAGGACCCACTGAGGTTTTCATCTCTGCAAACTTGCCATGGCAAGCCCAGGAAAAGGCAAAACCTACTCTTGTTTATCTCTGCTGTGTGCGGTTTGATGTAGATTTAGAGAGAGAGAGAGAGAGAGAGAGAGAGAGAGAGAGAGAGAGAGAGAGAGAGAGAGAGAGAGAGAGAGAGAGAGAGAGAGAGAGAGAGAGAGAGAGAGACGATACTTTTCCTTGTCTTATGGCGCATGAATGCGGGTTGTTGGTCCATCAACTATCCTTCGTCGCGCTCCGTAGAGCACAAAATGGGTTGAAAATAATGGAGAGAGGGAGGTAGGCACTCAAATAAGAGGAGATGCTCTAGTAACCTCTTTAAACTTCCAACATGACCTATAAGACTCATCTGTCACAGAGAGAGAGAGAGAGAGAGAGAGAGAGAGAGAGAGAGAGAAGAAAGTTTTTTTTTGTTGTCGTATGGTACACATACATGTAGTTTTGGTCTCCCGGTTGTTCTTCACACACCATGGAGCATATAAGGGGTGGCAAAATAGGGAGGGAGAAGAGCTGTAACTCAAATAAAATGAGCTTCTCTATTAACATCTTTAAGATGCCAACATGACCTATGAGACCAATCTGTCACACACACACACACACACACACACACACACACATAGAGAGAGAGAGAGAGAGAGAGAGAGAGAGAGAGAGAGAGAGAGAGAGAGAGAGAGAGAGAGAGAGAGAGAGACACCAACAACTTGCAATTTATGAGAAATGTGTTTTAATATTTAATAAAAAGGTCAAATGATGGTATGTCCCAATACTTACCTATTATTGTATGTATTATGTTTTTGATAGAATTAAGATCTGACAGAATGAAGAGGCAGAGGGTCGATCGAGAAATTGTCTTAGGTGAACAGGAAGCAGAAGAGAGACCACCTCAATTGATGAGAGGCTCTTTAAAGATATATGTAACTTAGCTCATGCCAAAGATATATTTCTTGGAGATGATGTTATGGGGATAGAGGAACCCCCCAATGACTCAGAAGCATCAGAACAAGAATACGTGTATGTAAGCCTAAAGCTTCAAGTGACTAGCAGCAAAAAGAGAGACATTGATCTTGCTTCTTCCTGTGATCCATCTACAAAATCTACGGAAGGGGTGGATGTTGTTGAAAATCCTACATGTGTGGATAAAAGACTGATTGATTTTGCAGTATTTGCAGGAACTGCTCAAATGTTTGACAAGGTCTATCTTCAATGCCCCATTCATTCTAGATGACCTTATAGCTCAGCACAACGATTTCCTCAAGTCTGAAAGAGACAGGTTTGAGCTTGAGGTCCAAAGGGGAAGGGTGGTTCTTGCTGACATGGTGGTGGTGCACTTAAAAGATTGTGATTCTACAAGACGGTCATACAAGAAGTACCATCAACTTTATATCATCTATAGACCCTCATGGTGTCCTATGCATGAACAAGATTGAAAGCTAATCAATAATCCTTTGAGTTCCTTCTTTTCCAAAATTATCTATTTGCTAGTCTCTTGAAAGATCCTTCAGAGGTAATGGAGGAGGAGGATCTACCACCCAATGAACAAGATGATAAGGACATGGAGTCCAATGAGGTTCCCGAGATTGAGGAGGATATTAATCTTGAGGCACAAGCTAAAGAGGTGCAATGAAGCAAAATACTTATAGTTAAAACATCTAACATCAAACTACCTTTAGATGTGTCTGGCATTAATGAGAAGAAAGCCTCATTGATGCTTCCTAGACTGCCACATTTCAAATTTGGTGAGAGATCATACATTTTCCTCCATGACATTCAAAGTATATTTTCTTTAAGGGAGGACTTTGCACTTGCCACCATCTCCAAATTTCAAGAGGGGAGGAGTGGATTTGTATCTGATGACAGCAGTGACGACGAGGTGATGGAAACCTCCAGTAACCCAATGGAGTGCCTCAAACTCTGCTTTGACAAGGGAAAAGAGTATAGAGATACACTCTCAGATGAGGCTACCTTCCAAGATATCAGAAACAACCTTATGCCATCAACCAATACTCAAGAAGTAGAGGACTGGTTTATGTGTCCCGCACAAGGGTCCACGAGGTCAGTGGACCTATGGAAGGATGACTTATATATGCAAGATGAGATCTACGTGGTAGACCCCCCCCTCCCCACAAACCCAAAAATTCTAGCTGTCTCACTGTCTTTCTCTAACTTATCCTTTTGTGTATAGTCATGGATTACTGAAAAGGATGACTTCCTTCGCTGTTGGACAAGAGAGTATCGTGGAAGGGATGAAACACCAGGAAAATACCTTACGAGACTCTATGAGGCACCCATACTAGTCTTTCACAATTGAATGTCCCGAATGGGAAGTACTGCAACATTCACCCTCTGCTCTCATGCTTCCTAGGTGGACCAATGCTACCACAAAATGCAGACAAAGTTATCCTTGTCGATAAAGTTTTTGATATAGAATGTTTTGGATAGTGTCCGGGGTACACTGGTGGTCGTACAACTTATTATTACACATATTTAGAAATGGCACTAACTTTGGGGAAACAAAACCCAAATGAGCTCTTAGATTATGCAAACATTTCATGATCCGATACAAGCGTAATGTGCCAAAAGATATCCACTATCTGTCATCAAGTTGAGAGACTTTTGACTTGTACTGTATCTATTATATCATTAGGCATCTCTTGTACATGTTGTGACCTAAAGTAAAAATCTCTTGATCCACCTATGGTTAAAATATTGCATTGTCTCTCTCCACTTTCTCTGGCCTTCGTAAGCACTGGAGTTGTTGAATTCCTCTACTCATTTCCTTTTCCTCTGTTGCAGATGTCTAATTGCTTGTGCTATTCCCGCGCAGTCCAATACATGTTTTTGTTGCAACCAGTGAAGGATTTTATGATAAAACCACTAAAACAACTCTTTCAAACAATTTGCCTTATCTCAAGTGCCACCATGTTGTGTGTGTCTAAACTATGCATTCTTGGCCATGTAATGAGACTTTTCCAAGCCTTGGGTGTTCCATATGCCAGGGTTTCCATACTTTTGAATGAAGTATGGTAAGTGATTGAAAATGATGTGCTGCAAATAAAACAAGTTGTCAGGAATTTTAAACCTCATTTTAGCCCTTATCATTTAAAAGGGTGCTTTAACAATACCATGTAATGAGTAATGTGAGTTCCAGCCCATGCTATCCTAAAGACTTTCTTTAGTAGCTGAAGGTTCTTCTTAAACTTGTTTAGATCATTTTTTCTCCACTCATATTTTTCACACATCTGGAATAGCACATCAATGGAACACCACACTTCACCCTTGGCATTGCGAGTTGTGGGTTCCTGGTCCTTCACTACCATATGGAGATTTTTCCATTGTTGAAACTCAATTTTCCTGACATAAGTGGACTGATATATCCACGCTTGGTTAGATTCTTATCTTTCACACCTGTTGGTTTTGATTAAAAACGACGTGCCTTGGTCCCACTAATAGATGGTTTGCAAGGTACAACTTTATCATTGGTTGACCTTTTCTCGTCCCACTAGATTTTCACATTGCCCTCATGGAGACCCATTTATGACAAAACCAGTTCAAGCGCCTTTATCGTGACCTTCTGTTCTTTTGAGTTCTTGATTTCCAAGCAAAACCAATGTACAGATACACCAACTTCTCCACAAATTTGCAAAGAGCATGCATTGTACAAATGCGGACATTGATAAGTGGAATATCCAGAACTGGGTGGAAATTAGGATCCTCATGCAGGTTCCATGCAATACAAGCATGGAGCCTTTACTATAGCACCCATTCCATAATTATACATACACTTCAGTGTTTTAAGGTCACCTGCAAGATGCCATTGTACTTGAAAGTCTCCCCTCCCATTGGCAACCACTACCTTCCCAGATATCATTTATTCATTTGTTTATCAATGATATCAGGAATAGGGGTTTGATGGAACACCCAATATAAAATGTCATGGTCTTCTTTCTTTACCTTCAAGATTAAATCCGCATGAGATGTGAAACTAATTCTAAATTAAATCTCAAGAGGGCTCACTAAAGCTGAAGAGAAGATGGAAATGGAATACCTGAAAAGCACCAAGCCACCATATGTTTGTTCTTGATTGAACACTGAATTATGAAGGATCATCAGTGGGGCATTTTGAAAGAGACCTATTCATCAATGTTATTGTGACTCTTTCTATCTTCTTGTGTTTGAGAATATCACACTCATTTAGCTTCAAAACAAAATGCAAAACGCCACATGTCTCTTCAAATGTTACACTGTAGAACTCAACCATTCTAGTTTGCAACAATGTGAGGTCCATGAAGATATTGTTGTACTCATTGTAGATTACAATTGTTCCTTGAGATCTATTAATACCATCAATATGAAATTGACATCCAATGAAATCTGTATGTGCATGGTTGATTTGAAGTCTCTCTTTCTAGAAACTTGTTGTTCTTGGTAGAAGTTTAGACTTTATTCCATTCTTTTCCTTGCATCAAAAGCTTAATCAAGGTTCCACTTGGTTCCCAAGGAAAACCTATAAAGATACCATATATCAACTTTGCATCAAGAAAACCATCAATTACTTTGGCATAGACCTGCATGTGAAAATTTATCTTCTTCTCCATAGCTGAGAGGTCTCCACTGATCATTTGTGTCATCAATTTTTGCTTCTTTGACAATTCAACCTTGGTTTGCATCAGCCCTTCAATCACTTCATCATGCCCTTCACTTTTATCTTCAACTTCATTCGCAAATGCAACTAAACCAGACTCCTAGATTTCTTTATCCATCAAAAGAAATGCAACATCAGCATCCTCATCACACTGCTGGTAGTACTATCACAAAAAAGGACCTATTTTACTTCTACCAATGAAAAAGTGGGGACTTGTAAAATTTTTGTAGTTTAGGTCAAAGCTTTTCGGACCTTGTATTTTTAGATTCTCCTTTTGAAGATCTATCCACTGATATATAGTATGATAGGTAGTTTTTCATGTGACATGTAGAAATTGTAGCTCAAAGATTTGTCAAAGGAGCTGTCAAGGACAGTCCTTTTTGTACCACCAAAGCATGCTTTTAGCCATGGTGGTTTGAGCTCGGCGGCGGTGGATACGGCTCGACGGCGTCAGATCTCGGCTTAGGCATGTACGCTATATTCAACTTGTATAGAGCTTGTGTAGAAAGTCATTGCTGAATTTTGTAGAGAAAGAGTAGGAACAAGAAGTGTTGCAGCTCCTTTTTTATGTTTTTGGCTCCCGACAACATTTTTTGCATATCTCCATCACACGGAGTCGGATAGATATGATCCAGGAGTCTAAGTTGGAGTTTTGGCACATTCCAAACATAATGGTGATGTCCATTTTCTAAAATTATGCTCTGAATTATAGCAGGTGCAATAGTAGCAAGTTTATACTACATTTTTGGGCCGAAAACAAAGGTTTTTGGCATATCTCTCACACCTAGACTCGGATACATGTGATCCAGGATTTTACCCTGGGGTTTTGGCATGTTCTGGACGCACTTGTCATATCATAATTTTGAAGTTCTCAGCACTTTGCAGCAGCTTGTCAACAATCTCGACATATTGAGGTTTTGCAGTTTGATTCCTACAATGTAAATAGTGATGCGGTTTGCATCTTTGGCTATGTATGACACACTATGGCGCTATTTGAGAGAGAATTCACCATGTTTTTGTGTATGCAAGTGATGCTTTGGGATGTGACTTTTGGATCGTTACACATCTGGATGCGGTTTTATACGCATTGTTTCACTGTGTGGGGCATTTTAGAGAGCTTTTTTAGCACGGTTTTGTGCAGTTTCATGCTATGTACGCATTTTGTGGATACCGCTTGAGCTAGGGGTAGCTCGTAGGTAGAAGATTTATAGATTTGTAAAATTTTTGGACATGTATACTTCCATAGAGCCACTCGGTCCGAAGTGAGCTGTTTTGCCAAGCTTTTGGCAGTGCTATGTATGCCATTTTGTGGATCTGTTTATTGAGACACTCAGTGTCTGTCATTATGAGATTTGGTGAGATTTTTTGAGGTTTTGGTCTTTTTAAAGGGAAAAGTCTATCGATTTTTCCCTAGGATTTCTCGCAATGGTTTATGCATCTTCACAGCTTGCTCTCTAATGGTTTAATGGTCGAGATAGACTCCCACTTTGACAGTGATCAAGTGTTTACTCTCACTTTGACAGGTTTTGTCAGTTTGGACATAGTTTGGTGTTCTTGTACCCACTCTCGTAGGAGTGAGGATTAGCATATGCTTGTGTGGCTATAGACAGACAGTCACAAGTTTCACACGGTTTTTGTAGATATTTGCAAGGAGTTTCTCTTGTGGGATGCGTTTTGAGCTAGTTTGCTCTCTACTTGCGTATATGGTTATGCGCTTTACACTCGATTGAGAAATTTGTCCCAGGTTGTTTTGCTTGCAGAGTTTTCAGATTGTGGAGTTTCTTTTATGCATATGTGAGTGTCAATTTTGATTTGTTTGATCATGCTTTCGAGCATTTTGTAGTGGTCGAGTTACCTCCCACTTTGTTGCCAATTTGACATAGTTTATGGTTGAGATTGTACATGAGATTTCTCTTAGTTTACAGGGAAAATTGTGCCAAATTTTTTCCAAGATTTCTTGCCATACTTTGGTTCTTATCCATTCACTTATGGTTGCAGATATGTGTGATAATGTAAAGTCCACTACGATGACTATTGAGAGACGGCGGTCTCGTTCTTGCCGATACTTGGGTTGTTGGCATTGCGATCACACAGGGCACATTAGACGTCGTTGTTTCAGATGTATGAGACATCTGCAGAGATGTATGTGTAGTGTAAACATGGATTTTACACAGTTAAGAGATGCAATTCGAGTGATAGTCTATGCTAGTGATGATGATGTCACGCTTGCCTCGAGTGTATCTCTTGTAGATTTGTCTATGGATAGCATACTTTCTCCACAGTATCTACTAGATAGCGATGTTGTTTTCCACATCACACCATGTTGTGAGTGGTTTAGCACATTTTCTATTGGGAGACTTGACTGTGTGGAGCACTTGGCGGATGGTTCGGCGTTTGACATAGAGGGTGTAGCAGATGTTTGTTTGTCTTTGCCCAATGGTGCATCATACACGCTACGGCATGTGCGTTATATTCCTCAACTAAGACAAAGCTTGATCTCAGTGAGATAGTTGGCAGCTTTTGGTTGTCAGATACTGCTTAGAGAGCAGTCTTTCCAGATGCATTGTGGTTCACTAGTGATTTCCAGGAGCTCGCAGTGGCTTGGTATATCCTATGCACGTGTCCGAGACTCAAGATGGTGTAGTCTCAATTTTGTTGCTGGCATGCTTTGAGCGAGAGACGAGACGTGTCTCTTTTATAGGTGAGCTCCACCATGCTCATGAGACAAAGCATTTAGCTATGCAGGACGTGCCAGTAGACTCTGTAGAGACAAAGATAGGGCGACAATGCTCTAGTGAGACACAACAGTTTTGTCAAACTTTGTACAGACAGAGGTAGAGCAGGTCTGCTCCCTAGAGACACAGATAGAGCTGACAGATATGGAGTTCTTTGATATGCTCATGTTAGAGACTGATGAGTTGGTGTCTGATGATGCACTGATTGCAAATAGTGCACGAGAGGCAAGTACAACCATGTTTGCATAGATTTTGTCAGCATTCGGGCATCTTATGTTCAACTTGTTAGTGTCGAGGCCCGATCTCACTCCATGATTTTCATGTTCATCCTTTCCAAAATCCCATTTTGTTGAGGTGTCTCCATTGCTGGATCTGAGGCATTTAACTGTAGTACCTGTTTCATTTTCCACAAAGGCTTTCCACCTTTTTAATATGGAAAACACATCAGATTTATTCTTCATTACATAAACCCATGTTTTCCTAGTCGCATCGTTTATGAATGTTACCTAGTACAATGAGCCACCAAGTCATGGTGTACTTGCAGGACCCCAAAATCAGAATGAACCTCTCTGTCCCGAGCACGCATGCCCCTGTCTATGCATCATGCCTTTCTCAAAATGATTTGCATGGTTTGCTACAACTTGGCAGATACCTGCACCTACCTGACCAACAACAAAAACGAGTTGCTTCATCTGTGAACGTTGTGGGTCATTGTACTATGAGTGAAGAGACATAGACACATACATAGAGCATGACAAGAAGTAGGACGGGGATGCCGAGTAGGATCCAGAGGAGGAGGAGAAGTACCAGCGTTTGTTCAAGTCCTACTGGGAAAGAAGGCAGGGGGATGACAAGTCAGACACAGAGACTCTTGATGAGGACGATGACAAAGACGACAATGACAATGATGATGGTGGTGACGCTGACAATGAGGATGACTTTGATGACAGTGACATTGACTCTGAGGTGTTTGACTCTGAAGAGGGGGATGAGAGAGACTCTGCAGTAGACCGCCATTCTTCCAAGTGAGGTCTACAGGCCATCATCTGCTGCCTTCGAATGCTATCGTAATATACCGTTCTTGCGCATCTTGTACCCCTCCTACCCTAGGATACCTTTCTTGTGTTGCAGCAAACCCCTTGTCTTAGGCTACCCTAGGCGAAAAAACCCTAGTATATCTTGTATAAACAAACCCTAGTATGGCTACCAAACCCTAGTATATCTTTTGTAAAATGGCAATTAAAATCAACTGCAATGGACTATCCACTGAACTTCTTTTTTGTAATGCTCTTGTGAATTTTTCTATGAGTAATATGCAAGAGATGTTATGACTACACTAGTTTGAAGGTGGTTAATTTAAGGTTCTGTTCACATGGTTATTTTTTCTTCTTGTTATTCAAGGTTTTGTTCATATGGTTTAGTTTTGACCTTGATTTATTAGCTACTGTGTTCTACCCTGTTCTATTATGCGAACCTCGAATTGTTCACGTACACTCAACACACATGAACCAAAAGCCAACATCCTATAACTTTAAGCAAATGAATTAATCATGAGCTTTTGGCCATGGCAGAGGGACACGATGCTAATTGTTCATGTGCACTCAACACACATGAACCGCATGCCAAAAATCAGGCCTTCCCCTCTGCGGCCATATTGAGCTTAGGAAAAACTTTTTGCTTGGTTAGAGTGGTAATTGTTCATGTGTGCAAAAGCCAAAAATTAGGGCTGCCCATTACCATACTCAACATAATTATGAAATTTTGGACTTGTCAAGGTCGTAATTGTTCATGTGCACTCAGTGCACATGAACTGCATGCCAAAAATTAGGCCTGCCCTCTACCATAGTTTGCATAATTGTAAAATATTGACCTTGTTAGGTTGTTAATTGTTCATGTGTGTGGAGCGCACATGAACCACATGCCAGAAATCACGCCTCCTTCTCTACCATAGTCAGCTTTATTGAGATTTTTGGTAGCATTAAAGTGCAAATTGTTCAAGTGCGCTCAACGCACATGAACTACAAACCAGAAATCAAGCCACAATGGTCAGATTAATTGAGATTTTTGACCTTGTGAGGGAGCTAGTTATTCATGTGCATTGAGTGCACATGAACAACAATCCATAACTCTTGGAAGCCTTAATCATGCTGGCCCTCAGAGTTGGACACTTAATCTTGAGCTTATGGCCTATGGTACACATGAGCAATTAGCTACAGTGTGATTTGGCTCCATACTGATAGCTGGGTTCAATCATTCATGTGCACTCAGCGCACGTGAACTACATGCAATAAGCTTTACAATTCATCTTTCAACCAATTGTAAATCAATGGTGCAGGTCAACATAATCATTGTTCATGTGCGTTGAGTGCACATGATCAACTTGACCAAGTTAGCACAACCTGAACATCAGTGAGTGCAATGGATTGCTCATGTGCATTGAGTGCCAGAAAGCTTGACTGTCAAAAGCCTTCAAGGCATCCAAATTGAAGCTTTTGTGTGCGCACATGAACAAAAAGTCAGAGATTCCATGAAGGTCTGTTCAATCTTTATAGAATCATTAGCTTGTGAATTTGAAACAAGATACATAACTGAGCCAGACATGGGCGAGCCAACCTTTCATTGAGACATGAGCTTGAGCTAGCCAAAGTGCATGAACAATTCATCTCCTAGAAAAACAATGCACAATAGTTGGTAGAGTCACACTTACATGGTGGATTTTGGACGCTGATATAGAAGCTCTTTCACTCTGTTGACATTCCTAGCCAAAGCTTGCTGAGCTGAATAATGAGTGGGTTCTTGGTTATTGGAGTAAAGATTAATCTTTCCAAGGGTTTGCCGCGTTTGTTTAAAGCCTATATTTTTTCAAAAATTAAAAATAAATTAAACCTCCTTTTATTTTAGTTGTGCTCAAAATCAATAATAACTTAATTTGAAAATGTCCTTGCGGTATTTGGATTCAGTGGTGGTAGCATTGTCGAAATCCGTAAAAAATACTCTTGTCGTTGTCTTTGAAATTCTATGGTACATTATTTATTTGGGTGGCATCTTCAATAATTACTAATGATTGGATTTTGGGACTGGCGATTTGCTGTCATGCTTGAGCCAATACACTTTTTGAATAAATTTATATTTGGTCACGTGCTTTTTAAATTTTTATTTTTTACATTTTCAAAAATATTCATGCTTGGCTTTGAAGTTTACCGGTGGTACATGGTTCATTAGGCTGGGATGAGGTGTAAGAACTGATGATTGGACTAGGGTTGATGACAAGTAGAGTAATCGATCATTGGGTGTCATCAATTATTAATAACAATTAATAGACTTTTTGAATAAGTTTTCACTTAATCATATAGCAGTGGATTTTTTTTTTGTGCCCAAGGTAATGCCTGTGGTAAGCAGGTCTACTTGGCTAATGGTTGTCTTGTTGTTCTCATTGAATTGCCAATGGCTAAGAGACGCCACACTGTGCAGACTTCTAGTGGTGCTGAGCATTCTAGTGTGTCATCTAGGCGTGGTGATTTTCTTAGCACAGTTGACCAGGCTACTGAATCTAGAGCATGAGGTTTAGTTGAGTTATCCGAGAAGATGCAACAGTCCATAGAGAACAAGGAGGGAGAGGCCCCAGTTAAAGATGAACTACCTTCTAAGGAGGGGTCAGGGAACACAGGGATACCAATCGGGGTGGAT
Source organism: Adiantum capillus-veneris (assembly GCF_014529385.1). Taxonomy (NCBI): domain Eukaryota; kingdom Viridiplantae; phylum Streptophyta; class Polypodiopsida; order Polypodiales; family Pteridaceae; genus Adiantum; species Adiantum capillus-veneris. The sequence goes on along the minus strand of NC_140951.1, from coordinate 90,430,706 downwards.
CTCCAAGAGGCTGAAGCAGAGGCTGACGTCCACTTAGAGGTTGAAGCAGAATCTAATCTATGTGGATTTTAGGAAACTCAATGAACAAACAATCAAATACTCCTTTCCCCTACCGTCCACCACAGACACAATGCTGAATGAGGTGGCTGAATTTGAAATGTATAGTTTTTTGGATGGATACAATGGCTACAACTAGATTAGATTGGCTATTGAAGATCAGGGAAAGGCGACATTCATAAAGAAATGGGGTGCATTTATGTTTTTGGTAATGCCATTCGGGTTATGCAATGCACCGGCAACATTTCAAAGAGAAATGATGAGCATATTCACACATTACTTGTTTGCAAAAATTCATGATCATCTTCTTGGATGACTTCACTGTGTACTCAAGCATAACTAAGCATCTGAAATGTTTGCAACTCATGTTGGAGAGGTGCCATGAAAAAAGAGTTTGCCTAAATCCATACAAGTGTGTATATGGGGCATACAGGGGAACATTGCTAGGACATGTGGTGTATAGCAAGGGAATAGAATGTTAGACGATAAGGTGAAGGCAGCCAACAAATCATTGATGCCTAAAAATGGTAATGAAGGGTCAAGATTTCTGGGATATGTGAGCTTTTACCAAAGAAAGATTGTTCATTAAGCATTGTTATCCCCTTTGTGGTTTGCCAAAGTCAATTGTGTCAGATAGGGATCTCAAGTTCACGTCTAAGTTTTAAAAAGCACTTTTTGAAAATGTTGGCACCAAGTTGAATTGTTCATCCTCATTTCACCCACAGCTCGATGGTCAAACTGAGATCTACAATCAGTTGGCTTTTGATGTTTTGAAGTATTATGTGCAGGAGCAAGTCTCATTGTATGTGCTAACCAAGAAAGTTGTAGTCTTCACCTTGGATCAAAAATGCTAGGAGGGGTTTCAGGGCATCAAGAAAATCATTTCAGAAACCAATTTTGAGACAACCAAGGTGGGATCTCATCTTCTATGTGCATGTAGATGCTTCTAGCGTTGCGTTGGGATCCATACTGGCATACCCTAAAGGGGAGGTAGATTTCCCAATCTATTTCACTAGTAGAAGGTTCTCTCAGGCAGAACAGGCCTATACAACAACAAAAGAGAAGCCCTGAGGATGATGTTCACAGTTCAGAAGTTCAGGCACTATTTTCTAGGGAACTTCTTTATATTCTATGTCGATCACCAGGCACTTTTCTATATTAACAACAAAGTGATTATTCAAGACAGGCTATTTAGGTGGATGCTGCTGCTTCAAGAATTTGACTTTAAAATCATCCATAAGCTAGGAAAGAAACCCTTTGGTGTGAAGACTTCTTGTCTAGAGCAGCACCGATTGAAGAAATGGTCAGTATAAATGACGAGCTTCGAGATGCAGCCTTGTTCAGAATAGAAGGTAATTTGGAAGATACAAAGATTTCAGCCTATCTGAGAAAAGACCAAGAGCATGAAAGAGAAGATACAAATGATGATGATGATTGGCAAGAACATGGTGAATATGAGCAGACAGAAAAGATAACGGAGAATAGAGATGGGGAAAGGATGGAATAGGAGACTGAAAAACCACTTGGGGAACAATTTACAGTCGAGAAGACTACAACCACTTAGAATCAGCAAGAGAAGGTCGCTGAGCAAGAAAAGGGGGAGTCCTCCAAGGATGCGGAAGAAAGAATGGAGAAGGATGAGGAAACTAATAAGAGATGGGTGAGGAACAAGCTGATGCTTTGTTAAATACTAATCAAATGGAAATCTTAAATGACCAGGCCGTTTAGCTTTGAGGTGTAAAAAGAAGATCCACCATGATGGCGACACATAACTGGGCTCTAGAAGAGAAAACAACAGCTTTAGAAGAGGACAACAAGAGCTTAAATGACCAACTAGACATTGTAGAGGCACAAGTTGACTTGCAGGACAAGCTTCAAGCAGCCCAAAACAAGATCAACCGACTCGAATACGACAAGAACTTGCTTGAGGTGAGCAATACAAGTCTAGATGAGGAAAACAAAAGATCACTGGAGAATTTGGATTTGACAAAGAAAGGCAACAAATATGCTGAAAATTTGAATCAACAAAGAGCCAAGGAAATTTCCCAACTCAAAGACAAAATCCATGAACTACGGAGACAAGCTGAGTTGCACCAATGAGGATGCAAGTATAACTTGAGTTGTTTCTTCCACTTCTAGTACCGTGGAGTTGGAAGATTTGAAGAAAGAGATAGAGTTGGAAAAAAATAGGAAGAGGAGACTTATTGTTGAAAGCTCGATGCATATTGAGGATGTTCTCAAAAAGGAGACAGAGACATTGAAAGCAGTTGGACCAAGTATATCTAGAAGTAATGAAAATAATTAGAAGTTGCAGTCAGAGAATGAGGAATTGAAAAGACAGCTGCAAGAGCTAAGGGACGGTATTGAATCACGAATTGGTGCAACAATTGCAAAAATACCAGGCATGCCAAAAGGATGATTCAGATGATGAGGGAGAAGGCGATCAAGGAGGACAAGCCCAACGCCGCACAACACAAAATTTAGGAATGTAAAAAGGATGATTCAAATGATGAGGGAGAAGGCGATCAAGGAGGACAAGCCCAATGCCGTACAACATAAAATTTAGGCAGGCTTGGCACCCTACTGGCTACATATGGCGGTGATGAATCTGAATGCATTTAGCAAGATGGATTGGAGCCTCCACAAGGGCAAAAAATTGAAGGACAATCAATCCAACAAGTTGATGAGATGATTGAAACTGTGACAAAGACCGTGTTTTAAGAAGGTGATCAAATAAATTATCCCTCCACCTCAACAAAACCAATTGAGCTACCTAAAGATGAAAGAATCACTGTTGAAGAAGAAGCAAAGCTCAGAGATGAGATTAGTAAAGAGCAAGAAAAAAATTGGAGAGATGCAATGGAGTTTGAAGTGGAAATATTGAAGACACTGGGCAAAAGCCATATTGATAGAAAAGAGATGCGGAGGGATTGGATAACACCAATGCGACCATATCCTCTCCTAAAATACAAAATTCTATAGATCAAGAAGTAGCTAGCGGGAGAGATCAATGTAGCATCAAGTGAAGGAGATGTAGCAGATGAAGACAAAAAGAAGGAGATAGTAGAAAACCAACCAAAGTGGAGAGCGGCATGGTTACGGGCTCATACTGACTACATAGTCCATTTGGTATCAGTACCAAAGTCTTGGAGAAGAGACCCAATGTACTGCCCTCTGCCCAGAGTGTACACTCCACACCAATTCCGCGTGCTCAAGAAGGATCACCCAACATGATTGAATTACCGTTGTTGCCAAGATTGGAGGCTGGAGAGAAAATAGATGGAGATTATATGGCAAAACCCCTAAAGGGCACCATAGAAACCTTCCTTAGCTCTCCAGACCTTTTGTGTTGGATGCTTGTAAAGATCTGCAAAACACTCTTAGCCTGCAATGTAACTTTCAACCTCAACATTTCTTCTTATTTTAATCCCGCCTACAATGAAGATGACTTGTCCTATGATCTGAGTAAACCCACATTGGAAGCCATCTTCTACAGTTACTACCATCGGATTATCTTTTTGCTGACATACCACCTACAAAGCTTTGAAGAAGTGGTCTACACAAGATTTTTTGCCATCAAGAGTAATATTTTTGGGTTGACACCGATTGACCAAGCAGCATGATACACTTTGCTTGCCATGAAGGATGCCACAGACTTATCACTCTTGGGGTATAAAGCCCAATGTGGTCGCCCAGGTAAGTGGGCGGGCCGCCAGGTATGTACACATATTCTTTTGTAAAAACCTAATAAGAACTCACTATGCTCTACACATTACAGTAGAGCGAGTTCACCATATCTTCGTGCTCTTCTTCTCGCACTCTCTCGTGTCACACTTCCGCTCGTACTCCTTCAACGTCTTGGCGGGTGCACATCCAACTCTGCAAATTTGGGGTTTCGGCCTACGACTACAAGTGCTGAGGATATCTGCACTTCCAGAGTGCTGATTTGTGGCTGTCTACACATCGAAGAACGGCTCACAGTTCTTGGAGGCGTGTCGCATACGACACGGGCGCACCTACACACAGACTGTAGGTTACATCCACTAGTTCATCAGGTAGCTTGTGTTTGCTGCTTGATATTCCAGATTTCATCCTGACATTGCAGGTACTTCCACATGGGATGTATTTTCAGAGATGATGTATGTTTGTTGAGGGTTTGCTTGCTGTGTGAGTCACGTAGCAAACAACCGCCGCAGCGGTTACAGCATATAGTGGGAAATTTGTGGATGTATGACTTTGTGGGAAGTCTATGTATTGTCAGATTTACTGCAGCCTTTGTTGAGGGTCGACTGAGGTTTTATTGAGCTGGGGGATTCTCGAATGTTGAGATCCTTTCGGTGATACAGGTCTTGGAGCAATCTCTTGAGCACCCTTAGATAGGCAGCTAGGATGTATTGACTGTGAGTTAAATAGTTGGGATTGCATCTTTGCTTTACTGCCGTTGAGGCATTGTCGCAGTCTATGCTTACAGGACAGTGACAGGACAGTGAGAGACAGTACAGGTGGAGGACAGGTTTATCCATAGCTTACAATGTTAGAGACACAATGGTTTTTTGAGCTGTTTTTGGTCTGTTTTTTGAGTACACGAGAGCCATTTTACAAAGGAGACTCTGCCGAAATTTATGCAGAATCTGAAGCTTTCTTGGTTCATTTGACAGGTTGATATTGGTTGAAAGGTCAGTTTACAGGGGAAACTTTGCTGAATTTTTTCCAGGAAAGTAAACTACTGTGACGCATAGCTATGGCTGGATCACAGGACACTGCTCTTTACAATATCAAGAAGCTGGATGGAACCAATTTCCCATTGTGGAAGAAGAAGATTTGGCACGTGTTGGTACAAAAGAAGCAGATAAAACCTGTAAAGCTCAAGGGGATAAAACCAGAAGATATGGACGAAGATGAATGGAGAGAAATGGATGAATTGACACTTTCTACCATTATGCTGACTTTGGCAGGAAGCGTTTACTTCAATGTAGCAGACGAGATGTCGGCTTATGAAGCATGGACAAAGCTGAGTGATCTTTATGAGAAGCAGAGTGCAGCTTCACAGGTATACTGGCTTAAGAAGCTTGTTGACTTGAAGATGAAAGAAGGGACACCTATGTCCAATCATCTGAATGAATTCAACACCATCTACAATCAGTTGTGAGCTCAAGGTGTCAAGTTTGATGAACCTGTTAGAGCTATGTTCTTGTTGATCACATTGCCGGAAAGTTGGGACACTTTTCTCATAGCTTTGAGTAATTCTGCACCTCCAGATGGTTTGACCATAGCAGGTGTAGAAGGCAGTCTGCTTACTGAAGAAACCAACAGAAAGACAATGGACAAAGGCAAAGGAACAGCCTTAGTTGTCAGGGGAAGGACCAAAGAAAAGTACAAAGGTGGAAAGAAAAATCAGTCTCGTAGCAAGTCCCGCAGTGCTAAAGGCAAGAGTGACATAGAATGCTACCATTGTGGCAAGACGGGTCACATGAAAAGAGACTGCAGAGAATGGAAAGCAGAAAAAAGCAAAGAGAAAGCTGAAGACCATGGTGAGAAGAACAAGTCCTCAGTGAAGATTCAAGAAATAAATGTGACAAACACTGTTGCAGAGGATGAGAGTCTAGTGTCAGAAGACATCTACTTCTTGAAGAATATAATGGACTCTGTCACAAAACAAGAGCGTACACGAGCACTTGAAAATCTGTCGCTCTTGCGCGGAAAACAAAGACTTCCGTGCTTCGTAGTCTCGCGATCTCTTGCGGCAGAGTCTTCTCTTGCTGACGTTGGTACCCCCTTTGAGTGAGGGCATGTGGTGCTTTTATAGCTCCCTGGCCACGGCACGAATAGCTGCTCGCGTAGAGATCGCGGCCGTTTTTTTTTTTCTTACCCGAAATAGGGAGAGAGAATTCGCTGGCTGGTTTTGTTGCTTTATCTTCTAAGTGGCTGCCCACTTATTAAGTGGGCGGCCGGCATATTTTAAAATTGGTCTGAACCTGCCCAAAAACTCAATAAAACCTTATAAGTTTAAACCAATGCATTTCACAACACTTACCAGGCGTCCCTAGATGCAACCACATGCACGAATGCAATGCAAACATAGATTCCTCGCGGGAAAGCGTCTGCCTTCCCGTGGTTGTTCCTGCTTTTCGTAAAAAGCTTCATTGAACCCATCTTTATTCTTGTGCTTGTGTTCTTACGCGTATTTTCTTACTCACTTCGGATTTCCTCCTTAGCCTACGGGATGCCCCCTTACTGATGCACCCGTCACCCATCATGTGACGCATCAGAGGCACTCGTAACCCGGCCCTTTCCACCGAACTTACAAAAACTCCTTCGCGATGTTTACCATCACCCATCAAATGACACATCAGAGTTGTCCGTTCCTGATGGCAGTTCCTGTAGCTACAATCTTCTAACAGTTCTTAGTGCACATAATAAAATATCATAAAAAAGATATTTAATCATTTAAAAATAAGAAAATAGTCCAATTAGCAACAGACTCAGCTCTTCTTAGAGCATCTGATGCAAATGCACTGAGTAACAGGATTATACACTTAGGGGCATCACTTCATGTGTCTCCAAACAAGGAGTGGTTTACCTCTTATGTGACCACTAAAGATCATGTTCGGCTAGGCAATGGGCAGACATATGAGATTTTGGGTGCTGGAGATGTTCAATTGAAGTTTCAGAGTGGCTCTTCTTTCACGCTGAAAAATGTGAGACATGTTTCCGCTATTACAAAGAGCTTGATCAGCACACGTTTACTTGATGATGCTGGCTACGTCACCACTTTTGGACAGAACATGTGGAAGATATCCAAGGGTTCTATGACAGTAGCACATGGAGTAAATTCTGGAGGACTTTACATGATTTATGTATCAAATGTCTCTAAAAATGTAATCAATGTAACCGAGCAGCCGAACGTTTCTTTGTGGCATAGCCGGTTAGGCCATATGTCCAAGAAGGGAATGGAAATCTTGTCTCGTTCTGGTTATTTGCCTGGCTTTTCATTTAATGATTTTGAATTCTGTGAGCATTGTCTGTATGGTAAGCAAACACAACAGCCACATAAGCATAGAAGCAGTAGAAGAGATACACAATTGGCACTTGTTCATAGTGATTTGTGTGGACCTATGCCTAACCTATCTCTAGGGGGAGCTTCTTACTTTATGAAATTTATAGATGATTACTCGAGGAAAGCATGGGTTTACTTTCTCAAGCACAAGGATGAAGCGTTTACTGTTTTCAAAACGTTTGTGACACTTGTGGAGAATCAGAGTGGCAAGAAGCTTAAATGCTTACGCACTGACAATGGTGGAAGTATGTTTCAAAGGCCTTTCAGGACTTTTGTGAGTCAAAAGGTATAAAATGTGAACTTACTGCTCCTTACAATCCTCCTCAAAATGGTGTCGCTGAGAGTATGAATAGGACCATACAAGAGAAGGTCAGAAGTATGTTGTCTAATGCACAGCTGCCAAATGGGTTTTGGGCTGAAGCTGTATCAACAGCTGTTCATCTCATAAATAGATCTCCTAGCAAGGTTTTGCAGAAGGATTCAAAGCCAGAGATGGTATGGTCAGGCAAAATTCCCTCATACAAGCATCTCAAAGTCTTTGGCTGTGAGGCATATACTGACATTCCAAAGGAATTTAGGAACAAACTTGAGCCAAAGAGTAGAAAGTGCATCTTTCTAGGCTATGGTAATTCTGGTGAGATGGGGTACAGACTTTGGGATCCCGAATGCAGAAAGGTTATCCGCAGCAATGATGTTCACTTTAATGAATCCAAATATCATTCCAAACCAGAGAGGGTTGAGGAGATTAGAAGAGTTGTCTTCCAAGAAGATGGACCTGCACGTGCAAGACAAAATGTCAGGGCTCAAGAGGAGCAAGGACAGGATAGATTGGAACCACAGGTTGTGGCTGAGCCTGAGCCACCTATTTTGCGTAGATCTGGACGTATCCCGCATAGGTTTGTTCCATCTATGAACTATGTCATGCTGACTGATTGCAATGAGCCTTCATGTTACAAGGAAGCAATGAAAATGAAGGACTCCGGGAATTGGAAATTGGCCATGCAGTCAGAGATGACAGCTCTGCATAAAAACCAAACATGGAAGCTAGTTAAATTACCACAGGGCAAAAAGGCTCTACCTTGTAAATGGGTTTACAGGTATAAGATCACCGCTCACGATAGTCAGCCAAAGTACAAAGAAAGGCTTGTTGCCAAGGGCTTTAAGCAAGAACAAGGCATTGACTTTGATGAAGTCTTCTCTCCGGTGGTCAAGATGACTACATTGAGATGCTTTCTTGCATTGGTTGCCATATTAGATTTGGTGTTGCACCAAATGGATGTCGAGACAACGATCTTGCATGGTGATTTAGATGTGGGAAATTTACATGCAGCAGCCAGAAAGGTTTGTTTAGAAAGGCAAGGAAGATTTGGTATGCCAGTTGTTAAAGAGTCTTTATGGCTTAAAACAATCACCGAGGGCATGGTACCATAAATTCCACAAGTTTATGCTTTCTCAAGGCTACAAACGTAGTGAGTTTGATCACTGTCTATATACAAAGAAGGATAAGGATGGCAGTTGGCTGATCCTTAGTTTGTATGTGGATGACATGTTGATTGCTCGCAAGCACTTGGAAGAAATTTCAGCTTTGAAGTCAAAGATGGAAAAATCGTTTGACATGAAAGACATGGGGGAGGCAAGTCATATACTTGGTATGCGCATTGAGAGAGACAGATCAAAGAAGTTGATTTGGTTATCTCAAACAGAGTATATTGACAAGGTTTTGCAACGTTTCAATATGGAGAAGGGAAAGGCATTGAGTGTTCCACTGCCACCATATGTGAAACTTAGCAAACAAGATTGTCCTATGTCTGAGGAAGAACATGCTGAAATGGATAAGATTCCATATGCGTCTGCAGTGGGTAGTTTGATGTATGCAATGATTGCTACTCCCTTAGACATTGCATTTGCAGTGGGAGTACGTAGTAAGTCGATACATGTCAAACCCAGGCAAGAAACATTGGGAGGCAGTGAAAGGAATATTGAGATACTTGAAAACTACAAAGAGTATGCGTATATGCTATGGGAGTCAGGAGCTAAGTGTAAAGGGTTTTACAGACTCAGATTATGCAAGTGACTTAGACAACCAAAGGTCTACATCAGGGTATGTCTTTACATCGGTTGGTGGAGCAGTATCATGGCGTTCTAGATTACAAGATTGTGTTACTCAGTCTACTACAGAGGCTGAATATGTTGCAGCATCAGAGGCATGCAAAGAGTCAATTTGGCTTAATCGACTAGTAACAGATTTGGGAATCAAAGAAGAGATGCCTGTGTTATATTGTGATAGTCAGAGTGCTATACAATTGGCTCGCAATCCAGTTTATCACTCAAAGACAATGCATGTGGATGTGAAGTATCATGCTGATCTACTTACAAAAGGACTTCCCTCAGAGATCTTTGCACATTTTTGCAAGCAGTTAGGTGTAGGGTAGTACATCACTTCTCTACATATCTTGTATATTAGCTTGTATAGTAGCTTCTCTCACACTTAAAGTACCACATTGGACTTTAAGTGGGAGGTTGTTGGGGTATAAAGCCCAATGTGGTCGCCTAGGTAAGTGGGCGGGCTGCCAGGTATGTACACATATTCTTTTGTAAAAACCTAATAAGAACTCACTATGCTCTACACATTACAGTAGAGCGAGTTCACCATATAGTCGTGCTCTTCTTCTCGCACTCTCTCTCGCGTCGCACTTCCGCTCGTACTCCTTCAATCACGATAGATGCAATTCCAAAATCGACCGCCATGAATCTAATCATGTTGTGGTAGACATGATTTAGGAGGGGGGAGTGTTGGCTAGCAATGCCAATTACGGCACATATCTTTGAAGCGGAATTACCCTTGTAACCTAGCTTATCTCATTTTTTGTAATTCCCAAGCCAATTTCATGGAAGCCGGATTATGAATCTCAAAATCGTCTTGTAAATATGTAGATTTTATCATGCAAAAATTGGGGTGCTCATTGAACTTCCAATTTAAAAAGATTGAGTAGGTTTAGATCATTTTTTGGACACGTCTTGCAAATGCCAAGTGACCTTAGTATTCAAGTCACTTAGGTAATTTTGTAATCAAGTATTTTGGAAGAAGATAATGTTTAAAATTCTGTGGATGGAGAGAGAGAGAGAGAGAGAGAGAGAGAGAGAGAGAGAGAGAGAGAGAGAGAGAGAGAGAGAGAGAGAGAGAGAGAGAGTCTGTGTGTATTCATTTGCATGCTATGTGCCATTCACTCATCCGATCAACAAACCGACAACACCACCGTGGTAGCCTTGAGGATAGCTACACACTCATAGACAACATTGCACATGCGATGCACACTAAACGATTACACCCGTCTACGAGCTAAATCTGGTCGTAAGTATCTCATACAAGCTCTGACTTGAATGATCAAGTACTTGTTAGAACCAAGGCAAGAAGCTCTTTGTGTAGATAACTTCAAATTTTAGTTTTGCAGAGTTCCAAAAATCTATCCTGTAATCTATTGCGACTGTGTTTGATAGGTTTAGGGTTAGGGTTTTGTCTCTAGATGTCGAGGGATAGGAGTATCCTAGTGAGCGGATGACATCCTTCAAGTTTCGTCCAAATTTGACTTGTCTAGGGGTGTTTGGCATGAGCATCCGCAGGTAGTAGTGTAGTTGCAGCGTTCGCGTCTGTTCCATAGACCTCATCATTAGCGAGTGCATATGTGTGGGTTGGTCCCAGACTGGCTGACAAGGTAATGGGATTGTCTTTGTGCACCTATCGTGTGACTTGTGGCCTCGTCAGACATTTATGTTGAGAGTATGTGTTGTAGCACTTTTCTGGTGTGGATTGCTCTTGGAACACAAGCTTTATAACCCTTGGTTGAGCACCTATGTCCATAATAAAACATTTAGCATGAGGATGAAAAATTGAAATGAAAATAATTTCACATGTGCTACTTAAATCACAATTGAATACTAGAACAAAATCCATAGCCAAGAAAGTCGTGTATAGTCCATGATAGAGTTCCATGAACTTGAAACCTTCTGACACTTCAAGCACGTCTATGTCTCTCCATAACTCTAGGAGACATCAATAAGAGAAGCCAAGTAAACGTTACGGTCTTGAACTTGACATTTCTTTGGGTTTATGAGGGACGAAATTGGGTGGTGTTTTTTAAAACAAATAAAGAGTGGCAAGTTGTAGTTAACAAGAAATACTAGCCAAGTGGACCATCTACTTAAACGCATGGAGAAAGTATTCACACAATCCAATCCAACACCCATCTTAATGTGTCATGGCTCTTGTTCAAATTCTGGTTAGTGTGAATTGATATGCTTGAAGGCAAGACAACTCGAGGGAATTTGCATAATCCCATCTGTACTTACGTTCTTTACTCCCCAATCCATAATTCTTGCTAACTCTAGGGTTTGAAATACATGTTATATATGGGGAGACAATGGAAAATGTTGAAGAAACTTGCGAGGGATCTTTCTGCTTGCATCTTTGTAACCTGATGTTTCACATTTTGGGCATCTCTCCTCGTTCTTGTATTCACCTCTATATAAAATACAATCATTGGGACATGCATGTATCATGTTGTAGTCCAATCCAAGCTTGGCGATCATCTTCTTCACCTCATCTCTTGACATAGGAAGGACATTGTTTGTAGGTAAAAACTTTTTTGATAGTAGCCTGTAGCATTTCAAACACATATAACTCTTAGACTTTGTTAAATAATGCACTCAACATTGACATGGTAGAATCACCTTAGTTTAATATTGTTTAAATGGATGCATTACTTCAAGCATAACAACTTTGGAATTTCAAGATAAGTAACCTCGCACTTAATCATGACAATTTTGAGCCTTTGTAGATTTTTTGAAGATCTTTAACTCTAAGAAAGCTTCCATCCTTGCTTGTATCACCTTCTTCATACCAATCAACTTGTCCATGACATCATTGCCATTGAAGTCTTCGTGCGCTTTTCCAAAATCCGTGTCATAAAGTTTTGTCAATGTATCATAACTTTTTGGATCACTGTTGCAAAGGAGCCTCATGTACTCATTTGGCATACGAGAGGTGCCATGAGAGGGTAGACGCATATCATTCTCTATATCATAAGTTGAAACCTGTCACACCAACACAATTATCAGAAATATTGATCATGCAAACAAGAAACTTGATATATATAAAACATATTCATCATTAAGCAAGAAGACAGTATGATTAAACAAAGATCTTGTTATTATCAAATATATGTGTAAAAATTGAGGAAGATGGAATAAACAAAGAACACAATTCATGCTTCTATATATAGAGAGTTGAACGATTATACATAGAAATGGATGATCCAAGAAAAAGGACCATCGTTAGAGAATTAAATCATCTAAAATTTAATCCAAAGGTGGAGATTCTCTTGGGGGTCTACAAAATCCAAAGTTCACCAAAAGTTCATCACTGCCATGCAATGATCTAATGGCATTAACAATAATATATCTTGGAACATCTCTAATGTGTCCTGGTTCATGACCATTTTCACATTTCACAAAGATGAAATTGGTTCTTGTGCTTCTTCCTTGACTGCTATTAATTAGACCTACAATGTTTCCTTGTGTGTATGGTCTCCCATCTACAATATAAACTCTATGTCATTGAGCATGAGTGATGCCTCTATCTGAAAGAGAGGCCGCACTCAGGCACATACCATAAGTGCTCATGCTCAAAGTATACCGCACTAGTTGGTGCCATGGGCCCCATCCATATATAGGTTCGTAGAAGCACATAAGTGTCACCTCTGAATTGGGTGGAGATTGTAGGTCTTGTGCAATGAAGAGCCCACAACCTCCATCTGGAATACTAGAAGGAGCTATCATGTAGCGAGCACCCCAAAAGACAAAAGCCTCTCCATCTCTCGGAAGTGATCATCCTTGCCATCCTCCATAGAGCTTGTGATCGTGAGTCTATACAAGAGATCGTAGATGGTTAGGAAATGCATAATCACAAGACTTCTTGTTATTAAGGCCAGGAGGTAGGGGCTATTGCAAGATATCAAGTTGTAACTGTTGGATTGCCTAACCATGCCGTGTACGAGAATGACGAGCATCTCAGTGATAGATGTCATCTTCATGAAATGAAATTGCATATTTCTACATGTATAATGTGATGTATATTACCCTCAACAAAAATAAAAATAATGTAGATAGGATGTAAAGAACATTAAGCATCGTTGTGCTGGCGCTAGTGCATGAACAAAAACATCGGCATAGCGGCTTGCGATAGGAGCCTCAACATCTATCACACCAATAGAGAATTCACTCCTCATAATAAGATGAAGACTCTGATTCATGTGAAGAAGCACTCTCTAGAATTACAAATGTCGTGCGACCATCTCAATTGTAATGTAGAGGTGATGGTGTACGAGAGGAATCTGAATCTGCATAAATACAGGTAAAAGAGATTAAACTTGGTGCTCTTTTATATTTTCGTTCATTGAATCACAAATAAAGCGTGCTAGCGTGAGAAATATGAAATTGAAATAGTATATTGACACTCTTTTTTTAAGCACAACTAGGAGGTATGCATATGATCCCAACAATAAGAGGCATGCTGGATCTCTTGAGGAGTCGTGGACACATTTTTTTTGGGAGTACCATTTATGACTCACATTTCCATAGCAGAGAGTACCTTTTCTTATCGCTTTTTTGAAGTATTTTGACTTTAAAAAATTCCTATGGAGTTAAAATTGTATAATATATTTTAACATGATTTCAATGAATTGATTTAGGAGGCAGCAACAACCAAAGTCTCTAGCAGTCATACATCTCACATGGGTTGCATGGGGAGAGATGGTTTTATTACTAGTTTTGTAAGTATATCCATAGGTTTTTATTGTTTATGTAATTAGAAGCATATAAGAAAACAAAATAACCAAAATAATCTATTTTTGGATCTATTTTTGAACAAACCAAAGATTACGATCATCCCCAATAGTAGCAAAGATTCAGATAGCGACTCCTTCTGAGGGGTACAAATCCCTTCATAGGACACTTCCTCTCGAATGCCCTTTTGTGAATATCCATTCTATTACTTTTATATATTTTTTGAATTAATTTTCTAATAGTTCAGATTTTTTAATCGTTTCAATACTTGATCTTTATTCATGCAGGAGAATCATGGGGAGACATATATGGATGTTTTTACATAAGAGGAGGTAGATGGCAGGAGGATAGATGAGGAGCGCATCTGAGATGCTACGGTACAAGCCATCGAGGCCCGATGGAGATGCAAAGAGCACATTCAATAGTGAGACCAGCTAGCAACACCAGCTCACCGGTGATCTCCCACTCTTTCCCACTTATTTGATCAGTGTGATGCAGCACATCCCATGACAACCCCATGACATTGTTTTATATATATATTCTCATTAGTTTTAGTCTTGTGAATCGTCTCATATTTGATAAACTATTTTTTTTTCTAATATATATATATATATACATATATATATATATATATACATACATATATATATATATATATATATATATATATATATATATATACATATATACATATATATATATACATATATACATATATATATACACACATATATATATATATACATATATATATTTATATATACATATATATATATATATATATATATATATTTGCGTGATCAATGTATGTGTCGTTCTCTATATGACGTACGATTAGTTTTATACTTAACGTTGTGCACAAGAGAGAGAGAGAGAGAGAGAGAGAGAGAGAGAGAGAGAGAGAGAGAGAGAGAGAGAGAGAGAGAGAGAGAGAGAGAGAGAGAGAGAGAGAGAGAGAGAGAGAGCAAGCGTATGTGTATATTGGAGAAAGAGAGATCAAGTATGTGTGTGAGTGAGAGGGAGTGGAAGAAAGAGAGCTTAGTCGATCGAGCTCTTTGTAAAAAAATTAAACGTTCTAGTGTCGCTTAAGTGATGCATGTGTGTTGCTTAAGTGAAATCTATTAAAGAAATATAGCCCCCAACCACCACCCCCCCCCCCCCCCCCCCCCCCTTGTAGTGTCACCCTTCTTATCAAAGGTATCTACCTCAATTTGATTGTGTTCCTTGTATGCCATGCCTTCATTAGATAACTTTAGAGCTTCTAATATAAGCTCAAGTGTGATGTTTAGTCCCACCTGTTCCCCTTCTTTATCTGTCAAAATCGTGCTCTTAAAATTGTTGATGTCTTGTGTTTTTGGGTCGGATTTCTCCATTTTTCATCATCTCATGCATTTTTAAGCAAAGAAGTCGCCCATTATGTACACATCTACACACACCTAGTGACTCATATTTCATGTTTGACCCCAATTCTCTTAGTGACTCCTTATAAGGACACATATACTAAAGTTGGAAAATCATTTGCAATAAGATGTAATGTTAGCAAATAATATACCATAAAGCAATTCCCTATTGACTTATTTTAATTTTCTTGGGTCCGCATTAAGAATGCATCTCCTTTTCCTAGTTGTTGTATATTAGGATTAAGCTAGAACTTCATGACTACTACATGTAGGGTGGTCTTTCTTGTACTCGAATGGAAAAAGTTGCTTGTAAGATGACAATCTTAGCTCAAATTGTAGGAGAGAATTTTTTTTACAGCACTCATAGACTCCATCTTTACCCTGTCCGGACTATCAAGGATTTTTCTCGTATATACATTAGAAGGTGGGTTATGCATCATGGGAAGGATGGAGTGTAGGAGGCCAACTAATCTTGGTGGTTTAAGAGATTAAGGATTTCAACTTAAAAGGCTAATGTAGGAGAATTTCAATGGTCATATTTTTCAATTTGAAATAAGAAAATATAATTTAAAATTGGTAGAGAAAAATCATATAGTCTGACAAATCTACCGAAAGCTCTTACCGAGTAGAATCAAGATCTAGCTTCTTTGCAAAATTTTAAGCATGTATACAAAGGTTATAATGATCCAAAATTAAACCACCCCCTCTTCCAAACCCAATCTTTTTGCACAATGGTGTGTAAACATTTGCCACGTCCCTAAACACTCCAATTAGGGCTTGTCAAGATAAGTGACCCTCCTATACTCCATCCTTTCCCTAATGAGGGGTTGCAAGGGAATGTGTTTTTTTCCAAAGGATGTACATAAAGAAATTATATCAATATGTTGTAAGTTTTTGTGAGCAAGTTTTCATTTGTTTTTTGATCTAAGAGTAGTCTTTTTTTAAAAAAAAACTGCATTATGGAAAGCAGGAGTATCAAGATGTTTGATGGAAATGGCATATCCACCTCGTTTTGAGTTTTGATGTATGTTGTTTTAATATGTAAGATAACACAAAATACCCAATTTGAAAGTTCTTGGCTTCCACCCGAAGCACATGGAAAAGCTTTTGTCCTCTTTGTTTGTAGATATACCCTGGGGCAGTCACTTATCAAAAGATCCCTATATCACGTGCGTTCAAGAGGTAATTAATAATACCCCAATATACATACTATAATTACACTGTGAGCCTATTTAAAAAACCCCCACCCCCCTCTAATGTATACATAAAAGTATACATTTGATCTTTTAATAATCCTCTCCGGTTAACTCACGTGATATCATACACATTCTAAAAAGTGACCGCCCCGGGAGATATACATAGGACTATGTAACCTTGTTCTATTTCTTCAATGTGACCTGACATCTCATGACCCGTCCATTCAAGGTCTTTTTTCACTCATAGAGTTGGAAACCAAAATACCATAGGTAAGATGGCACCTAAAACCTACACCATGATAAATGGGGTTGTACGTATTGACATCTTATATGTAACTCTATATGCCTATATGGTTGAATGTAGCTTTATTTCTCCCTTTGATCTAGTTCCCTCAACACTTTCATTAATGTCGTATGCAAGATTTTGTTTGAGCTCTCCACTTGGCCATTAGCTTTCAAGTGATAGGTTGCCAACATTTTATGCAAAAGCATTCTTCTAGAAGGTGTTTAATGGTCTCATTGTTAAAATTTGTGTCGCTATCACTCACTATTTCTATAGGGAATCCCTATCTTGGGAAAATGTATTTGTACAAAAAGATTGTCATGCTTCCTGCATCGTTCTTTTACGTTGCCTTTGCCTCTACCTATTTAGTCAAATAATCTGCTATTGTGTCCTACAAGATTGAGGATGAATAGGTTCAAAATATATATATTATCCAACCACTAGCCTAAACGACATGTTATCATTTTGAATGAACAATCACGTGTTTATGAGCTAGTGGGGTAAGCTATTGCCCCCACAATGCATCTAGCCATGTAAGTTAGTCCTAAGAAAAACTCAAACACGAAACATAAGTGATAACCCTCTAACACAATAGCAATGTAAGTCTATGACCCCCCTAACACACTAGTGGTGCATGTAATCCATATTTTTGGAGAGTTTTTTCCAATGAAATATAAAACATAAGCATGTTACATGTGTCAATCAATCTCATGTATCATTGGCAAGCATCACATAACTCATGCATGATGTAGACCAAGATGAAATGATGTAAATAAAAATTACCTTCTGTTACTTGATAACTATGGAGATTGAGAGGCTACTCATGTTGTCGTGAGAGAGTGGAGGGTAGAGTTAAGAGGAGGATATACACACATATTCTTTGAAGAGCACTTATAACATGAAAGAAGAGGAGCTTCTACTTCTCTACTTACTGAGAAGGTGGGAAAAGAGTGAGTTCACTCTTGAATATCAAGCGACGAGCATGTAGAAAATGATGGAGAGAGAGAGGCTTGCAACACATGAGTCTTGCAACTTTGTCGGAGTGTGTGTCCTTGAGAGAGGCAATCACCTTCTTATATAAGCAGTGGGAAAATACAAGGCTTGCATGTGTAGCAACTACTAGGATCTTACGACTGTCTTGGATTTGCTTTTCTCATAACTTTCACATTCCTCCACAGAATATGATCATACTGTAAAGAATGAGGATGCAAGAGAGCTACACAAGACAAGCACAAAAGCACACAGAGATGGAAAGCTTCTTCTTCTTCTTCACATAAAAGAGAGTACAAAATGACTAAGTGCTAAAGCTAAAAAGTAGCACATATGTACATGCGGTCACTAAGTGTGAACACGCTAGAAGCGTACTAGGCTGGCACTATAAGTGTAGTCCAGCTGTAGAATCACTGGCAGAGATCCTCTGTGTCGGTCACCTAACGCGCCAGTGAGTAAATGCCGTAAGCGGCCAAGACCCGTAGTGGATGCCAGCTCAAGGTGTAGAGCTCGACATCTCAACACTCCCCCTCGAGCTCTGCATGTCACAGAGT
The DNA here is from genome assembly GCF_014529385.1 of Adiantum capillus-veneris. NCBI lineage: Eukaryota > Viridiplantae > Streptophyta > Polypodiopsida > Polypodiales > Pteridaceae > Adiantum > Adiantum capillus-veneris. Next base: position 90,412,329 of record NC_140951.1, on the reverse strand, counting down.
CCAAGCATAGTCCGAAAACATCGAAGATTCTCAGCTCTGAGGGCCTTGGTAAAGATATCCGCTATCTGCTCCTCTGTGCTGACGTAGACCAAGTCGATGTCGCCCGCCAACACTCGCTCTCGAACGTAGTGGTAATGGACCTCTATGTGTTTGGTCCTAGCATGGAACACTGGGTTCCTAGCCAACTGCATGCTGCTGAGGTTGTCACAATGAATGACAATCTGCTGGTCCACCTGCACTCCCAAGTCCTCAAGTAATGTGTGTAGCCAAGCTACCTCGCATGCCGCAACTGCTGCACCTCTGTACTCGGCCTCTGTGCTCGATAAAGCAACCGTAGGCTGCTTTTTGCTACTCCAAGTAACAGCAGCACTCCCAAAAGAGAACATGAAGCCACTCGTAGATCTCCTATCAACAATGCTACCTCCCCAATCTGCATCTGTATACCCATACAATGCTAATGGCACATCTGCTGCATAGAACAATGCGTAGTCAAGAGTCCCTTGCACATACCTAAGTGTGCTTCGTACTCCATCCAAATGTGGCTTCCTCGGAAGCTGCATGAACTGACTCTCCAAGCCTACTGTGTAGCTCAAGTCTGGCCTCGTGATAGTCAAGTAGATTAGACTACCCACAATCTTCCTGTACATGTTGACATCCTCAACAACATCACCCTTCTCTGCACTCAGCTTTGCATTCACATCCAAGGGAATAGAAATTGGCTTACAATCAGCCATACCATACTTTGACAACATGTCCAAAGCATACTGTCTCTGTGATAGCCATACACCCTCTGGAGTCCTGATCACCTCAATGCCAAGAAAGTAGCGCAACTCGCCTAAATCTTTCATTTCAAACTCCTGTTTGAGAAGACTCTTCACATGGTCAATCTCCATAGCATTGTCACCAACAATAATAAGGTCATCTACATATATGGTAATGACCACAATCCCCACATCACTCTCATGTACATAGAGTGAATGATCAGCATGAGCTCTCCTAAAACCAATACTGACAAGATACTTGGCAATCCTGTCATACCATGCTCTAGAGCCCTGCTTCAAACCATACAAAGCTTTGAGAAGTCTGCATACATAATCTGGGTAACCTGGATCGACATAACCAGGTGGCTGATCCATATACACTTCCTCTTGCAACTCACCATTCAAGAAGGCATTCTTTACATCCATTTGATGCATAATCCATCCTCTAGATGCAGCCACTGCTATGACAGCTCTCACAGTTGTCATCTTTGCCACTGGAGCAAAGGTCTCCTCATAGTCTATGCCATACGTCTGTGCATAACCCTTTGCGACTAGCCTTGCCTTGTGACGCTCAATGTTACCATCAGCCTTATGCTTGGTTTTATACACCCATTTACAGCCAATAGCTTTCTTGCCACTTGGCAATGGCACCAACTCCCATGTGTTGTTTGCTTCCAATGCAGCCATCTCTTCATTCATTGCATCATCCCAATGCACATTTCCAACTGCATCCTCAAAACATGTGGGCTCCACATCCTGTATCACCTTAGCCATGTAGGCTTGGTGATGCGCTAGATACCCATCATAAGTCAATTTCTGAACTGGATTTCTGAATCTATTAGATCTGCGCGGTCCTGGGTCACTCCTTTGCCCTCTAGCATCTTCTTGTACTTTCCTTACACCAGGTGTCCTGACAGCCGGAATTCCAAATTCCTCATCAAGACTTTGTTCAGAACCATCTGAATCCATGTCTACATGTGAAAAACCTGATGATGCATCAGCCATAAAGGGAGTTTCATCAACCTTTTCCTTTCCTTTTCGTGATACATTCCCTGTACCTGTTGGTGGAGTAACCTGTGTACGTAGTCTACCATTCCATGGTTTCTCAACAGAGCCACGAGAAGAGGACTCTTGTGGTCTACTCAAAACCTGTGACTGTGGCCTCACATTTTGTACAACCACATCATCTTTTACATCAGCCCCAATAGTGCCATGTGCATTACTGTACCAGCTGCTCATCTCATCAAAGACTACATCTCTGCTTACTCGTAATTCTCGTGTAGTAGGATTGTAGCACCTGTACCCCTTTTGTTCAAGGGAATATCCCACAAGAATACATTTCTCTGCTTTAGGATCCAATTTCCTACGCAACTCATCTGGTACATGCACGTAAGCTATGCAGCCAAACACTTTCAAGTGTGCCAAATCAAGCTTTGTACCTGTAAACTTTTCCTCAGGTGTTACATCGTGCACCGCAGTTGTAGTTGTCCTGTTCATAATGTACACAGCTGTATTTACGGCTTCAGCCCAGAAATGATGAGGCATGTTCTTCTCATTCATCAATGCACGTGCAACCTCTGCAATGTGCCTGTTTTTCCTTTCTACGACCCCATTCTGTTGTGGAGTATATCTGCATGTAAACTGCCTGCGTATACCATGCATTCGCAGAAAATCTGAAAAATCATTGGAGAAGTACTCTCCCCCTCCATCTGACCTCAATGTCTTGATTTGCATATCTGTCTCCTTCTCAATCATGACTTTGAAGTCTTGAAAGTGACCAAACACTTCACTTTTGTTACGCATGAAGTAGACCCATACTTTCCTTGTATGGTCATCAATGAAAGAGACATAATACTTGCAACCATGTATACTTGCATTATCGGTTGGACCCCAAACATCTGTGTGCACCACCTCAAGTGGCTTTTTACATACATTGCGCTCATGTGGAAATGAGCCCTTTGACTGTTTTCCAAACTGGCATGCTGCACACACTTTATGCATACCATCCACCTTGAATTTGGGCAAACCTTTTACAATCTGTTTTGATTGCATGCTGCGCAATCTCTGCTCATTGACATGGCCAATGCGTTTGTGCCAAATGTCAACATCAGCCACAACACCTGTGCCCTGTGCAAATAATGCAGCTTTTACCTCAGGCATGTCTACATTCAGCGTAAACATTCTGCCCACACATTTGCCCTCTGTGACCAGCTTACAGCCATTCTGGAAATCTTCTACATAACAGCCATTTGGATTGAAGCGAACCTGCAAACCCTGCTCAACCATTTGTCCAACAGAAACAAGATTCTTTGTAATGTTTGGGACATGAAGTACATCTGCTAAGTACTTTGATTTCCCACTCTTCGTATTTAGAGGTATGTCCCCTACATGAGCAATGGGGTGAGCTGTGTCATCTCCTGTCTGCACATAGCCTGACACATCTGGTTTGCGCATATCTCTAAACCACTCTCCACGAGACGTCATGTGATTAGAGGCACCTGAATCCACATACCAAACATCATCTTGGGTGGAATTCTCTGCAGTCATTGTATTCATTACATGCTGCATAACAAACATGCGCTCGTTTTTGCTGTCATCTGCATCTCTGCTAGTAGATGCATAGTTGCCCTGTTCTCTCTTTCTACTTGCTTTTCCCTTTGGACAGTCACGTGACATGTGACCTCTTTCACCACAAGTCCAACATTCTCTGCTATCTGGAGTATGTTGCTGCCTGCTTGATCCTGCACCATGACCTCTTTGACTCCCCCTGCCTTGAGACTGGTTTCCCCTGCCACCTGTATTGCTTTGATTTGATTGACCTTCCAGAAATTGGCCCCTACAACCCCTTGGGCCTCGACCACGACCTCTACATCTACCTCTGTTGGAGTTAGAATAGAAGGCCTGTTCAGAATTATTTCTGCCATGAGAAGAAGATGTGTCAAGGTTCTTCTCCTCAAGAATAAGCATAGAAATCAAATCTTGGAACACGGGGATGTCGTCTCTTGTATTCATGGAAGACCTAAAATGTACATACTCATCTCCTAGACCATCCAAGCATGCACGGACAATGTCATCGTCTTCCACTCAGACTTTAATAGACCCAAGAGCCTCAATGATACTCTTGATCTTCAAAGCATAATCATTGATTGAGAGGTTGTTTCTCTTAACCTGATTTAGCTCCGACTTTAGTTGAAGCTTCCTGGCCTTGGTGTTCACCTCGAACACTCTGCCTAAGTTTCTCCATGCAATAGCGGGGGTTTTAGCATCCTGTAGATAGCCCATCATGCCATCTGTGATGCTCATAGAAAGCCAATACATCACTTTGCAATGGCCTTGTTGCCAGTCCCTCAAAGCTTTCCTTTGTTCTGCTGTAGCATTTGCCTCGGGAATCTTTGGTTCCTTTTCATTGTCTCCTTCTACATAGTCCCAATAACCTTTTCCTTTTAGGAAATTTGTTATTCTGAACTTCCATGCAGGATAGTTATTTTTCTCAAGCTTCTCAGTAACAATCTGACTGAAACCGTCAGACATCTTGAAGCACTAAGACAAAATAGCTGCAATCTGCAAAAACCTGCAAATCTGTTGAACCTGCTATCGTGGTACCTGTAACGCTTTCTACACTCAACGAGTGTCCACAATCAAGCGTACATACAACCACTATACTTGTACAGTAAATCTCTGTATACTGCACTTTGGAGACCTGTTCAGAAACTTGTTCAGAAACTGCATCTGGTCGTGGATTGCGAACAAAGGGATTGTGATGCTCTTGCTCTCTTAGCCTCTCTTGCCTGCACCAGGCTTTGATACCATGTAAAGAATGAGGATGCAAGAGAGCTACACAAGACAAGCACAAAAGCACACAGAGATGGAAAGCTTCTTCTTCTTCTTCACAGAAAAGAGAGCACAAAATGACTAAGTGCTAAAGCTGAAAAGTAGCACATATGTACATGCGGTCACTAAGTGTGAACACGCTAGAAGCGTACTAGGCTGGCACTATAAGTGTAGTCCAGCTGTAGAATCACTGGCAGAGATCCTCCGTGTCGGTCACCTAACGCGCTAGTGAGTAAATGCCGTAAGCGGCCAAGACCCGTAGTGGATGCCAGATCAAGGTGTAGAGCTCGACATCTCAACACATACAAGTACTTTACACAATGGAAATAGACGTGGTCGACAAGGCAACGTGGGTAGGAACACAAACTTTACTCTATTTTGGCTGGAAATTACGTTTTTAGCTTGCGCATAAAAAATAACATCTGTTTGCATGTTCCAACCTCTTTAAAGCTTTTTCATCTATTTAAACTAAACTTAACCATTAATAACTATTACAACTCATACAAAATATTCCCGAAAGATTGACCAAAAGTTTCTGTAGCTTTTCAAATGGTCAACTCTTATAATCTAGCCATAGTATAGAGCATTAATCCACCCTAATCTTTAGTAGATTAATTCTCTAACTTAAAATTAGCTACTCCTAGAGTTGTCGAAAGTTGTATGTAACCCTCCCAGTGTTTGATTCCTGAGCCACAAAATCTTATAGTGTGTCATTTAGTCCAAATGACACAGTGGAAAACACTACCATGCCTAAATTATCCTTGTGTCATGCCATACTATAGTTACAAATTTAGATGACACTGAATTTTTAAATAAAAAACGATCCCATAAAAGTTGTTTTTAGCTAGTAGATGAGCATACTGTCCATTAAAAATTGTATGTAGCATCTCTAGAGCAAGTAAATGTCATCAACATCAAAGAAAATCATAGTGCCCCTTGCCCTAGGGGGAGACAGTGCCGACGAGCTGAGGTGAGACTTAGGGTTAGGGTTACGAGAGAGAGAGAGAGAGAAATCATGATGAATTTCTAATGAGAACTAAAACCAAAAAAGGTAGTGAGAAAGGTGAAGACTCTAACAAATCTGTGCGTACAAAGACGGCAAGAAAATCCATGAGAGACAAGGTTAGAGCTCAATATCATAGGAAATTAAAGGCTGTTATACCTGAGGTGTCACAAGCTCATGAGCTATTTCAGCAAAGCAAAGGGAGTTTCATCTAGTGTAAGGCTAGAGAAAATATCTAAACCAGCATAAGAATCGTGTGGACATGAGGCGAGCTCTGGAGGATCTATCCTTAAAGACAAAAAAATTGAGCTATTAGAAGAAATTCTAATTACGATCAAGTTGATTTGAAGCCTTTGAAACGGCTTAGTACTGATAATCCTAGGATCGGAGTCTATTGTTGGGAGGATAGAAATGTAAAAGATCTTCTGTGGACTTTGCATGCCAACTCAGGACAACTAACACCCATGAAGATCATCTATATCTTCAAGATCAAGGATAAGGGATCAACGGACTTACCAACCTACTTGTTTAGGGATTGTTATAGCAACAACTTTGTTATGATGACTCATGAGGAGGTGGAACAAACCAAATATCAAGGGTATTCAATAAGGGATTGGATATTGGGCCAAGGACCAGAAACTATCCCAAGAGATGAATACCGTGAGAGACCTTCTGAGAGTAATGTTAAGAAACCAAAAACCACCTCATCACGCATAAAATCGGGTGACATTAAGGCCAGTCTAGGGCTACATGAGTCACTATTTCCAACAGACTGATTTGAAGGACTAGGAACATGACCAACTACTAGAAGACCGGGAGTTGAACCCAATAGACGCGTCAAACCAGCTGATTTTTAAAAACGGGTCAGAAAATATAGTGGATCTGGGGATCCATACGACCACTTAGCAAGCTTTAAGCAAGTGCTAAGAGCCGAACACATATTTGATTTTCATACTCAAATTGAGGGGTTTGGAATGACATTAGAAGGGAAAGCATTGACATGGATCCAAAACATTCCACCAAGGTCAATCGTGGACTTGAACACATTAGCTCAAGGATTTGTAGCTACTTGTTCCAAAATGGGGATCAAACACAATATGGTAGCTCAAATCTACAGCTTTAAATAGAAACAAGGTGAGTCTGTTAGGGATTGTGCAACTCGAATGAAACAATACATTGCCAAATGCCCAAGGCTAGAGATACCTGCAAAAGAACGACTAGTATCATTGTTTCTAGAGGGACTGTTAAACAAAGAACTTCATGTTATACCGTATAGCAAAAAGCGTACAACCCTAGAAGAGTGTGTGTCTAATGCTATTGACTTGGTAGACAATTGTGATATTTTCAATGAAGAAGATGTCCCTAAAGACAACCAAAGCGAGAAAACAGTATCCACCAAACTAGCACAAGTGGGAAAGGCTACTGCAACACCACTTTTAGCCATAGAAGACATGCTCAAAAGAATGAAATACATGATGAATAACATGTAAAAAGCACCTACGAGGGGACTAGGGCAAGGGATAACTCAACAGGGACAACCAATTAGACCGCAAAAATGGTGTGCAATCGAGGGTAAATGGACCAAACATGAGACCAACGAGTGCTACTACTGACCAAATTATGATGGGAATGTTCAGTACGTACCCATGAGGCCACAAGGACAACCCATGTACAGATACCAACCTAACATGGCACCAACTCAAAGATCACCTATGGGTATGGAAAAACCTCAATCCGTGTTGGGTCAACAACCTCCATATCCAGAACATAATGCAATGCCTATAAAGTACATGCATACAGAAGGAGTCATAGATGAACAAGCACTAGTGCCTGCTACACCCTATGCTGAGCCTAGTCCATCTACAGTAATGGTAGAAGGAGATTCGTAAAATTGACATCCATCACCAATGGAAGAACTTGTGACTTATGCTCCACCAGAGCTTACATCAATGTACTATGTAGCTAATCAAGGTGTTAGACCTCCTATGGTAAGACCCATGATTAAGCCAAGAACGAGAAACTGTCATAACTGTGGTGCAGATGATCATTGGAAAAATGAATGCCCTGAGCTTGACAAGAACCTTAAGCCATGTAAGGTCCCTCCCTAAACCCTAGAGCAACAAAGAAGTTATACGGACAACAAGATTTTACTCCGGAATGAAAAGACAAGGATATTTCAAAAAAAATTCGGCCTAGAAAAAATTTTAGAAAAAGTAAGACCAACAAAGAAGTTATACGGACAACAAGATTTTACTCCGGAATGAAAAGACAAGGATATTTCAGATAATAAATTATGTCATCCCTATATTTTTCTTTTAAGATTAAGATTATTTTATACTTCTTTGTCAAAAGCCGCGTGGGAACTGATCTAGATCGAGAACTAGAAGAAAAAGGGACTAACTTAATTGAAAGGTAAAGTTAAGAGATAAGAACTAAGAAGAAAATTGGGGTCCAATAGCATTTGAGAAGAGAAATGGGGTCCAATAGCAATTGAGAGGAGAATTGGGGTCCAATAGCATTTGCGAAGAGAAATAGGATCCAATAGCATTTGAGAAGAGAATTTGGGGTCCAATAGGAATTGAGAAGAGAATTGGCGTCCAATAGGAATTGAGAAGAGAATTCCACCCACCATTTTCTATGTAAGCACCCCCTCTCGTTTATAATTTTACACAACACACATATATTGCTAAGCTACTTGCATACTTGCCATGCTCAAGACTATGCTTAAGTAAATCAAGGTTTCCATTAAAACTTTCTCTTGCTCTCTCTCTCTCTTGAAGTCCAAACCCTCAACTCTCTTCCTCTTCTGAAGGCCAAACCCTCAACTCTCTTCCTCTCTTGAAGGCCAAACCCTTGAGAGTTTTATGAAGAAGATCCTCTCTCCTTCCTCTTCACCATAAGTCCCTTTCCTTCCTCCTTGAGCCTCACATCTCTTCAAGAAGGACTTCAACCCCACTTCCTCTTGCTTAGAGGAGGTAATCTTCATTTCTAGTAGGATTAATTAATCCACGTGTTTTAATACTAGGAAGGTTTATGTACATCATTTTAGGTTTAAGCTTTAATGGTAACCCTGGAATTAGGGTTAAGTATTGATGGTAGTTATGCATCATTAAATTACGTCTCAAAGGTAGATTTGCACTCGTAAGCTAAGCTTTAATGATAACTTTGCACATATATGTAAGCTTTAGTGATTACCTTGCATTTTTAGGTTTTAAGCTTTAATGGAAACCTTGCAATTAGGGTTAAGTGATAAGAGTATCTACGCATCACAAAGTTAAGATTCAAAGGTAGATTTGCACTCGTAAGATAAGCTTAAGTGATAACTTTGCACATAGATGTAAGGTTTAGTGATTACCTTGCATTTTTAGGTTTTAAGCTTTAATGGAAACCTTGCAATTGGGGTTAAGTGATAAGAGTATCTACGCATCATAAAGTTAAGCTTCAAAGGTAGATTTGCACTTGTAAAATAAGCTTTAATGGTAACTTTTCACTTAGATGTAAGCTTTAGTGATTACCTTGCATTTTTAGGTTTTAAGCTTTAATGGAAACCTTGCAATTAGGGTTAAGTGATAAGAGTATCTACGCATCATAAAGTTAAGATTCAAAGGTAGATTTGCACTCGTAAGATAAGCTTTAATGATAACTTTGCACATAGATGTAAGCTTCAGTGATTACCTTGCATTTTTAGGTTTTAAGATTTAATGGAATCCTTGCAATTGGGGTTAAGTGATAAGAGTATCTACGCATCATAAAGTTAAGCTTCAAAGGTAGATTTGCACTTGTAAGATAAGCTTTAATGGTGACTTTTCACTTAGATGTAAGTTTTAGTGATTACCTTGCATTTTTAGGTTTTAAGCTTTAATGGAAACCTTGCAATTAGGGTTAAGTGATAAGCGTATCTACGCATCATAAAGTTAAGCTTCAAAGGTAGATTTACACTCGTAAGCTAAGCTTTAATGGTAACTTTGCACTTAGATGTAAGATTAAATAGTGATTACCTTGCATTTTTAGGTTTTAAGCTTTAAAGGAAACCTTGCAATTAGGGTTAAGTGATAAGTGTATCTACGCATCATAAAGTTAAGCTTCAAAGGTAGATTTGCACTCGTAAGCTAAGCTTTAATGGTAACTTTGCACTTAGATGGAAGCTTTAGTGATTACCTTACATTTTTAGGTTCAAGCTTTAATGGAAACCTTGCAATTAGGGTCAAGTGATAAGAGTATCTATGCATTACAAAGTTAAGCTTCAAAGGTAGATTTGCTCTCGTAAGCTAAGCTTTAATTGGTAACTTTGCACGTAGGTGTAAGCTTTAGTGACTACCTTGCATTTTTAGGTTTAAGCTTTAATGGAAACCTCGCAAATAGGTTAAGTGCTAAGAGTATCTATACATCATTAAGTTAAGTTTCAAAGGTCGATTTGTACTCTTAAGCTAAGAATTAATGGTAACTTTGCACTTAGGTGTAAGCTTTAGTGACTACCTTGTATTTTAGGTTTAAACTTTAATGGAAAGCTCGAAAACTCATAAATTATAGGATGACCTTCTAGCTTCCTAAAATGGAAAGCTAGGTACTATAAGAAAAGAGTAGTTGTCTAAGCTCGATAGAAGTAGTTCAATTTTTGGTATTGAAGAGTATTTATAAAGTTTTCAATTTCAAGTTTGTTTGAAAATACGGGATGGGGGAGATAGGGGATAACTTCGCGGAATTGATCTTCGTGTTCTTTGAACATAAAGCTCTACAAGCGTCGTCCATGGATGGCAAAGGATTGCAAAAAAACCTGGGAATCGACAAAACGGGGATTGAACTTAAAAAGTTGGCATTTCCAAAGAGAGATTAACTATCAAATGCCTATGGCAAAAACTCGCTTGTATTTTCTAAATAAACTTGGCTGGTAGATAATTAAAGAAAGTAGGAATTAAGGTTGATAAATGAATGAACCTGGAAATTACCAACTAGGAGTTAAAAAGGAATTTCGAGAGATGATAGGTATAGCCCATTCAAAAACATAGTTTTGATTAGGAGTTTGGAAGATTGTTTGGAAATGACCGGGAACCAAGATGGATCTTCTTGGGGTCAATTTGATTGAAAGGCCGGCCCATTGAGAGGATTCTCTTGGGGAACTTGTCGGAGATTGGCCCTTTTCGGCTAGGACCATTTTTCATACTCTTATTCCATATAGAAATATTTTCATGTAAGCTTCTCTTATATTTGGTGTAACTCCACCCCAACAAAAATCCCAAAAAACTAGTTTTATTTATGTGTATATTTTTTCACTATTGTGATTTTTCCCTTCTTACATCTATTTTTTTTTTTTCTAAAACATTAGAACACCAAAAATATTTATCTTTTTATGGTAGCCTCATAATGAGAGAGATTTCTTTTGACCCCTTTATATTTTTTCCACTTATATTATTTATATTTGACATGTACATATTTTTTAGACCCCTCAATATTTGATTTTCTTAGTTGTACTATTCACTTATATCATGATCTCAACAATATCTTCAATTATAGACCTACCAAATAAGGTCAAGGGTAGGTGGCATGCATACATGCACTATGGAGGGCTCACTCTTGGAGGTATTCAAAAGAATCATCCAAAGAAGGACCCCACAAGGACCTTGTGCAGTGGAAAAAAACGGTCGGTTTTGCTGAATTTTTAAAGTTCACTTGCTCTCCGAATTTGAAAAGGTCATACAAACAAAAGTTGTAGCTCGTGGGCTGAACTTTTGCCTCAAATTTTTTCATATTTTTTTGAGCTACGAGCTGTGAGCTATGATTTTATTAGTGGACCCCAGTTTTCCCATGCTATGCAGCCACACTCTCTCTTCCACTTTATCATTTTCCTCTTTCACACACACTTCTCCACTCATCATCCGCACCTCTCTCACCACTCCTCTCTGCACCCTACTCACCTTCTCCTCAACCTTGAAGAATAAGAGAAACCATGGTGAACTCATACCTCCCACACACAATTCCATTCCAAAATTGACCACCTAGTCTCATTTTTCCTCCTCCAAATTACCCATATCTATAAAAAAAACCACAAAATTCAGCCTCTTCTCTTAAAAGACAGCATCATGGTGGTTGATTACTCAGCTTCAATTACCTTGTCTCTCAAGGAAGGTCAAGAGTGGAGAAAAAATGTACCGTCAAAGCTAGTGGACCGTCAACAAGCGTCAAAATTGGCCCTACTCAAGACACTTGGAGCATCAACCTTGTAAGAAATCCACCTTTTCTTACCTCTTAAGAGTTTTTCTTCCTTATTTGTATCCTACATGGATACTCCCATTGTAAATATCCAATTCCATTTGTAAATTAATACTAACTCTACTAACACTAACCCACTATGAAAAGTCCTATCACCTCCATTTCTCTCCTCTCTCTTTCCCCACCAACTTCTTGATAATTCCAAGCAAAAGAAATTAGATAAATTGCTGAAAATCTAACCCAACCATGGTTAGAGGAGTAACCCTAGCCTTCAAAATTGCTATAAAAGGAGGGTGTAGCTAGCACAAAAAAGGGGGGAGAAGAAAGAGCACTATGCTATAGCTTTAGAAGTCAAGCTCAACCTCTTGAGAAGGAGCTCTTGAGTGGAATCTCATTGGCATTAGGCATATGTATGTGTTATATTAGGGGTGATTAGCAAGGGAACTCTATGCCATTGTAAGAGAGAGTGATCATTAAATTGAGAGTAGGAAATCTATCATTTCTCCTACTAGTGTAAGCCCAACATATTCTGAATCAAGGAGGGTGAATTTGGACTAATCATGGATACCTTGTCTCCCTTCCAACGTGAAGTCATGGACAATAATGATGTGTAAGTGTCTTGGTGTTTTATTTAAGTTCTTGATAGCTTGTCTCCGGGTATTGTTATCAATTTAGCCATAAATCCCACATGCTGTAAGAGGGCGACAGGGTGGAGAGGACTCCCCTGGCCTTAAGACAGTGATTGGAGTGGCTTTTTTCTTGTGATGTGTTGTGGTGTAATTTACTCAGGCTATGTTGAAAAAATACTAATCTCACTTTGATTGGTCATGACAGATTTGTAAGAAGGCATTAGTGCAACAAGCACCCCCTTCCCCTTTCTCTCTCTTTCTTACATATATATATATTTATGTTTGCTTGATCATTAACGATACACTTCAAAGCAGCCGAGTACCATCTCTCTCTCTGTCTCTCTCTCACTCCCACTCTCTCTCTCTCTCTCTCTCTCTCTCTCTCTCTCTCTCTCTCTCTCTCTCTCTCTCTCTCTCTCTCTCGTGTTTTAGTGTGTGAGAGTGTTCCATTGGTGTTAGGGTTAGTGTAAATTCCTTGCTTGTTTGTGGGTTGCTCTAACGATTCTCCTCTTTTGCGTCCCTGTTCGCTCTTAAACTAGGTGGTGCCCCTTGTGTAGTTGGGATTTGTCTGGGGGTTTGTTGTTTTGGTTTGTGTTGTGTTGTGCCCCAGTCCCATTGAGCAGCACAGGAGCCTTGAAGGGTGTCTAGAGGTTTCTCTTCTTGTTGCCCGCCCCGGACCGCTTCAAATTGGTGCCCCCACTGAGGAAAGGCTTGTGTATGTTTTGTGAAGGCTCAACCTTTAGCATAATCAAGTAGCTTGCATGAATCACGAGAATTTGTATGATCCCTTCATTCCCATTGCAAGGCAAAAGGTACACATAATTGTTAGTACTAAGTTGCAATTTCAGCGAGTAATTCGTAGAATTTTAGGTCCTCTTAGATTGGTAGAGATAAACGCATCAGTAAATCCTTTTATTTTGCCTCTCATTAGGTACGAACTTAGTTTGGACGTCTATATTTTTGTTTTGTTTTAAGAATTAGGTCATGCATAGACCATGGATAATGGACCAGGAATACAAGTTTTTCCCTTTCATTTCACTCCACACATTAGAGTAAACATTGCAATTAGTAGAAAAATCCATTTTCAACAACGTATGGTATTCATGTTTGGTGCCCAAAGAGTAGGAGAAATTCTCGCATCACCAAACCCTGTCATTCTACCTCTTATTGATTATCATAGGTCATTTGATGTGAATATTTTTATTTTGTTGTAGAATAGATTGCAATTTAGAAAACATTATTGTGTAAATATTTTAAAGAAAGAAAAAACAAAAACGCGTCACTTTGAAATCAATTCAATGGAGAGCCAACGCCAAATGTCTGGATATCCTCTTTTCTTTGGAGAGCCTGAGAGGATGCAGAATTATTTCTAGCAAATTTCAAGATGTCTTGCCGTATCAAGAGGATAGTAACTGATCAAGAACGTGTAGAAATGTTTGAGGTGGTACTTAGGAAAGATGCTAGCACTTGGTTTGACTCTTTGCCTGAGGAAGTTAAAGGGAATTACACGGAAGTTTTGAATCATTTCAAGAAATACTTCTTTGATCCCCAAAACACTCAGGAATTATGGCAAGACATTGTTTCTCATAAGCAAAAAGACTTAGATGACTACTACTTGTACAAGCAAGAGTTCCTACGTCTTTGGTCCCTATGGATACGAAATGTTGCTAACCCTGGTGATGGTGCAGAATTTCTAAAGAAGGAGAGGTTCATAGCCGGACTCTTTCCTGACCTTAAGGTAAAAGTTGAGGCGGGTGCACCTGCTACCTTTGATGCAGCTGAAACTAGGGCTGCTAAGAAATATAGAAAACTCAAGTGCTTAAGGGGGGAGGTTCCAATAGAAGGTCTTAGACCCAAAGGTAAGTCACAAGCATCAACATCTAAGGAGCTTCCTGAGGTAACGGCGAAAGTGATTGAGAAGTTAAATGAATCTTTAAGCAGCTTGTCAATTCACCTTTCACAAGCCGTAGGTCCAAAGGGACAAGCAAAGAAGTCTGAAGAGCGAGACCCACGACCTAGGAGAGTCTTGCAATGTTGGAATTGCGGTGAGTCTGGACATGGGATGTATAATTGTCCTTGGCCCCGTGGGGAGCCAGGGAGACCTAACTTGAATTACCCAGTGATGAATGCAGGTGAAGGAACTAGTCAGCAACCACGGCTTATACAAAGGCCAAATGGAGCAAGACCACCTCCACAAGGAGTGGAAGGAGTTCCACCTTTGCCAGACCCAAATGTGCATGTGGTAGAGGTGACAAATTCAAGAGAGGTTGACATGGAAGCAAATGGCATTAAGCGTGGCTGAGGGAAAGGTAAGGAGAAAGAAGGAGTTACATCACAAAGTGACCATGGACGAGAAAAGAAGGCAAAGGAGACCAAGGAAGCTAAGAGGACTCGATGTCGTATCAACCTCCAAGACTTTCCTCTTGGACATGGAATGGCTCCATACAACCTGTTGGAAGACATGAGAGGTAAGGGTCCTGATATCTCATGGCCTCAATTTCTTGCATTATGTCCACAAGTTAGGAGGGATTTAACAAGGGCAGTTAGCACTAGGAGAAAGGTAGAAGAGAGTGTGCCTGTTGTAAAAATTGCACAAGCTGAAATGAATGAGGACATTACACCTGTGCTAGATTGTTACATAAAAGGGAGATTGGTTAGGAAAGGTCTAGTGGATGGGGGTGCAAAAATTTGCATCATGACAGAGGGACTCATGCAAAAACTAGGCATGCACATCCATGAGACACTTGAAATTAAGGTCAAGATGGCAAACAATAGCAAGGCTAGGTGCGTAGGCATTTGTAAAAATGTTTTTGTGGAGGCCTTTGGCATTAACAAGGCAGTGGATTTCTATGTCATGTCTACCAAAGGAAATGGTTACCCATTTATCCTAGGGAGACCATGGCTAATGAAAATGTGAGCTTTGCAGGATTGGGAGAGTGGAAAGCTAATTTACAGGAACGACAATCATAAGAAGGTTGTCTTTGACATGAAGGAGCAACGCCAAGAGGAGCTCCATGAAGAATCATCTCAAAGTGAGACGGAAGAAGGTTGGACCGATAGCACTTCAGAAGAAGAAAGTAGCGGCAGCATTACTGAAGAGGAGTCTTCCATCGAAGTCATGGGGGTAAGGTTTAAGCCAAGCAACCAAGAGACCTCTTGTCAAGGCTTGGAGGAGGTAGGTCCTCAAGAGAACGAAGGTGTTCAAGATGAAGGGATGCTGGAAGGTATGCTATCAACAACACTTACAAAGGATGAAAGAGAGGAGTTCAAATGTGTGCTAAGGAAGTTTCCTAGGCTTTTTGCTAAAGACTACACCGACGTGCGTGGGGTAGATGTTGTTCAACACAAGATTGAGTTAAAGCCTGAGTCCACACCTAAAGCTCAGAAGCTACGAAGGCTAGGAGTTATAAAGGAACAGGCTCTACTTAAGGAGGTAAGAAAGCTTCTAGCAGCAGGTTTCATTTATCCAGTGGAGAATTCAGAGTGGGTCTCTCCTATTGTTATCACTCCTAAGAAAAATGGCAAGTGGAGGGTGTGTGTGGATTAACGTCCCCTCAATGAGGCACAAAGAGAGATCACTTTCCCCTCCCATTCTAGGATGAGATACTAAATGAGGTAGCTGGTCATGAGAAGTACACTGTGTGCGATGGTTACTCATGTTACTTTCAAATAGGGATTGCATTGGAGGATCAATTGAAAACAACCTTTATCACTCCTTGGGGTTGTTATGCTTTTAGAGTCATGCCATTTGGTCTGACAAATGCTCCTGCAACATTCCAACGTTTCATGAATATGGTGTTTCAAGCATTCTTTGGAAAGTCAATTAGGGTGTTCATTGATGATTTCTGTATTTATAGCTCAAAATCATTGCATCTACAAAGGGTAGAAGAAGGTTTAAAGAAGCTCTACGACATGGGAGGTCAACTCAACCCCGACAAGTGCCATATAGGTGAGGATGAAGTAATCTTGCTTGGTCATAAAGTTTCTTACAAAGGCATTGAAGTGGATCCTTCAAAGGCAAAGGCTCTTATTGAGCTACCATCACCCAAGAGTCTTAAGGAGGTCATCTCATTCATTCAAAAGGTGAAGTATATGTTACGCTTCATTCACTTAGCCTCGGAGTTACTTCACCCTTTGCAAAAGTTGACACAACAAGTAGAATTTGCATGGTCTGATGAGCTTGAAGAGTACTTTTGTAACATTAAAGACATTTTGTAAGAGCTACCAACACTCATGCCTCCTTGTTGGGAGTACACATTCATTGTTAGCTCTAGTGTTGGGAAAGAAACAATTGGTGCAGTTTTGTTACAACAAGATCCCTATAGTACCAGGATGCGGCCCATCTACTTTGCTAGTAGGGTCATGAATGCTTTAGAGAGAGGCTACACGGAGGCAGAACTCATGATGCTTTCTCTCATGTTTGCGATAAGGAAGTTTAGATCCTACTTGCTCCCAAAACCTTTTGTAATCCTCACCGCAGAGAATTTGTTCCCTTGGGTGTCATCTCAAATGAATCTTAGTACTAGGATCTCAAAGTGGATTATGGAGTTGCAAGAGTTTCAATACTCTTTCAAGGTAGAAGATAGTGTGCGTGCACAATTGGCAGGGATTCTCACTTATAAGGTGCATGAAAAGGAGATTAAGGTGCCTGAAGTAAAGACCCTACCATTGCCACCACCAAAAAGTATTCCTAATGCTTTTACCTTGCTCTTTGATGGAGCTTTTCATCGAGCCACAGGAAAAGCAGGGGGAGGGCTAGTGTTGCTCAACCCAAGTGGAGAGGTGGTCATGAAAGAGAAGTTCAATCTATCAAGTTCAGCTAGCAACAATGAAGCAGAATATGACACACTACTTCATGGTTTAAAAATATGCATTGGCCATGGTATACAACGTCTCATGGTAAAAGGGGATGCACTTCTCATTGTGAAGCAGATTTTAGGCATTTGGGCATGCAAAAATTAAAGACTAAGGGCCAAAGTTCATACCATCCGTAGGCTATTTAATCAATTTGAGGAGGTGCAATTATATCATATTCCTAGGAAACAAAATGAAGATGCTGATTTACTTGCACAACAAGCCGTTGCATGTGTAAAGAAAGAAGTGTAGGTCATCATGGTGGCGGCTACTGTGAAGCAACCCAGGTACCAGGGATTGGAGTCATTGGCTCCCATCATTGGCTACATTTTGGAGGGTGAGTTTCCACCAGACTTCACCAAAGCTCAGAAGAGGAGACTCATGAAGAAGGCAAGCATGTATCTCTTCCTAGAAGGCTCCCTCTATCAAAGAGGGAAGGATAAAGTGTGCAGAAGAGTACCAACTATCGCGGAAATTCCAACCATTCTAAAAGGTTTGCATGAAGAGGCATGTGGTGGTCATTTTTCCCAAGAATTAACTGTGAAGAAGATTTTGCTTGCGGGGTATGTTTGGCCAAGTCTACATGTGGATGTCCAACATTGGTGTAAAAGTTGTCACAATTGTCAGGTAAATGGGAATAGAAGATTGATTTATGGTCCAAGGAAAATCGTGCTTGCAAATGGACCCTTTGAAAAGTGGGGCATTGATGCTATGGGTCCTCTGCCTAGGACAAAAAATGGTAAACTCTACATTCTAGTGGCTGTAGACTATATGACTAGGTGGGTGGAAGCACAAAGTATGGCAAAGGTAAATGAGAGGACAGTGAGCAAATTCGTCTACACTCACATTTGTTGTAGATTTGGCACACCTTTGGAGATTGTTTCTGATAATGGTCCAGGGTTTAGAAAGGGATTGCTCATAGAAGTCTGTGAAGAACTTCGCATTGTACATCGTCACAGTACACCCTACTATCCATGGTCAAATGGTTTGGTGGAGAAGGCTAATGGTGTCATTGCAGGAAGCATTAGAAAGATGGTGAAAAACAAGACAAAGTTGTGGGATGACTTCTTGGATGGTGCCTTGTGGGCGTATCGAACCACATATAGGGAAGCCACAGAGTTCACACCATTTCACTTAGTCTATGGTCAAGAGTCTTTACAGCCAATTGAACTAAACATTCCAACAATGCGACTTCATGGCAAATCAGCACAAGATGATCAAGAAGCATGGATGGATCGACTTCTTACCTTAGCTGAGCTTGAGTGGAAAAGAGAAGCAGCATACGAGTGCTATAAGAGGAAAGCCACACAGACAAAGGAGAAGCTTGACAAGAAACTGAAGGACAAAGGCATCAATGAAGGAGATCTTGTGCTAAGGTATGACAATCGACTCGATAATCATTTTGATGCCAAATTTGAAACAAGATGGCAGGGGCCATACATAGTCAAGAAGGCTTTCAATTCAAGTTACTATCAACTTATGGACTTGAATGGGAAAGAGCACTCCAGGAAGGTAAACGGCTATCGCTTGAAGCCTTGCTTGAGTCGCCTTCTACCAAAGGATCTACTAGAGAAAAAGGCAACTATCCCATGTAAGTATTGTTCCATGAAGCATGAGTGTAACACAAACCAAAATTCCAAGGGGCCAAACAATGAAGATCTTGTCAAGGACTCTGAAGCACTCTCTTTGGAAAAGATTCTTTATGATGGTACATGAATATACCATCATCCTGGGGGAGGGCTAATGATAGCCGTTTTTCGGCTCTCTGTGATTGCCATAGTGAGTTATCCCCCCCTATCAAATCACTCAAACTCTGTGGTTACCCTCACCCTTTCACTGTATATAGGTGCGTGTGAGTTAGGGGACTTTTCCATATCTCCTTACTGAAATAAAAAACCCTCAATTAGCTAATTATTGGGCTAGTTGAGCCAAAAAAACTAAAAAATATAAAAAATATAAGTATATTATGGCCCATGCGTATGTAAATATTTCTTTGTATATAGGGCCTAAATAAAAGATTTTTTCATAATTATTTTGGTATTTATTTAAATATTTTTACCTAGGTGTGTGTTATTTATGCTCTGTACATTGCCTCACCATTACCACAATTTTTCTTACCATTTTTCATACTCTTATTCCATATAGAAATATTTTCATGTAAGCTTCTCTTATATTTGGTGTAACTCCACCCCAACAAAAATCCAAAAAAACTAGTTTTATTTATGTGTATATTTTTTCACTATTGTGATTTTTCCCTTCTTACATCTATTTTGTTTTTTTTCTAAAACATTAGAACACCAAAAATATTTATCTTTTTATGGTAGCCTCATAATGAGAGAGATTTCTTTTGACCCCTTTATATTTTTTCCACTTATATTATTTATATTTGACATGTACATATTTTTTAGACCCCTCAATATTTGATTTTCTTAGTTGTACTATTCACTTATATCATGATCTCAACAATATCTTCAATTATAGACCTACCAAATAAGGTCAAGGGTAGGTGGCATGCATACATGCACTATGGAGGGCTCACTCTTGGAGGTATTCAAAAGAATCATCCAAAGAAGGACCCCACAAGGACCTTGTGCAGTGGAAAAACACGGTTGATTTTGCTGAATTTTTAAAGTTCACTTGCTCTCCGAGTTTGAAAAGGTGAAACAAACAAAAGTTGTAGCTCGTAGGCTGAGCTTTTGCCTCAAATTTTTTCATATTTTTTTGAGCTACGAGCTGTGAGCTATGATTTTATTAGTGGACCCCAGTTTTCCCATGCTATGCAGCCACACTCTCTCTTCCACTTTATCATTTTCCTCTTTCACACACACTTCTCCACTCATCATCCCCACCTCTCTCACCACTCCTCTCTGCACCCTACTCACCTTCTCCTCAACCTTGAAGAATAAGAGAAACCATGGTGAACTCATACATGGTGGTTGATTACTCAGCTTCAATTACCTTGTCTCTCAAGGAAGGTCAAGAGTGGAGAAAAAATGTACCGTCAAAGCTAGTGGACCGTCAACAAGCGTCAAAATTGGCCCTACTCAAGACACTTGGAGCATCAACCTTGTAAGAAATCCACCTTTTCTTACCTCTTAAGAGATTTTCTTCCTTATTTGTATCCTACATGGATACTCCCATTGTAAATATCCAATTCCATTTGTAAATTAATACTAACTCTACTAACACTAACCCACTATGAAAAGTCCTATCACCTCCATTTCTCTCCTCTCTCTTTCCCCACCAACTTCTTGATAATTCCAAGCAAAAGAAATTAGATAAATTGTTGAAAATCTAACCCAACCATGGTTAGAGGAGTAACCCTAGCCTTCAAAATTGCTA
Source organism: Adiantum capillus-veneris (assembly GCF_014529385.1). NCBI lineage: Eukaryota > Viridiplantae > Streptophyta > Polypodiopsida > Polypodiales > Pteridaceae > Adiantum > Adiantum capillus-veneris. The sequence continues at coordinate 90,391,702 of NC_140951.1, read as the reverse complement.
TAAAAGGAGGGTGTAGCTAGCAAAAAAAAGGGGGGAGAAGAAAGAGCACTATGCTATAGCTTGAGAAGCCAAGCTCAACCTCTTGAGAAGGAGCTCTTGAGTGGAATCTCATTGGCATTAGGCATATGTATGTGTTGTATTAGGGGTGATTAGCAAGGGAACTCTATGCCATTGTAAGAGAGAGTGATCATTAAATTGAGAGTAGGAAATCTATCATTTCTCCTACTAGTGTAAGCCCAATATTTGCTGAATCAAGGAGGGTGAATTTGCACTAAGCATGGATACCTTGTCTCCCTTTCAACGTGAAGTCATGGACAATAATGATGTGTAAGTGTCTTGGTGTTTTATTTAAGTTCTTGATAGCTTGTCTCCGGGTATTGTTATCAATTTAGCCATAAATCCCACATGCTGTAAGAGGGCGACAGGGTGGAGAGGACTCCCCTGGCCTTAAGACAGTGATTGGGGTGGCTTTTTTCTTGTGATGTGTTGTGGTGTAATTTACTCAGGCTATGTTGAACAAATACAAATCTCACTTTGATTGGTCATGACAGATTTGTAAGAAGGCATTAGTGCAACAAGCACCCCCTTCCCCCTTCTCTCTCTTTCTTACATATATATATATATATTTATGTTTGCTTGATCATTAACGATACACTTCAAAGCAGCCCGAGCACCATCTCTCTCTCTCTCTCTCTCTCTCTCTCTCTCTCTCTCTCTCTCTCTCTCTCTCTCTCTCTCTCGTGTTTTAGTGTGTGAGAGTGTTCCATTGGTGTTAGGGTTAGTGTAAATTCCTTGCTTGTTTGTGGGTTGCTCTAACGATTCTCCTCTTTTGCGTCCTAGTTTGCTCTTAAACTAGGTGGTGCCCCTTGTGTAGTTGGGATTTGGCTGGGGGTTTGTTGTTTTGGTTTGTGTTGTGTTGTGTCCCAGTCCCATTGAGCAGCACGGGAGCCTTGAAGGGTGTCTAGAGGTTGCTCTTCTTGTTGCCCGCCCCGGACCGCTTCATTATGAAGGTTGGAATTTATGAGGATTGGAAGATTACATGGAATGGCAAGTATGGCATGTTTGTTTACATCAATACAATGCAAAATTGAGTACTTATCCACCACTGAATTGAAAAAGTCTTGTTGAGCGCAAGAGTTGTAGATTTTCCAAGTTTTTTATCGTTAGGAACTCATGAGAATTCAAGATTACTGTAAATCGTACCAAGATCATCTTCAAACAGAAGGATTTTTTTTTATCAAGGGAAGAATTGGATTTCCAAATTGCAAGTCATAAGAAAGAATCTTAAGAGTGCAAGTGATGACCAAGTGTTTTTTTAAGTCAGACCAAACGAAATCCCTTAAAGATGGGAAAGTGTAAGAGATAAGCTCACAAATTCTGTGGATCATTCAAAGACTTGAGAAGAATAAGAAAGCAAACTTATGAGTTAGCCAAGAACTTTAAAGTGGGAATCTTTACCCAAGACTATTGTAGACAAAAGACCATTTGCAAAAATTAAAAGTACACATTAAGTCATTAAAAACTCATTGGCAATTGAAAGAGAGAATGACATTTGAAGAAAAAGAAATACTGACAATAATCAATTTTTTTCAAAAAGGGTTATTTCTTCAATTAAAGCTAAAAAGAATTACAAGGGAGGCAGGAAGTAATTACAAAGAGAGGCAAGAAAGTTTACAACTCATGAAGATCCTCTAATATATGGTCACATAACCAAGTATCGCAAGCGTCACACATGTTAGGACGCTCACCATCTTGAATGGTTCTACGAGAAACAGCTTGAGCAATTTCTCGAGTATGAGCTGAGAAGAGAAAAGGACCTCTAAGAGGAAGACTCCAGATGGTATCAAGGCAAATCTTAGAATGGGGGATAAATTGCACAAGTAAGAACAACCTTGCAGAGAACCCAGGATCTCGTGTCCTTTTGATGCAGTAGTATCGAGGGCCAAGTCCGAGAGCTTCTGTAACCATAGCAAGTCAGGTATTGTTGCGGAAATGGTCTCTACCCCAGAGAATCACTCTTGTGAGATGTTGCCATGTCTTCCATATCGTCTGGCCGACACAAGAATTTGGCTGAGGGAAGAGGAGATCTTTGTATCGCTCTAAGAACTATCTTTTAACTACCTCATCTGCACTCTGCAAGTGAGAGATGCATACATGAAGAACCAAGTCTTCTTGCCAAGACGCCATCAGATAAGAAAATGACTAAGTTACAAGAGAGTGAAGATTGCATCAATAAGAGGGATAACAAGTGCTAATAAAGAAGGGATTGCCAGTAGCTTATAAAGAAGAAGTAGCGTATCGAAGAAGCCACAAACGCGATGACTTATTCAAGAAGATAGCTTATTAAGAAAGAGCCATGACTCCAATATTATATTAGCAGATTTTTGGGGATGAAGAAGTGTAAGAGAGAAGTCAAGTTGAAAGCGTTAACAAGAAGTTAAGTCGCGAGACGTATCCAAGAAGCTTCATCAATTACGTATTTTATTTGAGTTGAGGACAACTCTTTCTTTTTTGTTGGGGAGAGATGCTACCTTCAATAGACTCAAAGATCTCTTGACCAGCAGTCCTGTCCTCATTAACCCTGACTAATTTCACTCCTTAGCTCTTCTTTACCCGAGGAAGTTCAACAACAAATTTAGGTAGACCCCTATTTTAGACCTCTTCTTCAAGAGATTCAAGCTCAAAACCCGAGGGAACACTTAACTGACTATACCTTAGCTGATGGTCTTCTTTACTACTTGGAAGGCTTTAGCCCCTAGATATTCCTCAGATGAAATGGGAATGTCTGAGTATGGACTTTGTCACTGGTCTTCCAAAGACAACTGGAAACTATGACTCTATTTTTTTCATGGTAGATAAGCTCACTAAGGTGGTTCATCTAATTCGAGTCAAGCAGACAGTCACCACCATCGACATAGCCCAAGTATTTGTCAAAGAGGTAGTACGATTACATGGAATCCATGCAAGAATCATCAGTGATCGGGATGCCAAATTAACTTCTAAGTTTTGGCAAGCCGTGTTTCGATCTCTGGGTACCCAACTGAATCTCATCTTAGCATATCATCCAAAAACTGATGGTCAAACTGAGCGAGTGAATCAAGTTATTGAAGATATTCTTCGAGAATACTGCAACCAACAGCCCCAGTAATGGATCAAGTTTCTTCCCCTAGTTGAGTTTGCTTATAACTCTTCTCATCGCAGCCTCGAAATGTCACCCTTTAAAGCCTTGTATGGTCAGGAATGTTTAGTCCCTCTTCGATTAGCCGAACTAGCTCTTCATGATCCTGCCACTAAGTCTATCATGGAAGAGATGGATCATCAACTTCAAGTCATTAGAGACAACATGAAGAGAGCTAGTGATAGGCAGAAGAGCTACGCTGATCTTCACCGCTTCGCTAGAAGCTTTAGCAAAGACGAACAAGTTTTCCTCAAAGTCAAACCCAAACACAACTCCTTAAAACTAGGAAAATTATGTTAGCTTGCATTCAAATATTGTGGACCTTTCGAAATCAACTCAATATCTCCCTTTTGTCCAAATCCTTGATCATATTTTTGGTTCTTTGGAACAACTTATAATTATTCTTCAAGATATCGATGGCACTTTTGATGTAAATTTTTATGGAGTTCAAGCATCTCTAGTCAGTCAATTCTTTTGAGATTCAAATCATCTATGGCGTTTTACAAGTCTAATTGTTATGATACGTGAAATTAATATCTGATTACCAAGTGAAAGATGAGGCAGTAAGCTACAAACAAAAGAGAAATAAGGATGGAGGAAATAAATTGGGTATACAAGGGAGGAGATATTGCAAGATTAATTGAAAGATCAGTATGAAATCCTTTAACTGTCAAGAACATGGTATTAGTTGGATGATATCAATAGAGAAACGAGTCAACGCTCAAAACGGAAAAAGGTTAAAATTTAGGTAAGAATGGTAAGCATACTAGGGCTAGATAGAGAGCGAAGTGAAGAAATGATCTTCAGACCTAACAAGAGAAACACAATCCGGTCACACCAAAGGAAAAATACCTAGTTGAGTAAGATCACATTCAGTAATTCTCAGGGGATGCACAATGTAATCACGTTAATGTATAACGTGAGTTCGAGAGGAGGGGTTTTCAAAATTAAAAAAATTAGGCAATTTAACAAAGATACATTAAAATAAGGGATTTTTATATTCAATTTTGAAAAAAATTCTAAAAATAAGGGGTCATTTTATTCATTCAGACATGTTAAAAGAGGGGTTTTTTTAATACCCCGCGAACGCACGTTATATAGGGGAGTACTAAACGGTGAACCCACCGAGCAGTAATTAAAGTAACCTCGAGTCATTAAGACTTGTTTATGATTAAGACTTTTGAAACAACGCTAAAAATGGAAGAGAAGTGTATTATTCAAGGCCCATATCAGCTTCACTCTCCTTTAATCTAAATACCCTAAAGTTACTGACCATCTTCGATCATAAGTTGACCAAAGATGAGTCTGTCTACTCTCTAAAGCATTTCCCGAGCTGAGAATAGCTCTTTCTTTTTGTTGGGGAGTTTGTAAGGTCCCTCCCTAAACCCTAGAGCCATTCAGAATTTTTTCGGCCTAGAAAATAATTTAGAAAAAGTAAGACCAACAAAGAAGTTATACGGACAACGAGACTTTACTCAGAAATGAAAAGACAAGGATATTTCAGATAAGAAATTACGTTATCCCTATATTTTTCCTTTAATATTAAGATTATTTTATACTTCTTTGTCAAAAGCCGCGTGGGAACTGATCTAGATCGAGAACTGGGAGAAAAAGAGACTAGCTTAATTGAAAGGTAAAGTTAAGAGATAAGAACTAAGAAGAAAATTGGGGTCCAATAGCATTTGAGAAGAGAAATGAGGTCCAATAGCAATTGAGAGGAGAATTGGGGTCCAATAGCATTTGAGAAGAGACATAGGGTCCAATAGCATTTGAGAAGAGAATTTGGGGTCCAATAGGAATTGAGAAGAGAATTGGCGTCCAAAAGGAATTGAGAAGAGAATTCCACCCACCATTTCCTATATAAGCACCCCCTCTCCTTTGTAATTTTACACAACACACATATATTGCTAAGCTACTTGCATACTTTCCATGCTCAAGACTATGCTTAAGTAAATCAAGGTTTCCATTAAACCTTGCTCTTGCTCTCTCCCTCTCTTGAAGGCCAAACCCTCAACTCTCTTCCTCTCTTGAAGGCCAAATCCTCAACTCTCTTCCTCTCTTGAAGGCCAAACCCTTGAGGGTTTTGTGAAGAAGCTCCTCTCTCCTTCCTCTTCACCATAAATCCCTTTCCTTCCTCCTTGAGCCTCACATCTCTTCAAGAAGGACTTCAACCCCACTTCCCTCTTGCTTAGAGGAGGTAATCTTCATTTCTAGTAGGATTAATTAATCCATGTGTTTTAATACTAGGAAGGTTTATGTACATCATTTTAGGTTTAAGCTTTAATGGTAACCCTGGAATTAGGGTTAAGTATTAATGGTAGTTATGCATCATTAAATTACGTCTCAAAGGTAGATTTGCACTCGTAAGCTAAGCTTTAATGATAACTTTGCATATAGATGTAAGCTTTAGTGATTACCTTGCATTTTTAGATTTTAAGCTTTAATGGAAACCTTGCAATTAGGGTTAAGTGATAAGAGTATCTACGCATCATAAAGTTAAGCTTCAAAGGTAGATTTGCACTCGTAAGATAAGCTTTAATGGTAACTTTTCACTTAGATGTAAGCTTTAGTGATTACCTTGCATTTTTAGGTTTTAAGCTTTAATGGAAACCTTACAATTAGAGTTAAGTGATAAGCGTATCTACGTATCATAAAGTTAAGCTTCAAAGGTAGATTTACACTCGTAAGCTAATCTTTAATGGTAACTTTGTACTTAGATGTAAGCTTAAATAGTGATTACCTTGCATTTTTAGGTTTTAAGCTTTAAAAGAAACCTTGCAATTAGGGTTAAGTGATAAGTGTATCTACGCATCATAAAGTTAAGCTTCAAAGGTAGATTTGCACTCGTAAGCTAAGCTTTAACAGTAACTTTGCACTTAGATGGAAGCTTTAGTGATTACCTTGCATTTTTAGGTTTAAGCTTTAATGGAAACCTTGCAAGTAGGGTCAAGTGATAAGAGTACTATGCATTATAAAGCTAAGCTTCAAAGGTAGATTTTCTCTCGTAAGCTAAGCTTCAATTGATAATTTTGCACTTAGGTGTAAGCTTTAGTGACTACCTTGCATTTTTAGGTTTAAGCTTTAATGGAAATTTCGCAAATAGGTTAAGTGCTAAGAGTATCATCATGACGTTAAGTTTCAAAGGTAGATTTGTACTCTTAAGCTAAGCATTGATGGTAACTTTGCACTTAGGTGTAAGCTTTAGTGACTACCTTGTATTTTAAGTTTAAACTTTAATGGAAAGCTCGAAAACTCATAAATTATAGGATGACCTTCTAGCTTCCTAAAATGGAAAGCTAGGTACCATAAGAAAAGAGTAGTTGTTTAAGCTCGATAGAAGTACTTCAATTTTTGGTATTGAAGAGTATTTCTAAAGTTTTCAATTTCAAGTTTGTTTGCAAATACGGGATGGGGGAGATAGAGGATAACTTTGCGGAATTGATCTCCGTGTTGTTTGAACTGAAAACTCTACAAGCTTCCATGGAGATGCCCCATGGATGGCAAAGGATTGCAAAAAAACCTGGGAATTGACAAAATGGGGATTGAACTTAAAAACTTGGCATTTCCGAAGAGAGATTAACCATCAAATGCCTATGACAAAAACTCACTTGTATTTTCTAAATAAACTTGGCTGGTAGATAATTAATGAAAGTAGGAATTAAGGTTGATAAATGAATGAAGCTGGAAATTACCAACTAGGAGTTAAAAAGGAATCTCGAGAGGTGATAGGGATAGCCCATTGCAAAACATAGATTTAATTAGGAGTTTGGAAGATTGTCTGGAAATGATCGAGAATCAAGATGGATCTTCTTGGGGTCAATTTGATTAAAAGGCCGGCCCATTGAGAGGATTCTCTTGGGGAACTTGTCGGAGATTGGCCCTTTTCGTCGGCTAGGGTAGTGTAACAGACAAGTTGTTATACCTAGGTCATTTATGCCCGAGGGATAAGAGATGAATGGGTTTGTTTTATTTTTGCCCGGCTAGGTGAAGTACCCTCGGTATCTTATTGGAAATCGGCCATAATCCGGGTATGTCTTGATGCCAACTGTTGGATGAGAAGGTTATACTCCCGTTAAAAAAGGAACTGGAAAGGCTAGGAATATAGGCGCTATACTGTGCATCTGTCACCAGATGGTGCTATAGCTCTGAAAATAAAATACTTAGGAAGGAATGATTAAATTACTTGATGAGCCTTTCCCAAACACTTAATTCTGAGAAATATTGTGAAGGTGCTTCCATTTTGATGGCTCATAACAGATTATCTTGGCCTGAATGGGGAGGCAAGATGAATTGGTTAAAACTAAATGTGTTGCATGATTAGTTAGGAAAATAGTTACAAGCTAATTATAGCAGATAAAGGAAAGGAAATGAATTAAAAGTTTATAAATAAAGATCTGGTGGGAACAACCAGATGAATTTTCCTGAACGAGGCTATGAAACAGATTGCATGCTACTTGTTGTTTGATGATGTCTGATAGACTACTGTCTTCCTGATTTTGTAGTAGTTAAGTGCTACCTCGGGAAGGGATTTTCATGAAATGGTTCGGTGGGTGGGTGGATCCGGAGGGTCAGATTGCCGGATGTTGATTTAAATTTTTTATATTAAACGCTAGGACTACGTGGGATAAAAATGGGTAATCGAGGACTAGCGAGACGAGGTAGGATTGCAAGATCCCTCTTCTTAGGGGAAAGTGATAATTGCCATGCCTGCTTGTCAGGAAAAAGGGGTTATCACCATGAACCAAGGGAGAACAAGAAAGCAAGATCAGATCCTCAAGTTAAAGATCAAGAGAATCAAGAGTAAAGACCACGATTCTAGGTGTGGAAAGCTATCAAGGACAGATTGATTATGAGAAGCAGATAGAATCATTGAATGAAGGGAGGTACCCCCTTGGGTTGGCATTCGAGATAGGCCGGAGTCCTGTCTGAATGTCGGTCCCAAGTGGGAGGGATACCTACAGATAGATCTACGTCACTCCCTGGAACGGTCTAGAGGACTGAGGGAGGTGAGTAGGGTCGAGTCTGGGTAGGGCCCTCACAAGCCAGGTCAAGCTTATTGCATACAATGTTGCAAAAAGGGAGGACACTTCCTGGAAGACTTTCCTAAAAATCCTTTAATAAACAAGGGTAAAATAGTAGTAAACGTAGTCCAAGCGATACCTAGTAGCTCATCTGAAAGTGAACCGATTGTTCCAATCAAGGTAATCACTAGAGCCCAGGCTAAGAAAAAGAAACATAACTCTTCTTCTGATTTGGAGAATACAAAAATCGCCTCTCAAAATACCAAAAGAAGCAAAAGCAAAAGGTATGAGATGAGAAAATAGAAACAAAAGGCTGAAATCGAGGAGAAAGCAAAGAAGCTATTCCAAGAAAAGGTGAAAGAAACTAGAAGTGAAATCAAAGAAATAACCGTGAAATCTGGAGGATCATTTTTTGTTGATAAAATTTTTGAGCCTATTAATGCAGCCTTGGAAGCCTACCAAGCGGGACTTAAAGCAGTCCAAAACATGAAAAACAAATGGAAAAACTATCCTGATCCAAACATGGAAGCAACTAATCTTGAAGATTATCAAAATTTGGTAAGAATCACGCAAGAATTGCTGGAAAAACAAAAACCCAAGCTCGAAAGTATGACAAAACATGAGGAACTTGTGATAAGAGACAATAAAAAGAATTCAAAGTGGTGGTAGAACCCCACATTGAACCAAAAGAGCCAGAACTTATAGTGCCGGACAATGAAGATGCCTTAGACGGAATTACATTCGTAGAGGAGGACTGGCCAAGACACTTATGGAAAAAAGTTAAAGAGATCAATGATGGGAGCTTAACTCTTAAGTCAGCTCCTATAGAGGAAGTTTGGTTAGACACCTACCTCCTGGTATGGACGTGGATGTACAATCCTTGTATGGGGATTGTGGATCTAAAGCTTCAAAAATGTCTAAACCATTGACCTTGAAAACATTACCCTCTTACTTGGGAGATAACAAAGATGAATCCATAGTGTGTAAGACCACTCAAGTAAAAAGAGCGGAACAGACCCTAGAATTAGACAACATTCATTGAATCATGTCTACACCCATCCACTGCACTCATACTTTGGGAGAACTATTAAAAATCAGACCATATTTATGGAATGATCTACAGACCCTAGAGAAGGTGGGGATAACGGGGCTAATTGCACAAAATTTGGGAAAATTGAAACACGAAATGGACAACAAAGAGATTTTATCTTTTCCAATAAACAATGTTGGAGAATACTACGAAGGCGAAGAAGGAAACACCACCCTTCCAGTGAAATATAATGACATTGAAACCATGGCAATACTGGATAGTGGGGCAGGCATAACCATAGCCATGAAAGTAGCGTGGGAATCTTGGGGACAGCCAACCATTAGACAAACTTGAATGAAATTTTCCATTAGCCTATGTACCTGAACCCTTTCTAGAGCATTTGTTTGAGCCATTTCAGTGGACTCAAATTTTAGCAACAATGGATGTATGTGTGAATACGTCTATGCCTACTCAATTTTGCAATGAGGACAGCTATGACATAATTTCCATCCAAATGATATCAACCCTCTACATTGAAGATGTATCTCCAAGTGGAGCAGTTAAGCTATTCGCCCGAACCAATGGATAATTGGATTATTGGATTATTGGATATCGTTTCAAGAAGTATAATTTGCCACTAACTAATGAGTTGCTAGAAATAATGCAGGTAGCCAAGAAAAGAAAGATAAAACGACAGTAGGTTATTGATGAAGCCAAGAGGAAGCTCGACTTTGGGTACTCAAAAGGAAACATGCTCTCAAGAATCAACAAATATCTATTCCCTTCAACACTCTGGAAATAGATGGCTGACAATGGGAATTGCAGAAAGATGATGTAGTGTCAACAGATGATGAATGGTTAGATGGAGTGGACCTTCGCATCAAAGTACAATTCAACAACCATAGCACAAATTTATTGGTTCGCATAGGAGCTCGAGTAAATGCAGTCAGTTATTCCACTACAAGAAAGAAACAAGTCAGTCTTTGACAGGAATAGCGACTATCAAAGGATGCAACAAGAACCCAACACCAACATTGGGAATAGTCAACTTGAATGTGATAGTACATGGATATTCATGCCCTCATCAGTTTGTATGCTTACCAGATGAACACATGAATGAGACAATGATTCTTGGAATCTCATGGATGCAGACATACAAGGCAATACTAGATTGGGATACGAATCAGCTCAAGCTATCACCTAAAGGCAGACAACTCATGGTTCCAATTGCACCAAGCAAGGAGGAATTCAAAGTCAATTACCACCAAAGCAAACCATGAATTAATCAACCTTCTACATCCTATCGACAAGAAAATGCTACAAGTAACATGCAAGGAGTCAGGCAAATTTGGGTACTGAAAGCACAGCTTAAGGACAAGCCGATTCAAATCTAGGTCCCAAAACATCATCGACAATCTCAAAGATGGTTCCAAAGGTCAAAACACAGAGACGAGCATCTCCGAGCAAGGAACCTAACACGAAATGGATTTGGAAGAAAAAGGAGCACTTATCTTCTCCGCCAATTGGAAAACCAATCAAGCAATGGAGAGTTAAGTCTCAAAAAACTCAACCACATCATCCTACACCAAGAAAACCAAGGTATCAATGGCGAGTAAAATCTCAACAACATCTTGATGGTACAATCAAGCAAAGAGCACACAAGCTACAATATTTTCTCTTTGGAAGACAGCATCAGAAAGCCTCGACATGTCAAAAACACTTGAGTTAATTACTCAAGACCCAACTCTAGCACATCATAATGGTTTGAACTGCATTGATCTTCAAAGCATGGTAGAGCCAACTAAGGTTATGCATAGATACGATTGTTCAACCCATGCACACAATCGTCCCGGAGTACGCCATCTAGGAGGGGTGGAAGAGTACTAAGTAATTAAGGATTTTTTTTTTTACCAAATTACCTAATAATACCCTTATAATTCATCAACATGGAAAATTTACAAATGATATTGAGACTTTAAAAATGGAGAAATCCAACAAAAAACAATAAAGCTGTGTTTTTCAATGGATTTTCTGAATTATTGGAATTCTACTTTGCTTTTTTAACACATTTTGTTACTTTTGTTGATTTTTTCAATAAAGAGGTCAAAAATTAATAATAAATACCAAAAGAGCTTAGATAAAAAAATTGAAGACACGGTGCTAATAAAAAAGACAAGGTGGACAAGCACAAGAAATTTCAATCAAATGGTAGATGGAAACGGGAAGCCTAAATTAGGCGATTACGGACCTACTTTTGCAAAATTCTTGTAAAATGAGCTATAGGGATCCGATTGAGGAAATTTTTGAGTCTAACGTAGATTTCACGGCCTAGTAGGACTAACAGGGGAATCTGGGGAAAAATGGTTCGGGAAGTTCGGGTATAGATACCCAAGGTAAGCTAAAATCACCTCATTTCCACTTGTTGCCTTTGGAGAGAGAGCCTTTCGACCCTCTTCGCGCATATTTTCTGGAGTCCACAGTCACGTATTTTCAGTGCCGGCTCACACGAGACATGATGGGTAAGTTCTATACTTATCAATGATCCATTTTGTATGACCGGTAGCTAGTCTAAACCCCTAGAAAAAACCCTAGAATCCGAGCAGTGCACAAAGACCTACAACCAAAATTTGACCCTAGCGGCCTATCAGCTCAACCAAATCAGATGAGATTTGAACAATAGCATGCCCCAACATAATATAACACTTCTATAGTAACAGTTGACCATTCACCAAGGGTCGAGGGGGTCCCAAGTAGAAAAGCAAGGTTTTCGGAATATGCCAGAATTGCATTCTGACTCCACAGACAGCTTGCATATAAGGTCTATACACAATGTATATGATTGGTTTTATAAAATCAATCAAGCAAATTTCTCGAAAAGCGAAAAACGGCTCGAAGGCTACAAAGCGTTAAATTCGACATACGAGGTCAAACTGACTCCAAATGGGTCAAAATTGGACTCAGTTTCTTCACGATTATGTTGCGGACAAGTCCATAGCCTCAAAAGTGACTAACCAACTCTACAGGCCGTGTGGTCACAAAAATCAGAGATTTCGGAGTCGACTGTACAAGGAGAAGCATAGCATGAACAAGGTGATATGTCTCCTTGACCTTCTTCACCTGCTTCAAGATAGCATGATCACCCCATGCCAAGCCCACCACCATCACCGATAGATTAAGCCACAGAAACTGAGCCCACAAAGGAGACGAAGCCTGAATAAAGAGAAGCAATCGAATTTGCACAACATGTAGCTACTACACAAGAGAAACTCAAAGGTCAAGAACCAAAGCCAGAAAGAGAAGCGAGTCCTGCACCAGAGGACTCCACAAAGTTTGAGAAAACAAGAGAACAGGATTTTGAAGAAACCTCTTCTACCTCTACACAGCAAGAAATGCTTGAAGCATCCACGAAGCCTCAGGATGACAAAGGAAAAGCAAGCCAGCCACCACAGCCTTAAGGGCAAGAACAACCAGCCACCACGACGCAGCCAAGAGAGACACAAGAGACAGTCGAGACATCTAGGCAGCTAGCAAGAAATGAAGAATGGAAATCAAACAATGAGGTAATCTTTCAAGTCAACAAATATGCAAGGTAGATGCAGGACATGACGGAAAGACTTCGATCAACAGCAGTTAGTCGTAGCACAAAGGCTAAAGAACTAGAGATGGTGATTGACGCTCTCCAAAGGGAGTTAGACGACAGATTACATGTCATCACCAATCTATAAAAGCAAGCACAGAAATCGAAAGCTGAAGCTGAACAATATTACCTAGCAAGGGATAAACAACAAAAGGAGATGGAGGAGCTCGGTGACCTACTTACAAAGTTTTCAGATTCTTGCAAGGCCAAAGATACTGACATAAGTTACCAACAAATTTCTAGCTACAACCCTGTCAGTTTAGAAGATTCAAGTATAGTTAGATGTAGCAAACACCTCCCTGCAATACTCAGAGTAGAGAATGAAAGATCAGGCAACTTTCTTGCGGCAAATACGAGAAAATCCCGCAATGGCCTGGATCAAAGGAACAGACAAGGTCTACAAAGCATTAGTAAAAAAGAACAGAGACCTTGAACTAGAGTTTAAACTGAAGCAATCTCAGCGCAGAGACTTGGCTTTGATGCGAGTGCAATGAGAGAAAGAGCTGCTAAAAGAAATAGCCGAGCTTAAAAGAATTAATCACTTGCTAAGAGATGGATGGCCAAAAACTCAAGAAGAGGTGGAAACTTCAGAACAACCATAGATAGATATCCCCTCAGTTTCTTTCGTTGAGATGGAGACACAGCCAACAGAAGGTCTAGGTTGCAAGGATGAATTCCAAGTACAAATAACAAAAAATGATACAGTGCCAATGGTCCAACTATCAAAAGCTGAGGAAGATGCACTGAAAGAAAATATTACACAAGAGGTGGATGAGCAGTAGAAAGCAGCGATGGATTCGGAGTTGATATTTCTTCACTCTGTCAATATTACACAACTCACTCCCAATCAAATCAATGCACAATGCATCAACAATCCCTGCCATATCCTTTGATAAAGGTGGAGTTGCTCCAAGTCAAAGAGAGGCTTTACAAAGACATGCAAGAAGAAGGCGCAGATAAAGACCACCCAAAGTGGAGACTAAGCTGGTTGAACAAAAATCTAGGGTATTTTATTCTGTTCACAAGAGCACCTGCAGCCCTACAAAAGGATCCTACTTTTTGTCCAGTACCAAGAGTAAGGACCTGGCAAGCACATGAGGCAATAACAAAGAAGCGACCAACCTGGCTGAACTACCTGAGGTTGCCTGCTCGAGAAAAGGGTCTGCCGATAGAAGAATACATGGTGACAACCTTAACGGGTTCCATGTCATTTTTCAAAAGTCTTCCGGATCTATCATGTGCAATGCTATATAAAATCTGCCAAATGCTGCTCACCTGCATCGAAGTTTTCATGAGCCAGAGCAAGCAGGCACCCCGTGGATGTCATTTCTCAAGGCACCCGGAAGAGCTTAGTCTTTGCGGACATGATTTTTGTCAAAGAGTCCCTAAAAGGTCCTTATGTTTCATCAAATGTAAATGGTAGGAATCAAGGAGAGTTAGACTTGTCTAATTTTCTAAAATGATTCCAAGATGGGTTCATCGATGATATCCCTATGGACTTATCTCCAAAATGAGGGGATGATGACCATCGAATTGAGCTCCTACAAGGAAGCTCACCGCCTAAAAAGCCTCCTTATTGAGTTTCTCAAGCTCAACAAGAGGAGATCATGAGGCAAGTACAAGAATTGGTAGATAAAGGGATGGTGAGGCCTAGATCCTCTCCCTTTTGTTCTCCAGTCCTTTTAGTGCAAAAGAAAGATGGTACATACCGTATGGGGTGTGGACTATCGAACACTAAATCATATCTCTATCCAAAAAATAATTCTCGTCCCTCGGGTAGAAGATCTATTTGATAAGCTACAAGGCTCTACCTACTCAAAAGGATTGACCTTAAAAGTGGCTATCATCAAATAAGGATAGTGGATGAAGATATTCTAAAGACCGCGCTTCATAAAACATTTGGTCTTTATGAATATCTAGTCATGTCTTTTGGCTTGACCAATGCACCAACCATGTTCAACCATCTAATGGAGAAAATCTGTAGATATGATATCATCATCTACTCCAAGTCATTGGAGGAACACAAGAAACATCCCCAATTGATTTTTCAAGCATTGAGAGAGAACAAGCTTTTTCTCAACCAAAAGAAAGGCAATTTTTTCCTTCAAGTGATTCAATACTTAGGTCATATTATATCTCAAGATGGTATCCAAATGGATCCATCAAAGTTGGAGGTAATAAAAGCATGGCATAATGCAAGGAATCTACATGAGTTAAGAAGCTTTATTGTCTGTGTGCATACTTTAGATGCTTCATAGCCAAATTTTCTCAAATAGCACGACCATTACATGACCTAACAAAGAAGAACGTTAAGTATTCATGGACCGCTAAGGAGAAAAATGCTTTTGACAAGCTCAAAGAGAAGCTTACCTCCCAACCAGTCCTCATGCTTTCGGATCTCTCAAAGCCATTTGAGGTCAAATATGATGCTATGATTGCCTTGGAGCAGTCTTGCTTCAAGAAGGGCATGCCATAGCATATGAGAGCCGAAGACTCAATATAGATGAATGGGTCTTAGGCATTTATGAAAAAGAGATTTTACCTTTTCCACATGTCCTAGACACATGGAAGCATTATCTATTGGGGACTCCATTTATTCTACAAACCAACCACCAAAGTCTCAAGTACTTCATGACGCAAACCAAGATTTTTGACAAACATATAAGATTTTCTTTTGCAATTTAATTTTCATATTGCTCATATTATTGGTAAGCACAATCAAGTGGTCGATGCACTTTCACGACAGCCAAAAGTTACTGCGGTGTCTATAGCAACTCACAATGATCTATCCTCTATGATAGAGGAGTATGCTACTAACCTTGCCTTTAGAGACATTATGTCAGCCCTTGCTTTGGGGAAGAAAGAGGAACCATTCACCTTGCAGGATGGTTATCTTCCACAAAAGTAGGCTATGTGTTACCCACTCTTGGTGAGAAAGTTATGTATGAATCTCATGCTACTCCCTGTGCGGGGCATAGAGGCATTCAACCTACTCTTGAGGAGTAGAGACATATTTATATTGGTCTGCCATGAAAGGGGACATACAAGAGTATGTTTCAAAATGTGTGGTATGCCAAAAGATCAAGTATGATAGATGGAAGAAACCTGGATTACTCCAGCCATTGCCTATCCTATATTCACCATGGGAGATTATGTTGAGATGTAGAGAGAAAGAGAGAGAGACGAGACAAGGGACACACAACTCCCAAAGACTGATTCATATTGAGGACAAGATACAAATATATAGGTGAGACCAAGTTGAGTAGAGTGAGCCATATATAGCTCCAACACCCCCACTCAAACAAAGGTCTCTAGCTTTGGATGAAAAAACCCTTGGGGAGTTCAAGGGAAAAACCCAAGCCCCTATACAATGTGAAAATATGAACCAGCGATGATGATGTGAAAGTGAATTGTGCATCTATGTACAAATATTCAAGTGACTTAGAGATCACAATGTGCAAATGTGGAGTGTGCATAGTGCATGGTACCTAAAAGATTACAATGTCATATGTACAAAGCTATTACAATAGCAAAGAAGCTAATCTAGAAAGAGTGAGGTCGAAGCAACTCCAAGCTCCGAGCGCAAGAGGATGAAACGTGACTCATTGAGGCCTTTGGTCAAAATGTTTGCAATCATCTGGTCACTTGGACAGTGTTCAACCATAATGGTTCCTTTGCGTACTTCATACCTGACATAATGATAATGGACAGCAATGTGCTTTGACTTATTATGTTGAACATAGTCTTTTGCAAGACTAATAGAACTTTGGTTGTCACACCGCAAGGGTGTGCTAGAAAGAGGAGAGTGACCAATATCAACCAGCATTTGTCGAAGCCAAATCAACTCACGAGCTGCAAGTGATGCCACAACATATTCTGACTTAGTCGTAGAAACTGCAACACAACGTTGTTTCTTGCTAGTCCAAGAAACAAGACAACCATTTATAAAGAAGAAATTTCCACTAGTAGATCGCATAGATAAATGTGAGCTTGCCCAGTTTGCATCTGTGTAACCCAAAAGAGAAAGAGATTGCATAGAATCCGATGTGAGTTGTCGTCGATAGACTAAACCAAAATCTGTAGTGCCTTTCAAGTATTTCAACACACGCTTTGCAGCAGACCAATGCTTAAGAGAAGGACATGCAAGATGTTGTCCAAGATAATTAGAAACAAACAGAATATCAGGACGAGTGTTCATGCCAACAAACTGAAGACATCCAATCAAGTTCGCATAAGGTTGATTTGTGACAAGTTGACCGCCATTGTCAGAAGTGTTCTTCGTAGAGCTCGCAAGACAAGGTGTGTTGGCTGAATGTGCAGATTCCATACCAAATTTTTGAATAGTATCTACAATAAACTTTGACTGTCGAAGGAATAAAATACCTTTTGTACGGTTCCGTTGGATTTGAATGCCAAGACACGAGTGAATCTCTCCAAGATCCACCATATCAAATGCAGAAGACAATAACTTTTTCACTTGCTGAAGAAATCCCAAATCATTGGAAACAAGGATGGTATCATCCACATAAAGAGCAAGAATCACAAAACTTGTACCTTGGCGTTTTATGTATAAGTTGGGGTCTGACGAGCAAGAGATGAATCCTTTAGAGGTGAGAAAAAGATCAAATTTTGTATACCAGGCTCGCGAAGCTTGTTTGAGACCATATAGTGCCTTATGGAGTTGAGCAACAAGGTCTTCTTTACTTGGAATAACAAAACCTTCTGGTTGTTCCATATAAATTTCCTCTTCCAAGTCACCATTAAGAAAAGCAGTTCGCACATCCATTTGATGAGCTTCTAAATCAAATTGAACAGCAAATGCCAATAAAACTCGAACACTTGTAATGCGAACAACTGGTGAAAAAGTCTCTTGATAATCAACACCAACTACTTGGGAGTAACCTTTTGCAACTAAACGCGCCTTGAACTTGTCAAAAGATCCATTTGCTTTTACTTTTGTCTTATACACCCACTTACATTTAATAGCTGTACGACCAGGAGGTAATTCAGTTAGTATCCATGTACCTTTAGAGATAAGAGAATCGTACTCTGCTTCCATAGCCTCTTGCCGTTGATCCTTTTGTGGTGAAGAGATAGCTTCATCATAAGTAATGGGATCTTCGGAAGTAGAAAAAGCATTATCAGCAATATCGTCATTATAAACATGACATGAGCCATGTTCAAAATCAATAGGCAGATCAACAAAAATATCAATATCATCATTGGCAACATTCGGAATGGATGGTTGTGAAGAGGAAAGTTGCTCTATAGGAAGAGTTTCATCTTCTGAAAGAAATGGAAAAGCTTGAAGCAATGATTTAGTATCATCAGAATCATCCATGGACCATGAGCCTCCCATAAGCTGTTCGTTAAAAGTAGCATCACGATTCACAATTACTTTCTTGGAGGAAGGGTCATAGAATTTGTAGCCTTTGGAAGTGTCAGAATATCCAATAAAAATAACTTTAAGACCAGGAGAATCAAGCTTTGTTCGTGTTTCTTTGGGAACATGAATATAAGCAATACATCCAAAGGTTCGAAAATGAGATACAAAAGGAATGTCACTTGTCCATGCTGTGATGGGTAGCTTACCAGAGGGTGCAGTAGTAGGAAGATGATTCTGAATAAATACTGCTGTCAAAGTAGCTTCAACCCAAAAAACACGAGATAAGCCAGAATGAATCAGCATACATCTTACAGCATTGAGAATAGTGCAATTCTTTCGTTCAGCAACACCGTTCTGTTGAGGCGAATACGGAATAGTGTGTTCATGATGAATTCCACTGTCAGCACAGTAACTCACAAACTCTCGAGAAACATATTCGCCTCCATTGTCACTACGAAGCTTCTTAAGGCGACGACCAGTTTGAAGTTCCGCAGCCTTGTGAAATTGTTTGAAAACAGATAAGGCTTCAGATTTTTGTCTAAGTAGAAATACAATCGTATACCTTGAGAAATCATCAATGAAAGTAATGAAGTAGCGATATTGTGATCTCGAAGAAGGTAGAGGTCCACATATACCAGTATGAACAAGATCCAATATGTCATGAGAATGAGTTGTATTTGAAAGAGGAAAGGGTTTGCAATTGTGTTTCCCAAGAGCACAAAATTCACAAATTCCCATATGAGGGTGGGCTTTAAGATCCATGCCATGAACAAGATCACGACGTTGAAGATCAAGAAGTTTTGAGAAATCAGCATGAACAAAATGGTGATGCCATACTTTGCAATCATGATCACCTGGAGCAGTGACAACATTTGCTACAGCATCGTTGAGAGAGAGTTCAAACAAATTACCATTTCGAGGAGCAGTGGCTATAGACTATCCATCTTTCTCAATTCAGCATTTGGTATGATCAAATCCAACAAACAGACCAAGATCAACAAGTCTAGCAACTGAAAGAAGATTACGTTGAAGATCTGGTACATGTAATACTCCTCGCAAAATTCGAGTGGAAGAAGATAAGGTACCAAGATATAAGTCTCCAATACCCTTTACTTGACAAGTAGTATCATCAGCAAGATAAACAATACGTTGAACTGGCAGTGGATGATAGTTATGGAGCCACTTAGACTGATATGTCATATTTCCTGTAGCACCAGAATATAAAAAGTGATCCATCGCGTACATGAAGTATTCTGTCTGGAGCAACTGAACATAGGACGCAGCTTGTTTCTGGTACAATGTCGTTTCGATGTTCAGTAGCATATGATCTATTCCGATCTGTGTCGAATCGACGCTTATAGCACATATGAGTGGGATGATCAGATCGTCCACAATATTCACAAGAAGAAGAAGAAGAGTCTCTAGATAAACGTGGTTGTTTTGTGGTAATATTGTGTTCTTCATCATATTGACGTACCCAACAATCATCTTCAGTATCGCCATTTCTGTTGCAGTAAGAACATTGCTTATTAGGAAATTTGAGATGAGAGAAAATATTACCGCGACGGCCACCTCTGCGGTTTCCTCGTTGAAATGGACGCCTTCGAGCATAAAAAGCCCGTTCCATCTGTTGTGACTCAGTCTCCTCGTGTGAAATCATAGCTGTATCATGACTAGCATTACAACGTTCTTGACATTGAGAGTATTCAATTAAAGACATGCAGGCTTGGTCGAAATCAAGACCATCTTTATTAGAGAGAATAGTAACAATGTTATCATAAGAAGAGTCCTTCACCGTATCAAGGAGAAGTGTAATCAGTTGCTTTTGTGGAACAGGATCACCGGCAGCAGCAAGTTGATTAATAATAGATTTGAAAGATTCAATATGTCCCGTCATGGCAGTACCAACTTCATATTGTAACTTGTTAAGCAACCCTCTCAAATAAAGTATTTCTGTGACAGATTTCTTCTGAAAGTTTGCAATAAGGTACTTCCATACGTCGTGGAAAGTAGGCAGTTCATACATATCAAGCAAAAGGGAATCAGTAAGACCAGAAAGAATATACCGACGAGCTGCTTTATCACGTCGTTGCCAATTCGTATAGGCAACATTCCAATCTTCAAATATAGGTCCTTCAATGATAAGCACGTTATCATTATCCGTATCAACAGGCTGAGGCGGACAAACACGATTTCCAAGAACAACATCGGAGAGTTCATCGCCTTCAAGAATTAACAACACCTTTGCTTTCCAGCCTGGAAAACCTTGACCTTGGAAAGGAGGAACAGAACGCTGGCTAGAAGGAAAGCCGTTGACGAGAATATTCATAGCCATATCTTGTTGCGAGAAGACGTATAAGATAAGATCGCAGAATTTGCACACCATATATGGTGAAGGCCGCAATTGAGAATGAGAGAGATATGAGGATTGCCTTCTGTCAACGATAAACGTAAGAAGGATGCTCAAGGAACTTCCAAAGATGTGAGAGACGTCACCCAAAAAGGGCAGGGTAAAGGAGACGTTAATAATAAAAGAGTCCTCAAAATAGAGTGGCGTGAGACGCAAGATTGACGGCCACAATACGAATAGCAAAAAGCTAAATCTTCTCGAAAAAGTTAACGCCAAAATAAGAAAAACGATCGCGGACGCTTCACGAAGAAGTAGGACGAAGAAAGCTGCGTCAAGCTCAATTGCAGTAAAAACAACATAACTTTCTGCTGCGAACTCCGATTGACACAAACCTAGAACTCAAATCGAAGAGCTTGAGGAGACGAACAAGTTTGCGCTACGCTCCATTATGCTTTTCCCGTTTCTCCAAATTTTGAGCAGAACAGCAAGAAAAATTGAGATGAAGTTCAGGGTGTCATCAACAAGAAAACGTAATCAACGATTAGATTGATTAGCAATAAACGTCACACAAAACACTAATCATATTCTTCTTAACACAAAACAACCACAGTTAACAAAAATCGATGCTCAAAAATAAAATTTGTAGCAATTTTTGAATCTTACATGCAAATCGCATACACATACTGTTTTGTCACCATGAATTGAATCGGCGCATGATCGTTACTGCTTTGATACCATGTTGAGATGTAGAGAGAAAGAGAGAGAGACGAGACAAGAGACACACTATATACGCTCCCAAAGACTGATTCATATTGAGGACAAGATACAAATATATAGGTGAGACCAAGTTGAGTAGAGTGAGCCATATATAGCTCCAACACCCCTAGGATTACATCCTCGTGCTTGAGAGGAGTGATAAAGAAGTCCTCCTTGTCCACATAGCTGTGGACATGGAGCCTCAATTTCCCAATTAAGAGAGTGATTGAGGCTTCTTGCCCCTTGAAAGAACCATCAGCATCTAGGACATCTCCCATCTCATAGGCTTGGATGCCTAGCTTGGTGTCCAACTTTGTGGATATGAAATTGTGAGTAGAACTAGGGTCAAAGTGAATGAAAGCATCATGTTCTCTTATGTTTCCTCGAGCATGGCATAGAGGAGATCCTTTGTGGTGAGCATCCTCTTCTTGGATTTCGACCAAGTTAGCTCTAGGAGGCTCATTTTGTGGATTCTTGTGGGGACAAGCACGATAGGCATGCCCTTGTTCCCTGCACTTAAACATCAGTTATCTTTATGATAATGCTCTAGCTCTTCTCGAGAGAGCTTATTTTTGCCTTTATAAACTCCCTTCTCGTTGGATTTGTTGTTGTTGGCATTTCCTTTAGGAGACTTTTGGACATTGTCCTTTCCCTTAGGCTTGTTACGGTCCTTGTTTTCCATGGGCTTAGGATTTCTCTTAGCCCCTTGTTGGAAATTGATCGGTGAAGCCACAATGGTATGTTGTATGACTGCAGATATGGTGCGTGGACTTTGGGAGTTGACGTACTCCACCATATCTTCAGTTAAACCCGCACAATTTTTTTGTTTTTTCTCTCTAAAATCTACTTTTTTGAAGATAGTGGTTTTGAGATGTAAATCCCAAAACTTGTCTACATATTTCTGGATAGATTTGTAGGGAGAGAGCTTCAAGCTTTGCCATTCGGTGAGTACATTTTCTTTGGCATCGGTATCCAAAGATTGCTTCATAATGGAAGCTCTTTAATCTTTTCATGTTCATGGAGCTTCACCGTTTGCTTCTAGGCTAGACCACCATTGCTTGTTGGACTTTTGAAAATGCATAGCTACATGGTGTAGCTTAGAGGACTCCGTAAAGCCCTCATCTCCAGATGCCGCATTGAATTGTTGGATGAAGGACAAGGCTTTGTCTGTAGCACCAAAGGTGCCATTGTAGGTAAGGAAAGAGATGTTCTTTCCTCTTTGTACTTTTTGAGCTTGGACGACCCCTTCCACGCAGCATAGGATCTCCTATGGCCTCTTCTTTTAGGTGGTTCAAGAGCTGCACTATCAGAGTATGAGGAGGATGGAGAAGAGGATGACCTCTTTCTTGCCTTTTTCTTCCCTTCTTCCTCCTATCTGCACATCACTTTCTTCAGAAGAGGAAGAGAATGAAGAAGATGGGGATGAGGGTGACATCTTCTCACCTTTTTCTTCTCTTGTTTTCTCTTGTCCTCTTTGAATTATGGTGCAGAGAAGTATGCGATGGTCTTCTCCGTTTAGAGGGTGTTGGAGAGCATGTTGCCCACCGTCTTTGTGGAGCCATCTCCATCGAGGTGGCAAGAGACTCACTTCTTTCTTGTTCTTTTGGTGGGGGCTCTACCATTGAAACTTGAGCTCTCCTTTGGGAAGGAGATGCGTTGTCAAGTAGTAGATTTTTGAGCCCTTCGTATGGATCCTCTTCTTCTTTCCTTATTGGAGAGAGGACTCTTTTGGAAGTCTTACAAGGAGGCTTCCTAGGTACTCTCTCTTCTTGGTGGGGAGTTTGGAGAATCCCATAAGTACATAGCTGCCCTTGCACTTCACCTTGGAGGGATGGATTGCCCATGGCTTGTTGAAGCCTAGTAACAAGGTAATTAACAAGCATAGGGGCATCATTAGTAGCATGTTCATTAGCAAAATCAAAGATATCAACATTAATTTAACTCTCTTTACTATTGTGAGCCATTCTAACAAATTTTAGGTGTAAAATTTTTAAGTGTACTGCACTTCAAGCCCTAGTTGCTACTCCTTTTAATCCTTTAGAAAAGCACTCAGGCTCTCGTTCCTCTCGCTCGAATATCATTAATTTCAAGGAATAGAAGAGAGGGTCTTTCACCACCAAAACAGCACGTCTCCTGTCAGGATTCTAATAGCTCAATAGTGGTTAAGCCGTAGGAAAATAAGCCATAGGCAAGCCCCGTAGGACTGCACTATTAAGACCATAGCTCTCACGATGGTGCCCCGTTATTTGCACAAAGCAGGCACACTGCAAGGCTGAAAAATCCCTATTCTACTTACTCAATTGCAATTAATAATACCAACCATTTATAGTTATCTTGAGGACCTCTCTTCTTGAGCAAGAAAAGAGAAACCAATAGCTCTGATACCAATGTAACATTTCATGGTCTAGTAGCTTGTGTATAGTGGAAAATAACTTAGATATAGTGAGCATTTCATTAAGAATAGATTCTGAATGAGCATAGCAAGAGTGCTTGGATGGAGAGAGCAACAAACACATAACACCTAGTTAGATAGTCATGAACAATACTCCAAAAAGAGAGAGAACTTAAGCTATTGACAACAGTTGAGGATCGAATTTTCATGAAGCCGATCCCCCATCCAAAAGGCTTTGTATTATAGGTTTCCCCCATCAAGGGAGACATTTTACAATACAATACTTTGTGTTCCTTGAATAACTTGCTGGTGCAATGAAGATGGAAGCTTCAAGCACCAAGATTACACTTGAAAAACACAACATCAATTCCCCCACGGTCTCAGACCCAAGACCTCACACACCTTCGAAGATGGTGAGAGCTAGCGGGGTATGAGAGTAGATCTAGAGGAAGAATAAGTATTCTTACAAGAAAGAAGTATTTCTCCTCACATAATCACTCTTAATAGCTTAGCATAGCTTAGTAATTAGCATGGTAGAGGAGATGAGCATGCATTGGAGCTTTGCTCTTGGTTGGATTTGCATCACAAAGCCAAGAGTTGTTGGTGTAGGCCTCTCTTCTCACAAGATTGGAGTAGATGATAAGCTTTCCATTACAGTTTGAGAAGGAGATAGTCTTCTTTACTTCACACATGAGTTTGTGTGAGTGTGTGTGTGTGTGATAATACCTTGCAAAAATCAGCCCCTTCTCTCTCTTGGTCGACCCCTCTTGCTATTTCCTCTTGGTGGCCCCTCATTGGCGCATGCCAAGCTTAGCCAATAGGAAATTAGAAACATAATTTCGAGCCTTGTGACATGTGTCCCCCTTTCCTCTTTTGTGAGAGCTTTAGGTATTTAAATAATTCAATTAAACTCTCATTGGACCTCTTAGTCTTCTGCCAAATAGGAATCAAGCAATCCATTGGGTTGTTAAATGCTCATTTGACCCCTTAGTAGACTGTCCAATAGTCTTCTAGAGAGATTAATTTCTATTGGTTCTTTTATCAAGTTTTCTTAAATGAATTAAACTAAATTTACTCTAGACTAATTCTTATTAGTCCACCTCTATGGCCATATAATAGGGTTTGAATGCACCTTGGGGAAAGTGGGCTAGGAACCTCACATGTGTCCACTATGACCTTTGTGTAAAGGGAAGCTTTGAGTGTGTGTGTTTATGTATGAAAATCCCCTACAAAAATGGCTCGCCCCCTTCTTGATAGGGATGTGGGAAGACTTTTGAGTCTTCCCACAAGCATCCAAATTTCCTTAAGGCTATTTCATTAAATTTTGGAACCTAAGCTTTCTGGAAGTCTTAATGGGCTAAACCCTACGGTCTTTGAAGCACCATTCATGCACATTGCTCTTTTGTAGATGGTCCCTCTTTGGATCCCTTGGATCCCTATTGAGACCGGTCTATCAGCCTTACCAATATTGTTACTTTTTCTCCCCTGGTACTTCCCCATATTAAATGATCAATTTAACATGAGAAAATCATTTAGGATAAATAGATTTTAGTTATTATGACAGAATCAATGCCTTGTATGTATGAAAATGGCTTTGATAATTCTATTTGTTCATAGTTGCATCTATCTTTATCAAGGATTTGTTCATAGTTGCATAGTTGCAACTATTTGTTCATAGTTGCATCTATCTTTATCAAGGATTTGTTCATAGTTGCATAGTTGCAACTATTTGTTCATAGTTGCATCTAGCTTTATCAAGGATTTTCAAGAATCTTGACATTCTTTATCAAGCCACCTTTTGCACGATCTACCTTTGTTGATACCATGGAGATGCTTTATGGCAAAGAATTATTTAGCAAAAGAACATCTAACTCTCTTGAAATCTTCCCACTAAGTTTCCAATGGTGCATCATATTGAATGGCAAAGAATTCTTTGGCAAAAGAACATCTAACTCTCTTGAAATCTTCCCACTTAGTTTCCAATGGTGCATCATATTGAAGCCTTGTCATTTGTAACTTTTTCTCAACCATTTCAATATACATTGGTACCCATTTCAAATCCATACAAAGAGATAAATTCCTTTTCCTTTAGCTAATATTTTCATGCTTAATTTTTTCTCCATATATAAGTTCGAATGTATAAGATCTAATGGTTTGATTCCATGGTTCATTGGCCAAGCATAAAACTCTTTATGCGATACATGATGGCTTTGGAGAGTATCATATAGTTAGTCACCCTATTCGTATTGTGTTTTCTACATGTAAATACATCAATTCCACTCTATAAAGATAACCATTGGCATTGAGAATACACATGCTATTGCACATGTAAAAAATTAACTTCGATAGTGATGTGGTCATTTCTCATTTATTGAAGTAATACAAGTGAACTTCCTTGAAATGTTGACATATTAAATTTTTGAGTATCATGCTGCAATGTTTTTGTGTGGGCATTCATATCCCCAAAGATACTGAGATTACCTTTTCCTTTTAAGCAATGTCCTCCTCTTAATAAAAAAATGGCTAATCTCTATCCATGCAAGCATAAAAGGGGGAATCATGATGAGGAGTGTACAAACCGCCAACAAAAATGGGTGCTTTCATAATTTTCAGCCATACAAAACATTGGTGCTTATCATATTTCACATTTGATACAAAATCATTAAGTGCTTTCTTAATCATACATACTACCCCTCCTTCACCTCTTTGTTGCTTGAGATTCTTTGACCACATCAATAAATGTTCATTCTAATCATACAATCTGTTATCCTTTGTGCATCATGCATGCTTCCAAGTTTCAACAACAAGTACAACAACAACTTTGCTTGTTAGTTTTTCTATGCCAACCTCTGCACTCCATGGGTATCCATTGCATTTCCATAAGCATACTTTCAATTATAACTCAACCCAAGTCTTGTTTGTGTATATGTTTTTCATATTGCATACATCACGAATCATGGTGACAAATTGCTCCTCTTTCAATACATGGTTATACTTCACTTTGCTCATGTGCTCCTTCAAAGCATTCATGTCATAAAAACTAATATCTAATTCTCCCAAATGATTTTCTCATGTTAAACCGATCATTTAATACGGGGAGGTACTAGGGGAGTAAAAGCTAGAATATTAGTAAGGCTTCTAGACCGGTCTAAGTAGGGATCCGAAGGAGGGAAAATAGGGATCCAAAGGGAGACAGTTTGCAAAAGAGCAATGTGCATCAATAGAGCTTAAAAGACCTAAGTTTTAGCTCCATTAAGACTTCCATAGGCTAAGGTTCCAAAATCTAATTAAAAACTCCAATGTCCAAAAGTGGGGAATATTGGATCACACACACTCACAAGCTCTCCCTTTACACAAACGAAATAATGGACACAAGGCAGGATCCTAGGCATAAGAAGGAGGGGGCAAGCCCTAAAGGTAGGGGAAGAGAGAGAAACACACACACACATACACATTCCCAAGCTCTCCCTTTACACAAAGGGAATAATGAACACATGGCAGGCTCCTAGCCCAGATGCCCCCAATCTCCCCTTAAATCCTATTGGATGGCCATTGAGGTGGACCAATGAGAACCTAGACTAGAGTAAAATTAGTCTAATCAATTTAAAAATGCTTGATAAAAGAACCAATAGATATTAAGCTCCCTAGAAGACTATTGGAGAGTCTATCAAGGGGTCCAATGAGCATCCAACAACCGAATGGCTTTCTTGATTCCTATTGTCCAGAATACTAAAAGGTCCAATGAGAGTTTAAATAAATTATTTTAATTACGTAAATCTCTCACAAAAGGGGAAAGGGGGACACTTGTCACAAGACTAGCAACTATGCTTCTTAATTGCTATTGGCCAAGCTCTGTAGGAGCCAATGGGAAGCCAACAAGAGCAAATGGGAAGAGGGGTCAACCAAGAAGAGAGAGAGTTGTCATTTTTAGGCTAACTAATTTTGCTACACACACACACACACACACGCAACTCATGTGTTGAGCAAGAAATTCATCTCCTTCTCCAAGCATCGAGAAGTAGAGGCCTACACCAATAACTCTTTGCTATGGAATGCAAATCCAACCAAGAGCCAAGCTTAAATGGCATGCTCATCTTCTGTACCATGCTAAGCTATGCTATAATAGTGATTATGTGAGGAGAATACTTCTTTCTTGTAAGATAAATCTTCTTCCTCTTCATCTTTCCTCATTCCCTGCTAGCTCTCACCATCTTTGAAGGTGTGTGAGGTCTTGGGACCGAGGCTAGGCCCACTAGGTGTTTTTTCCAAGCATAATTTGGTGCATGAAGCTTCCATCTTCATTGCACCAATGAGTTTTTTCAAGAAACACAAAGATTGTATTGTAAAAAAGCCTCCCTTGATGGGAGAAGCTATAATACAAAGCCTTTTTGGAGGGGGGACCAACTCCATGTAAATTTGGTCCTCAACTTTTGTCAATTGTTCTACTTCTCTCTCTTTTCGAGTATTGTCTATGCCAAACTAGCTAGGTGTAGTTGTTATGTTGCTTTCTCCAACCAAGTACTCTCTCTATGCTCATTAGGAACTTGTTCTTAATGAGATGCTCACTATATTATCATTTTTCTGCTACAGACAAGTTATTAGTGCATTAAATGTTACAATTAAAATCCATAAAAGATTGTGTTTACACTCTTTCATTTTCCTCTTCAAGTTGCATCAAATATGTTTTTTGCATCTCAAGAGTCCTCTTGATATGATCATTTTCAATAACAAAAACCCTTAGTGTGCCATTTTTCATTGCAACTGCTTGTAATTCTTTACTTTTCTTGTTTACAAAAATCTCTTGCAATGATTTCATGGTTTTTGATGTAGTTGGTGGAGTAGTTGTGTTTCTATATCCATAGTTAGGAGATTTTGTATATTTTTTATGAGAGTTAACTGCATTAAACCTATTCACTTCAAAAAAAAAATCTACAAAAAGGCCTTCCATTCTCTTGTTTTTACGTCAATGCGTAGATGCCACCAGGCTCTTTGATTGAGGCTATAGATAATCCAAATCAAAGTTTTGATGAAGAAAATGTGATCACCAGAGCCCCATGCACACAAAATGCTTTCCTCATGAGCATGAAATGCTTGTAGAAATCTCAGTAGGGAGATAGAAATGTGTGTGTAGATGTGCAAAGGCCCTGTATGCACAATGTGCACTAGCATGCAAGCATGAACTACATGTTGTAATATTAGTACGTGTTTTGTATACCAATGTACAACTGAAATGCCTTGTAATTCCATTGTGAATTAGCACATACTACCTTTTGAACTGAATAGAATAACTAATTTTTGTCCATTTTCTTTGTTTGACTCAAGTGTGTTTAAATTGGTGTTTCAAATTTATCACAAAAGCTAGGAATGTATAAGATGTGCTTATTTGCTTTTCCATATTCTATTGAACGTGTACACACCAATGCAAGAAATGATGATGCTGAAGGTTTCCCTTGAATGATGTGAGCTATGCCATTGCATGGGAAAAGGCCCAAACAAAAAGACCAAGCGGCTCAAATTGGGCCATTGCATGGGCAAAGGTGCAAACGTAGCTTATCTAAAAGGCCAGGCGGCTCAAAAGAGAGAGACATGAGTCCAAGAAGTTCCTGGAGTGCTTGATTATGCACGAGAGGAAAATTGAAGAATGGCATTTGATCAAAGAAGAAAAAACGAAGCCCAATGGAGGAAATCAAACGGACAATGAAAAATGGAGGCTGACCTAGAAGCTGAGAGGCACAAGAAAGAACGGCTAGAGAGGGAGAGAGTGGAGAGGGAAATATTAGAGCATCTCAGGCGGGGGAGGAAGCAAAGGTTCAAAAGAAAGATAAATCAAAGGTCAATTACAAACGCTGTGAAAAAGTAAACAATCAAAACCCGAGCAAAAATAAAAAACCTTTTGTGAGCTTGACTTTCAAACCCTAGCAAACAACTTGTTGTAAACTCAATTAACTAATGCAATGATGGGAATCGCCCTTTTAATATACAAAATTTCACATCATGGTTGTGATGTTTTTGAGGGAAGACCTATGTAGCCTACTAGCAGGTTTGCTTCTTTCTTCCTTTTGTAGGTGCTTTTGCATAGAAATCACCTTTTTAGTAGTAGAAACCACCCATGGAGTTGTAGAAACCATTCTTGCATTGGTCCAAGCCACCTTGGACCTATTGAAAATGATCCTTGGAATAAGAAACCATAAGCTAGGGATCATTAGAAATCACAAGAAGACCTGCAAGAAACCACAATAACCAATTGCTATAAAGTAGATCATGTTCTTCCTTGCCATGACCTAAGCAAAAGAAGTTCCATAGCATTTCAGTACATGTGAGTTGTTTGTATTGCACAAGAAAGTAAAATGGTCGCTTTGCCTTGAATTGGAATGTTGCTTTGTCTAACCACACCCAATGATACTTTGGTGACAACCCTTGTTCTTTCAACGATTTGTGATGTAGCAGTAACCAATGTTGAACAAACAATTTATCATGCTTTTTTTCCATTAGATATATAGAATGAAAAACCTTTTTTTCCACACCATTGACCTTGAAGTGGTTTATATGCACCTAGAATTGTGACCTGGAACCTAGAAGGAGTGCCGATGCATGAACTGGATTTCATTTTTCTCTTTGAAAGTGTAATACAATGATGGAAACAGATGTATTAGGGGCTGAAAATAGTGGAAGAGACTCCTTTCCATCTACAACTGAAATTTTATTTAATGAACTTCTAAAGGTGCATATGAAACATCATTAGCAAGAGGATGGGGTCTAGGAGGGCCTCTTTATTTTCCATGAGCTTATGGAGGGGATTAACATTTTGACAAATAGGTGTACTCCATGTGTGCAAGAATGGTGGGTGTGTAAGAGATGTGTGAGAGTGAGTGGTCAAAGGATGTACTTCCCCCCCAAAAAGGAGGTGGATACTTAAAAAAAATAAAATTGATCATCCATAACTCCCACACATGATCTCCGATTTGAGCGGAGATCATAGATCTACAATCTATGCATGTAGCTCTTTCCATAGATATGCTACATGATATGGTTTTACTCGCTCAATTTTAAATTCCATTTTGGGGGAAAATTTTGAATTCAAATAAACTAGCCATAGATATGCTACATGATATGGTTTTACTCGCTCAATTTTTGAATTCCATTTTGCCTGTTTGAATTCAAAAGCCGTCCTTTGATTGTTTCCTTAATACTAAATCTTTGACTTCCTTGAATTGCAAAATAAATAGGCCCTCCTAGACCCCATCTCTTCCTAATGTATGGAGAAGCTCACTGCAGAGTAGCTTCCTGTCATAATAATCAATATCTAATTCTCCTAAATGATTTTCTCATATTAAACTGATCATTTAATGTGGGGAAGGCCAGGGGAGAAAAAGCTAGAATATTGGTTAAGCTAGCAGACCGGCCACAGTAGGGATCCAAAGCAGGGAAAATAGGGATCTAAAGGGGGGGGCCATCTGCAAAAGAGCCATGTGCAACAATGGGCTAAAAAGACCCTAAGGTTCAGCCCATTAAGACTTCCAAAATGCTAAGGTTCCAAAATTCAAAGGTTGTGTCCAAAGGTCAACCCTAGGGAAAATTGGATGCTTTGTGTGTGCCCTAAAAGTCTTTGCATATCCCTACATGGGAGGGGGCGAGCCCTAAAGGTAGGGGATGAGAGAGAAAGCCACACACACACACAGGCTCCCTTTACACAAAGGGAATGAGGGACACATGTCAGCTCCCTAGGCCAGATGCCCACAAGGTGTGCCCAATTTCTATTGGATGACCCTTGAAGTGGACCAATGAGAATTTAGCTAGAGTAAATCTAGTTTAATTAATTTAAAAACATCTAATAAAAGAAACCAATGAGAATTAAGTCTCCTAGAAGACTATTGGGCAGTCTCCCAAGGGGTCCAATGAGCATTCAGGAGCCCCATGGCTTGCCTGATTCCTATTGGCCAGGAGGCCAAGGGGTCCAATGAGAGTTTAGTTTAATTATTTAATTACTTAAAGCTCTCACAAAAGGGGAAAGGGGGACACATGTCAGAAGGCTATCTCTTATGCTGCTTAACACCCATTGGCTTGACTTGGGGAGGGCCAATGAGGCAAAAGCCAGACCAAATTAGCAGCAAGGGCTCGCCCAAGAGAGAGAGGGGGCTGATTTTTGCAAGGCATTATCACACATACAATCACAGAAGCTCATGTGTGAAGAAAGAACACTCTATCTCCTCCCAAGCTTTAATGGAGAGCTCATCACCTACTCCAAGCTTGTGAGATAGAAGCCTACATCAACACTCTCTTGGCATGTGGATGCAAATCCAACCAAGAGCCAAGCTTCAATGCATGCTCATCTTCTCTACCAAGCTAATTACTAAGCTAAGCTATGCTAATATGAGTGATTATGTGAGGAGATGTACATCTTTCTCGTAAGATACTCCTTCTTCCTCTCAATCTACTCTCATACCTTGCTAGCTCTCACCATTTTCGAAGGTGTGTGAGGTCTTGGGTCTGAGAACGGGGATAATTCAAGTTGTGTTTGATTAAGTGTTTTGCTTAGTGCATGAAGCTTCCATCTTCATTGCACTAGCTAGTCTCGAAGGAACACAAAGAATTGTATTGTACAATGTCTCTCTTAATGGGAGAAACCATAATACAAAGCCTTTTGGAGGGGGGACCGGCTCCATGCAAATCCAGTCCTCAACTGTTGTCAATAGCTTAATTTCTCTCTCTTTTGAAAGTATTGTTGATGCTATCTAACTAGGTGTTATGCTTTTTGTTGCTCTCTCCACCCAAGCACTCTTGTAATTCTCATCAGGAATCTATTCTAATGAAATGCCCACTATGTTCATGCTAATTTCCGCTACACATAAGTTATTAGGCCATTAAATGATACATTGGTATCAGAGCTCAAGGTTTCTCTTTTCTTGCTCAAGAAGGGAGGTCCTCAAGCTAGCTACAAATGGTTGGTATTATTAATTGCCTGTGAGTAAGTAGAATAGGGATTTTTCAGCCTTGCAGTGCGCCTGCCTTTGTGCAGTTAACGGGGCATCACCGTCGAGAGCTATGGTCTTAATAGTGGAGTCCTATGGGGCTTGCCTACGGCTTAACCACTATTGAGCTATTAGAAGCTTGAGAGGAGCCGGTACTGTTTTGGTGTCGAAAGACCCTCTCTTCTATTCCTTGCAATTAATGGTATTCGAGCTGCGGGTACAGTAGCTTGAGTGCTTTTTCTAAAGGGGTACAGAGGAGTAGCAATTAGGGCTTGAAGTGCCAAAGTACACCTAAAAAGTTTACACCTAAAAGTTGTTAGAATGGCTGACAATAGTAAAGAGAGTGAAATTAATGTTGATAACTTTGATTTTGCTCATGAGCAAGCTACTAATGATGCTTCAATGCTTGTTAACTATCTTGTTTCTAGGCTTCAACAAGCCATGGGCAATCCATCTCTCCAAAGTGAAGTGCAACGGCAGCTTCGTGCTCATGGGATTCTCCAAGCTCATCACCATGACGAGAGAACACCTAGGAAGCCTCCTTGTGAGACTAACAAAAGAGGTCTCTCTCCGATTCGGGAAGAAGAAGAGAACCCATATGAAGGGCTCAAGAATTTACTTCTTGATGATACATCTCCTTTCCAAAGGAGAACTCAAGAGCCTCCACCGAAGGAACGAGAAAGAAGCAAGTCTCCCGCCACCTCGGCGGAGATGGCTCCACGAAGACGGCGGGCTAAACGCTCTCCATCACCACCAAAGCGGAGAAGACCATCATATTCTTCTCCCCACCAAAATTCAAAGAGGGATGATAAAAAGCAAGAGAAGAAAAAGGCGAGAAAGAGGACACCCTCTTCTCCATCTTCTTCATCCTCTTCCTCTTATGAAAACTATGGTGAAGATGACAAAGATCAAGACAAGACAAAGGCGAGAAAGAGGTCACCCTCTTCTCCACCTTCTTCAAATTCTTCACCCTCTGAAGAAAGTGATGGTGCAACCTTTGAACCATCAAAAAGAAGAGGCCATAGGAAATCCTATGCCGCATGGAAGAGGTCGTCCAAGTTGAAGAAATTCAAAGAGGGAGGGAAGAGTATCTCTTTCCTTACCTATGATGGTACCTTTGGTGCTAGGGACAAAGTCTTGGCCTTTATCCAGCAATTCAATGCGGCGTTTGGAGATGAGGGCTTCACGGAGTCCTCTAAGCTACGCCATGTAGCTATGCATTTTCAAAAGTCCGTCAGACAATGGTGGTCTAGCCTACGAGCCAACGGTGAAGCTCCACGAACATGGAAAGCTTTAAGAGATTCCATTATGAAGTAGTTTTTGGCCACCGATGCCAAAGACAAAGTACTCACTGAATGGCAAAGCTTAAAGCTCTCTCCCAATGAATCCATCCACAAATATGTAGACAAGTTTTGGGACCTACAACTCAAAGCCACTGTCTTCAAAAGGTTGGATTTTGGAGAGCAAAAGCAACAATTTTGTGCGGGCTTAACCGAAGAAATGGCGGAGTATGTCAACTCCCAAAGACCACGTACCATATCGGCGGTAATACACCACACTATGGTCGCCTCTCGAATCAATTTCCAAACGGTGGCAAAAAGAAATAATAAGCCCCCGGAAAACAAGGGTTCCAATGAGCCTAAGGGGAAGGACAATGTCCAAAAGTCTCCTAAGGGCAACTCCAACAAAGCTAAAGAGAAGGGAGTTTACAAAGGTAAGAATAAACTCTCTCCTGAAGAGCTTGAGCGTTATCGTAAGGATAACCGGTGCTTCAAGTGCGGCGAACAAGGGCATGCGTACCGCGCTTGTCCCCAAAAGAACAACCGCCAAGATCCTCCTAGAGCTTCCTTGGTTGAAATCCAAGAGGAGGAGACTCACCAAACTCACCACAAAGGATCTCCTCTATGCCATGCTTGGGGAAAGGTAAGAGAACATGATGCTTTTATTCTCTTTGACCCTGGTTCTACTCACAATTTTATATCTATGGAGTTAGCCACCAAGCTAGGCATACAATCCTACGAGATGGGAGATGTCCTATCCGTAGACAGTGCCTTCAAGGGACAAGAAGCTTCAGTCACTCCCTTAATGGGGAAATTGAGGCTTCATGTCCAAGGCTATGTGGACAAAGAGGACTTCTTTATCTCTCCTCTCAAGCATGAGGATGTAATCCTAGGGGCACCATGGTTTGACCGCCTGGCTGCCGATGTTAAATTTCCTGAAAGGAGAATCTCCTTTAAGTTCAGGGAAAAAGACATGTATATAGATGCTAAGGAAATGGGTAACACCATCCCCATTGTACATACACCAGCTTTCAACAAGTCAATAAAGAGCTCTATTTCCGTGTACATGATTTTTGTTAAAGACTCTCAAAATGAACCTAATGCTTTAGCAAAAGAAAATAAAAGCAACCAAAAGGAATTAGAGTTATCCAATTTTCTCAAGGGGTTTAAAGATGTTTTTATTGACGACATCCCTTGTCAACTACCTCCTAAACGAGGTAATGATGACCATGCAATTGAACTTCTTCCAGGAAGTTCACCGCCTAATAAACCTCCTTATAGAGTTTCTCAAGCTCAACAAGAGGAGATTATGCGGCAAGTGCATGAGTTAGTTGAGAAGGGTATGGTTAGGCCAAGCTCATCTCCATTTTGCTCACCTGTGCTATTAGTGCAAAAGAAAGACGGCACATATCGTATGTGTGTCGACTATAGAGCACTAAATAGGATTACTATCAAGAATAGGTTTCCCGTTCCACGGGTAGAAGACCTATTTGATAAGCGACAAGGATCGACCTACTTCAGTAGGGTTGACCTAAAAAGTGGCTATCATCAAATAAGGATAGTTGATCAAGACATTGTAAAGACCACATTTCGTACTACATTTGGTCTTTACGAATACATTGTCATGCCTTTTGGCTTGACCAATGCACCAGTCACATTCAACCGCTTGATGGAGAAGCTGTTCAGGCCTCATCAAACCTTCACTGGAGTGTTCTTTGATGATATTATCATCTACTCTAATTCATTGGAGGAACACAAGCAACACCTCCAGGTAATATTTCAAGTTTTAAGAGAGAATAAACTTTATGTTAATCGAAAGAAAAGTGAATTTTTCTTGCAAGAGATTCAGTATTTAGGTCACATTATCTCTCAAGATGGCATCCAAATGGATCCATCCAAGTTAGAGGTAATAAAAGGCTGGCCTAAACCAAGGAATCTTCATGAACTAAGAAGCTTCATAGGTATGTGTGCATACTATAGACGCTTCATAGAAAAGTTCTCACAAATTGCGGGACCATTACATGACCTAACAAAGAAAAGTGTTAGGTATACATGGTCTGCTAAGGAGAACAATGCTTTCGAAAAGCTTAAAGAAAAGCTTATCTCTCAACCTGTGCTTACACTACCGGATCTCTCAAAACCATTTGAGGTCCAATGCGATGCTTGTGGTGATTGCCTTGGAGCTGTTTTGCTCCAAGAAGGGCATGCCATAGGCTATGAGAGTCGAAGGCTCGACCCTGTTGAGCAAGCTCTAGGCATATACGAAAAGGAACTCCTTGCAGTTCTACATGCCTTAGACTCATGGAAGCACTATTTATTGGGGACTCCTTTCATTCTGCGAACGCATCACCAAAGTCTTAAGTACTTCATGACGCAGACCAAGCTCTCCGACAAACAAATGAGGTGGGCAAATTTCCTTTCGCAATTTCATTTTCATATTGCTCACATTGCTGGCAAGCATAATCAAGTAGCCGATGCACTCTCAAGACGACCGAGAGTGAATGCGGTTTCCATAGCAACTCACAATGATCTATCTTCAATGATAGATGAGTATGCTATTGATCCCGATTTTAGAGATGTGATTTCAGCCCTTGCATTAGGGAAGAAAGAAGAACCATTTACTTTACAAGATGGTTATCTTCTCTATGGCAATAGACTATGCGTTACTAACTCACTACGTGAGAAAGTAATGTATGAATCTCATGCTCCACCTTATGCGGGGCATAGAGGGATTCAGTCTACCTTAAAGGGAATTGAAACATATTTCTATTGGCCTACCATGAAAGTGAGCATACAAGAGTATGTTTCCAAATGTGTGGTATGCCAAAAGAAAAAATTTGATAGAGGGAAGCAACCTGGATTGCTTCAACCCTTGCCAATCCCTAATTCACCATGGGAGATCATATCCATGGATTTTATCTTTGGATTGCCTAAGTCTATCCATGGGAATACGAGAATATGGACGATAGTAGACAGGTTCAATAAACAAGCTCATTTTATACCTGTCAAAAAGACTATCAAAGCCCATCAAATGGCAACCCTCTTCATTTCACAAATTTTCAAATACCATGGCTTGCCAATGTCCATAGTGTCAGATAGAGATCCTAGAATGACCAGTAATTTCTGGAAGGGTCTCTTTGAGAATTTAGGAACAAGGCTAAACTTCTCTTCGGCTTATCATCCACGGGAAAAGCACCTTTCGAGGTAATTGAAGGAAGATCAAAAAGTCCCTTGCTACTTAAGGTACATGGGAAGATCTTCGCTGCAGATGAGTATAGCCGAGACCTACAAGAATCTTTCCAAAAGATTAAGGATGCTATCTCTATCTCACAGCAAAGGCAAAAGGCTGCTGCTGACAAGCACAGAAGAGCCCAAGCCTTTAAAGAAAACGATTGGGTCTTGTTAAAGTTTCCCAAGGCTCGATTAAGGCACACGACGGGCAAGAATCCTACGGGCCACCAAAAGTACTATGCTAAACTAGCAAAAAGGTACTATGGTCCCTTCCAGATTCTTAGGCCAATCAATGACATGGCCTATCAACTTAAGTTGCCCAATAATTGGCTCATACACAATGCTTTTCATGTGAGCCTATTAAAGCCTTACAAAGGAGAGCCACCTCAAGAACCAACTATTGAAGACCCACCGGAGATCGAGGACCAAGAGGAGGTGCTGCAGCCTGAGTCCATCCTCTGACATGAAGACAAGGTATTAAGAGGCGGTAAGACTATCCGACGATATCTTATTAAGTTTAAGAATTATCCTTTTGAAGATGCTAGATGGATGCAAGGCATACAATTAAAGGATAACCTAAACCTTGTCAATGCTTACAATGCTTCCCAAGAGTAAGCAAATGTACAAAATGTTAAAAATGAACAAAAATTTTGTCTTATAAGACTCTCTCTTTTTCTTTATTTGTGCACAAAAATAAAGTAGTATGCATGCTTAGATCAAGTTTGTGGAGATGACGTCTCCCAAACACCAAGTAGAGCTTGTCACTCTACTATGGAAGACTGATAGGACTGATGTGCAAACATGCTTGCGGCAGCCTCAGGCTCTCAAGCGCCAAATGGACTAGTCATCCATTGTGGAATGATGTCGTAGGGTAACATAGGGATCCTCTACCCGTTAAGAAAAGGACTCATGAACATGCTTTATCTTCTCTACACCACAGTCGAGGACGACTATGATTTCAAGAGAGAGGTAATGTCATAATAATCAATATCTAATTCTCCTAAATGATTTTCTCATATTAAACTGATCATTTAATGTGGGGAAGGCCAGGGGAGAAAAAGCTAGAATATTGGTTAAGCTAGCAGACCGGCCACAGTAGGGATCCAAAGCAGGGAAAATAGGGATCTAAAGGGGGGGGGCATCTGCAAAAGAGCCATGTGCAACAATGGGCTAAAAAGACCCTAAGGTTCAGCCCATTAAGACTTCCAAAATGCTAAGGTTCCAAAATTCAAAGGTTGTGTCCAAAGGTCAACCCTAGGGAAAATTGGATGCTTTGTGTGTGCCCTAAAAGTCTTTGCATATCCCTACATGGGAGGGGGCGAGCCCTAAAGGTAGGGGATGAGAGAGAAAGCCACACACACACACAGGCTCCCTTTACACAAAGGGAATGAGGGACACATGTCAGCTCCCTAGGCCAGATGCCCACAAGGTGTGCCCAATTTCTATTGGATGACCCTTGAAGTGGACCAATGAGAATTTAGCTAGAGTAAATCTAGTTTAATTAATTTAAAAACATCTAATAAAAGAAACCAATGAGAATTAAGTCTCCTAGAAGACTATTGGGCAGTCTCCCAAGGGGTCCAATGAGCATTCAGGAGCCCCATGGCTTGCCTGATTCCTATTGGCCAGGAGGCCAAGGGGTCCAATGAGAGTTTAGTTTAATTATTTAATTACTTAAAGCTCTCACAAAAGGGGAAAGGGGGACACATGTCAGAAGGCTATCTCTTATGCTGCTTAACACCCATTGGCTTGACTTGGGGAGGGCCAATGAGGCAAAAGCCAGACCAAATTAGCAGCAAGGGCTCGCCCAAGAGAGAGAGGGGGCTGATTTTTGCAAGGCATTATCACACATACAATCACAGAAGCTCATGTGTGAAGAAAGAACACTCTATCTCCTCCCAAGCTTTAATGGAGAGCTCATCACCTACTCCAAGCTTGTGAGATAGAAGCCTACATCAACACTCTCTTGGCATGTGGATGCAAATCCAACCAAGAGCCAAGCTTCAATGCATGCTCATCTTCTCTACCAAGCTAATTACTAAGCTAAGCTATGCTAATATGAGTGATTATGTGAGGCGATGTACATCTTTCTCGTAAGATAATCCTTCTTCCTCTCAATCTACTCTCATACCTTGCTAGCTCTCACCATCTTCGAAGGTGTGTGAGGTCTTGGGTCTGAGAACGGGGATAATTCAAGTTGTGTTTGATTAAGTGTTTTGCTTAGTGCATGAAGCTTCCATCTTGGTTGCACTAGCTAGTCTCGAAGGAACACAAAGAATTGTATTGTACAATGTCTCTCTTAATGGGAGAAACCATAATACAAAGCCTTTTGGAGGGGGGACCAGCTCCATGCAAATCCGGTCCTCAACTTTTGTCAATAGCTTAATTTCTCTCTCTTTTGAAAGTATTGTTGATGCTATCTAACTAGGTGTTATGCTTTTTGTTGCTCTCTCCACCCAAGCACTCTTGTAATTCTCATTAGGAATCTATTCTAATGAAATGCCCACTATGTTCATGCTAATTTCCGCTACACATAAGTTATTAGGCCATTAAATGTTACATTTCTTGTGCAAAAGATCCATTCTTTTCTTTTTTCTCTATTTTTGAGTGCTACCAGTAACATCGTCAACATCTACCACTATTTTGACATCTTCAAAAACCTTAACGGACACCTGCAAATCCTTCTTGGCAAGCTCTATTGGACACAAGGAATTTTTTTTGGTGCCGCAATCAACACAACTACCCATTAAACAATTATATTTGTGAAAGGCTACATCTGTGGGCTTGGGGCACACAACAAACTCACATAAATTTGTAGTATCTTGTATGCATTGTAAGAATCATTGCAAACAAAAAGTAGTGTGTAAATCATGGGCACACATTGAGCATGTATAATCACATGTAACTCCATGTAGACCAAAAAACTTCTACCGCATGTGATTTATTGCTTTCCTTAAATAGGTCATTTGCACATGCACAATGCAACAACGTGTAGTTATTTCCTTCATCTTGTGCACAAAATATGGCTTCAGATACTCAAAACATTGTTATTTGTTAACCCTCGTGGCTCACAGGACACCCTATCGCCTACGACGGACACTGTAACCGTATTATTTATTTAAGTAGAGTCAGGCACCGGGCTTGTCTGTCCAATAGGGAAAGGTAGAGTGATCGCCGATGAGAGGCGCACTCTAACACGAACATGCTAGGGTTAGTTGGCTAAGCATGGGCGCCCAAGTGTGAATGGGGTGAGCTCACATAAAAGCCAATTAAACCTAAAATTGAGTCATTCTCTCATTGTGCAATAGAAGCTGCTCTTGCTCCATCTCCACCTTCTCCTTCACCATCTCCTTGTGTGTGTGCGTGTGTGAGAGAGAGAGAGAGAGAGAGAGAGAGTGTGAGAGTGTGTGTGCGATTGAGCGTTGCGGCGGCACGACGGCGGTGAGGCGGTTGAGTGTGGCGTAGCGGCGTCTCCCTCTTCTTCGCGGCGAGGAATCCTCTACGGCAGGAGCATAAGGCGGTGAGTGACACACCATTGCCCTCTTTGAGCTTACTAGTTAAACTAGTTGTGTGCTTGGAGCCGTCTGCGGCTCGTACACGGTGTATCGGCAAGTCCCTTGCTTCGACAGTGCGGCAAGGAGTGCACATTTTTGGCGCCGTTGCCGGGGAATAGCTCTGCACTAAGCCCAAGAGGCACTTTGTGCTTCTTGTATGAGTGGTTTGTAGTAGGAAAGAAGAGGGAGGGGAAGGCGTATTGTTTCTGCTGCGTACATTTAGTGTTAGTTAGACAGTTAGCAAAATTCTGTTTTTCTGTTTACACACAGTTAGCATTTCTTGCTTTTTTTCATTTTCTGTGTTTTCACTGCACAGTTCTGTCAAGTTTCAATTTCTGCATTTTTTGTGTTTTCTGGTTTGGGCACAGTTAGTTAATTAAGTAGGTTAGTAATTAGGTGAACTAGTGATTAGCAGGTCAGTAGGTAGGTGGGACAGTAAATAGTTAGAAGAGGTCAACGCGCACCAAAATGCGTACCAAATAATATCTCCAAAAAAAAAATGTTTTTCCCAAGCCCAAGCCCAAGCCCAAGCCCAGGCCTCAGTCCTCAGTCTTATGATATACACTAGACTCACTCTTATATATATACCCTACTCCCTCAAGAGAGAATGAGAGCATGTGGGACAAGTCCTCCACTCTCCTCCCTTCTCTTCCCACTTGCACCCTTAGACCTTCTAGTTTGGGCCTAGTTCCCTACTGGAAATTGACAGTTTTAGGGATTCCGAGGGCATAGAGTGACCAAACGGGGGGCTGTAAAGCACGGCACGACCCTCTGACCGATACGCTCATTTCGAGCTATCACACGGCCCATTCCACGACACGCTCTAAAAAATCTAGCAAAAAAATAAACAAAAAACACGCTAAAAACTAGTCACAAGGCCTCCTAGAGCAGCTTTTTGACACCTTAGGGTATCAAAAGCACATGCACTTACGCTCTGAGCGGGTGCTAGAACACGAGCATATTGAGGGTGCCTCTGTTCATACGGACACCCATTACCCATCCACGATAGGCTCTAGACCCTCAGCGGGGACACAAGGTAGCACCACCCAAGACCCTAAAATAGCCGCTAGTGATTCCTCCTCCGACTCAGAAATCATGGAAGCATACCCTACCCAAAACACTGAGAGAGAAGGCCATGCACCTCCCGAAGCTCCACAGCCTAGTACTAGTATGTTTAGCCGTTTCATGGAAACATTAGGTAGAGCTACTTGCTCGGAACCTGATGCAAATGAAGCACACGAAGGGGGTGGGGAAGTGGACTCTCCTTTCACATCGCACGTGGACCCCACACCCCCAAAGAGTGTCCATGTGGATATCCTGCCAACTTCTTACCAAGAAGGCCCTGTTGAGCTGCCTCCTTCAGAAGTTCCCTCTAGAGTACCGTTGGTGACAAGTAAAACCACGGGGAGCAACATTGCTTCTACCTCACAAGAAACCGTTAACACGTCGACTCTAGAAGTATTGTTCATTAATGATCATTGGACATACGACCTCCACACTGAGGTGTTGACGGATCTACACTCTGGCCACGCCTACCATGTA
The DNA here is from genome assembly GCF_014529385.1 of Adiantum capillus-veneris. Classification (NCBI taxonomy): domain Eukaryota; kingdom Viridiplantae; phylum Streptophyta; class Polypodiopsida; order Polypodiales; family Pteridaceae; genus Adiantum; species Adiantum capillus-veneris. The sequence continues at coordinate 90,349,376 of NC_140951.1, read as the reverse complement.
GGATGGATAGAGATTGTACAATCCACCTCTAGTGCCACGAGCATCGAATATCAACAGAAAATGATCTGTAATGTTATCCATGGCATTATTCAATCAGAAAGGCAAAACCGAGGGGTAAATGTACTCTCAACTGGCCCCATGAGATTTCTGGATACAAGCAAGGCTCAACAGCCTACTCTATCACAAATGGAGACTCCTCTAATGAGCCCCATGGACCCATCTTACGTCATTTCACCTGGGGTCTCTATGCAATCTGAGCCTCCGAGCGACAACTTTATCTTTCCTAACTTGGCTCAACCCTCTATTAAGGAAAACCCAGTGCTCACTCCAGGGATAAGCCTGACAGAGAATGTACCGATGACATCTACGGTTAGCGCAGTGCCACTACCTAGTGTCGTAGTACCTAATATGGGGCCTCGACCGTATGTGCCTCTAGCCCCTTATGCACACATGGCCCCCACACCTCCAATTGTACCACTTGTTTATGCTCCTCGAGTGCTGCTCCCTAGCCCTTATCCGAGTGGACCTATGCCCGGTTATGTTCCATATCCTGCATCATCCACACATATGCCAAGACCGGTACCCGTCCCTCTCCCACATATGATTCCAAGAGTACCTCCACCGGCCCTGCCTCCTCACATAGGTGACTTGGCAGCGTTTGCTCAAACCATAGGTCGATCTATCGCGGAAAATATGCGTCATGCATCTGATAGAGAGCCTAGAAGTAAGGCAGTACAAATTGCCAAACTCACGCAAAAATTCAATGGGGACGAAGATGCTAGGAAATACATTGAAGTGTTTGAACAAGTATGTGATTCCTTAGGGGAACGCAATGAACTACATAAGTGCAATGCCTTAAGCTTGACATTAAGTGGGAAGGCTGGAGATTGGTATAGGACCCTAAGGGTGGACGAGAAAACAATCTACCCTACCCTTCGAAGGTTGTTTCTAAAGGAGTACATACGAGAAGGTGTGCTTTGGGGTGTAGCATCTCAGCTACAGAAGGCCGAACGTAAGGAAGGAGAGTCAGTAAGGGACTTCATTAGTCGTCTAAAGCACTTAAACTCTCGCTGCCCTGTAAATGAGCGCTTCAACAATAACCAACTACTTGATCGATTCATTCGAGGGTTGAGGAATGAAGGAATCTATAATGGACTAGTGATTAGAGGTATCACAACCTGGGAAGATGTCACTGCCAATGCAATCCAACTAGAGGACAACTTGATGATAGCAGGCATGAGGGTGTCTACTGCAAAGCCCATTGCCAATGAGCCAAAGGTATTTGAGACATTCTTCACAGACCTCACCAAGGCAATCCAAGAGTCTCTTAAGGATAATCGACCCCCTCAAAATAGTCACATGTATCCAAGAAGGGAGCAGCAATGGTGTTCCATTTGCTTAGGTCCACATAGCACTAGTGAGTGCCCTACGTTTAGAGTAAAATTTAATGGAACTTGCAACGCATGTGGTAGGTATGGTCACCAAGCTAAGGATTGTTTAATGATCAAACGTATGATGGCAAATAGACCACCTGTAGCCTGGACAGATGCACCTCGAGCTCCTGTATTGATGCCTGCTCCACCTGTTGAGCAACTACCGCAACACATGGTCCCTAGATCTCAAAATGTTGTACAAGCTACACCGTTACCACCTCCTGTGCTAGGACCGCAGCCCCCGCATCCAAGAGTTGCCCCTATGAACCAAGTGGGTTGCGAGCCATCAAATGCTTATGCAGATGGCTGTGAGGAGGAAATAGACACTAGTATTGCCTACGGACTTGATACATTGGAAGAGTGTCCTATATACTACATGGAAGATTGTTGGGGGCAAGTCAAGCCGGTTTATCAAGCTGCTGCTCTCGCATCCAGAGGTCAAAATATCAACACCCAGGCTAGGAGGCCACCTCTTCAATGCAACGAGTGTGGTGGACCACATCGGGCAGCGGAGTGCCCTATTAGGCTGCAAAAGAATGCTGCACAGATGCAAATGAATCAAGGGAGCACGTCTGCAATGCCAATACTCACATGTAATCGTTGTGGCATAGATCACTTGATTGCCCAATGCCCCTATAACCCAAATGCGCCTAAAATCACACCCCTAAATTTGGTCAAAATTGCTAGTGTGACATCGCCAATACCACCCGTCGCACCCGCTTATGCGATTACACGGTCCATGCTTCAAGGGCCAGGCCATATCCTCGAAGAGAGAGATACCGCGTCAGTTATCCAAGCAAAGAAAAAGAAGACACGAAGGAAGAGTTCGCAGAATACGGGAAATTCAAAGCCAAGTTCCAAAACAAACATAGGAACAGGAGATGACCCCGTGTATATGAATGACCTCGAGGATGATTCAGATTCAATCGAGACAATGGAGACTAGAACCAATGCCACAAAGGGAAAGACCGACAAAGAAAACCGTAACATGGAACCAAATGAAAACCGAATAAGAGAAAACCATAAAGAGCCTCTGAAAACACCACAAGTGTTTCCAAATCCAATCCAAGACCCCCAAGATAAACCGCAGGGGCAAAAAGGGAAGAATCGTAAAAAGAAGGTTGGGACGTACCCAAACTCAATAGACGAGATTGAGCAAGTGAAACATCTAAGAGGTTTAGTGGAGGAGACTCAAAGGAAACTAGAACCAGAACCCATGCATGTCAAAATTCATGACACAGTGTTTCCCACGCAAGTTCATCCACCCCACATGAACCATAGACCGTTAGCCATATCTAGTATCATCCAAGAAGGGAGTGAGGACGGGGCATCAGAAAGTGAGCATACACCTTTCTTGTTGGAAAGGATGTTTAACGAAGGAATACCTGATCCCATTGAGGAATATGAGATTCCATCCTCACCAGTTCCTAGTCAAGGACCTACACCCTGCAAAATGCCAATGAATGTTGCCAAACTAGTGGACTTCATGTCTTCTGAGGTCCGAACCACGATCATAGCAAAGCTGTATGGAGATCCTGAGTTATTCCTTGCACTTCGAGCATTCCTTAACGGAGAGCTACGAACGGGATTAGCGCAGTTTGCGCAACCAAATAGGCCTGACTCGATTATGATTGATGAGGAAAATCATGTGCAATCACTTGACTTAGATGGACACGAGTCTGTGATCGAGGTACCCATTAACGAATTAGGGCAGTATTTTGAAGGCAACGAGTCTAATGCGACCCTACCCATCACTACGAAGGGATTAACTATAAAGGGAATTCTTGATGGTGGTGCGGGAGTTAGCATCGTTACAAAAGATTGTTGGGAATCCATGGGAAAACCCCGCCTCAGTGTTACTAACATTGTGGTAAAGATGGCAAATGGTACCATAGCCAAACCTATGGGGATGCTCAAGGATCTTAAGATCAAAGTTCTAGGACACAAGGTACGACATACGTTCATTGTAATGGATTTCTCTAAACACCTTATGTCATATGAAATGATTTTAGGACGACCATTCATAAGGGAAGCACAAATGGTTCACGATTGGTCTAAAAATCATGTCTATTTGCAATTCCAAGACTCTGTCCTTAGAGTGGATTTGGTGACTGGTAAGGTACACCCCTTAGGGAGTAAAACCATTATTGACCATCGCTCTGACACCACCGTTCACTCGGCCCCACTACAATATTGTTACACTTGTAAGAAGGATACAGACATTGGCCAAGATTCTCCTTACATGGATGTGTTACCGGGTATGACGGAATCAGACAACGTAGACTGGGTACACCTAGCTGCAACCATAGATACCTGGGGAAATAGAGGAACCACTTGGGTCACACCAGAGGGGGAAGAGGTACCTCTGAACATGATAAGTGCCATACATGCATCTTCTAAGGGCAAGGCAATTGTGGACCAATTTGACAGTGACACCGATAGCTCAATAGAAGACTTTGACCAACACGACTTGGACACTGACTCCCAGAGTGAAACGGATTCTGAATCTCATGAATTAGAGAGTGGAGCAAGTTCAGAGTCAAAACATTCGGAAGGACCGAACACATCAACCGATGATAGCTCCCCCGAGAGTGAAGAGGACACCAACGAGGACTCCTTTAGTGAGCCATATCTAAATGCAAATCAAAAGCAGGTCTCAAATAAGAAAAAGAAAAACCTTAAGAGGCATCGATATCGAGCCAATGTACGTGCTAGGATAAAAAAGAAGAGATCCTCAGCAGAATGGCTCAGTTATATAGGAGCATGTGATGCTCATCGAAAATTGGTAGACAATTGGGGTGAATATCTCCAAAATGTTATGTGGTGTAGACCACGACCCCATGACATAGCCCAATTAGAGATCATAGACAAGCCAAAGTTGAGCCGCACTGCAAGGAGGCGTCAAAACCAAGAGTTAGCTCGACAACACAAGAAAGCAGAAATGGAAGCACAAACCAAAGCACAACCAGAATCCACAGACTTGCATCATGCACCAGAACATTTCAAATCTTACACCACAGGGGAAGCAAAGGTTGTGTACACAAAAGCCCAAAGAATACCTATCGATGGGAATAATGGAATCTATGATGGTCCGGCAATAGTTAAAGAAATAGAATTAGCTGACCCCGGTGAAGAATCAAAACCTGTTTTTATTGCCCAAGACCTCACAGAAGTTGAAGAGGCGGTCCTCAAAGTGCTTCTCAAGGAATTCAAGGACGTATTCGCTTGGACATACCATGATATGAAAGGTGTTCCACCTTCTGTGGTCCAACATACAATCCCTATGATTAGCACTGCGAAGCAAGTACAACAAAGACCCTACCCGATGAATCCTAAGTACGCAAAGATCATTCAAGAAGAACTAGATAAGCTTATCAAATGTGGGTTCATATATCCTATTGAACACTCTGAATGGGTGTCTCCAATAGTTATCGTGCCAAAAAAGAATGGGAAACTCAGGGTGTGCATGGACCTCAAAAAAGTTAATGCAGCTACTAGAAGAGACCATTACCCCCTACCATATTCCGAACATGTACTCGAAAGAGTTGCAGGCAAGGAAGCTTATAGCTTTCTAGATGGGTACTCAGGCTACAACCAAATCACGATAGCACTAGAGGACCAAGCTAAAACTGCCTTCATCACAGAATTTGGCGTGTTTGCATTTCGTGTGATGGCTTTTGGCTTAACAAATGCCCTGCTACATTCCAACGATTAATAAACACTGCTTTTAAAGAATATTTGAGAGAGTTTTGTGAAGCTTTCTTAGACGACCTTTGTGTTTACTCTTCTTGGAAGGAACATCTATCATGTTTGCGGAAGGTGTTTGAAAAGTGTAGGTTATATCGTATCTTATTGAACCCGTTCAAATGCCAATTTTGGGTCAAGCATGGAGTTATTTTAGGGCATATAGTATCCAAGAATGGTATCTCAACCGACGAGAGCAAAATTAAAGTGATTCTAGAGTTACCACCACCAACCAATTACAAGGGAGTTCAAAGGTTCATGGGACACGTGGGTTATTATCGACGGTTTATTTTATTTTTCGCTGAGATAGCACGTCCTTTGTACAAGCTTCTCATTGAATTTAAATGGACTGAAGAGTGTGACCAGGCCTATGAACAATTGAAGAAAACACTAGCAAGTGCTCCGATTTTAAGGACACCTAACTGGGATGTCATTTTCCATGTGCATATTGATGCATCAAACTTTGCTATTGGGTGTGTTCTCACTCAACCAGGAGAACATAAATTGGACTATCCCATTAGCTTTGCAAGCCGTCAATTGAACGATGCTGAAAGGAACTACACCACTACAGAGCGAGAAGGTTTGGCAATGGTTTATGTAGTAAAGAAATTTCGCTACTACCTTCTGGCAAACAAGTTTGTATTTTATGTGGACCATCAAGCGTTGCTGTATCTGGTAAACAAGCCATGCTCCACAGGAAGAATCACACGATGGTTGTTAATTCTTCTGGAGTTTGATTTCACGATTGTAGTGAGACCCGGTAAAAGGCACGTCATGGCTGATCATTTGTCTCGCATACCCAATGGTGAAGCCCCTACAGGAGTTGATGATGAATTACCCGATACTTCCCTATTCATAGTTGAGACTATGCCTGAATGGAGTGAGAACATTGTTAACTTTTTAGTTAATGGTTTTCCACCCAAGGAACTTCGTAAGGATATCGCTCAAAGGCTAGTAAAAGAATGTGAACCCTATTGTCTGATTTCCGGAACTCTGTATAGATTAGGCAAGGATGATATTCTTAGGCGTTGTGCCCGCGAGGATGAATATTTGTATATCTTGCAAGAAGCACATATGGGCATAGCGGGAGGTCATTTTTCAGGAGACCTGACTGCTAGAAAGGTGCTACAATCAGGCTATTGGTGGCCAACTTTATTTAAGGATGCATCACTTTTTGCAAAAGGGTGTGATGAGTGCCAACGTTACAAGACCACACAGCGCAAAGACAGAATGCCCTTACATCCTATTAAAGTAACCCAACCATTTGAAAAATGGGGCTTAGACTTTGTAGGTCCAATTAGTCCCGCAGCTCGCAACACTCAATCTCGATATATTCTAGTTGCTACGGACTATGTAACAAAGTGGGATGAAGCTAAGGCTTCACAAAAAGCTGACGCGAGGACAACAGCTAAGTTTCTTTTTGAGAACATTATCACAAGATTTGGTTGCCCTTTTGAAATTGTTAGTGATAATGGTACCCATTTTATAAATGAGGTAATAAGAGAGCTTACCACGACCTTCATGATATCCCACCATAAGTCTACACCTTATTACCCGCAAGATAATGGACAAGCCGAGAGCACCAACAAGACTCTAATCTCTATTTTAACCAAGACGGTAGAAGCTCATCGCACTGATTGGGATTTGAAGTTGACATCTGCTCTATGGGCTTATCGTACTGCTTATAAAGTGGCTATTAATTGTACGCCATTCAAAATGGTATACGGCCAAGAAGCGGTTATGCCTTGGGAGTTTGTCATTCTTAGTCTTAGGGTAGCTTCGCAAGAAGGATGGAATGGTAACCCCTTAACCGAGCGTTTGTATATCTTAGAAAAACTAGACGAAGAGAGATAGTTGGCTGTGCAAAATGCTCTTGTGGAAAAGGATAGGAGAAAGAAGTGGTTTGATCGCCATGTGAAGGACAAGGACATCAAAGTTGGTGATAAAGTCCTTATGTATGGAGTACGTAAAGAGAAGAAAAAGTTGAAATATGCTGGTAAAGGACCATATAGAGTATGTGAAATTACCCCACAAGGTACCCTTCGTGTGGAAACTCTTGATGGAGTTGAAACCATTGGATTCCTCAATGGGAGTAAATTCAAAAGATATTATGATCCTTTAAACCAAGAAGAACTACGGGCCATTCATCAAAAAAAGGCCGCCAAAGCACAAACCGAGTTAAACAAGATACAAGCTCAAGCTGAGGCTAAGGAGCGACAACAACGTATAAGACAAAAACGAGAGGCTAACCTTGGAGTCACAAATGCATTCCACGTGGAAATCGAAGAGGATGGGTTGGACTCTGACACACCTCTACGATACCCTATTGAGTTAAATAGTGCCTATGGAAAAGTGCTATATAACGCCTTATTGGACACGGGTGCTAAATATAATCTGTTATCCTATAGGGTGTGGTGTCAGTTAGGGAAGCCACCTCTATCTGAGAGTATTATCCAAGTCAAGGGTGTCAACAAGAAAAAAACTACGGTTTTTGGAATCTGGCACACTTCTGTCAGTTATGACAATGGGATTGTAGCTCAAGACTTTTTGGTCATGCCTACTGGAACTATGGAGGGTAATATAAACCTAGGCCGCACGTGGATGATAGCCACCAAATGCACTATTGATTGGGGGACTGGGGGTGTTACAACGCAAAAACCAACTCTTAGCCCTACCACTCAAGCCATAGTCCCTGAGATATTGCCTAAAGAAATAAAACCCAAGACATTGCATGTCCAGGAGGTTGAACCACACTTCCCCATAGCCCAACTCTCTAGAGCTTCAACTGATGTATTTGAAAGAAAGCTTGAGACCCACAAGAACCATCCTAATATAACACAAAAAACATACAAGTGGGTCCCTAAAGCCTCTGTAGTGAGCATGGTTGATGCAAAAAAACGGAAACCTAGTAAGAACCGTCCCACTCACTCCAAGAAATGTAAAGAAACGTTGCGTTGGATTCCTAAACGACTATTGGAAGCCCAAGGATACTATGAAGGGAATGATCAAATCTGGGTGCCCAAACGTAAAGTGTACTCTTACCTGTCACCTGGCCCATGTAAACCCAATCCTGTGGCTCCAAAACAAATTGAAAATCGCGGAAAGGAAAAAATCATGGAATGTTACACACCCGATCTAGAGCTAGTTTGGGTACCAAAGAAAGAATGATTTGTTCCACCTAGCTCAGGAACATGGAAATCAAATGAAGCTTCTTGCTCTTCATGTAGTTCCTATACGCAAATAGAAGCTTCGACACAACCTCCACCTACCACTGTACATATCCATACAAGCACGAAAGAGTTTGCACCTCCCGGGGTAAGTTCACCACCTACAACAACGTTGCAAATAAAATCATGGGAGAGTACCTTACCACCCTTGCAACTAGATGAAACGCATAGGGCGGTCGAAAACTATTGGTTAAAACCTTCACCCATAACAACTTGGAACAATTGGTTTCAAAAGGTGATGACCTCCTTCCAAAAGGTATGATCTACCCAAGGAAGGGGGGAGTGTTTGCTAACCTCAATCATTCACTCGCTCCCCTCTCAACCTTCCTCCCTGACCTCTCAATTCCAATCTTAGGGAATGTATATATATAGCCTTATACTCACAAAAAACAAAAATAGTAAAAGCAAGAGCAACTAGCAACGAGAGAGCACCCTATAAGATCTTACATATAAGTCCAAATTCACCGTGTCAATTCAAGCAACACACAAAAACAACTCTTATGTTTTAAAGGCCTAACCAAATCTATCTGTCTTGTCAGAAATGGCTACTTCACCAGAGGCATGCACTTCTATTTTTGATGAAAGGTACCCTTTGTCTTTTCCTCAAGTGTTCTACGTATGCTACCCTATACTTTCTTGCGAATGGGATTTGATAGAGAGCCTTGCATGTGAGAGAAATTTTGAGGAGTTAGAATGGTTGATACGTCTATGGCTAACTAGTGATCCCTACCCAGTAGCGAATGTGTCTCCAATGGCACATGCTTATTCTTTTGCACAAGATGAGTATCCACGCATCGCGAGGTTCTTGATTAGCATGCTTGCACAAGAGGATGATGAAGAGGAACTAATAGAGACCGAGGAAGACTATGGCCTCACGGACAACGATTTTATTTATCTAGATGATGAGGATAGAGGCCTAGCCTTAGGGTGGCCACCCGGTTTATATAATATCCTCTTTCCTTGATTCCAAAAGGGGTGACAGATAGGTAGGTTAGGGGTCTAGATTGTGTTTTGAGTTTGTTTTTTAGGCGTTTTAATTTTTCACACTGACATGCCTCCTAGAGGTATAGTGTCTATTTTTGGATGTGTTAAGTAGAACTTATATGGATCTCCATCCACATGGCTGAGGACATCTGCTTCAACGAAATGAGCCACTCCATACCTCCAGGTGTACTACTTTCCATGATTCATGTTCGTGGATATGTGTAATTGCTAATAATGATTTTTTATTCTTTGTTTGAGTGCAATAGTTATGATGTTATCTGCCATTATAGATGTATAAATTTGTCTTTGCTTAAGTTGATTGAACTCCAGTTTAATCTTATGGATGAGCCTGGAGATTAGGAGACCGTGACTTTAGGTTAACTCATTTACATGAGGATAGCCATCCATGCTAAAGCCAGGTAGTTAAGCGTGGCTCAGGACGTAAAGTCACAGTGATGGGCATAGAGTGCCTAATCAACTTTTTTGTGATGAAAGAGGTGACAATGCTTACCCTATCATCTTGGGGTAGTCATAGCTTTTAGCAATCAGGGAAAAAAAGGATTGGGAAAACAGGGTTTTCACCTTGCCTAACAAGGAGAAAGGGAGACAAATAGTCCTAGATTTTGAGACCAAGGATAGCCATTTCCATCCTATGGTGGAAAAAGATGAAGGTGATACGATGACAAAGCTACAAATACAAGACCCTGATGGCTTATGAAGAAGGCTACACTTACATAGAGAAGGAGGAGGACAAGGATGGCATGCTGAAAATTGATGTTGATTTGTTTGTTGTCACCATAGAGGGCTCTCATGTGAAAGAGGAGGTGCAACATCGATTCCGTAGCATAGGTCTGGAGGAAATAGCTAGTATGTTGAGGGAGGATCTGATCAAGCAAGAGAAAGAGAGCTATGTTCAATTGTGTGCCTCATATCTATCCATGACGGAGTACAAGGATTTGTGAGGAGAAAATGGCATAGAGCATAAGATTGTACTCAAGGAGGGATAAAAGCCGAAAATGCAAAAGCTGAGAAGACTAGGGGAGATTAAAAAATAAGCTCTTTGGTAGGAGATAAATAATCTACTAGATGGAGGAATCATATTCTCTATGAAAGAGTCGGAGTGAGTTTCTCAATTGATTATCACTCCTAAGAAGAATGGGAAGTGAAGAGTGTGTCAACTACAAGACATTGCGTGTAGCTACCGAGAGGAATCACTTATCTTTGTCATTCCAAGACAAGACCTTAAACTAGGGGTTAGGCCATGAAATATACTTAATTATGTGGATGGGCTTTTAGGGTACTTTCAGAGATAGGGGCCGCACATTTGAAGACCAACTAAAGACTACTTTTATCTTTCCATGGGAATGTTTTGTCTACCATAGGATGCCATTTGAGTTGGTGAATGGCTATACTACCTTCTAGGATTGGATAAATAAGGTATTTGGACATATCAAGGCAGGTTCATTGGGGTATTTATGGATGATATAGGATGCTATATCTCTATGGTGGAGCATGTGTCAAAGTTGCACTTATGTTTCCAAAGGCTTGATGAAGAAGGTGGTCAGTTGAACCCCAAGAAGGGCAAGCTAGCACTGCATCGGTCCTAGTAATTGGGTCATGCGGTGTCACAAAACAGAATAGAAGCTGATCCAAAAAAGATTAAGGCTCTGGTTCTAATGGAGCCTCTAACACCATATTAGAGAGTTTGAGACTTTAGAGACAATTTGGAAGTCATTAATGTCTTCAAGATTCGTCCATGGACAAATCTCAAACTATTTTTTAAGGTCAAAGCCTTCCACAAGGTAGTACTTGAAAATATCTTCCAAACCATGGTCTCAAAAATTTGGCTAAGATTTGGCCATGTGGTCAAATCTTGAGCTTGTTTTCAAAGTGGGAATTTGGAAAATCCCAAATTCACTAATATAATTTCTCTTCCAAGTGCTCAAGGTTTGGCCTTGTTTGTGCATAATTTAAAACATTTGCCATGTTTTTTTTGGATGATGTCATAGTATGTGTATCCTAGTCAGAAGACGGCTCAATAGATTCATGGGTTTCAATGGGATGAATAATCTCAAGAGGCCTTTGATAGGGTGAAAGAAATCTTGTGTTAGTTGCCAATAAAGTGTCCTCCCAACCGTAAAGACGATTTCTATATTTCCATGATGGTAGGTACGGTGGCTATTGGAGTGGTGCTATTGTAGAAGGTAGGGAGAAGCTACAAGCCTATCTACTTTGAAAGCATGGTGATAAGTCCTAGGGAGGAAACCTACACCAAAGTGGAGCAGTGGGTAATGGAATTAATTTTTTCTTGTAGGAAGTTCAAAGTGCATCTCATTGTGTGTAATTTCTATGTGTTGACGCTAACAATCTATTTCTTGAAGTGGTGCTTCATTTAAAGCCACGGGAACAAATCATGAAGTGGGTGCTTATGCTACAAGAGGTCAAGTTTGAGTTTAAGATTGACCACATTATCACTTGGTAGATATTTTGGTCAACAAGGTTATTATTTTTTTGGTTTATCCAAGGGTGGTGCGAGATGAATCCTAGAGGAGTTGGGATTCAAGGAGAATTTACCATGTAGTTTGATGTTGCATATAGGAGGGTGATACAAAAGGGAAGAGGTGGTATGGTGATACAGGACCCACGGGGCAAAGTAATACTATTGAAGGCCTTTGATGTGGAAGATGTCCACACCAGCAATGAGATGGAGTACCTTGCACTTCATTTGGGTCTAAAGCAGAGAGTGGAGTTTGGCATGTCTAGGTCGGTGATGAAGGGTGATGCGTTGTTGGTCATCAAGAAACTTTTGGTCCAATGACAGGTGAAGAGGGTTTCCTTGAAGCTTTGTCCATTTTCCATTAAAAATTATTAAAGTTCTTTGAAGAGGTTCAATTCAAGCATGTCAAGAGAGAATAGAACCAAGAGGTGTACCAACTAGCAAGTATTAGGGTACATGTGCATCTTGTAGGTTTATATGTAGCACCGGCCACTTGCAATGTAGGGAGTCTCGAAAGGAGATAGAGGATGTCTTGAGCACATGCCAGTGTCCAGAGGGCTTGTCTAATCTACAAAGAAGAAAGATAGTGCAAAAGGCCCATAAGCTTACATCTGTAGGTGAAGACTTGATTACCGATAGTCAAGGTGGAGTGCTAAGGAGAGTGCTTTACAAGAAATACATTGACATGGTGTTGGAGAAATGGCATGAAGAAAGTGTCACAGTAAAGACCAGGTGTTGTTTGGAGTGCTTAGAGCACGTTTTTGGTGGCCTTCCATAGTACGACGTGAATTATTGGTGCAAGACTTATCATGAGTGCCAGTGAAAGACGACTGGTAACCAAGTCACAGGGGGAGATCACAGCCTAGAGTGCTTTTAAGAAGTGGGGTTTGGTTTCTATTGGTCCACTCCCTAAGTCTACAAGCGGCAAGAAGTACATCGTGGTAGCCATTGACCCCCTTGGTCAAGGACAAGGCTGTTAAGGAGGTTAATGAACATGTAGGTGCTCAATTTGTTTTTTATTGCATTTGTTGCTATTTTGGAGTGCCTTGGGTACTCATTTCTAATAGAGGTCAAGGGTTTACAAGCAAGCTAGTGTGAGCATTAGTGAAGAAGTTGGACATTCAACACCAGTTTTCTTCACCCTATTACCCCCAATGCAATGGTCTAGTGGAAAGTGCCAACGGGAAGATCATCAAGATGTTGAAAAAGTATGTATACAAAAAAGAAGCGGAGTGGGAGGCTAATCTAGAAAAGTGCTTATGCGCCTATAGGAGGACATCTTATAAGATGGCCACAAGTTTTACTCCATTCTATGGTAAAGAGGCAGTGCTACTAGTGCATGCATAACTAGGTGCTTTGAAGGGTATGTGGCACATCAATGCCACTCAGCAAGAGGTTTTGCAAGAGATTGGATTTTTAGTCTTCAAGGTTTGCAAATGGATAGAGAGGCAGTAGTGGACTACTATGTGAAGCAAAAAGAGAAGTGGGTTTCAAAGGTCAATCAAAGTTTTCTAAATAAGAAGATACAAGAAGGAGACCTAGTGATGAAGTATGAAGAAGCAAATATGTCCCATTCTATCGTAAAGGCTATCTTGTGCTAATCCTTTGGCTTTATAGTAAGCTGATTATAGTCTGAAAAGCCATCAATAGAGCTATAAGCTTCTTTGTCCGCAACTCTCTCAATCACATGATTTGTGATGGGTAAGGGATAGTTGTCTCTTATGGTGGCTGTGTTTACCTACTTGAGATTCATACACACTTGCAATTTGCCATTCTTTTGGGAACTACCACAATTAGCGACACCAAATCTGTGTGTTTGATCTCATAGATAAACTCTACCTCTTTAAGCTTATTTATCTCCTCTTTGACTTTCTTCACAAATGTCTCATTGTAGGTATAGGGACACTGTCTATGTGGCTTAGCATCACTCTTAAGGGGTATTGTATGTTGACATATACTTGGATCCACTCCCTTAAGGTCCTTATATGACCAATCAAACACATTTCTATACTACTTGAGAGTAGCAATAAATATCATAGATTGAATAGGAAAAGGGTATCTTTTATTGGTGAGAAACTCAGAAGGGGGTTTTATAAACAGTGCTTGAACACACATGATAAATAGGTTTTACATATGGTGGACCCCCCCCCCCCCCCAAGGTGGTTGGGTAACGTGAGCCTTGAATATAAATCCATAGTGATATTCTTTGAGGGTGTGTTGGTGAGATCCCAATGTAGTCCTCCGTAGCAATCAATGAAAACAGTCCAGGGAATGTGATGGAAAAGTGCTTCCATGTCACTTAATATGCTGATTGAAGTGATGAGATTTTTGATGATCTTGCATAGAATTTGGCATACGAGGTCTCGTACATCTTGCAAAAAAAATATAGTGTAGCCTTCACTATTTTCCCGGGGAGGTCACCTAATAAAAATGTAACCTATCACGTGAGCTCAAGAGAAGGGTATTTAAAGTTCTTAAAATTTACAGAAATATATATACAGAAGGGAATTATTTTTTCAATCTTTACAAAAAACTTACAGATTTTAAAAGAAAAGGGTGCATTATATTATTAACAAAATTCACAGATAAGGGGTTTTACAAAGATGTCTTTAACGCACGTGATATGGTAGTTTTACACATAGTGAGCCCCCCCAGACTATTTTGAGCATGTAGGTTTTAGAGGGCAAGGTGTGCAAAGAAGGACTTGTTAGAATTGGGTAGTTAAGCAACATTTTCTTCTATCTATCCATGTGGTAAAGGAAATTGAAGTTCTTATTCCTAGAATGGGATAATAAGTAGGATCAAGTTGAAATTGTTGGGAGCCCGCTTTGTACCTTGTCACTTCACTAGGTCTTTTTTCTAGCCTTTTTCGCTACATAGATTGGTTATCCAAGGTTTTTTGGGCTTCTTCTTTTGTGATAGCCACACCTACATAAGTTCCTTAAGGATTGGACTCTATGTTTGCAAGTATCTTCTTTTTCCATAGATACACACACGATATTGTGCTTGAGCAATGATAGTGGTAGCAGCTTATGCCTAAACTTTTTTACATGCTCTTTGTGTTTGATGAATTTTTAGGCCACTCACAAGAGCACCTTGAGCTCACTTCATATACTCTTCGGACAACCTTTCAGGCGTATTTTTGATCTACTTTGATAGTTCTCTTCTTAACTTTGTGTGGCTTTGGTTTATATGGTAGGTAGCTAAGTGGTACAAATTCCATGGCCAAAGTGCTTGGTGCACTTGCTTTATTTTCTTGCATGTCATTAACTAGAAAATCTCTAGTACATATCTAATCTTCACTTTCTTGTATGTCTTTCTTATGCCATGATTCTTGGAATTCTATATCTATCTTAAGCTTTACAACATGCTCCTCCATATCTCGGATCTTTGGTTTATTCTTTTTTAGAGGTAGTGGCCAGGATGCCACCAACAAGCCATTGTATTCTCTCTTCTCCTAGCTCTTTCTTAACTTTGGGAACTTCTTCATTTTGTTGTGAGCTTGGGATGATCACCATTGAAGACCCTATTGTTGGGTTCATGAGAAGGGTTGTGAGAGTAGATTTAATTGAATCATAAGATGCCACTTGCTTCTCATATGCTTTGCATCGCTCTTCATTGAGCTCTTCTAGAATTTGAATTTCTATGTGGTTCTCATTATCTCTTTCATTCAGTATCTCTAAATTTTGCATATGATTCTGGGAGCTCCTTCTCCAATCTATCCTCCTCCTCATGCAAGGTATCATGTTCACTCTTTCTCTAACTTAGTCCTTTAAAGAGTTCTTCTTTAGTATTCTCTCTCTCTCTCTCTCTCTCTCTCTCTCTAGGATACTTTGTAAGCTGTTAGATCTTTTTCCTTGGTGTTGATTACATTGTAATGGTATATAAGTTGGAACTACAATTTCTCCATTACCTCTACCAGGTTGAGCTCTTTTACCATCATTTAGTGTTGCATTTCACTGAAAATAGCATATATTCATGGTTAACTCCATGCTACACCATACAAAAAAAATTTCACACAACCAATCTGTTTTTCCCATTAACATCAATGTTTTCCTAATGCAAGTATAAGATTGCTATAGACCCACATTTTGTTTTCCTTATGCATACAATTAAGTACAAAAAATTGCAATTTTTTGTATTTTGTGGACCTATCATTGGTGTTTTCATTACCTGTAGATATGCTTGATATTGATGCATCTTGGTATTTCACCTTCATATTAACACCCACAAACCATAAATAACATACAAACATGTTTTCTTAATGAAAATTCTAAACATAATTACAAAGCACAAAAGTTACACAAATGAAAAAATTGGCTTCCACATTGCAACCATCTTAATCTATTTGAAAAGTATGTACTTGTAGCCAAATTGGTAGTGTATGCTTAGGTTTGAACCTAAGCTACGAAGTGATTGAAGGAATTAAGCAATATTGGTAGTTTGGTGTGATGGAAAGGTTTAGATTTCCATATTTGTTTGACTATAAGAGCATACTATTTATGAGATAATTATTAGGAGTTATTAACAATTAGTTAATAAATATCTTATTAACTTTTAAACATGTTTGCTAATTATCCTTATTAATTTAAGTCAAAATTGGGATTTTTATATGAATATAATTAATAAAACTAATAAAATAATCTTGAATTCATTATCACAAGTTATTTACATTTAGATCTTTCTCTCATAAGTATCTCATTAACGTTTAAACATATTTGCTAATTATCTTGATTGATTTTCAAACAAAAAGAGAAAATCTAGGCCAATATAATTACTAAAAGTAATTAACTATTATGAGTTAATATTATTGAGTTATTAACACTTAGATCTTTCTTTGATGAATATCTCATTAGCTTTTAAACATGTTTTCGAATTATCCTCATTAATTTTTATCCAAAAATAAGGTTTTTTAACCAAGATAATTAGTAAAGCTAAGTAACTAATTATGACCTAATTATCACAAGCTATTTACACTTATATATTTTTTTGATAAATATCTCATTAACTCCAAACATGTTTGCTAGTTATCTTGATTCATTTTTAGCCAAAAAATAGAAATTTTGGATCAAGATTATTAGTAAAATTAATTAACTAATCATGGTCTATTTATCTTGGTTTCCTAACATAATAATGTATCTTTGGATTTTTTGTGTGAACTAATAGATTATATTTTAAGTTTTTAATCAATTTTAGCTTAAAAATAGATAATGTTTGCTTAATTAAATATTAAAATTAATTTAGAAAATATGACATAATTTCCACAGCTTTTTATCATTGTGTATTAGGTCTAGAAATTAAGTTTTAATAAGCTAAGCTTAATTATTATATTTTCCCTTAATTAAGGTTAAATTTAATCAATTTCAATCCTAATCAATTATTATATTTTCCCTTAATTAAGGTTAAATTTAATCAATTTCAATCCTAATATAGGTCAATAATCTAATATTATATAAGAGAGTAAATAATAGTAGAGATAGGTCTAATCTTATAATTTATAAGATAATTAGAAAAGTTAGACATAAATTTAATATCATTTACTAATGAGTTAAGATTAGCACTAATTACATTGTTCAATCACTCGAGTTTTTGCTCTCTTAGTGATTTCCATGAAGTATCTCTCTACCACGAGAGATTTTTGGCCAGGATTGCGAGTCTGAAAGAATTGTGAAGCTCAAGGCCCTATTTATAGTTTCTCATGGGACATACGAATGTGTTTTAGTAGTTTTTTACAACTCAAGCATGCTCCATCTCTAGATGGTGCTAACACATGATTATTAAGTGGATCCCCCCCCCCCAAGGCCAACTATTGCTAAATCAGTCCTTTGCAGGTCACTGATGCCCCCCCCCCTCGGGGCCAACTGCTGCTAAATCAGTCCTTGGCAGGTCACTGATGGCCCTTCCCAGCTCCTTCCCACTTTAAATTTTGACTTTGCTAATTTCCAAGCCTATTTTTTTCTTTATTTGGTAAATATCTAGAAAATACCTAGTAGATTATGAAGTCTTGGGCTTTAATGATTACTAAAACCTTTCATTTTTTTAGAAAAGTAAAGTAATTATGAAAACTTCTAGAGGGAATAGTGGGGTTGGTTTTTATCCATATTCAGTTCTAAAAATTACTAGCTATAGTATAGTCGTGCTTAAGACCAAAATGTCAGCCAAGTACGTAGCTCGATCCGCAGGCACGTGAAAGCAAGTGATGGTTGTCAAACACCTACTTGAACTTCTAAGACACTCACTACTCAAGGAAATTAAATTCAGACATCCTATGTGCTTGTGACTCTAGTAAAACCTACGACATTCATGCTACCAAAATCAGGACCAAAATTTCTCAAATCACCTCAAAACGCACATGGAATCCTCTACTTACCAAGAGGTCGCTACCCTATGGCCTCTAACCCTATATCCCACCAAAAACCAATTCGTGCAGAAAACGTGTATGAAGACAATGGCTTCCTTGTAGCACACGTGGCAAAGAGATAAGGCCTCTCTCTCTCTCTCTCTCTCTCTCTCTCTCTCTCTCTCTCTCTCTCTCTCTCTCTCTCTCTCTCTCTCTCTCTCTGACACACACACACACACACACAGACACACAGACACGACACATAGTAAACACAAAGATTGATTAATTAAAAAGTCTCCTTAGGGTTATAAAATTTTGGCTTTTATACATTCCTCTTGAAAGGCACATTCCCATCAAAAATCATATCTCAAATATATCAAAATAAAATATTACATAAAATGGGTGATTCTTCTCGGTGTTCCTCCAGTCAACAAGGGGGCACTAGCTACTAGCTTGGGGCACACTCTAGCCTCACACAGTGCCTATAAATTGGGCCTAGTGCTCAGTTTCTAGAGACGATAGTTGCATCTACTATTGCATGGCCATACATACGTATTATACATAGTGTTGCAAGCTCTCCATCACCGTCTCCATAAGATCCTCTCTCTCACTTACGGGAGAGAAGAAGAAGAACAAGAAAACACTCTTTCTACTTGCTTATCATCTCTTGTCATTTTATGGTGTGCACGCTCTTCGAAGACTGTGGCAAAAACCTCCACATAGCTCTCATCACCTCTCTCTTATGGAAAATTAAAAATCCTTTCATTAGTTGGTAATTAATTGTGAAGAACGATAAGAAGCTCTAAACTCCATAGCCATCATCTCTTTCCCTCTCCACTCTGTTTTAAAAGTAACTATCCTCTTGATGGTTGCTTGTTCATGTACGACGGTATGTATGAAATTGACAAATGTGTACTAGGATTCCCCATGATTTTGTGATCATGTTTATCATGCTGATTTATGCACACAATGTGTTTATGATCATGTATGTGCATAAAAAGCGCTTTTCGTTTCACATCATGTAGGTGGTAGGAACACTATTTTGGTCATATCTCTTTAACCACTATGAATCAGGTAGAACCCTTTGAGCCAAAGATTAAACACATTTTTTAGAACATTTTCTCTCTGGGTATCATGTAAAAATTCCATACAAGAAAAGAGTTATGGTCAGAATATAACTTGTTGTCCACTACACTTAAGTCAAAATTTTGGACCCCATGCTCCTCGGAGAACCACCATAAAGATTCATTGGATGAACGAACCTACTTGAAAAACTCAAAACATTGATTTACATTGATTATAAATGTATTTAGATCACTGATATCACCTTGTGAGTACAAGGTATCAACCGTTCCTTGTAAGGGACTGCCTACACGTATAGGGGTGCTACCAAGGGGGAGTACCATATGAAGCCTTGAGATGAACGAGTGGTTCACATATGTTTTATGGTCCTTTTTGGTGATTTGATTTTAATTTTATGATGTCCATAAACCTATATGGGTATATATGATTAGTTAGCATGATCCGTATGGGCAAATATGAATAAGGTGGCTTTTTTGTGTTACAGTTGTTTGCATAAGTCTCATATAGGCAAAATGATGTGATAAGATGGTAGTCTATTTTATGGGGCTGATATTGATGTTTTTTTTTTAGATCAAATACATTCAATTGTATGCTATGCATGGAATAAAAAATAACAAAAAGTTGTCTTTTGTATATGTGTGATGTTATGGCATATGGTTGATCAAAGTGACCGGGTTTTTTTGCATCATGTTTGATTTGATGGGATGATTTCATATGATATATGGGACCTCATGGATGGATATGGATGTCTCATGTGCATGTGTATATGGATTTCCACCCTTCTAGGTCAAAACTAGCTCTATGTGCTAGGGGGTGAGGTGCGGTCATAGTGCATCACTTATGCATGGTCAAACATTGTCAAAATGAGATTTTGAAGTCATGTTTAGTCACTGATCAAACTTCTTTTATGCCTAAAGAGTTCATGTCTTACACTACAAGAGGTTATGTGCACTTGTGATGGCTGTAGCGACAAACATACAATTGGGTTTTTTACCCCCCGACGTCGCAATGGGAACGTCGCTATGAGCATCGCTATAAGCGATGCTATATGCATCACTATAATATCTATATATAGACTCCTATATCAACACGCATAGCGATGGTTTAGTTCCTTATTTAGTGATGTTTATAGCAACACTATAATACCTTACATAAAGACGACTATAGCGATGCCCGAGAATAAAAAAATTTGGGTGGCAGGGCAATGAATGCCCTGCCACCCATCAACCATATTGAACATTGTTTCCAAAATAAAAAATCAAATCTGACAAAAGTATTTCGCCAAAAGTGAATTGACGAAAGGAATACAATGACAAAATTATACACATCATAGGCAAAATCACTTGATTGTTAAGCTTTGACCAAAATATAATAGCTACAACACAATTGTCATTATTGAGAAAATACATTATTGAACAATAGTTACAAAAATGACGTACACACGTCACCTCATTATACATGCTATGACAAAAGAAAACTAGTGCTATCTAGCTACGGCTAGATTGATGTTGCTAACCAAACGTCTCATCGCATCCAAGTGGCATATTTGTCGGATTCTACAGAAAAAAACAAAAAGACTTTCTATAAGTATAAACATATAATTACAAAACAATTTATTTTTTATCTTATCATTAAAATATAGCAAAGGTTAGAGAGTAAGGTGAAATACTAACCATGCCGGAGCGAGAACTGAGAATGTCCATAAGGGCGTTTAAGCCCTTTCTACCCACATACTCGCGCTTGTATGGTGTGGGGTCACGTCCTGTCATCGACCACTATTCAAAACATACAAAGAATACTTTATGTTAGAATTTAAAAGTACAATCATCAATAACCACCAAACCTAAAGGGCAATGCAAAAACAGTTACAAAATCGGCCTCAGATGTGCCCACTTGCAGCTCCCCAAGTGGTGCAAGCTCCCTACCTCTACTCACGCTTTGGATGCCTCCTTTTGTTGATTCCACTTGTCAGGATTCTTGCATGCTTCTCGCTTTGCATTCTTCCAATCTTCTTTGGCCAGTCAATCTTGCATACTCCACCCCATGCTCTATTTCTTTTTTCACTTCATAACACTTGTGCTTGCAGTATTCGTGCATCCGCACCTTCATCCACACACGGGAAACTCGTCATACAGCATGTTGATGACTCTGTCTTTTAGTTCATTTGGCACTCAGGTGGTTAGTATGTAGTGTTGAAACACCTGAGAATAAAGGCCGTGCATGCACAAGATCACCTTCTTACCGTCGTCATCCATGATGATGTCGCCGCTAATGTCAGATGAGTAAGGTAGGCCCTCTCAATTGTGATGTGTGAACCTGGGTGTCTTGGCAGGGGTCTCAAGTGGTGTCTCGATGGGGGTATGGACAACCATTGTGTCCTGGAGTCCTCTGGGCCCCGAAGTGAGGAGTGTCCGACTGGGGTGACTCTTGGAGAAGTAGCGAGTGGTGTGTAGCCAGGAACGGCCGATAGTCACGCAATATGTGAAGAAGATGGCAATGCCGTGACTAGTGTGGGGGTAGGCAAAGAAGGGGAAGGTAAGGAGCCTGGTCAACTATGATGCCATTGTGATTGACTTATGGTAGCCCTCATATGTCCATGCACTACAAGGGGCTATCTCTATGACATACCAATAGTTTGGTGCAGACTTTGTAGGATGTAATACCACCTGCAAGAGCTACATAACCTACGTGAGTGCTTCCAAACCACTAGTCCTCTAAAAGTGGATGTTAAATATTTACAAACTTACTTGTTCAAAATGCTCGGGTAGTACGAAAGTGTCTCGAAGGTCGGTCCATTTTTTTGTTAAATCCACCTCAAGGAAACTTGACTCTCTTCTACTCATGTTATCTTGAACCATTGCATGTCAAACAAATCCACAAAAAATCCTCTATAATTGATCCTCAAAAATCTTGTAGCGTGCTGAAGTAAGTGAGTTCCACCACCACAGGATCTGCATCGAAGGACCGTCATTGACTAGATTGTTTGAATTTTGCCATGATTCCACAATCTTGTGTAAAATGATTTTTGTCGATCCGTTCCACCCTAAAATGCCGACCTTAACACCATGATGCTGTGTATGACTTATACTACAACCAACAAAGATTATGAGTGGCCGTCAAAACATCTCGAAAGCCACAAGTTGTACATTGCAAACTTACCTTGGTTGCGCTACCCCAAGAGTACTCCCACTCCTCCTCAGTCATTTGTTTGCCGCATTGTTTTTCAATTTGTTGTGCAACCAGCTTAAGCTCATCAATGTTGGTAGGCTCTCGAGACCCACCAAATAATGCATCGGTGGTCGTCATCCCCATCTCCACTCGATTTGTACACTTTGTCGCTCTTGCTTTGCATCCTCGTATTGTGAAATCCACTTTTGCATCACTAGATTGTGAAGCATGAAAAATTGATTGATTTTAGCCTCTAGATCTTCCGTCATTTTTTTCTCAACACCGAGATTGCACTTGACAATCCTAGATATGCACTCATCATCTATGGTTCACCATAGCGTGTCTCAGGATTTATCAAATCCGCCTAGCAAACTAGGGACTCTGATACAGCCAACCTTTTTCCATGCTACCCTCCAATCGTGCCTTCTGACGCACATATCCCTTGAGCGTTTTCATGAAACGTTCTAAAACGAACATCCATCTGGAATGCACTATGCCAGCTATTTCCACCTCAACCCTGTGAAAAAGAAGATGTACTTGAATGGCTAGCATGGTAGTAGGAAATTGTTTCTGAAACATGCATACAACCTCCATAGTGTTTAGTTTGGCAGCAGATGGTATGGAATCTACATGGATCTCCTTTTGTGAGATCCATTGAACCAACTTTTCAAGTTTGTAGATTGTGGTATGGGTGTAAGGAGACAAGCATCCCTCAATGGACACCGGTAAAATAACTGCAAAACACGTCTAGCAATGATATTAAAGTCCACACACGGATATGTTACACAATTCCCACTATGATATATATTCCACTTCAAACATATGTAACACATTTTATGCCAGTCGTGTGACTTCAAACCAATAAGCTTGCCTTCTTTAGTGAAACATGCTCGGAATGAGTGCATTATACCAATGGGCATCCACACAAATTGAATGATCTCTTTTACTTTGCGTTCTTGGCCTCCTGTCAAAATGCAATGGCGCTTTAGAGAGTTTTATTGATCCATCAGGTGTTTTCTGCAGCCAATATTTCTCCATACGATCCACATTTTCAAAATCAAGTTTGGCCCCCAAAGTATCTTTCTTGCCAATGAGATGATACCACAGCAGAGATAACCCACATTTTTGAATATGTACATTGGATCAAGCAAGTGATTTATCATGAGTTTGGGCCAATATGGTAACTCGTACCATAGAGAGAGTCTCTTCATCCTTGGGGGGAAGCTGTCATCAGACATCGCCTTTTGATCTAACCATGCTCAAGCAGACATCCTCAGTGTCTCTCTTCCCAAAAGACCGTTGCGTAACTTGTGATTCTCTAGAAGATGCGCTTGATGACCTTTGTAGATTTTCTTCTTCAGTGAGGGCACCCGACGTGCATTAACTATAGGTCCACATGTGACTGTTTGAATTTGATTATATATCACTTGAGCATTCTGTTAGTCCGAGATAGTCATGCATGGTCTGCATTAGAATGCCTCCGATCAAAGCATTGAATCGACCTGTGTGTCGGCTGATATCCACCACTTCTATGTCAACCCACAATTGTTGTAGCTCTTCCAATAGTGGATGAAGATACACATCCATATTCTTCACTTTATACCGCCTTCACAAAATCAAGCTTAGAAACAAGTGCCCCTTCTTGGTAGTCAACCACGGGGGATGTTAGCAGCAAGCTAACACGGATACCATTTTTTGCAGTTCTCATTGTAAAAAATTATTATTTTGATAAATCAAGAATATTGTAACTCCATTGTCGCTATTTTCTTGGATAAACTCTGTAATTAATGAGCCGAGGCTACAAGATTCCAGATTGTATCAACCTGTCATTATCCATCTTTGGTAGAACTCCTAGATTATTAGTTTTGACCACCAAAAACCTTGGCCAAATATTAGGTTTTGGCTAATGAAATACACAGGGTTACCTAACGACACTCACTCCTCTCCTTCTTGCGCTTCCTACTCTCTCCCTGGTAGTCACATTGCAGGCGCGTTTGTTGCATTGCAACCACAAGTAAGAGCTCTACGCATTGATGTAAACACATCACAATAATTTGTAGATTTTGGCGTCGCTAGCCCACGGTGTAATTTCATCATAACTAGAAATTTATACTTTCAAATAAAAAACTAAGCATGGGCAGGGTATTGGGGCATCATTGCTAAGCATTTAGATGCATTCTGAATCGAAAACTACAAGGTAAAAAATCCACTGTTGTTAATAATGGCGATTTTAGAACTTGACCTAAAGTGGGGTTTGAGACCATAAGCATGTGTGCTTAGGTCTTATAAACATGTCCTAGAAGTTTAGTTACATTTGGATGTCATTTGATGTTGTAACGGATGTGATTTGTTTGCCGCGGCTGAGCGATTGGCTTTTGGTGATTTCAGTCACTTGAGTGTAGCATGAGTTAGATGCAAACTGTTAGTTGTTTTTCGAGAGATTGGCATCCTCTTGTAGTCTCTATGCACTAGTCAAGTCAGCTTCGTCCCATGGATTGGCAATTTAATCGTGGTTCTCGCTAATACTCCAATAAGATAGGTGTAAGGTTTCCAGTTTCTGAAACCTTAAAGATTGTATAAAGCTTAATCAAATTGATAGGATTATTGAAAAAGCAATGTAGAACTGTCCAACCGTGGCAAATATTGGTATTTTTGGAATCTTAAGAACAGCAAACCCCGGGCTAGAAATTTTCAGAACAAAATTTCGATAAAATCTTGAAAAGTTACGGACTCTGAAAGATAACACTAGGAATTTAATTAATTAAGTAAAATTGGATGGTTTCAGTAATTATTATCAATAAAGACTTTCTTATCCTAAGGTACTAGAAATTACTCATATTCTAATTTTCATCATTAAAAATCTGAGAAATTAGTAAAAATCGATTCTGTGTATCTGGGGGGCTGTGTGGGGTAATGATGAACTCTCCCAAACTAGATTTAGCAGTAGGAGGCGTTTTTTGACCTGTAGGGCTGCTTGGGATGCAAGTTATTGCCATTTTTCAGCCTGTGAGTGCCAAGAAACCTATAAATATGACTCTTGCTTCACAATTTCTGACAGACTCGGAGCCTTGGCACACTCTCTCTCATCTAGAGAGACCGCTACACAGAAATCACTAGAGATCAAGCTCTAGTTGGTTAATTAAACGGTAATTAGCCTAATCCTTCTTAATTAGCAAAGCTAGGTTAACCTATTTTCTTAATAAATTAAAGATTAATCGTATGTATACTAAAAAATCATCTCTTAATTAAATGTTCTTTGCTGATTGTTGTAATTAAGCTTGGGGATATCAAGTTAATTACTTATTATATCATATTAGGATTGAAATTATCCAAATTAACCATAAATTAATGGAAAATATATTAATTAAGTTTAGATTAAGTTGATATAATAATCAAAGCTGCATTAGATAGTCATTAAGCTAGGAAAATTATCTTATAATTTTCTGAGTAATTTTCATAATAAACTAAGCAGAATTACTCTAATTTTAGGAGAAATAATAAGAGAGAAATTAGCAAATTGATTCAAAATGCTTTGAGCTAATTATGAGAGGTTCATTATATGTGAGGAAATCTATGATAATTATGTTAGCTTCAGATAGGTAATTTACCGAATTAAATTAGCAGAATTACGCTGTTTTTATGACAAATTAAAAGGGAAAAACTAGTAAATTGATTCAAAATGTTTTGAGTTATTTATCAGAGGTTAATTACATGTTAGAGAACCTTTGATAAATTTTGTAGACTCAGATAATTAACTTACCTAAATATCTTAGAAGAATTACATTGTTTTTAGGACAAATTAAAAGGGGAAAATTAGCAAATTGATTCAAAATACTAGGAGTAATTTATTAGAGATTAATCACATGTTCGAAAACCCATGATAATTATTTTAATATCAGATAAATAATTTACTTTATTATTTTAGTAGAATTACTCTGTTTTTAGGACAAATTAAAAAGGGAAAATTAGCAAATTGATTCAAAATGTTGTGAGTTATTTATCAAAGGTTAATTACATGTTAGAGAACCCCTAATAATTATGTTAATCTCAGATAACTAATTTATCTAATAATTTTAGCAAAATTACTCTATTTTTAGAACAAATTAAAAGGGAAAAATTAGCAAATTGATTCAAAATGCTTTGAGTTATTTATCAGAAATTAATTACATGATAGAAAAATCGGGGATAATTATTTTAATCTCACATAAGTAATTCACCTAGCAAAATTATCAAAGGCTAATTACATGTTAGAGAACCCCTGATAATTATTTTAATCTCACATAAGTAATTCACCTAATAATTTTACCAAAATTACTCTATTTTTAGGACAAATTAAAAGGGAAAAATTAGCAAATTGATTCAAAATGCTTTGAGTTATTTTTCAAAGGTTAATTACATGTAGGAAGCTCGAGGTAATTATTTTAAACTCAGATAATTAATTTACCTAATTATCTTAGCAGAATTATATTGTTTTTAGGACAAATTAAAAGGGGAAAATTAGCAAATTGACTCAATATGCTTTGAGTTATTTATAAAAGGTTAAATACATGGTAGGAAACTCGTTATAATTGTGTTAATCTCATATAATTAATTTACCTAATTATTTTAGCAGAATTACTCTATTTTTAGGACAAATTAAAAGGGAGAAATTAGCAAAGTGATCAAAATGCTTTGAGTTATTTATCAGAGATTAATTACATATAACCAAACTCTTGATAACTATATTAACC
Organism: Adiantum capillus-veneris; assembly: GCF_014529385.1. Classification (NCBI taxonomy): domain Eukaryota; kingdom Viridiplantae; phylum Streptophyta; class Polypodiopsida; order Polypodiales; family Pteridaceae; genus Adiantum; species Adiantum capillus-veneris. The sequence goes on along the minus strand of NC_140951.1, from coordinate 90,322,170 downwards.
TCAGATAATAAATTTACCTAGTTATCTTAGGAGAATTACACTATTTTTAAGATAAATTAAAAGAAGAAAATTAGCAAGTCGATTCAAAATTCTTTGAGTTATTTATTAGAGGTCAATTACATCTTATAAAACCTATGATAATTATGTTAAACTCAAATAATTAATTTACCTAATTATCTTATCAAAATTACACTATTTTTAGGACAATTTAAAAGGGGAAAATTAGTAAACTGATTTTAAATGCTTTGAGTTATTTATCAGAGGTTAACTACATGTTTTGAAAACCATGATAATTTTTAAACCTCAGATAATTAGTTTATCTAATTATCTCAATAAAATTATATTATTTCTAGGGAAAAATAAAACAAGGAAAATAGTAAATTAATCCAAAAACCTGTGATATAATTATTGGAGGTAGAACACACCTTGAGGAATCCATGATAATTACACCAATCTCAGATAAATAGTTTAAATATTTATCTTCATTAAAAATAACCGATTTTGCGTATAAAATAGAGAAAGGAGATTAGTAAATGAATTTATCTAGTTACCAAATAAATCCCTGAGGCCCAAAAACACTATTGAAGGTTAGGAAAATTACCTCAGCATAAATGGTTGGTATAACAAATTACTATCATCAAACTTTTGTCTAAATTAGACCATAAGTATAGGAGGGAAAGGTTATAAATCAAATTTATGAAAATTCCTAAAAATAGAACATATCAAATTACATTTTAGGGTGATTAATCCATTAGCCGATAGGAATTATAATTTACTAAGGTTAAATATAAAATATTCATGGAATATAGACTTAGGAGAAACCTAGTTAAATGGCTTCCGTAATTAAATGGTAATTATGAGAAATTACTTATAATACAAGGAAGTTACAGGAGGAATATCTCATCTAATTAACTATCAAGGATACCTACTTACTCCAAAAATCCTTATTAGGGGTAAAAAGGAAGAAAAGAGATTATTCAATTAAACCTCTAATCGATTAAGTCTTTTTATAAGGCTGCCCATATGGCTCCAAAGAGAACCAGAGGAAATCCTCTTAGCGAAGAAGAGGATATTAGCAACAAAATAAATAAAGCCAATTATGACCATGAGGCTGGGCCTAGCCATAGGCCGACGGAGGAGAGTCTTCAGGCACCAATGCAACAGAGCAGATGGTCGATCAGTCCCAGGTGGGTTTCCCATTATGCAATTAAGTCTTTAAATAGTTTAAGTTTTTTTATAAGTTAGCATTGCATATGTAAGAAGTGAGTAAGAATCAGGAAAGGAATAATTGACCAGAAATGGAAGGTAACTTCCAACATGCATTTGTTTATAATGTAGGAAAGAATTGTTTCGGTTAAAATTGGTTGAATTAGGAAAGATATGATCGATCATCTTTAAGACAACTTGTCTCAAGACACCTCCGACTCCTTAGTATAAATTGATGATAATGATTGGCTTTCCAGCCAATCCACGGATAAGTCGGTTACCCCCATGAACGATGAGTTTCTACTCCGTGTCATGTCTTGATGTTTCTACATAAGTTAGGATACCGTTTTTTATCCTAAGGGAGCCGCCCGGTTGTATGGGCAACTGGTTTGGTGTATGGGCACCCGGAACCTTGGGTGGGGGTTTATCCACTCCGGATTATGAATAAGAAATGGGTACCATTTTTTCACGTACCCTTAGGTGGTCTTGAGACAAGAAGAGTACTGGCATGGTTATTATGGACAATGTTTTGATTTTGATAGTACCCTGTCTTAAGTTTAAAGATGTATGTTTGCTAAAAGAATGTTTTCAATACTGTTTTCAATACTGTTTTCAAGGGCTGTTTTAATCAAATCCTGTTATGAAGGATAAAAAGAATCATTATTTTAATTGTGATAAGAACGTGATAGTAATTAAATAACAAAAGATTCTTGTGTGAGTGCGGGGTGGTAAGTGGGGATTGACTAAGGTTGTCAATCATGGATGGGTGGACCTGATTAGTCAGGTAACTATCCATCCCTGCGCACTAAAATATTTAGAAAACGTCTTCACTTGAAAGAGGAGTCCACTAGCGCGGCTGTGCCCTCACATCTGCTAGGGGGAAAAAAGCGTTGGTTGAGGATACCTTAGCCCAATTGTGGTAGTTATAGGACCGAAATAGTTTTTTTTGGACTTTTAATATGTTGTCCCATTTCCGCTATGAGACAGGACTAGGTCTACTTCTAAGGCTATAGACCCAAGACATTGTCAACGATAAAGGTCTATTCCTTGGATTTTTCTTGTTTAGAGACTCTGATTTTTATCGGACGTAGAGACCTGCCAAGTATCCCATCCCGATATTGGTATTGGTGGGTTGGGGACCTCACAATAGGATGGTGAGGTTAGACATGTGTCCCACATTTGGCACCGCTGCCGGGGATCGAAGAGACCTAAACTAGGGAAAAATACGAGCGTCTTGTGAAGTTATCCTTTAACTTCCTCTAGGATCGCCTAGAGTTCAAAACTTTCTTTTAGAAACCGCATAGCCTAAGATTATCATCTTTTGCTGTGTAGAGGTAGCTTGGAAGTAATTGTACTTGCTGAGTGCCTTTAGGATTGTAGGATTGTAGAAATAGATTAGGATTTTGAGGATGATTGGTAGACGAGACAAGTCTTAAGATCAATGCTCTAAAAACTATAAAAAACAAGAAAACAAGTGTTTGTGGACACTTTCCACAACCCCATTGCATAAGAATCTAGGAGTAGGGTAAGTAGGATCCGAGATGGATTTCAGAACATTGCTGTCTCTGAAAGAATCATTGTGAGTTGTTATTGGAAGTTGTAGAATTTCAGGTCTACGGCTAGAAATAGCATGAAAAGAAACCACTCAATCCGACTAGAGAATAAACTTAAAAGTTGTCTGAACTAGTTGGTAAGCTCAAGGACACTTTGAGATAAAAATTTCAAGAGTTGGCCAAAACTCAGATTATTTACTTTTTCTTGACATTTTAGGCCAAATTAAGTTTTGACTTGATTCATGGGCTTACAATAGCTCATAAAAAGAATGTCCATTGAAAAATTATAAAAATTGGTTCATTTCAAGCTTGAAGTTAATAATCGCAATTATTAACTTTTAGCTCAGATTTGACCAAGGTTCATACCATTGACTCATTGCATGTGTACAAACAATTTTTGTAAAGGCACAAAAGATTTGGATCACCAAACTAGCAAAAAACTAGGTAAAAACTAAAGTTTGTATCGACTTTCGAAATCTTGATTGTAAATTGGGAAGAAACGGAACTCAATATGTACAAGTCCAAAACCCTGACGTGATAGACAAATGGTGGTTAGAGGTAAACACCATAATCCCAAATATGTCAGCAAAAGAAGGACCACCAAATTTAGAATTTGAGGGATATGGTCAAGTAGATTTGAAGCCTTTGAAATGGCTTAGTACCGATAATCCTAGGATCAAAGTCTATTGTTGGGAGGATAGAAACGTAAAAGATCTTCTGTGGACTTCACATGCCAAATTAGGACAACTAACGGCCATGAAGATCATCTATATCTTCAAGATCAAAGATAAGAGATTAGCAGACCTACCAACCTACATGTTTAGGGATTGTCATAACAACAACTTTGTTATGATGACTCCTAAGGAGGTAGAACAAACCAAATACCAAGGGTATTCCATAAGGGATTGGATATTGGGACAAGGACCAGAAACAATTCCAAGAGATGAACACCATAAGAGATCATCTGAGAGTAATGTTAAGAAACCAGAAACCACCTCATCACGTAGAAAACCTGGTGACACTAAGGCTAGTCCAAGGCTACATGAGTCACTATTTCCAACAGGTTGGTTTGAAGGACTCGGAAGAGGACCAATTGCTAGGAGACCGGGAGTTGAACCAAACACACATATCATACCAGCTGACTTTCAAAAATGGGTCAGAAAATATAGTGGATCAGGGGATCCATACGACCACTTAGTAAGCTTTAAGCAAGTGCTAAGAGCATAACGTATATTCAATTTCCATACTCAATTCGAAGGGTTTGGAATGACATTAGAGGGAAAAGCATTGACATGGTTCCAAAACATTCCACCAAGGTCAATCATGGACTTGAACACATTAGCTCAAGGATTTGTAGCTGCTTCTTCCAAAACGGGGATCAAACATAATACGGTGGCTCAAATCTACAACTTCAAACAGAAACATGGTGAGTCTGTTAGGGATTGTGCAAATTGAATAAAAAATACATTGCCAGATGCCCACGACTAAAGATACCTGTAGAAGAATGACTCGAATATTTGTTTCTAGAGGGATTGCTAAACAAAGAACTTCATGATATACTCTATAGTAAAAAGCATACAACCCTAGAAGAGTGTGTGTCAGATGCTATTGACTTAGGAGACAATTGTGATATTTTTAACGAAGACGATGTCCCTAAGGATAACTAACGCGAGAAAATAGCATCCACTAAACCAGCACAAGTGGGAACGGCTGCTACAACACCACTTTCAGCCATAGAAGGTATGCTCAAAAGGATAAACAACATGCAAAAAGCACCTATGAGGGGACTAGGACAAGGGATACCTCAATAGGGAAAACCAACTAGATCACAAAAATGGTGTGAAATTGAGGGTAAATGGACCAACCATGCGACCCACGAGTGCTACTTTTGACCAAAGTATGATGGGAATGTTCAGTACGTGCCTATGAGGCCACAAGGACAACCATGTACATATATCAGCCTAATATGGCCCAAGCTCAAAGACCACCAATCGGTATGGAAAGACCTCAACCTGTGTTGTAAGATCCCTCCCTAAACCCTAGAGCCATTTAGAAATTTTTCGGCCTAGAAAATAATTTAGAAAAAGTAAGACCGACAAATAAGTTATACGGACAACGAGACTTTACTCCAAAATGAAAAGACAAGGATATTTCAGATAAGAAATTACGTCATCCCTATATTTTTCCCTTAAGATTAAGATTATTTTTATACTTCTTCATCAAAAGCCACGTGGGAACTGATCTAGATCAAGAACTAGGAGAAAAAGGGACTAACTTAATTGAAAGATAAAGTTAAGGGATAAGAACTAAGAAGAAAATTGGGGGGTCCAATAGGAACTAAGAAGAGAATTGGGGTCCAATAGCATTTGAGAAGAGAATTTGGGGACCAATAGCATTTGAGAAGAGAATTTGGGGTCCAATAGGAATTGAGAAGAGAATTGGGGTCCAATAGGAATTAAGAAGAGAATTCCAACCACCATTTCCTATATAAACACCCCCTCTCCTTTGTATTTCAAACACATATATTGCTAAGCTACTTGCATACTTGCCATGCTGAAGACTATGCTTAAGTAAATCAAGGTTTCCATTAAACCTTGCTCTCGCTCTCTCCCTCTCATGAAGACCAAACCCTTGAGGGTTTTTTGAAGAAGCTCCTCTCTCCTTCCTCTTCATCCTAAATCCCTTTCCTTCCTCCTTGAGCCTCACATCTCTTCAAGAAGGACTTCAACCCCACTCCCCTCATGTTTGGAGGAGGTAATCTTCATTTCTAGTAGGATTAATTAATCCATGTGTTCTAATACTAGGAAGGTTTATGTGCATCATTTTAGGTTTAAGCTTTAATGGTAACTTTGGAATTAGGGTTAAGTATTAATGGTATATATGCATCATAAATTTAAGCTTCAAAGGTAGATTTGCACTCATAAGCTAAGCTTTAATGGTAACTTTGCACTTAGATGTAAGCTTTAGTGATTACCTTGCACTTTTAGGTTTTAAGCTGTAATGGAAATCTTGCAATTAGGGTTAAGTGATAAGAGTATCTACGCATCATAAAGTTAAGCTTCAAAGGTATATTTGCTCTCTTAAGCTAAGCTTTAATGGTAACTTTGCACTTAGATGTAAGCTTTAGTGATTACCTTGCATTTTTAGGTTTTAAGATTTAATGGAAACCTTGCAATTAGGGTTAAGTGATAAGAGTATCTACGCATCATAAAGTTAAGCTTCAAAGGTACATTTGCACTCGTAAACTAAGCTTTAATGGTAACTTTGCACTTACATGTAAGTTTTAGTGATTACCTTGCATTTTTAGGTTTTAAGCTTTAATGGAAACCTTGCAATTAGGGTTAAGTGATAAGAGTATCTACACATCATAAAGTTAAGCTTGAAAGGTAGATTTGCTCTCATAAGCTAAGCTTTAATGGTAACTTTGCACTTAGATGTAAACTTTAGTGACTACCTTGTATTTTAGGTTTAAGCTTTAATGGAGAGCTCGAAAACTCATAAATTATAGAATGACCTTCTAGCTTCCTTAAAAAATGGAAAGCTAGGTACCATAAGAAAGGGTAGTTTTCTAAGATTGATAGAAGTAGTTCAATTTTTGGTATTAAGGAGTATTTCTAAAGTTTTCACTTTCAAGTTTGTTTTCAAATACGGGATGGGGGAGATAGGGGATAACTTTGCGGAATTGATCTCCGTGTTGTTTGAACCGAAAACTCTACAAGCTTCCATGGAGATGCCATATGGATGGCAAAGGATTGTAAAAACCTGGGAATCGACAAAACGGGGATTGAACTTAAAAAGTTTGCATTTTCGAAGAGACATTAACCATCACATGCCTTTGGCAAAAACTCGCTTGTATTTTCTAAATAAACTTAGCCGGTAGATAATTAATGAAAGTAGGAATTAAGGTTGATAAATGAATGAACCTGAAAATTACCAACTAGGAGTTAAAAAGGAATCTCGAGAGGTGATAGGGATAGCCCATTGCAAAACATAGATTTAACTAGGAGTTTTGAAGATTGCCTGGAAATGACCGGGAACCAAGATGGATCTTTTTGGGGTCAATTTGATTGAAAGGCCGGCCCATTGAAAGGATTCTCTTGGGAAACTTGTCGAAGATTGGCCCTTTTCGGCTAGGGTAGTGTAACCGGAAAGTTGTTATACCTAGGTCATTCATGCCCGAGGGATAAGGGATGAATGGGTTGGTTTTATTTTTGCCCAGCCAGGTGAAGTACCCGCGATATCTTATTGGAAATCGGCCATAATCAGGGTATGGCCTGATGCCAATAGTTGAATGAGAAGGTTATACTCTAGGAGGATGATGTGAATTTAATTAAGGAAATTTGTTCCACGTGTTGCTTAAAAAGGAACTGGAAGGAATGATTAAATTAATTGATAAGCCTTTCCCAAACACTTTATTCTGGGAAATTTTGTGAAGGTGATGCCATTTTGATGGCTTGTAACCGATTATCTTGGCCTTAATGGGGAGGGAAGATGAATTGGTTGAAACTAAATGTGTTGCATGATTAGTTAGGAAACTAGTTACAAGCTAATTATAGCAGATAAAGTAAAGGGAATGAATTAAAAGTTTCTAAATAAGGATCTAGTGGGAACAACCAGATGAATTTCCCTGATTGAGGGTATGCAACAGATTGCATGCTGCTTGTTGTTTGATGATGTCTGATAGACTACTGTCTTCCTGATTTTGTAGTAGTTAAGTACTACCTCGGGAAGGGATTTTCATGAAATGGTTCGTTGGCCGGTTTTGGATTTAAAACTTTTATGTTAAACGCTAGGACTACGTGGGATAAAAATGGGTAATTGGGGACGAGCGAGACCAGGTAGGATTGCAAGATCCCTCTTCTTAGGGAAAAGTGATAACTCCCGCGCCTGCTTGTCAAGAAAAAGGGGTTATCGCCATGAACCAAGGGAGAACAAGAAAGTACGAGCAGATCCTCAAGTTAAAGATCAAGAGAATCAAGACTAAGGACCACGATTCTGGGTGCGGAAAGTTGTCAAGGACAAATTGATTATGAGAAACGGATAGAGTCATTGAATGAAGGGATGTACCCCCTTGGGTTGGCAATCGAGATAGGCCGGAGTCCTGTCTGAGTGCCGGTCCCAAGTGGGAGGGATACCTGCAGATAGATCTACGTCATTCCCTCAAAGGTCTGGAGGACTGAGGGAGGTGAGTAGGGTCAATTCTGGGTATGGCCCTCACATTGGGTTGGCATTCGAGATAGGCCGGAGTCTTATCTAGGTGTCAGTCCCAAGTGGGAGGGATACCTGCAGATAGATATGTCATTCCCTGGAACGGTCTGGAGGACTGAGGGAGGTGAGCACGGTCGAGTCTGGGTATGGCCCTCACAAGTGGTATCAGAGCCTAATTTTGAATCTTGGACATTGGAATTTAGAATTTTGGATTTAAGATTAATGCATGAGAGAAAAACAACTCAGTCTAGCATCCAAATTTCAATTATATTACAAAATGAAGTCTTGAGTTTCGAATAATTATTCAAAAATTTTCAGATGGCTTGGGATCTGCCAGAGGAAATTCAGCGGATTTTTTGTGAGAGGATGGAGTCTGCTACACTAGAGCAAAGGCTTGCTATGCTGGAACATTTTCGAGAACTCTTTTTCCCAAAAACAATTGAAGATCCCACTCAGGAATGGAAGACTACCACATCAAATGAAGTAACCCGAGTATTGATGTTTGGCCATAAGTACCTTCTAGATAACTTATGTCTAGCCATGATCAAAGAAAAGCTAGAACTAGGACCCAAGAGATACTGCATTCTCAAGAGTTTTGCAACAAACTTTGAGAGCAAACTTCTACTCGTCCTCTCCTGTTTACCTCATGAAAAGATTTGTATCTACCCACAGCCACTAAAATTAAAGGGACCTTTTCTGCATACCCCCTGGAAGGAAATCGGGGAAGCAATTTGTAAGCAGCCCCATATTTCAAGGAAGGATCATAAGGTTCTATTTAACTACCTAGATTATGACAAGACAGAGTAGCACGGAATATCCACTTCTTGGATTTTTGTAACCCAATATTTATTCTATGAATCAAAGAGAGATTATCTTTTGAATCATACTGTCTACTGTCTCTGGTGTGATCCTAAGTGAGATTTTTTTTTTTTTTTAAATTTGAAAGTCTCTGTCTGATAGCGATTTCCTTGAATACCACAAGTCAATAGTCTAATATGGAAGGATTAGAATGGCAAAGTTGTGAACGTTGAATAATTAAATATTATGAACCGGCGCTAAGCATGAGATATAATGTTGCTCACAGAATTAAATCATGCCTCCTAGAAGAGCTGCTCCCAGAGGAAGAGGAACTCCCCCTCCCTCTGCAGATCAAGCTTTTCCTGTAGCGGAAATGGAGGCTATTCCAAAAGAAGAATTTGGGAGAGACAAAGACCTAAAGTCACTACTCAAGTCGGTCCAACCTGGAGCTTTTTCAGGAGAAGGCCCAAACGTCGAAAAAGGGCTAGAAGATGGATCATCTCCATGGAGGACTATTTTGATCTGGCTAAGTATAATCATCTCGCCCAGAGCATCATGGGTAGAGCCAAGTTAACAGGATCAACAAAGTTATGGTGGAAGTTAAACTGCCAGTCAAGAGGCGTGGCAGAAGGTACCCAGAGTTGGGAAGAATTGCAGCGCCACCTGAAGGAGCGATATTGGCCCTTGAATTACTCAACCACAAATATGAATGATTTTTTAGCCTGTACTCGGAGAAGAAGAGCTATTGACATCTATTATGAAGACTTTGTCGGACTCTCTAGATATGCCCCTCTGATCAGCGAGACGAAGAGCAGAAACTCGACTGCTTCATCTTGGGTTTGGAAGGCAAGCTCGCAGATGAAGTAGAGGCTCTACGCCCTGCAAATCTAGCAGATGCACTAATACGGGCTAAGCCCAAACTAAGCAGCCTCCTCAAAAGCAATAATCAGCAAGGAGAGAGAAAGTGAGATCTATCCCATCATTTTGAACCGTCTTACAGGCTACCAAAGTTCCAGAATATGAACCAATCTAGAAATCAACCTACCGTTCAACCTGTTCGAGTAAACGCCCTTCCTGTGACTCAGGGCGGAAGACAAATTCAATGTCTTGAGTGCCATGAATGGGGACACAAGAAGACAGATTGTCCCCGAAGAAGTAGAAATCCCGGCCCTCATTACCAAAACCACATACCTCAAAGGCAACCAGTTGCCAACAGAAATAAAGCAAGGAACCCTAGGAACCCTGGGCCACTTATTCACTGTCCCAACCCACCTCCCACAAGGGTTACAACCAACCATGTGACTATCATGGATGAGGTGGAGGAGCAAGCACAGATCTATGCAGCCCTAGACCCAAGTGGTAAGAATAAGCAATTTTCTATACTAGAAGCACAAGGGGATTACCAGGGTAAACCCTTAGTTTTTTTAATTGACTCTGGTAGTTCGCATTCATTCATCTCCCCTGCCACTATCAGGCGTCTACATTTAGAACCTCAACCTACAGGTAAGAATCTAATAGTCTCATTATCTAGCGGGGCAACCTTATCTTGCGAAGAGCAGATTGTAGAACTCCCTTTGCAATCAGAAGGTCATTCCACTAGCCAGAAGCTTAGAGTCCTTAAGATGGGGAAATTCTAGGGAATCTTGGGAATGGATTGGTTAAGTCCGAATAAGGCTAATATCCATTGTAGCCAAGGAACGGTATCCTTCCTTTCATCTAGTAAAGAACGGGTACAAATCCACGGGAGAAGAGGAAAAGCCCCACTAAGGGTAGTTAAGTCCAAGCAGTTAATGAAAGGGTTACGGAAAGGATTGCCTCTCTACGTCCTGAAGCTAAAAAAACCTGAGGAAGAGCGAGAAAATCAAGAACCAGAATGGTTGAGTGAATACCAAGACGTCTTTCCTGAGGAGCTAACCGAACTTCCCCCAACCAGAGGGCTAGTACATGATATTACCTAAGTTCCCGGACCCCAACCCATTGCCAAGTCACCCTACAAGATGTCTCTTTTGGAAGCTTTAGAGCTGAAGGATCAACTGACTCAACTCCTTGAACACGGATTTATCAGGCCAAGTGCTTCTCCCTGGGGTGCCCCAATCTTATTTCAAAAGAAGAAGAATGGAACCTTTAGACACTCTATAGATTACAGAGGATTAAATCAGTGCACCATCAAAAATAAGTACCCCCACCACGAATAGAAGAACTTTTTGATCGCCTCGGAGGAGCTAAATATTTTTCAAAGATAGATCTCAGGTCGAGCTACTATCAAGTGCGAATTCAATAAGAAGACATCTCGAAGACCGCCTTCAACACCAGGTTTGGGCATAATGAATTCATAGTGCCTTTTGGCTTAACTAATGCCCCTGCTACCTTCAATCGACTCATGACGGATCTCTTTCGAAAAGGATTAGACGATTTTGTTCTTGTCTTCTTTGATGATATTTTGTTCTAATCCAAAACCAGAGAAGAGCATGAACAACATCTACGTCAAGTCCTGGAGATCTTGAGAGAAGCTAAACTCTATGCCAAGCGTAGTAAATGCTCATTCTTTATGGAAAAAGTAGCCTATCTTGGCTTCATTGTATCTAGGGATGGCATATCCCCAGATCCAGCTAAGGTGGAAGCAGTGGTCAAATGGCCTATTCCCAAAAACGTTACGGAAGTCAGAGGATTTCTTGGTCTTACACGGTGGTGCAAAATTTTTATCCAAGAATATGCCCTTATCTCAAGACCTCTCACTGAACTTACCAAGCTAGATGAACCCTTTACTTGCACAGATAAGAGAGATGCTGCCTTCAATAAACTCAAAGACCTCTTGGCCAACGATCCTGTCCTCAAACTCCTTGATTTTGAGAAAGCTTTTGAAGTGATTGTGGACGCTTGTGGCGAAGGAGTTGGAGGAATTTTACGGCAAGAAGGTCACCTTGTCGCCTATGAACCCCGTCAGCTTTGTGTACATGAGCGGAATTACCCCACTCATGATCTGGAACTTCTAGCTGTGGTGCATGCTTTTGAGGAAGTGGCGACACTACCTTCTAAGCTAGGTCTTTGAGGTGGTCACTAATCACAAGAGTCTCAAATGGATCTTCACATAGTCTGAACTCAACATGAGGTAGCGAAGATGGGTTGAATTTCTTCAAGAATTCAATTTCGAAATCAAGTTTTGACCTGGCAAAGAAAATAAAGTTGTCGATGCCTTAAGCAGAAGAGTATCAACCCTGAATATTTCACTCCTTAGCTCTTCTATACCCGAGGAAGTTCAACAAGAAATTCAAGTAGACCCCTATTTTAGACCTCTTCTGCAAGATATTCAAGCTCAAAACCTGAGGGAGCATTTTGCTGACTATACCCTAGCAGATGGTCTTCTTTACTTCAAACAACGAATGTGCATTCCCACCAGTTTGCGCACCCAAATTTCAAAGGAATCCCACGATAACCCATTGGCAGCTCATCCTTGCTTACCATAAAATGTTTGCCAGCCTCCAAAGGAATTTTTACTGGCCTAAGATGAAGAAGGACATCCTGGATTATGTTCGCAAATGCCTTAATTGCTAGAAGACCAAAGCAGAACACGTCAAGCTACCTGGTAAGCTTCAGCCCCTAGATATTCCTCAGATAAAGTGGGAATGTCTGAGTATGGACTTTGTCACTGGTCTTCCAAAGACAACTGGAAACTATGATTCTATTTTTGTCGTAGTAGATAAGATCACTAAGGTGGCTCATCTAATTCCAGTCAAGCAGACAACCACCACCATCGACATAGCCCAAGTATTTGTCAAAGAGGTAGTAAGATTACATGGAATCCCTGTAAGAATCATCAGTGATCGGGATGCCAAATTTACTTCTAAGTTTTGGCAAGCCATGTTTCAATCTCTGGGTACCCAATTGAATCTCAGCTCAGCATATCATCCGAAAACTGATGGTCAAACTGAGCGAGTGAATCAAATCATTGAAGATATGCTTCGAGCATATTGCAACGAACAACCTCAGCAATGGATTAAGTTTCTTCCCCTAGTTGAGTTTGCTTATAACTCTTCTCACCATCGCAGCCTCGGAATGTCACCCTTTAAAGCCTTGTATGGTTAGGAATGTTTAGTCCATCTTCGATTAGCTGACCCAACTCTTCATGTTCCTGCCGCTAAGTCTACCCTGGAAGAGATGGATCATCAACTTCTAGTCATTAGAGACAACTTGAAGAGGGCTAGTGATAGGCAGAAGAGCTATGCTGATCTTCACCTCTCCGCTAGAAGCTTTAGGGAAGGCGAACAAGTTTTCCTCAGAGTCAAACCCAAACGCAGTTCCTTAAAGCTAGGGAAATTCCGTAAGCTTGCATTCAAATATTGTGGGTCTTTTGGAGTTCTTAGAAAGATAGGAGAACAAGCCTACAAGTTAGCCTTACCGCCTCACATGCGCATTCATAATGTTTTTCATGTCAGCCTCCTTAAGAAATATGTTGCTGACCCTCTACATGTTTTGAATCATGATGACACCGTTCTCGTCAATCATGAAGAATTTCAAATGGAACCAGAACAAGTTCCGAAAACTAAAGAGAAGCAACTGCGGCACAGGACAATTCGAGAAGTACTAATCAAGTGGAAGGGCTACCCTGTTGAAGATGATTCCTCGGAGGACTGGGACCGTCTAATTATCCAATTTCCAAGTTTTGGAGGATGAGCCCATGTAACTCATCATTTGGAATCAAATCAATATCTCCCTTTTTGTCCAAACCCTTGATCATATTTTGGTTAGTTCTTTGGAACAACTTAGAATTATTTTTCATGATATAGATGATACTTTTGATGTAATTTTTATGCGTATGTAATCAATCGTCATATTTATGGAATTCAAGTATCTCTAGTCAGTCAATTCTTTAGAGATTCAAATTTTCTATGGTGTTTTACAAGTTTAATTGTTATGATACATGAAATATCCGATTACCAAGTGAAAGATGAAATAGTAAGCTATAGACAAAAGAGAAAAAAAAAGGATGGAGGAAATAAAAATTGGATACACACGGGAGGAGATATTGTAAGATTTAATTAGAAGATCAATATGAAATCCTTTAACTGTCAAGAACATGGTATCAGCTGGATGATATTAATAGTGAAATGAGTCAATGCTTAAAACGGAAAAAGTTAAAGTCTAGGTAAGAATGGTAAGATTTTTACAAAGCATATTGAGACTAGATAGAGAGCGAAGTGAAGAAATGATCTTCAAACCTCACAAGAGAAACACAATCTGATCACACCAAAGGAAAAATACCTAGTTGAGTAAGATCACACTCAGTAATTAAAGTAACCACGAGTCATTAAGTCTTCTTTATGATTCATACTTTTGAGTCAACACAAAAAAATGGAAGAAAAGTGTATTATTAAAGGTCCATACTAGATTTCCTATCCTTTAATCTAAATACCCTAAAGTTACTGACCATCTTCCATCATAAGTTGACCAAAGATTGAGTCTGTCTACTCTCTGAAGCATGTCCTGAGCTGAGGACAGCTCTTTCTTTTTAATGGGGAGTTTGTAAGGTCCCTCCCTAAACCCTAGAGCAATTTAGAAATTTTTCGGCCTAGAAAATAATTTAGAAAAAGTAAGACCGACAAAGAAGTTATATGGACAACGAGACTTTACTCAAAAATGAAAAGACAAGGATATTTCAGATAAGAAATTACGTCATCCCTATATTTTTCCTTTAAGATTAAGGTTATTTTTATACTTCTTCATCAAAAGCCGCGTGGGAACTGATCTAGATCAAGAACTAGGAGAAAATTAAGGGACTAACTTAATTGAAAGATAAAGTTAAGGGATAAGAACTAAGAAAAAAATTGGGGTCCAATAGGAATTAAGAAGAGAATTGGGGTCCAATAGCATTTGAGAAGAGAATTTGGGATCCAATAGCATTTGAGAAGAGAATTTGGGGTCCAATAGCAATTGAGAAGAGAATTGGGGTCCAATAGGAATAAAGAAGAGAATTCCAACCACCATTTTCTATATAAACACCCCCTCTCCTTTGTATTTCAAACACATATATTGCTAAGCTACTTGCATACTTGCCACGCTGAAGACTATGCTTAAGTAAATCAAGGTTTTCATTAAACCTTGCTCTTGCTCTCTCCCTCTCTTGAAGACCAAACCCTTGAGGGTTTTTTGAAGAAGCTCCTCTCTCCTTCCTCTTCATCCTAAATCCCTTTCCTTCCTCCTTGAGCCTCACATCTCTTCCAGAAGGACTTCAACCCCACTTCCCTCTTGTTTGGAGGAGGTAATCTTAATTTCTAGTAGGATTAATTAATCCATGTGTTCTAATACTAGGAAGGTTTATGTGCATCATTTTAGGTTTAAGCTTTAATGGTAACCTTGGAATTAGGGTTAAGTATTAATGGTATATATGCATCATAAAGTTAAGATTCAAAGGTAGATTTGCACTCGTAAGCTAAGCTTTAATGGTAACTTTGCACTTAGATGTAAGCTTTAGTGATTACCTTGCACTTTAGGTTTTAAGCTTTAATGGAAACCTTGCAATTAGGGTTAAGTGATTAGAGTATCTACGCATCATAAAGTTAAGCTTCAAAGGTAGATTTTCTCTCTTAAGCTACGCTTTAATGGTAACTTTGCACTTAGATGTAAGCTTTAGTGATTACCTTGCATTTTTAGGTTTTAAGATTTAATGGAAACCTTGCAATTAGGGTTAAGTGATAAGAGTATTTATGTATCATAAAGTTAAGCTTCAAAGGTAGATTTGCACTCGTAAGCTAAGCTTTAATGGTAACTTTGCACTTAGATGTAAGCTTTAGTGATTACCTTGTATTTTTTGGTTTTAAGCTTTAATGGAAACCTTGCAATTAGGGTTAAGTGATAAGAGTACGCATCATAAAGTTAAGCTTCAAAGGTAGATTTGCTCTCATAAGCTAAGCTGTAATGGTAACTTTGCACTTAGATGTAAACTTGAGTGACTACCTTGTATATTAGGTTTAAGCTTTAATGGAGAGCTCGAAAACTCATAAATTATAGAATGACCTTCTAGCTTCCTAAAAAATGGAAAGCTAGGTACCATAAGAAAGAGTAGTTGTCTAAGCTCGATAGAAGTAGTTCAATTTTTGGTATTGAACAGTATTTCTAAAGTTTTCAATTTCAAGTTTGTTTTCAAATACGGGATGGGGGAGAAAGGCGATAACTCGCAGAATTGATCTCCGTGTTGTTTAAACCGAAAACTCTACAAGCTTCCATGGAGATGCCCCATGGATGGCAAAGGATTGTTAAAACGTGGGAATCAACAAAACGAGGATTGAACTTAAAAAGTTGGCATTTCTGAAGAGACATTAACCATCACATGTCTATGGCAAAAACTCGCTTGTATTTTCTAAATAAACTTGGTTGGTACATAATTAATGAAAGTAGGAATTAAGGTTGATAAATGAATGAACCTGAAAATTACCAACTAGGAGTTAAAAAGGAATCTCGAGAGGTGATAGGGATAGCCCATTACAAAACATAGATTTAACTAGGAGTTTTGAAGATTTCCTAGGAAATGATCGGGAACCAAGATGGATCTTCTTTGGGTCAATTTGATTGAAAGGCCGGCCCATTGAGAGGATTCTCTTGGGAACTTTTCGGAGATTGGCCCTTTTCGGCTAGGGCAGTGTAACCGGCAATTTGTTATACCTCGGTCATTCATGCCCGAGGGATAAGGGATGAATGGACCGTTGGTTTTATTTTTGCCCGGCCGGGTGAAGTACCCACTGTATCTTATTGGAAATCGGCCATAATCCGGGTATAGCCTGATGCCAATAGTTGGATGAGAAGGTTATACTCAGGGAGGATGATGTGAATTTAATTAAGGAAATTTGTTCGACTTGGTTGCTTAAAAAGGAACTGGAAAGGCTAGGAATATAGGGGCTATCCTCTGCATCTATCACCAGATGGTGCTATACCTCTCGAAATAAAATGCTTAGGAAGGAATGATTAAATTACTTGATGAGCCTTTCCGAAACACTTAATTCTTGGAAATTTTATGAAGGTGATGCCATTTTGATGGCTTGTAACCGATTATCTTGGCTTGAATGGGGAGGTAAGATGAATTGGTTGAAACTAAATGTGTTGCATGATTAGTTAGGAAACTAGTTACAAGCTAATTATAGTAGCTAAAGAAAAGGGAATGAATTAAAAGTTTCTAAATAAGGATCTGGTGGGAACCACCAGATGAATTTCCCTGAACGAGGGTATGAAAAAAATTGCATGCTGCTTGTTGTTTGATGATGTCTGATAGACTACTGTCTTCCTAATTTTGTAGTAGTTAAGTACTACCTCGGGAAGGGATTTTCATGAAATGGTTTGGTGGGTGGAAGGATCCGGAGGGTCAGATGGCCGGATTTTGATTTAAAACTTTTATGTTAAATGCTAGGACTAGTTGGGAAATGGGTAATCGGGGACGAGCGAGACCAGGTAGGATTGCAAGATCCCTCTTCTTAGGGGAAAGTGATAACTGCCGTGCCTGCTTGTCAAGAAAAAGGGGTTATCGCCATGAACCAAGGGAGAACAAGAAAGTAAGAGCAGATCCTCAAGTTAAAGATCAAGAGAATCAAGACTAAGGACCACGATTCTGGGTGCGAAAAGCTGTCAAGGACAATTTGATTATGAGAAACGAATAGAATTATTGAATGAAGGGATGTACCCCCTTGGGTTGGCAATCGAGATAGGCCGGAGTCTTGTCTGAGTGTCGGTCCCAGGTGGGAGGGATACCTGCAGATAGATCTACGTCATTCCCTGGAATGGTCTGGAGGACTGAGGGAGGTGAGTAGGGTCGAGTCTGGGAATGGCGCTCACATTGGGTTGGCGTTCGAGATAGGCCGGAGTCCTTTCTGAGTTTCGGTCCCAAGTGGGAGGGATACCTGAAGATAGTTCTATGTCATTCCCTGCAACGGTCTGGAGGACTAAGGGAGGTGAGTTGGGTCGAGTCTGGGTATGGCCCTCACATGTGTCGGGTCAAAAACCTTTGTACCCAGGACATAATGTATTGCCTGTAAAGTACATGCACTTCGAAGAAGTCATAGATGAACAAGCATTAGTGCCTGTTACACCCTATGTGGAGCCTAGTCCATCTACAATGATGGTAAAAGGAGATTGATATAATTCACATCCACCACCAGTGGAAGAAACCGTGACTTACGCTCCACCAGAGAATGCACCAATGTATTATGTAGCTAATCAAGGTGTCATACCTTCCTTGATAAGACCCATGATTAAGCCAAGAATGGGAAAAAGTCACAACTGTGGTGCAGATGATCATTGGAAAAATGAATGTCTAGAGCCTGACAAAAACCTCAAGTCAGTTGAATCCTATTGCATACAATGTTGCAAAAAGGGAGGACACTTTTTGGAAGATTTTCCTAAAAATCCTTTAAACAAGGGTAAGACAGTAGTAAACGTAGTCCAAGTGATACCTAGTAGCTCATCAGAGAGTGAACCAATTGTTCCAATCAAGGTAATCACTAGAGCACATGCTATGAAAAAGAAACACAGCTCCTCTGATGATTCAAAAAATACAAAAGCTTTCTCTCAAAGGATCAAATAAAGCAGAAGCAAAAGAAATGAGATTAGAAAACAAAAACAACGGATTCAAATCGAGGAGAAATCAAAAAGCTATTCCAAGAAAAGGTGAAAGAAACAGGAAGTGAAATCAAGGAAACAACTGTGAAACTCGAGGATTCATTTTGGTTGTTGATAAAATTTTTGAGCCTATTAATGCAGCCTTGGAAGCCTACCAAGCAGAACTTAAAACAGGCCAAAACATGGAAAACAAATGGAAGAACTATCCTTCTCCAGGCATGGAAGCAGCTAGAGCTTGTGGTAAGAGACACTAAAGAAAAACCCGATGGGGTGGCAGAACCCCACCTTGAAACAAAAGAACTAGAACTTATAGTGCCGAACAACGAAGATGCCTTAGACGGAATTCCATTCGTAGAGGAAGATTGGCCAGGACACTTATGGGAAAAAGTTAGAGAGATCAATGATGGGAGCCTAACTCTAAAGTTAGCTCCTATAGAGGAAGTTTGGTTGGATAACCTACCTTCTGATATGAGTATGGATGTATAATCCTTATATGGGGATTGCGAATCTAAAGCTTCAAGAATGTCGAAACCATTGACCTTGAAAACATTACCCTCTTACTTAGGAGAAAACGAAGATGAATCCATAGTGTGTAAGACCACTCAAGTAAAAAGAGTTGAACAGACCTTAGAAGTAGACAACATTCATTCAATCATGTCTACACCCATCCAATGCACTCTTACCTTGGGAGAACTGTTAAAACTCAGACCATATTTATGGAATGATCTACAGAAAACCCTAGAGAAGGTGGGGATAACCGGGCTAATCTCAAAAAATTTGGGAAAATTGAAAAACAAAATGGACAACAAAGAGATTCGATCTGTTCCAATGAACTAAGTCGAAGAATATTACGAAGGGAAAGAAGGAAACACTACCCTTCCAATGAAATATAATGACATTGAAACCATGGCAATACTGGATAGTGGAGCAGGCATAGCCATAGCCAAAAAAGGAGTATGGGAATCCTGGGGACAACCAACCATTAGACAAACTCAAATCAAATTGCAATTGGTTGACGGGCACATTGAGAGACTATTAGGGATGCTTGAAAAAGTGATAATCAATTCCTATGGAATTGAATATCAACACACTTTTGCCATAGTAAACTTTGGAAAAAAACTCAATTATGAAATCATATTGGGAAGACCTTTCATGCGACAGGTACAGATTATCCAAGAATGAGGAAACAATTATCTATACTTGAAGCAAATGGGATCTATAACAAGGATAAATCTAAAAGATCACACTTATAGAGATGTATTGAAAACACACATACAAGAGTTTGATTCAGTCTCTTTGGTTGAAACTAAGCTTCCATCTTGATTAAAAAAGACACTCCTATTTGGATGTGTGGAGCTTCAAAAAATGGGAGTTTAAAACTAGAAGAATGTATTCTAGAAAGGGATTGCACAGAGGAATCCTATATACCTGAACCCTTTTGAGAGCATTTTTTAAAGCCATTTGAGTGGAACTCAAATTTTAGGGACAATGAATGTATGTGTGAATACATATATGACTACCCAATTTTGGAATGAGGATGGCTACGACATAATTTCCATCCAAATGATTTCAACCCTCAACATTGAAGATGAAATTGAGGAACCCAAGGACTTGATGAAAGCTCAGCAAGTCTTTTCAGACATCTACTACGATGCAACAGATGAGTTGGATGAACACTTGGCTACCTCAGAAGATTCGAGGTCAGAAAAAGAACATGTGAGAGCCAAGCTACTCTTCAAAGGAGGAGAGGAAATTTTTTTTTACTTTCCTAGCCAAAAATTGAGAAGACAAAAATGGTATAGACACAAAAGAGACACCGTGAAGCATCTAGACATATGCCATCAGTTTCTAGTAGAACACAACTCCTGATGGAGATAGAGACACATAATTGTGTCAAGGACAAAATCACTAGTAAATATCCTTCAAACGAAAATCCAAACATGTCGCAAACATCGAGAAAAACAAGGAAGGATACACAAGGAAAAAAACAGGATAAGGAGACAATCGTGACACGAGTTGAGCAGAAAAAGAAATATCAAGAGTTGAAAAAAGCTCTAAAGCAGATATATACGACCAAAATGGAAACCACGGAAGAGGATGGCATGGATGTAATGAGTGTTCCATACCATTAAAAAAAGTATACTCTCCAAGATTAAAAAAACCATATTCGAACAACCTATTAGGGAACTACGAAAACAGGGCGAGTCCCACGAATGCCTAAAAACGCTAAAAAGATAGACCTGGCTGAACTAGGATAAGAGCCTAGACCTGCTTACATTGCAAATGACCTAGCAGAGAAAGAAGAAGAGCTCTTGCTAAGCTTGCTAAAATAATACCGAGATATCTTCGCTTGGTCTTACAGGGATCTCAAGGGTGTTGATCCAAAAATCTGTCAACATACCATACCAATGAGAGATGATGCGAAACCAAGTAGACATAGGCCATACATGTATATTGAAACATTTTCCAAGAAGATAAAAGAAGAGATTAAAAAACTAAATAAAGCCAAATTTATTTATGAAATTGAACACACAGATTGGGTGTCTCCAATTGTGGTAGTACCCAAGAAGAATGGAAATTATGAGCGTGTGTCAATCTCAAAAAAGTGAATGCAGCTACCGTTAGAGACAACTTTCCTCTTCCAATCATTGAGCATGTTTTGGAACGAATTGAAGGAAAAGAAGCTTACAGCTTCTTAGACGGCTTTTTGGGATACAATCAGCTTTTGGTTGACCCAAAAGATCAGCATAAAATTGCTTTTGCACCAAAATGGGGTATTTTTGCCTATCGGGTTATGCCGTTTGGGTTAACTAATGCTCGAGCCACATTTCAAAGGTTGATGAGCCACAATTTTAAAGAATATCTTAGAAAATTTTTAGAAGTATATATGGATGATCTATGCGTACATTCATCAATCCGGGCTGATCATTTTGAACACCTCAAAAAGGTATTCAAAAAATGTAGACTTTGTAGGATTTGCTTAAATCCTGAAAAGCGTACATTCATGGGTAGACAAGGAAAAATTCTTGGACATATAGTGTCTAAAAATGGCATAGCTACAGATATTGAAAAAATTCATGTCATTGCTGATTTGCCTAGACCAACAATAGTCAAGGGGGTACAAGCCTTCATGGGGCATTGTGGATATTACAGACGGTTCATCTACATGTACACTATAATGGAAAAACCCATGTATAGCTTGATTACACACTTTGAGTGGACCGAGGCATGTGAATAATCCTTCATGAAGCTCAAGCAAGCTCTCACCTCAACTCCAATTTTGAAAGCACCATATTGGAATAAGATATTCCACATACATGTATATACTTCCAATTTTGCTATCGGTTGTATACTAGCTCAACCAGGAGACGGAAAAATTGACTTTCTGATTCCTTATGCTAGTTGACAGTTGAACATGGCGGAAAATAATTACACCACCAGCGAAAGGGAATGATTAGGAATGATCTATGTTGTTAAAAAGTATAATTATTACCTATTAGCCAACAAGTTTGTGTTCTTTGTGGACCACCAAGCTTTGTTGCACTTGGTCAACAAGCCATGCAGCATAGGAAGAATAGTGAGATGGTCCATCATTCTTGTGGAATTTTATTTCACTGTGGTTGTAAAAAAGGACACTACATATCAACAAGTAGATCATTTGTAAAGGGTTGTTTCAGGAGAATCACCTAAAGGGGTAGACGATGATCTACCAGATGCCTATTTTTTCTCCATGGAAATGATACCTCAATGGTCGGAAAACATGGTGTCATTGATGAAAATAGCTCAAGTGGATTCACAAATACCACTTCCTATTACGATCAGATTAATTGAGCAATCGCCTATGTATCATTTACTAGCTGGTAGGCTATACAGAAGAAATCGAGATGGAATATTGCTCTTATGCATTAATCCTGAAGAAAAAAAACAGTACCTAAGTCAAGCACATGTTACCATAGTAGGACTTCACTTTGCAAAAGACCAAACTGTGCAAAGAATCTTGAGACTTGGAGTATTCTCGCCGACTATGAGGAGTGATGTTCGATCTTTTTAAAGGATTGTCCTCAATGTAAAAAAAAAACACCCATACCTCATATAAAATTGTTTCAAATGTCACCTGTTCCTAAGTGGAGTAACTATCTCTTTACTTACTTATCAAGCCAAACATTTCCTAAGGATATGAGTAAACGCCATCAAAGAGCAATTGAAACTAAAGCAAGAGACTATGCTCTTATTGAGAAGCAATTGTATTGGAGAGGTAAAGATCAACATTTGCATCAATTATATTTCGATTATAGAACAAGCACATGCTGGATTAGTTGGAGGTCACTTTTCTAGTGAGACCACTGCAAGAGCAATCTTGATGGCAGGTATATGGTGGCCAACACTTTTTGTAGATGCCAAAGAATATGTTCGAAGGTCTGATTCTTGTCAACGAGCAAAAATTCCAACACGTGTAGATAGCATGCCCTTAAGACCAATGATGGGGGTTAGAGATTTCGCAAAATGGGGTATATTTTTTTTTGGGCCGATATAGCCACCAACTTATAGGTGGCAGGCTCAATGCATCATTGTAGCTACAGACTATTTGACCAAGTGGGCCGAGGCTGAAGCAACATGAAATATCATATCAGTGAAGGATAATGGAATTGGATTTTTGATTACCTGAGAGAGGCTGAAGCAACTCAAAAGAATGATTCTAGAACCATTGCCGCATTCTTATATGAGTATGTATTCATGAGATATGGACTGCCAATAGAAATTGACTGTGATCGGGGGACTCATTTCCTCAATGAGGTAATCAAGTATTTGCTTAATGAGTTTATGGTCATCCATAACAAATCATCTCCCTATCACCCACAAGCAAACGGACAAGCTGAGCATACGAAAAAAATTCTTAGCTCGGTGCTGACTAAAGTGGTTAGTTCAGGAAGGAAAAACTGGGAAATGAATCTCCATGCTGCTCTATGGGCTTATCGAGTTTCATTCAAAATAGCTTTAAATGCTACATCCTTAATTAACCTTGTTTATGGTCTTGATGCCATACTGCCAATAGAATTTCTATTGCCGACATTAAGGGTAGCAAGGAATCTTGAGTGGACTAGACATGAATTTTCAGAAAGATTTGAAGATTTGGAAAAGCTAGATGAGCAAAGGCTAACTTTTGTAGCTCACATCTATGCACAGAAGTGGAAACAAAAACAATTTTTTGATTCCCACTTAATCACAAAAATCTTCAAGAAAGGGGACTTAGTTTTGATATATTCCCTTAAGCAAAACATTCCTAAGTTTCAGAAAAAAGGGAAATGGACCATTTATCACTGAAGATGTATCTCCAAGTGGAGTAGTAAAATTGTCCATCCTAGATCGGGAACCAATGGCTAATTGGATTAGTGGATGTCATTTAAAGAAATACAATTTTCCGCTAACCAATGAATTGCTAGAAAGAATGCATGCAACCACACAAAGGAGGATTAAACGACAGCAGATTATTGATGAAGCCCAAGAGGAAGCTCGACCTCGGGTACTCAAACGGAAAGATGCTCTCAGGAATCAACACATATCGATTCCCATCAACACTCTGGAAATAGTTGACCGACAATGGAAATTACCTAAAGATGCAGTTTCAACATATGATGAATGGTTAGATGGAATGGACATGCGCATCAAAGTACAGCTCAACAATCATAGCACCAATGCTTTGGTCGACACAGAAGCTAGAGTAACTACAGTCAATTATTCCGCGTACAAGAAGGAAACAAGTCAAGCATTGACAACAAGAATAGCGACAATCAAAGGATGCAACAAGAACCCAACCCCAACATTGGGAGTAGTAAACTTGAACGTGATAGTACATGGATGTTCATGTCCTCATCAGTTGGTATGCTTACCAGATGAACACATGAATGAGACGATGATTCTTGGAATTCCCTGGATGCGGACATACAAAGTAGTACCAGCTTGGGATACAAATCAGCTCAAGCTATCACCTAAAGGCGGGCAACTCATTGTTCCAATTGCACCAAGCAAGGAGGAGTGGAAAGGAAGCAATCAATAGACCAAACCAAGAAGTAATCAATCTTCTCCATCCCCTCAACAAGAAAATGCTACAAGTAGTATACAAGGAGTCAGGAAAATTTGCGTACCAAAAGCACAGCTTAAGGATAAGCTGATTCAAATGTGGGTGCCCAAAACATCACCGACAAAACAAAAGAAGGTTCCAAGGGTAAAAACATATAGACAAGAATCTTCGAGCAAGGAACCTAACTTAAAATGGGTTTGAAAGAAAAAGGAGCACTTATCTTCTCCACAAATTGTAAAACCAATCAAGCAATGGCGAGTTAAGTCTCAAAAGACTCCACCACACCATACAACACCAAGCAAACCAAGCTACCAATGGCGAGAAAAAGCTCGACAACAGTCAAAAGTGCTACCAACAGCTCAAGAAACCAGCGTACTGAAGCATCCTGATGGTACAATCAAACAGAGAGCACACAAGCTACAAGATTTGCTCTTTGGAAGACAGTATTAGAAAGCTTCGACATCAGAAATCCTTGAGTTTATTGCTCAAGATCCAGCTCTTGCACAGCATAGTGGTTTGAACTGCATTAATCTTCAAAGCATGGTAGATCCAACCACGGCTATGCATAGACACAATTGTTCAACCCATGCACACAGTCGTCCCGGAGTACGCCATCTAGGAGGGGTGGAAGGGCTCTGAGTAATTTAGGACAATGTTTGAAGAGGGAGGAAAAAGTTTGATGTTACCGTGTGATTTTTTTGCAAAATTACCTAATAATGCCCTTATGATTCATCATCAAGGAAAAATTCACTGATAATATCTTTCGATGAGTGTAAATAGTGTATATACCATCAGAAAATCATCAAAAATAGTACTTTTTGGTTATTTTTCATCATTTTTATTGATAATGAGACTTAAAAATAGATAAATCCAACAAAAAACCATAAAACTGTGTTTTTCAATGGATTTTTTTAATTATTGGATTTTCACTTTACTTCTTTGGAGCGTTTTGTTATTTTCTTTGATTTTTCCAATAAATAGGTCAAAAATTAATAATAAATAGCAAAGAATCTCAGATACAAAAATAGAAGACACGATGGTGATAAAAAAGACAAGGCAGACAAACACAAAAAATTTCAATGAAATCAGAAGATGAAAGCGGGAAGCCTAAATTAGGCGGCCAGACCTACTTTTGCAAAATTCTTGCAGAATGAGCTACAGGAATCGGATCAAGGAAATTTTTGAATCTAACATAGATTTCACGACCTAGTAGGACTAACGAGGGAATCTGGGGAAAATTGGTTTGGGAAGTTTAGGTATAGATGTCCAAGGTAGGCTAAAACCACCTCATTTCCACTTGTGGCCTTTGCAGAGAGAGCTTTTCGACCTCTTTCGCACATCTTTTTCGGAGTCTACAGTTGCCATTTTTCAGTACCGTCTTACACAAGACGTGAGGGGTAGGTTCTTTACTCATCAATGATCCATTTTGTACGGCCGGTAGTAGCTGGTCTAAACCCCTAGAAAAAACCTTAGAAACCGAGCAGTGCACGAAGACCTACGACCAAAAACTGACCATAGCGGCTTGTCAACTCGACCAAATCGGATGAGATTTGAACTGTAACATGCCTTAACGTAATAGAACCTTTCTATATCATGAGTTGACCATTTGGTAGGGGTCGAGGGGGTCCCCAGTAGAAAAGGTAGGTTTTTGGTAGATGCCATAATTCTGATCTGACTCCACTAATAGCTTGCCTACGAGGTTCATATACAATGTATATGATTGGTTTTGTGAAATCAATCATGCAAAGCCCTCAAAAAACTAAAAACGGCTCGAAGGCTACAAAGCGTCAAATTTGACATACGGGGTCAATCTGACTTCAAATGAGCCAGAATTGGATGAGTTGCGTCACGACTATGTTGCGGACAAGTCCAAAGCCCCCAAAATTGACTGACCAACTCAATAGGCAGTATAGTCAAAGAAATTAGAGATTTTAGAGTCGACAAAGCACAAAGTGATGCCGGAAAGACCAAACTTGACCAAATTCAATTTAGGACTTGTTTTAGGTGTATAGAATGTGTTTATGTCAAAAAGTTTAAGTTTAGCAAGAAAATTGTGATTGTTGTAAATAATCACGATTATTTACTTTTGCACTTTTTTTGCTTGGAAATTGTATCATCACCTCACCTATCATATGTACACACCTATTACATGCCAAAAATCAATTATGAGCCAAAATGAGCACCTATAACTTGGAAATTACCAGAAAACGCAAAGAAGTCTTTGCAAGCAATTTTTGGGTTATGGACCACATTTCTTGATTCAAATCACCTCATATCTCATACACAGAGTCTATACAATGCCTAGAACCAATTTGTACCAAAAAATGTTGATTTTGGTAGAAATGTTAATAATCGTGATTATTTACTTTCTAGCCAAAATGGGAGAATTTTGATATTTGCCATCATACATCCAAAGTACATGATGTGGTAAGCCCACTAGCCAAGTTTGAACCAACTTGGAGCTCAAAATCTCAAATTTCCATTACATCTACTACTGTTTCAAAGACCTAAAGCCAAAATCTGGTACCATCTTTACCCTATGCAACCAAATGAGCCCATATTTCACTCGAAGCATGTATTTGATATATACTTCAAGCCTGTGATGCGAAGTTTGCAAAACGTTGGAGAAATTACTCAACTGTAAATAATCTCGATTATTTACTTTGGTTGTAAACTTTTGTTTGGACTTGACATTTTTGTTCCTTGCATGCTTTTATGCACCTATGCTTGTTCAAAAATTGATTTGAAGCAAATTGGACTAAAATTGTTAGCATTTGAGACTAAAGAACACTTCAGAGAAAAATCTGACAAATTTGCTAACTTTGACACTCTATTCACTAAACACGAGCCATGAAAGCAGCAGAGAGGGCTAAGAAGAAGCTCAACCAGAAAGAAAAGTTGCAAGAGCTACCCGCATACTAACTGGATCTAGATTCAGGCAAAGCCGCCAAGGCAACCTATCTTTCAAAAGAACAGCTCGAAGAGCATCACACCATAGTGTTCACCGGCAGATTCAATAGTGAGGAGGGACATCAGGTAGAGTTGCAACTCCTATCAAAAGAAGTGTATGATGTCGCCGTGAAGCCTGAGACCAAAGAAGCCAACCACATGCTAGGACTTAGAGATTTCTATGAACAGGAGCCGTGCGGTGTGGATTTCCAAAAAGCTTACGAGCTTTTATCCACGATCAAAGAAGATGGAACTGCACAGATTTTTGACCCTCAGGGGAATAAAGTTGAAGTGGTGATAACCAAGGAAATAGTGGGAGAAGCACTCAGACTGCCCATGGAAGGAATGACAATGAGGGCAAGGGACAGAAAAACGGTAGGTAATTTCACCAAAGAAACTGCCGCAGCCACCTTTGCTGACCTTATTCACAAACAGGTTGAAGAGACAACCAGGTTATACCACCAACACTTTCATTTCCTTGCTAAAAGGCCACCAAGGTATAGCACACCCAATCATGCGGTTGCCACCACCTTCACGTAAGTTCTCAAGTCAACAACCAGGAAACCGGTGGACCATGCTTAATATGTCTTGACCACTTTGAAAGGAACAAAGAAAGAAGAAAATGCTTGGGTGCACCAGAGGTGTTGACAAGGATTGCATACCATGCCATTGGCATGGCCGACAACCTACCACCTGCCCCAGACCAAAACACTTGGATGGTGTCATCTCAATCATCTCCTTGAGCTACAAGATCAACCAAGAGATCCTACAAATCTGATGAAGAATCTGCTGAAAGCTCGCCGGAAAGGCACAATAGTAAAAGCTTGGATAATGAAGAAAAGAGAGCACGAAGGGATGAAATGAAGAGAAAATCCATGGCAGCACACCAAGAAGAGCCTGTGAAAAAGCAAGCCTAGGCCTAGCTAATAAAATTATCCGAGTATTTGAGACCTTAGGAATGTTTTAGGTAGAGAAAGGCTTGCTTACTCAAACAACAAAAAACACTAGTGCGAATACCAAGGAAATGGAAGCAAAAAAAAAAAAAAAAAAAACACAAGTGCCACAAATGAAAAATCTTACGCTGGAAGAGATATCCTGGCTTGGATTGGTACTTCACTCACATGTATTGTCTATGGTACTAGAGCCCTAGAGGTTCCCAGTGTGGGCGCTTTTCCTTGAGAAGCAAAAAACCCCGGACATACAAAATAAGCACACACGTCACATGATTGTGACCCAAAGTAAAAAAGTATTAAAAAAATAATTTATTAAAAGACTTCCATTGAGCTTACAGTTAACATTTCAAGCTTTTGTTTGCAGTTGTGAGAGCGAGTTGGCTAATCAAAGCTGAATAGCATAATTAGGGAATCTTGCATTTAGATAATCTTCTTAGCTTAGCTAGTACTAGAGTAGTTGTTTTAACCTTAGTCATAGCTAACTAATTGATAGACTCACCCATAAGCTCAAAACTCTTGATTAATTAATTTACTCAAAGTGCAATTTATTTGTCCTTAATGGCAGTCTAACATTTCATAAATCTTGCATTTACTCATTTCCACATGTACTTTACATTCCCCTCATGATTTATGGCAATATAATTCCGCTTGCTAAAACAGTGACTTTGCCTTGCAGATTCAAATCTAGATGCTCTACAACATGGACTTACCAAGCTTCAACTCAATAGCTTCCGAGGACGGAATCTACATCAGGAAGGGGGGCAATGTTAACCCTCGTGGCTCACAGGACACCCTATCGCCTACGACGGACACTGTAACCGTATTATTTATTTAAGTAGAGTCAGGCACCGGGCTTGTCGGTCCAATAGGGAAAGGTAGAGTGATCGCCGATGAGAGGCGCACTCTAACACGAACATGCTAGGGTTAGTTGGCTAAGCATGGGCACCCAAGTGTGAATGGGGTGAGCCCACATAAAAGCCAATTAAACCTAAAATTGAGTCATTCTCTCATTGTGCAATAGAAGCTGCTCTTGCTCCATCTCCACCTTCTCCTTCACCATCTCCTTGTGTGTGTGCGTGCGTGTGTGTGTGTGTGTGTGTGTGTGTGTGTGTGTGTGTGTGTGTGTGTGTGTGTGTGTGTGTGTGTGTGTGTGTGTGTGTGTGTGTGTGTGTGTGAGAGAGAGAGAGAGAGAGAGAGAGAGAGAGAGAGTGTGAGAGTGTGTGTGCGATCGAGCATTGCGGCGGCACGATGGCGGCGAGGCGGTTGAGTGCGGCGTAGCGGCGTCTCCCTCTTCTTCGCAGCGAGGAATCCTCTACGGCAGGAGCATAAGGCGGTGAGTGACACACCATTGCCCTCTTTGAGCTTACTAGTTAAACTAGTTGTGTGCTTGGAGCCGTCTGCGGCTCGTACACGGTGTATCGGCAAGTCCCTTGCTTCGACAGTGCGGCAAGGAGCGCACATTATTAAATTTGAACATATGGATATGCAGCCTTGAACCTTTCAAACTGCTCGACCTAAAACAACACAATGATTAAATGCTAGTAAAGTGCTACAAACCTCTGAAGGAATACTAATGCTAGAAACCAAGTAGTCCAATCATGAAATCACAATAGTGCTACAACCACCCAAAGCAATACTAAAATCTTCCAAGTAGTGCTTAAAACCTCCCAAGAATTTCTAAACCCCCCAAGAAGTGCTTTAAAAAAATGAATCTACCTCTACAAGCCTCTCAAGCACTATTGATAACCATTTATTGCTACTTAAAACCACCTAGTCAAAGCTAGAAGCCACATGTCACATTTCTAGAAACCACCTTGTCATAGAGCTACCAAACACCATCTCAGTGAAGCAAACCACATAATGAAAACTAGAAATCTATCAATGAACATTATAAACCAACCATGCACTAGTAGAAAGCACCTACTCAATGATTTCTACAAACCTATCAAGGGTTACTAGAAAACACCTAGTTAGTGTAACAAACCACATAGTCATAGATAGAAACATGTCAAGGATGACTAGAAAACACCTAATCAGTGCAACAAGACACATAGTCATAGATATAAACATATCAAAAAGCAGTACAAACCATCCATGCACTACTAAAAAGCGCCTACTCAGTTCTTTCTACAAACCTATCAAGGA
This sequence comes from Adiantum capillus-veneris, assembly GCF_014529385.1. Lineage (NCBI taxonomy): Eukaryota > Viridiplantae > Streptophyta > Polypodiopsida > Polypodiales > Pteridaceae > Adiantum > Adiantum capillus-veneris. The sequence continues at coordinate 90,291,679 of NC_140951.1, read as the reverse complement.
TTACTAGAAAGCATGTACCCAGGTAGAAACCAACTACAAAGCACAGAGTCACAACAAGAAACCTTTCAAGCAGTACAAAATAGCCACACACTACAAGAAATCACGTAGTCCATGCTAGAAACCCATTGCAAACTACAAACCTGTCAAGAATTCCTGAAAAACACCTACTTAGTGCTAGAAACCAGATAGTTCAAACCACTAAAGCACTGCTAGAAACCTCTCAAGATTTGGTGATTGGGATCTACTGCTAGAAACCCTATAATCACAACTTCAGTCATTATTAGAACACCTACACGGTGCTAGAAATTGGAAACAAGTGAAGCACTACTAGAAAACACTTGTGCAATATTAGAAACCATTCAAGCTTTCCCATATCAATTTTGAAGTGATTCAAACCATTAGAACATAGAAAAACCAATCAAGCACCACCAAAAGACAATCTGACATTGTTAGGAACTGGTCAAATAGAAATCCATCAGCTCTTTAGTCATGCAAAGTAGACAAGCCGGCCGCCTTGCTACAAACTAGACATGTTGGAAGTTGTTTATGCAAACCAGCTTGGCTCTACTAGAAACTATAAGATAAGTTGGAATCCAATCAATCACTACTTGAAGACACCACTACAATGTCACAAACTAGAAAGGTTTTCTACAAAACCATTTTAAAGTGCCACAAGCCATCCCATCACTGCTACAAACCATTAAAATAGCTTCCAACTAGTCAAGAATTTCACAAAACTAGGCTTGTAATGATACAAACCAATCAAATTGGAAGAAAAGTGTTGTGCAATTATAGTATTAAGAACTTATCTTGCAGTTATACAAATCCTAAAAAAATGGTAGAAAGAAATTGAGCCATGCTATATACAATTAAGTAGTGTTTGAAAGCACCATAGTAGTAGATCATCACCAGTGGTGTGCAAGCCAGAAAGAAATACTAAGAGGAGCTTACCTCTATGATTTGGAAGCAAAATAGCATTGCTAAAAAGAGGTACACTTGCAACAAGTACTAAAACAATAACATTGATGTTATAAATTGTATCAGATAGAGAGGGTAATCTTATAACCATGTGTTATGTCAATAGATGCAAAGGATGTTTGATGTAAGTATTTCTTCCTATGCACTTATGAAAAAAATCTTTTTTGCACAGAGAGACCCTTGTTTTAGTAGTCCAAAATTTATAAACAATTTCTTTCACTTCATGGGTAAGGGTGCTCCTACAGTGTTGTCTTCAGCATGTTGCTAAAGGCAATGATCTATCCTCTTCTTCTAGCCTCATGTGATGTTTGACTCAGTAGAAATTTATCATGTGGACTCCAAAACTATAGATGCTTTTGTAATGTTTAGCTCCTTTGAATTGAAAAACCCATTTTGGTTCACTAGCACCAGCATAGCTGATTGTTTCAAGAAAATCTTATCTGAGGATTTTGGTTGCTTCACAACTATCAGGGTGTTTTGACTATTTGAGATAAGCAGTGTTTGAACAGCTTGCACCTCCCTTGATTCTATTACTTCCTTCAAAGAAGATAGGAGGAGTTGATCAAAGAATTCTTTTATGATTGTTGAGTTCTCGTGTATGTTTTAAAACAATGTGCCACTTCATTGTAGATCTTGTGTCTTTTCTACTCACTGATGTCATTGTTTTCTGTAGAGAAAAGTGGTTTGTTTAGTTTGCCCTGCTCTTGTTGTTTTTGTTTAGGATCAGTCTCATCTTTGCATGAGTTGCATGGCAATTCTTCAGATGGCTCTACACAAGATTCTTCATATTGCATTGTACCAACAATTGTGCACACACGTCCAGATGGTTGACAACTACTCAGACACTTGTGGAGGTTTTTGCAATACTCTTCATTCAGAGAGGCACACCAACAACAAAGAGCTCCCCATATTTGATTTGGACTGGTGTGTTGGAGTTCAATTTATTTGTGTTTGAACCCATGTGTTGAGTATTTCATCTTCCAAGGAACTAACTAGGTGTATACATAACACTAAGGATGTATTGCACACAATCCACTAATTTAGGCCAGAGAGTGGATAAGGTGCATTCCAAATCTCATCATCTTGTAAACTCTAGGAGGTGCTGTGCTCACAATTCACAAATGGGGATTCTTGGACGTAGTTTGATCTATAGTTCAACTTTTGATGAGGCAATAGATTCTCAAGATGGCATTCTTTTTAGGTGACAAGTTAGAAGCTAAAAATCAATAGGTAGTAGCTGCTTCACCACCTATCTCTTATTATGCAAACACTACACACACTTGTAAATGGTTAGTAGCAAATTATTTAGCACCTGCCTCTAGCTATGCAAACACTTTCACACACTTACAAATGAACAAAAGCATCTTCTTTAGCATTTACCTCTACCAAAATAAAGCTTTGCCAAAGCTAAATGAGAAGGATCTACATTTAGGCTTGACTAACTTGTGAAGCCCTGTCTCTAGCAAAATGAAGCAAGAGAAGCATTACACAAAGAAGAGAGACATAGAGAGAGAGAGAGAGAGAGAGAGAGAGAGAGAGAGAAATTGTTGATTTGTGGGCTCCAATCATAATAGGTTACTACCACATTCATGGGTCATTCCACACCAATTATTTTTTTCAACCTATTTTTATAAAAATATTCTCCCAAAGATATACGTTTTTTAGTGCTAGAAACCTATGTCCGAGACAATGCTTTTCAGTCCACCCTACAGAGCTTCTACCCCCTAACAAAACAAAGATCTAGGCAACACCCCCAATCCATGAAAGCCCCAGATCATCGACCCTTTTATCTAAGGCTAAGTGATGTAGGTGATCCTAATCTTGTAGTGACGCTGCCATGAGAAACATAAATCATGAGTCCAATCACAATAGCATCTTCCATATACACAAACAATGTTTTCCAAGCAGTCAAACTGTACGGGGTCTCTACCCTTACACGTCCACCATAAACCATCAAAATAGTTTCATGATCCAATCCAAAACCATAATCCAATTGTTAACATATACATATGGTAGTGATGTGTGTGAACATACTTAGGACCGCCAGGGCATTTTTTCCCTCACTAGGAGGTTTTTTCCGTGTGCATTGTATATACACCCATCACTCTATGGCTAACTCATCTTTCCATTGCACACTAATTTATACACTCTCTATTGTGTGCCTTGAGATTTTCTTTATCTTCTCCAAGCGGTGTGCGTTTTCTTGCAACCCTCATTCCAACAATTGGTATCAAACTAGGTTGTGTCCTCCCGAGCTTAGTCACCAGCAGCAGCTGCACACATGCTCACTTTCTTTGATTTCTGTGAGTTGGTGAGCGTTGGTAGGTCAAAAAATTATTTTGGGAGAGTTTCTCAGATTTCTGATTTGGGGTTATTTTGGCCTCCGTTTCCACTACAAACAGTATTGCAAAGGCAATTTTGTCATTTTGTGTAGAATATCTTTTAGTGTCGTCTTTTGCATAACAGGTCCCTTACAGTCTTGTATGATTTGTGCTATATAAAAGATGGTGTTCCTGCCTTGTTTCTCCTCTTTTTGGGCAATTTTCACATCAAGTGCATCATTCATCATGGATGACAACAACATAGATGTGTTCAAGATGTTTTTTGTTGAGGATAGATTAGATGGGGACAAATTACTCTATGTGGTCTTACATGATGCAACCTATCCTTGTATCAAAGGGCGTTTGGAACATTATGCAGGGCATTGATGTACGTCCTAGTTTTGAGGATGTTGCAGGTTTTGGTGGCTGGTTTGCTACTGCCAGAGCTGTTATGCCTACGGCTGAGCAAGCTTGTTGGTATGTAAAAGATACATAGGCTCTTGCATAGATTGTATTTTTTGTGAAGCTCACTATTACTCCCCACATTTGTTCATCAAAATTTTCAAAACAAGATTGGGATATTTTGGCTGGTCTTTATGCAAGTCGTAATAAGGCAAAAATTGCATTGTTGCGTAAAGAGTTGGAGTCAAATATTACGCATGAGAAAGATGACATGGACACTTTCCTTGACATGAGAAAGATGACATGGAAACTTTCCTTGCTGGTGTCCACAATATCAAAGAGCGCCTTATTTCTATAGATGAAGTCATTTTAGATAATTTCTTTGTGCAGAATGTTCTTGATGCCTTGCCAGATTCTTATCATCCTTTTGTTAGTGCTTGGAGACTTATGATGCAAGAAAACAATAGGACTAGACAACATGCAGTTGAACAGGCCTTTATTGCTACTCAAAGAAAAGGTAGTAACAAAATGTATCCAATTCTCATGGTTCTTCTACAAGTGATAAATTACTTGTTCCTAATGCTTCTACTGGTAGCAATTCATATGGGAATTCTGGTGAAAAGGTAAAAAAGAAGATGTGTTTCCATTATTGTAAAGCTAATACTCATTTGATCAAGCAGTGTCCTAAGTTGAAGATCAAAGAGGTTAAGAAGAATGCGGCTGGCTCCACCACAAATGCTAGTTCCACTACAAATGCAGTTATTGTTGAGTCTTCTGTGAAAGGAGATTGTGATGTTGATGTTGATGCAGAATGGGATTTTAGTGCAGAGTGCGCTTATGATCGTACTGTTCATGATGCATGCATGTCAGTTGCTGCAGATTCACATGTGTGGTATTTTGAGAATGGTGCTACAAAGTACATTACCTCACATCATGATTTGTTTACTTCTCTTGAGTTTGTCCCTCATGAGAGTTTAGTCACTTGTACAAAAAATGCCTGCATGTTAGTTGTTTTCTACAGATTCACATGTGTGGTATTTTGAGAATGGTGCTACAAAGTACATTACCTCACATTGTGATTTGTTTACTTCTCTTGAGTTTGTCCCTCATTAGAGTTCAGTCACTTGTACCAACAATGCCTCTCGTCTGATTCAGGGAGTTGGAAAGATTGTGCTTATTGCTGCAAATGGCAGTTCTTTCACACTTTTTGATGCATTGTATGTACCTGAGATCAAGAAGAGTATTTTATCTATATTTGCACTTACTAAACTTGGTCTTATAGTCAAATTTGTGGATGATAGATGTACAATACATGATCTCAGTTTTGATGATGAAATTGTTGTATTTGGTATTTTATACCGTGGGATGTATAAGCTCACTTTGTATAACAAGTGTGGCAAGAATTTTGTAAATGCAATTGTGGACTCTAAGGCTATTTTAGATGCAAAACTTTGGCATGCACATTTTGAACATTTAAATTTTGCCAGTTTGCTGCGTTTGCAAAAATTTGATATGGTTGCTTCTATGCTACCTCTTGAAGCACCTGCCAAACATGTTTGTGAAGGTTGTATTTTGGGTAAAGATGCAGTGTTCAAAATTTCCAGAGGATGGTTCAGCTAGGGCCACATGCAGGTTGCATCTTGTGCATAGTGATATTTGTGGGCAGATGCAAACTCCGTCTTTGGGCAATTACCTTTACTTTGTGACTTTCATTGATGATTACTCTTGGCATGCATACGTATATCCTCTTAAAGCAAAGTCCGAATTATTTATGCACTTCAAATTTCTTTTGGCTATGGCTGAAAATGTCTCAAAATGTACTATGGGCACCCTCCGTTCCGATTGAGGGGGGGAGTATATGTCTCATGAATTTAATGCACTTTTGTCTAGTCATGGGACAAGTAAATTACAAAAATGGCATGATGTATTGTCAAAAGTCAAGCTTTGCCACATTTATTTTGGCTTGAGGCCATCATGTGTGCCACTTATGTACTTATTAACAGGTGTCCTACAAAAGCTTTACAGTCTATCACTCCATATGAAGCATCACGTGATAGAAAGCCTTTATTGAGTACATTAGTTTTTTTTTCTTTTTGGCATATGCTTTGGTACCACAAATGCAGCACAAGAAATTGGATGATAAGGCTGTCAAATGTATTTCTGTTGGTTATAGTGTTGAAAGAAAAGGTTACAAGTTGTATCATTCTCAAACAAGCATATCTTGGTCTCACGAGATGTTGTGTTTGTGGAAGATTCTGCTTAGCCCTTGTTGTCATGTACTAGAGATAGTAATGTAAGCTCACAGAACATTTATGACACTTTGGTACCTCTTTTTAGTGGTGGAAGTTCAAATGTAAATCCCAATGAGGCAAATGTATAGCCTATGGATCAGCCTATTTAATGATGCAGATGTACATGATGTACTTGATGGGGAAAGAGCTGAGAATGAGTAGGCTAGAGGTATGCCAAAATTGGCTGGTGCATACTTTGCATGATAGTAAATTGGATGTACCTTTGTCTAGTTGTACTTGTTTAGGTTCTTGCTAGGCATCTTATGCATCAGATTGTTATGCTTTGGCTGTGTCTAGCTTATATGATGTTGAGGAACCTCTATCTTTGAATGAAGCACAAAATTCAAAAAAATTGGATGGCTGCCATGTAATCTAAATATGATGCACTTATAGAAAAAGACAAATGGACTTTATGTGATTCTCCCCCTGGAAAAATTCCATTTGGTATACAAAGTGGGTTTACAAGTTGAAATGCAAGCTGGATGGTGAGATTGATTGCTATAAGGCTCAAGTTGTTGCAAAGGGTTATACACAACAAAAAGGCATAGATTATGAAGAGAATTTCTCTGCCACTTGTCATATGACTACTGTGCATTTTCCATGTGCATTGGAAACTCATTTTTAGTTGGGATGTACATCAGTCAAACATTGTACTGCTTTCTTGAATGGTGACATATTTGAGGGTTTATGTAATGCAGCCTCGCGGTTTTGTCATTAAAGGGCAGGAAGATAAAGTGTGCAAATGTAAGAAAGCATTGTATGGGTTGAAGATATCTCCTGGTGCTTGGTATGAGAATCCTATCACTCATTTGGTAAAACAAGTCTTTTGTTACAGTCCAACAGAAAGCACATTGTATGTAAAGGGTGAGGGTGATGTACTTCTCATTGTGGTCCTCTATATGGATGGTTTACTGATTATTGGACCAAATGAGAGACATATTGTTGAATTTAAGGCTGATTTGAATGCTACTTTCAAGATGAAAGTTTTGGCACTATTGCATCATTACTTGGGCATACAATTTAAACAGTGTGGTGGTGGTATTGCCTTGTGTTAGACAAGCTACATAGAGACATTACTATTGATAGCCGTTTTTTGGCTCTCCGTAATTGCCATAGTGAGTTAACCCACCCTACCAAAATCGTCCAAACACTGCGGCTATCCCTACCATTTCATTGTATATAGGTGTGTGTGAGTTAGGGGACTTTTCCCATATCTTCGTAAAAACCCTCAGCTAGCTAGTCACTGGGCTAGTTGAGCCAAAAAAATATAAAAATATAAAAAATAAAAGTATATTATGGCCCATTTGTGTGTAAATATTTCATTGTATATAGGGCCTAGATAAAAGGATTTTTCATAATTATTTTGGTATTTATTTAAATATTTCTACCTATGGTGTGTTATTTATGCTATGTATATTGACTCACCATTACTATATTTTTTCTTACCATTTTGCATACTCTTTATTCCATATAAAAATAATTTCATGCAAGCTTCTCTTATTTTTGGTGTAACTCCATCTCAAAAAAAATTCAAAAAACTAGTTTTATTTCTGTGTATATTTTTTCACTATTGTGATTTTTCCTTCCTACATCTATTCTCTTTTACGCTCATAAATTAGAACACCAAAAATATTCATCTTTTTATGGTAGACTTATAATGAGAGAGATTTATTTTGACCCCTTTATATTTTTTCCACCTATATTATTTATATTTGACATGTACATATTTTTTTAGACCCCTCAATATTTGATTTTCTTAGTTGTATTATTCACTTATATCATGATCTCAACAATATCTTCAATTATAGACCTACCAAATAAGGTCAAGGGTATGTGGAATGCATGCATGCACCATGGGGAGCTCACTCTTGGAGGTATTCAAAAGAATCATCCAAAGAAGGACCTCACAAGGACCTTGTGCAGTGGAAAAAACAGTCGGTTTTGCTGAATTTTTAAACATCACATGCTCCCCAAATTTGAAAAGGTGATACAAACAAAAGTTGTAGCTCGTAAGTTGAAATTTCACCTCAAATGTTTTCATATTTTTTTGAGCTACGAGCTGTGAGCTAGGATTTTATTTGTGGACCCCAGTTTGCCCATGCTATGCAGCCACACTCCCTCTTCCACTTTACCATTTTCCTCTTTCACACACACCTCTTCACTCATCATCCCCACCTCTCTGCACCCTACTCACCTTCTTCTCAACCTTGAAGAATAAGAGAAACCATGGTGAACTCATGCCTCCTACACACACTTCCATTCCAAAATTGACCACCTAGTCTCATTTTTTCTCTTTCATAGTACCCATATTTATAAAAAAAACCACAAAATTCAGCCTCTTCTCTTGAAAGACAGCATCATGGTGATTAATTACTCATGTTCACTTACCTTGGCTTCCAAGGAAGGTCAAGAGTGGAGAAAAAACGTACCGTCAAATCTAGTGGACCGTCAACAAGCGTCAAAATTGACCTTACTCAAGACACTTGGAGCATCGACAGTGTAAGAAATCCATGTTTCTTACCTGTTAAGAGTTTTTCCTTCCTTATTTGTATCCTACATGGATACTCCAATTGTAAATATCCAATTCCATTTGTAAATCAATAGAAATACTAACTCTACTAATTTACTAACACTAACTTAGTATGAAAAGTCCTATCACCTCCACTTCTCTCCTCTCTCTCTTCTTCATCTATCCCCACCAACTTCTTGATAATTCCAAGGAAAAGAAATTAGAAAAGTGCTGAAAATCTAACCCAACCATGGTTAGAGGAGTAACCCTAGCCCTCAAAATTGCTATAAAAGGAAGGTGTAGCTAGCACAAAAAGGGAGGAGCCATAAGCAAGAGCACTATGCTATAGCTTGAGAAGCCAAGCTCAACCTCTCTAGAAGGATCTCTTGAGTGGAAGCTCATTGTCGTATGCTTGTGCATGTGTTGTAATAGGGGTGATTAGCACGGGAACTCTATGCCATTGTAAGAGAGAGAGCGATCATTCAATTGAGAGTGGAAAATCTATCATTCCTCCTACTAGTGTAAGCCCAACATTTGCTGAATCAAGGAGGGTGGATTTGGACTAAGCTTGGATACTTTGTCTCTCTTCCAACGTGAAGTAATGGAAAAAAATGATGTGTAAGTGTCTTGGTGATATTTTTAGTTCTTGATAGCTTGTGCCTGGGTGTTGTCATCAATTTAGCCATAAATCCCACATATTGTAAGAGGGCGACAGGGTGGAGAGGACTCCCCTGGTCTTAAGACAGTGATTGGGGTGGCTTTTCTTGTGATGTGTCGTGGTGAAATTTACTCAAGCTATGTTGAACAAATACTAATCTCACTTTGATCGGTCATGATAGATGTGTAAGAAGGTATTAATGAAACAAGCACCCCCTCTCTCTTCTCTCTCTTTCTTACATATATAATTGTGTTTGCTTGATCATTGCCGATACATTTCAAAGCATCCCGAGCACTATCTCTTTCTCTCTGTCTCTCTCTCTTTCTCTCTCTCTCTCCCTCTCTCTCTCTCTCTCTCTCTCTCTCTCTCTCTCTCTCTCTCTCTCTCTCTCTCTCTCTCTGTCTACGCGTCCTAGTTCGCATCCAAAACTAGGTGGTGCCCCAAATTTGTGTTGGGTTAGGTTGCGGGTTTGTGTGTGTGTTTGTTGTTTTTTCCAGTCCCAACCCAATTGAGCAGCACGGGAGCCTAGAAGGGTCCCTAGAGGCCACTCTTCTTGTTGCCCGCCCCGGACCGCCTCGAATTGGTGCCCCCACTGAGGACGGCTTGTGTATGTTTTGTGTAGACTCAACCTTTAGCATAATCAAGTAGCTTGCATGAATCATGAGAATTTGTATGATCCCTTCATTCCCATTGCAAGGCAAAAGGTACACATAATTTTTAGTACTAAGTTGCAATTTCAGCGAGTAATTCATAGAATTTTAGGTCCTCTTAGGTTGACCGAGATAAACGCTTCAGTAAATCCTTTTATTTTGCCTCTCATTAGGTACGACCTTAGTTTGGACGTCTATATTTTTGTTTTGTTTTAAGCATTAGGTCATGCATAGACAATGGATAATGGCCCAAGAATAGAGGTTTTCTCCTTTCATTTCACTCCACACATTAGAATAAACATTGCAATTAGTAGAAAATTCCATTTTCAACAACGTATGGTGTTCATGTTTGGTGCCCAAAGAGTAGGAGAAATTCTCGCATCACTAAACCCTGTCATCCTGCCTCTTATTGATTATCATAGGTCATTTGATGTGAATATTTTTATTTTGTTGTAGAATAGATTGCAATTTAGAAAACATTATTGTGTGAATTTTTTTAAGAAAGAAAAACAAAAACGTGTTGTCACTTTGAAATCGATTCAATGGAGGCCCAACGCCAAATGTCCGGATATCCTCTTTTCTTTGGAGAGCCTGGAGAGGATGTAGAATTTTTTTAGCAAAATTCAAGATGTCTTGTCGTATCAAGAGGATAGTAAATGATCAAGAACGCGTAGAGATGTTTGAAGTGGTCCTTAGGAAAGATGCTAGCACTTGGTTTGACTCGTTGCCTGCGGAAGTTAAAGGGAATTACACGGACGTTGTGAATCATTTCAAGAGATACTTCTTTGATCCCCAAAACACTCAAAAACTATGGCAAGACATTGTTTCTCATAAGCAAAAAGACCTAGATGACTACTACTTGTACAAGAAAGAGTTTCTATGTCTTTGGGCTGTATGGGTCATAAATGTTGCTAACCCTGGTGATGGTGTAGAATTTCTCAAGAAGGAGAGGTTCATAGCCGGACTCTTTCCTGACCTTAAGGTAAAAGTTGAGGCGGGTGCACCTACTACCTTTGATGCAGCTGAAACTAGGGCTGCTGATAAATATAGGAAAGTCAAGTGCTTAAGGGGGGAGGTTCCAATAGAAGGTCTTAGACCCAAAGGTAAGTCACAAGCATCAACATCTAAGGATCTTCCTGAGGTAACGGCGGAAGTGATTGAGAAGCTAAATGAATCTTTAAGCAGCCTGTCAATTCACCTTGCACAAGCTGTAGGTCCAAAGGGACAAGCAAAGAAGTCTCAAGAGCAAGATCCATGACCTAGGAGAGTCTTGCAATGTTGGAATTGCGGTGAGTCTGGACATGGGATGTATAATTGTCCTTGGCCCCTGTCCTTGGCCCCGTGGGGAGCCAGGGAGACCTAACTTGAATTACCTAGTGATGAATGTAGGTGAAGGAACTAGTCAACAACCACAGCTCCTACAAAGGCCAAATGGAGCAAGACCACCTCCACAAGGAGTGGAAGGAGTTCCACCTTTGCCAGACCCAAATGTGCATGTGGTAGAGGTGACAAATTCAAGAGAGGTTGACATGGAAGCAAATGGCATTAAGCGTGGCCAAGGAAAAGGTAAAGGGAAAGAAGGTGTCACATCACGGAGTGACCATGGACGAGGCAAGGAGGCAAAGGAGACCAAGGAAGCTAAGAGGACTCGACGTCGTATCAATCTCCAAGACTTCCCTCTTGGACATGGTATGGATCCATACAACCTATTGAAAGACATGAGAGGTAAGGGTCCTGATATGTCATGGCCTTAGTTTCTTGCATTATGTCCACAAGTTAGGAGGGATTTAACGAAGGCAGTTAGTACTAGGAGAAAGATAAAAGAGAGTGTTCCTGTTGTAAAAATTGCACATGCTGAAATGAATGAGGATATTACACCTGTGCTAGATTGTTGCATCAAAGGAAGATTGGTTAGGAAAGGTCTAGTGGATGGGGGTGCACAAATTTGCATCATGACAGAAGGACTCATGCAAAAACTAGGCATGCACATCCATGAGACACCTGAAATTAAAGTCAAGATGGCAAACAATAGTAAAGCTAGGTGTGTAGGCATTTGTAAAAATGTTTTTGTAGAGGCCTTTGGCATTAAGAAGGCAGTGGATTTCTATTTCATGTCTACCAAGGGAAATGGTTACCCATTTATCCTAGGGAGACCATGGCTAATGAAAATGCGAACTTTGCAGGATTGGGAGAGTGGAAAGCTAATTTGCAGGAATGACAATCATAAGAAGGTTGTCTTTGACATGAAGGAGCAACGCCAAGAGGAGCTCCATGAAGAATCATCTCAAAGTGAGATGGAGGAAGGCTGGACCGACAGAACTTTAGAAGGAGAAAGTAGCGGCAGCATTACTAAAGAGGAGTCTTCCATTGAAGTCATGGGGGTAAGGTTTAAGCCAAACAACCAAGAGACCTCTTGCCCAGGTTTGGAAGAGGTAGGTTCCCAAGAAAACCAAAAAGTGGAAGATGAAAGAATGCTTCAAGGTATGTTATCTACAACACTTACAAAGGATGAAAGAGAGGAGCTCAACGGTGTGTTAAGGAAATTTCCTAGGCTTTTTGCTAAAGACTACACCGATGTGCATGGAGTAGATGCTGTTCAACACAAAATTGAGTTGAAGCCAGAGGCCACACCTAAGGCTCAAAAGCTACAAAGGCTAGGAGTCATCGAGGAACAGGCTTTACTCAAGGAGGTAAGAAAGCTTCTAGCAGCAGGTTTCATTTATCCAGTGGAGAATTCAGAGTGGTCTCTCCCGTTGTTGTCACTCCTAAGAAAAATGGCAAGTGGAGGGTGTGTGTGGATTACCGTCCACTCAATGAGGCAACAAAAAGAGATCACTTTCCCCTCCCATTTCAAGATGAGATACTAAATGAGGTAGCTGGTCATGAGAAGTACACTATGTGTGATGGCTACTCGGGTTACTTTCAAATAGGTATCGCATTGGAAGATCAGTTAAAAACAACCTTGATCACTCCTTGGGGTTGTTATGCTTTTAGAGTCATGCCATTTGGTCTGACAAATGCTCCTGCAACATTCCAACGTTTCATGAACATGGTGTTTCAAGCATTCTTTGAAAAGTCAATTAGGGTGTTCATTGATGATTTCTGCATTTATAGCTCAAAATCATTGCATCTACAAAGGGTAGAAGAAGGTTTAAAGAAGCTCTATGACATGGGAGGTCAACTCAACCCCAACAAATGTCACATAGGTGAGGATGAAGTGATCTTGCTTGGTCACAAGGTTTCCTATAAAGGCATTGAGGTGGATCCTTCAAAGGCAAAGGCTCTTATTGAGTTCCCATCACCCAAGAATCTAAAAGAGGTCATCTCATTCATTCAAAAGGTGAAGTATATGTCACGCTTTATTCATTTAGCTTCGGATTTTCTTCATCCTTTGCAAAAGTTGACACAACAAGTAGAATTTGCATGGTCTTATGAGCTTGAAGAGTACTTTTGTAACATTAAAGTCATCCTGTCAGAACTACCAACACTCATGCCTCCTTGTTGGGAGTACACATTCTTTGTTAGCTCTAGTGTTGGGAAAGAAACAATTGGAGCGGTTTTGCTACAACAAGATCCCCATAGTACCCGGATGCGACCCATCTACTTTGCTAGTAGGGTCATGAATGCTTTGGAGAGAGGATACACGGAGGCAGAACTCATGATGCTTTCTCTCATGTTTGCGGTGAGAAAGTTTAGATCCTACTTGCTACCAAAACCTTTTGTAATTCTCACTGCAGAAAATTTGTTTCCTTGGGTGTCATCTCAAATGAATCTTAGCACTAGGATCTCAAAGTGGATTATGGAATTGCAAGAGTTCCAATACTCTTTCAAGGTGTAAGATAGTGTGCGTGCACAATTGGCAGGGATCATTACTTATAGGGTACATGAGAAGGAGATTAAGGTGCCTGAAATAAAGACCCTACCATTGCCACCACCAAAAATTATTCCTAATGCTTTTAACTTTTTCTTTGATGGAGGTTTTTGATGAGTCACAGGAAAAGCAGGGGGAGGGCTAGTGTTGCTCAACCCAAGTGGGGAGGTGGTCATGAAAGAGAAGGTCAATCTACTAGGTTCAACTAGCAACAATGAAGCAGAATACGACACACTACTTCATGGTTTGAAGATGTGCATTGGCCAAGGGATACAACGTCTCATGGTAAATGGAGATGCACTTCTCATTGTTAAACAGATTTTAGTCATTTGGGCATGCAAGAATGAAAGCTTACGGACAAAAGTTTCCATTCGTAGGATGTTTAATGAGTTTGAAGAAGTGCAGTTATATCATATTCCTAGGAAACAAAATGAAGATGCCGATTTACTTGCACAACAAGCAGTTGCATGTGTTGAGAAAGAAGTGCAGGTCATCATGGTGGCAGCAACTGTCAAGCAACCGAGATACCAGGGATTGGAGTCATTGACTCCCATTATTATCTACATTTTGGAGGGTGAGTTTCCACAATACTTCACAAAGGCTCAGAAGAGGAGACTCATGAAAAAGGCAAGCGCGTATCTCTTCCTAGAAGGATCTCTCTATCAAAGAGGGAAGGATCAAGTGTGCAGAACAGTACCAACTATCAAGGAGATTCCAGCCATTCTAAAAGGTTTGCATGAAGAGGAATGTGGTGTTCATTTTACCCAAGAGTTAACTGTGAAGAAGATTTTGCTTGCGGGGTATGTTTGGCCAAGTCTGCATGTGGATGTCCAACATTGGTGTAAAAGTTGTCACAATTGTTAGGTAAATGGGAATAGAAGATTGGTGTATGGTCCAAGGAAAATCGTGCTTGCAAATGGACCCTTTGAAAAGTGGGGCATTGATGCTATGGGTCCTCTCCCTAGAACAAAAAATGGTAAACTCTACATTCTAGTGGCGGTAGACTATATGACTAGGTGGGTGGAAGCACAAAGTGTGGCAAAGGTAACTGAGAGGATAGTGAGCAGATTTTTCTACACTCACATTTTTTGTAGATTTGGCACACCTTTGGAGATTGTTTCTGATAATGGTCCAGGGTTTAGAAAGGGCTTGCTCACAGAGGTCTGTGAAGAACTTCACATTCTACATCGTCATAGTACACCCTATTATCCCCAATCCAATGGTCTGGTAGAAAAAGCTAATGGTGTCATTGTAGGCATCATTAGAAAGATGGTGAGAAACAAGACAAAGTTGTGGGATGACTTCTTGGATGGTGCCTTGTGGGCGTATCGAACCACATATAGGGAAGCCACGGAGTTTACACCATTTCACTTGGTCTATGGTCAAAAGGCTTTACAACCAATTGAGCTCAATATCCCAACAATACGACTTCATGGAAAAGCATCACAAGATGATCAAGAAGCATGGATGGATCGACTTCTTACCTTAGCTGAGCTTGAGTGGAAAAGAGAAGCAACATACGAGTGCTACAAGAGGAAAGCTACGCAGGCGAAGGAGAAGCTTGACAAGAAACTAAAGGACAAAGGCATCAATGAAGGAGATCTTGTGCTAAGGTATGACAATCGACTCGACAATCGTTTTGATGCCAAATTTGAAACTAGATGGCAAGGGCCATACATAGTTAAGAAGGCTTTCAATTCAAATTAATATCAACTTATGAACTTGAATGGGAAAGAGCACTCCAGGAAGGTAAACGGGTATCGCTTGAAGCCTTATTTGAGTCGCCTTCTACCAAAGGATCTACCAAAGATCTGTCAAAAGGCAGCTATCTCATGTAGGTATTGTTCCGTGAAGCATGAGTGTAACTCAAACCAAAATTCTGAGGGGCTAAACAATGAAGACCTCGTCAAGGACTCTGAAGCACTCTCTTTGGAAAAGATGCTCTATGATCGTACATGAATATACCATCATCCTGGGGGAGGGCTAATGATAGCTGCTTTTCGGCTCTCCGTAATTGCCATAGTGAGTTAACCCCCCCTACCAAAATCATCCAAACACTGTGGCTATCCCTACCATTTGACTGTATATAGGTGTGTGTGAGTTAGGGGACTTTTCCTATATCTTCGTAAAAACCCTCAGCTAGCTAGTCACTGGGCTAGTTGAGCCAAAAAAATAAAAAAATTATAAGTATATTATGGCCCATTTGTGTGTAAATATTTCATTGTATATAGGGCCTAAATAAAAGTATTTTTCATATTTATTTTGGTATTTATTTAAATATTTCTACCTATGGTGTGTTATTTATGCTATGTACATTGACTCACCATTACTATATTTTTTCTTACCATTTTGCATACTCTTTATTCCATATAAATTTTTTTTAATGCAAGCTTCTCTTATTTTTGGTGTAACTCCATCCCAACAAAAATCCAAAAAACTAGTTTTATTTATGTGTATAGTTTTTCACTATTGTGATTTTTCCTTCCTACATCTATTCTCTTTTACTCTCATAAATTAGAACACCAAAAATATTCATCCTTTTATGGTAGACTTATAATGAGAGAGATTTATTTTGACCCCTTTATATTTTTTCCACCTATATTATTTATATTTGACATGTACATATTTTTATAGACCCCTCAATATTTGATTTTCTTAGTTGTACTATTCACTTATATCATGATCTCAACAATATCTTCAATTATAGAACTACCAAATAAGGTCAAGGGTATGTGGAATGCATGCATGCACCATGGGGAGCTCACTCTTGGAGGTATTGAAAAGAATCATCCAAAGAAGGACCTCACAAGGACCTTGTGCAGTGGAAAAAACAGTCGGTTTTGCTGAATTTTTAAAGATCACATGCTCCCCAAATTTGAAAAGGTGATACAAAAAAAGTTGTAGCTCGTAAGTTGAACTTTCACCTCAAATGTGTTCATATTTTTTTGAGTTACGAGCTGTGAGCTAGGATTTTATTTGTGGACCCCAGTTTGCACATGCTATGCAGCCACACTCCCTCTTCCACTTTACCATTTTCCTCTTTCACACACACCTCTCCACTCATCATCCCCACCTCTCTGCACCCTACTCACCTTCTTCTCAACCTTGAAGAATAAGAGAAACCATGGTGAACTCATGCCTCCTACACACACTTCCATTCCAAAATTGACCACCTAGTCTCACTTTTTCTCTTCCATATTACCCATATTTATAAAAAAACCACAAAATTCAGCCTCTTCTCTTGAAAGACAGCATCATGGTGATTGATTACTCATGTTCACTTACCTTGGCTCCCAAGGAAGGTCAAGAGTGGAGAAAAAACGTACCGTCAAAGCTAGTGGACCGTCAACAAGCGTCAAAATTGACCTTACTCAAGACACTTGGAGCATCGACATTGTAAGAAATCCATGTTTCTTACCGCTTAAGATTTTTTTCTTCCTTATTTGTATCCTACATAGATACTCCAATTGTAAACATCCAATTCTATTTGTAAATCAATAAAAATACTAACTCTACTAATTTACTAACACTAACTTAGTATGAAAAGTCCTATCACCTCCACTTCTCTCCTCTCTCTCTTCTTCATCTATCCCCACCAACTTCTTGATAATTCCAAGCAAAAGAAATTAGAAAAGTGCTGAAAATCTAACCCAAACATGGTTAGAGGAGTAACCCTAGCCCTCAAAATTTCTATAAAAGGAAGGTGTAGCTAGCACAAAAAGGAAAGAGCCATAAGCAAGAGCACTATGCTATAGCTTGAGAAGCCAAGCTCAACCTCTCTAGAAGGAGCTCTTGAGTGGAAACTCATTGTCGTGTGCTTGTGCATGTGTTGTAATAGGGGTGATTAGCACGGGAACTCTATGCCATTGTAAGAGAGAGAGCGATCATTCAATTGAGAGTGGAAAATCTATCATTCCTCCTACTAGTGTAAGCCCAACATTTGCTGAATCAAGGAGGGTGGATTTGGACTAAGCTTGGATACTTTGTCTCTCTTCCAACGTGAAGTAATGGACAAAAATGATGTGTAAGTGTCTTGGTGATATTTTTAGTTCTTGATAGCTTGTGCCTGGGTGTTGTCATCAATTTAGCCATAAATCCCACATATTGTAAGAGGGCGACAGGGTGGAGAGGACTCCCCTGGCCTTAAGACAGTGATTGGGGTGGCTTTTCTTGTGATGTGTCGTGGTGAAATTTACTCAAGCTATGTTGAACAAATACTAATCTCACTTTGATCGGTCATGACAGATGTGTAAGAAGGTGTTAATGCAACAAGCACCCCCTCCCTCTTCTCTCTCTTTCTTACATATATGATTGTGTTTGCTTGATCATTGCCGATACATTTCAAAGCATCCAGAGCACTATCTCTTTCTCTCTCTCTCTCTCTCTCTCTCTCTCTCTCTCTCTCTCTCTCTCTCTCTCTCTCTCTCTCTCTCTCTCTCTCTCTCTCTCTCTCTCTCTCTCTCTCTACGCGTCCTAGTTCGCATCCAAAACTAGGTGGTGCCCCAAATTTGTGTAGGGTTAGGTTGCGGGTTTGTGTGTGTGTTTGTTGTTTTTTCCAGCCCCAACCCAATTGAGCAGCACGGGAGCCTAGAAGGGTGCTTAGAGGCAACTCTTCTTGTTGCCCACCCCGGACCACATCACTATGTAAGTTTGGACTTAAGGATTGCAAACCTATGGCCACTCCCATGGAGATAGGTTTGAAATTGAGTCATCATGTTGTTGGTGATCCTACCAATGTCACTTTTTACCAAACTGCTATTGGTTGCCTCATTTATGTATGCAACATGAGGCTAGATATTCAATTTCTAGTCTCACATGTCAGCAGATTTTTGCAACACCCAGGGTCTAAGCATTGGTTGGATGTCAAGAGGATATTTTGCTACTTGAGTGGAACTTTATATCTTGGCTTATTTTATCCCAAGAGGGGTTCGTTGCCACCAGATTTACATACTTTTTGGACTCAAATTGGGCTAGTTGTTTTGACACATGCATATCATGGTTGAGCAAGAAACAACCTAATGTGGCCACTTCTAGTTCTGAGGTTGAGTACAAGAACCTCTTCACATCTACAATTGAGCGTGTATGTCTTAGACGTCTTATGGCTGATTTGAGTGTTGGATAGGACACTACCAACACTATCTACACTGATAGTTAGAGCCATTGGAAGTTGCAAGGAACCCAATTTTTCATGCTTGTACAAAGCACATTGAGGCTCATTACCATTATGTCAAGGAGAGGCTCTCAGCAGGAGAGATTATCTTGGCTTATGTGCCAACACATGACAACCTTGCATATCTTTTCACAAATACATTTTATCATGAGAAGTTTGAAGCTTCTTGCAAAGATTTGGGCTTACTCCCCTTTGTGGATTGATCATGTCCTTAGGTCATGACACTTTCTATACTCTATGTGTGCTAGCTCTTTTTCACCACATCACTCCCATGGGGGATTTGTTACCATATACATGTGGTAGTGGTGTGTGTGAATACACTTAGGATCGTCACGGAATTTTTTCCCTCACTAGGAGGTTTTTTCCCCCATGCTTTGTATATATGCCCATCACTCTAGGGCTAACTCATCTTTCCATTGCACACTAAGTAATACAATCTCTGTTTGTGTGCCTTGAGCTTCCTTTGTCTTCTCCAAGCTGTGTGTATTTTCTTGCAACCCTAATTTCAACACAACTCTTATCACATGTGTGAGCACTCCACCCAACTCAGGGTGGTGCACATCCAATCCTACAAAACCACTTTAGCACATAACATGGTTGCAAAAATTTTCACAACATTTCAACAACATAACCATATCCCAAAAAAAAAAAAAACCAAGAGCCACACCGACTTTCACAATCAAAATCATAACCACAATCCTTTCGGGATTGCATCCCTTGACCATAAATCATATTCCTTATTGTATCAACTCCCACACTTGGAGTTTGACATATCCAGTGCATTCAAACTAAGCCCACACACATGACCCTTAACACTACAAAAGGTTCTTCATATTAGCGACACTAGCAGTGTTACACTCAAATGTGAAAATTAACAGCGTTTCTATGCCCATTGCTATACTATTTGTTGTGTAGCAGCGTGCATAGCGAAGGGAATGCCATTCTCTCTCTCTCTCTCTCTCTCTCTCTCTCTCTCTCTCTCTCTCTCTCTCTCTCTCTCTCTCTCTCTCTCTCCCTCTCTCCCTCTCCCTCTCCCTCCCCCCACGCACACACACACGAGGAGAGGAAGGAGAGCCAGGTATGCTCCTTCTCTCTCCCCCCTCTCATGTTCCTTTCCCCTCTTTCTCTCTCTCCCTCCCTCTCTCTCTCACAAACACACACACGCACATTTTTTATGAGAGAGAGAGGATGTACACACATGCATAAACAAAAAACACATACACACACACATTGAATGTACAAAGAATGTACACACACATGCATAAACAAAGAATGCATACACATACACATTGAGAGAGGAAAAGAGAGAGAGAGAGAGAGAGAGAGAGAGAGAGAGAGAGAGAGAGAGAACAAAGAGAGAGAGAGGGAGGGGGGGGAGAAAGCAAAGAGAGAGTGAGAGAGAGATAAGGGTAGAAAACAAAGAGAGGGATAGAGATAGATTAAAAAAAGAGAGAAAATAAGAAATGAAATGTTATATTAAACGTCTTCAAAATCTCAAAATGATTTATGAGACCAATTTGATAAACTCCTTGTGGATCAAATTGTCCAAGAAAATGATGCATTAATCGGTGAAGAGCTTCGTCAATGTCTGTCTTTGTAAATAGATAGACTATGACATATCCAGATAAAGAAAGAGGGAAAGAAATATAGAGAGAGAGTCAACATAGGTTTAAGATTTAGTTTTTATATTTAAGTTAGAGTTTAGGTTTAGATATAATATTAGAGCTTTAGGGTTAGGTTTAGGGCTAGGTTTAGGGTTTAACTCAAGATTTAAGGTTTAGAGCTGAAGAAGAGGCCCAACCATCTCTCTTTTTTTTGTAGAGCTTAAAGGTGTTTGAAGCTAATTAGCTTTGGAATGTTCAAAGGGTGGGCAACAACACTGGCTGCTGGAAGCATTCTCTATCTGTTGAGCTTGAGTGATAGAAGAGGAAAGTGGATAACTCAGGACTTTCACAACGTATCAAGTTGGCTTGTGTGTGTGTGTGTGTGTGTGTGTGTGTGTGTGTGTGAGAGAGAGAGAGAGAGAGAGAGAGAGAGAGAGAGAGAGAGAGAGTGTGTGTGAGAGAGAGAGAGAGCACTCGCAGTGTTGAGTAGAAATTAGAGCATTTGTGAATTGCTACAGCTAAAAAAGAGGCAAAGGGGTTTTGTCCACTACATGCATAGTCATGTAGATGTGGGTGTGTAGATTTCTTGTACCCACAAATACAGGCATTGACCAATAAAGACAAGATTATAACCCGGTGGTTCTGGTCTTCATGCACTTGTGGATCGAGGTGTGCGGAGATCGAACATGGCTAGAGAATTTGAGTTACTTTACAGTGTGATCTATGGTTTCTTGATTGTGAGGGAGATTAAGAGAGAGAGAGAGAGATAAGAGATGGAGGATGCCAATAGAATATTAAATTTATGTTCAGGTTATAAGGTTTTTACATTCATTATGAGTAGTGACGACAATGTGGGGCCGTCCAACCAACAAGGATCTTATGTCCTTGTAATCAATCCAAACATGCTGTGCGACAAACAAGATGCATTTCTTTGTAGCACGTTTGCAAATTTGGCGAGTTATTGCCAAATAAAACTCGTCGGACTCTGACGCTAGCCAACAGACAGAAATCTTGCAACCCAATAGACGTGTTCGTAGACGCTTTGGTCAAGCATCATATGTGAGGCCACAAGATGTAGCCTCTGTCCGCTTGGAGGGTGATCATGCAGACCACATTCCCAATGAGGCTATGTTTGAGCCTCTGTTGCCTCGCATCAAATATTTCTTCAAATGTAAGTCCATGGCCGCCCTAGCATCCATGCATGAGGAGAATAGATCTTTGGATGGTGTGCTACGGATTCCTTCAGATTACGTGGCTATGGATGGTGTAAATCCATTTGGTCAAAGGTAAACATCTTACAGTGTATGGCCAATTGTCATCGTCAACTACAACATTCCCCTGTTAGCAGCAAGCTAATACGAATACCATTTTTTGGAGTTCTCATTGTAAAACACTTATTATTTTGATAAATCGGGAATATTGTAACTCCTATTTTCTCGGAGAAACTCTGTAATGAGCCGGGGCTACAAGCTTCCAGATTGTATCAACCTGTCAATACCCATCTTTGGTAGAACTCCAAGATTACTAGTTTTGACCACCAAAAACCTTGGCTAAGGTATAAAAGCCAATTTTTGTAAGTTATTATTAAGTTTTGGATAATGAAATACACGGCGTGAGCTAATGGCGCTCACTCCTCTCCTTCTCGAGCTTCCTACTCCCTCCCCAATTGTCACATCACAGTCGTGTTTGTTGCATTGGAACCGCAGGTAAGAGCTCTACGTATTGACCTAAACACATCATAGTAATTCGTAGCTTTTGGCGTCGTTGACCCGCAGCCTAATTTCATCATCATAACTAGGAATTTATATTTTCAAATAAAAAACTAAGCATAGGCGTGTTATTGGGGCATCATTGCTAAGCATTTAGATGCATTCTGGGTCGAAAACGACTAGGTCAAAAATCCACTGCTATTAATAATCACGATTTTGGAACTTGACCTAAAGTGGAATTTGAGACCACAAGCATGTGTGCTTAGGTCTTATAAACATGTCCTAGAAGTTTCATTACGTTTGGATGTCATTTGATGCTGTAAGGGATGTGATTTGTTTGTCGATGAGCGATTGGCTTTTTGTGATTTTAGTCACTTGAGTGTAGCATGAGTTAGGTGCGAGTTGTTAGTTGTTTTCCAAAAGACTGACACCCTCTTGTAGCCTCTATGCACTAGTCGAGTCAACTTCGTCCCATGGATTGACGATTTAATCGTGGTTCTCGCTAATACTGCAATGAGATAGGATGGTGAGGTTAGAAATGCTTGCTACTAACATTCGAACTCCGAAAAATGGTATCCATGTTAGCTTGCTACTAACATTCCCCCCCTCCTCGCTTGTGTCCTCCCTTGACATAGCGTTATGGACTGAACTAGTCTTCGGGCTGGCGGCTGGCGAGGCGGTCTTTAAGCGCACTTAGTGCCTTTTGGTATCTGATATTCCTTTCTTTATTTGTCACTTGCAAAATTTGCATAGTTATTATGTTCTTCACCTCCACTACTGAGTAGCCTAAAAACCTTGATGTGAGGTTGCTGATCACTGGCGCAAATATCTTCATTCCCCAAGTGAAGAATCCCGTGTAGAACGCTTCCTCGAATGCCAACATATTGTGAGAAGGTAGAAACATGCATCTGGCGTAGAATCCATAATATAGAGGACTTCTTTGGAAGGTTGGCCACTAAGATTATAGCACAAACCTTTGTTACCCTCTAGGAATGACATCCAAGGGGCGCCTGCTTGCTTTGGCTCATTGAACACTTCGATGCATGTAAGCAGCATTCGATAGATCTTATATAGCATAGCACATGAAAAATCTGGTAGACTTTTAAAGAATGACATGGCGCCCTTTAGGGTTTTCACCATGTACTCTTCAATTGCTAGTCCCTTTTCTGGAGCAGGCAATCTAGGGTAATTCAGCCAAGTTGGCCGCTTCTTTAGTAGTGCCTCATGTGCTATCTAGGTCCTTACTCTTGGTACAAGACAAAAAGTTGGATCTTTTTGCAGGGCCGCAGGTGCTCTCGTGAACAGAATCAAGTATCTTGGGTTTTTGTTCAGCTAGCTCAACCTCCACTTTGGGTGGTCTTTATCTGCACCCTCGACTTGCATGTCTGTGTAAAGCCTTTCCTTTACCTGTAGCAACTCAACTTTAATCAGGGGGTAGGGCAGGGTCTATTGGTGCCATTGTGCATTTATTTGATTGGGAGTGAGTTGTGTGACATTGATAGAATGAAGTACTCTCTGCTCTCAATCCATTGTTGTCTTCCACTGCTCATCTGCATCTTGTGTAAATTTTTCTTTTAGTGCATCTTCTTCAGCCTTTGACAGCTGGACCATGGGCATTGTGTCTTCTTCTGTAATGGGTACTTGAAAATCTTCCTTGTCACTCAGCTCTACTGTGGATTGTGTCTCCATTCAACAAATGATACTACAGGTATTTCTATCTGAGGATGCTCTGAAGTGCATGCCTCTTCTTGCGTTGCTGGCCCTCCCTCTCTCAGTAGCTGGTTGACTCTTTTGAGTTCAGTTATCTCCTTTAGCAGTTCATCTTCTCTCTAGACTCGCATTAAGGCCAGGTCTCTGCACTGAGATTGCTCCTAGCTTAAGCTCCAATTTGAGTTATTTATTTTTCTTTTCTAGTTACTTGTAGACCTCATATGTACCTTTGATCGAAGCGATGGCGGCTGGATTTTCTCGTATTTTCCGCAAGAATATCACTTGATCATTGATTCTTTCATCTGAGTACTGTAGAGAATCATTGGCTACATCTAGCTATACCTGGGATTTTTGAGCTAATAGGGTGGTAGTGAGAAGTTCATTTGTAACTTCTACCAAATGATCATCCTTGGATTTGCATGCATCTGACAATTTGGTAAGCAGCTCACCCAACTCCTCCATTTCTTTTTTCTACTTATCTCTAGCAAGCTGATGTTGTTCAGCTTTTACTCTCAGCTCCTGCACTTTCCTTTGCAGATCGGTGATGACATTAAGTCTATCTTCTAACTCCCCTTAGAGTGCGTCGATCACCATCTCTTACTCTTTGGCCCGTGTGCTACGGCCAAGTGCTGTTGAGCGAAGCCTCTCTGTCATCTCCTGCATTTGATTAGCATATTCGTTAACCTACAGGATGACTTCTTCATTGGATTTCCAGTCTTCATTGCGTGTCAGCTATCTTGATGTTTCTGTGGCCTCATGGGCGTCTGTTGGTTGTGTCAGGATGGCTGGTTTCTATTGTTCTTGTAGGTGTGGCTATTCTTTTTCTGTGGAGGTAGAGGGTGGTGCCTCGGCCTTCTCTTGTTCCTCTACCTTTTGTTCCTTTGGCTGCTCAAACTGTGTGGTGTCCTCTTTTGTTGCAGGACTTGCTACCTTTTGTGTCTCTAGCTCTTTTTCTATTGGCTGCTCTTGAGTAGATCCAGTTGCTCTTTGTGTAGATTCAGCTTCGTGTAAAGATTCAACTGCCTCTTTGTGTTTTGGTTCTCTTGCAGATTCATCTTCCTTTTCATGTTCATCTTTTGCTTCTTTTGTTGGCTCATTTGTTGTGTCTTTAACTGCCGATGATGGTGGTGGGCTAGGCATTGGTTGATCTTGGTGTTCAGAGATAGGAGAAGATATGCGGGGAGACACATCACCTTGGGCATGTTGTGACATTTGACTTGGCTACTAACTCAACACTTGTCTCCTTCATGGCTGCTTCCATCATGACACACACCTGTGCTCCAGCATCTATATAGGCCTACACCTACATCCTCTTCTCAATAACCACATCCACAGAGAAAGAATATCGGTTGGACTTCCCATTTTTAAGGCCATATTCTACTTTGCACCACATTGCCCTTAGCTCTTGGAAATCTTGTGCTAACAATTGTAGACCATTGTGTCCTTAGCTTGGGATTCAAATCCAACAGAAGTAATATTAGCTTTTTGGCTATGCACATCACTTACCTGGTCATACTTGGGGTGACCACACCTTAACTGAAAGTTTTCGTGGTTAATCTTGCAATGCCTTCTCCTTTTGCTAGTCTATGAATGCTCTATACCTTCATATACTTTCTACCCCATTTAGCAGCTTTTGATTTTATTGGCCCTTTGTGGTGCTTCACTTGGCCAACTTTGAATGTTATTGATTGATTCCCCAACTCTCTCTCTCACTAATCCTCTCTATTTCAAGATCTTGAGGGAGCACTAGCGGTAGTACTAGTGCTCAACCTTCTTCTCAATAAAAGGGGGGTCCCTTGGGGGACCTCGTGACAACAAAGGCCTATCAAGCCCATCTGCCATATCAGCAGTCGTGCCACTACCATTTGATAGTGTTGGCTGCCGACACCTCACTCAACACATTGCATACACCGACCAAAACCCCAAAGTACCGGCCATTTTCACTGCCATCAACCTATGAACATTGCCCACGTAGGACGCCATGGCCACGAGGTGAGGGAGATCCTCTCTCTCTCTCTCTCTCTCTCTCTCTCTCTCTCTCTCTCTCTCTCTCTCTCTCTCTCTCTCTCTCTCTCTCTCTCTCTCTCTCTCTCTCTCTCTCTCTCTCTCTCTCTCTCTCTCCCTCTCTCTCTCATCTATCCAATAGTGAGGCTTGGCCCATCCTATATATCATCACCTTCTTTGCTCAGACTCTGCCTATGGCTTTTTTGCTATCCATGAGGCATGCCTAGGGGGGCTCGCCCTTGGGGTGACCCAAAACCACTCCAAAAAAACTTATAAAAGCCAATTTTTTCTTGTCATTTAGAGAGACACCCTCTCCTACTCACAAACTCAATTCCCAAGACGAAAAGTCTCACTGAAACTCCACTGCCTCAACCCATTTTGACCTTCTTGAGGCCACAAATCGAGGCTGCCAAAATAGATGAAAAGCATCTGGTATCACCCCTCGAGCAAATTCTCCAAGTTTCAACTTGGCATAACTTGTCTCCCGTAATTTTGATTGACACATCCTCAACTTTAATAGACTCCTCATGTTGCATACCACTCTCTAAAACTTTGGGGAGCCCAAGAAAATGCCATATGTCACATCTATTGACATGGTCAACCTCGCACACTATTGGCCCCTTTAGAATCTTCCATTGGCCATAACTTGCTCATCGGAGATTCAATCAAAAAATTTGAAAAGGCCGGCATGCTCCACAGCTTGAGCACTTCAACCACATCCCCTAACATTAGCTCTGACCTTATGCCTACACCTGCTCGGCCCATCTAGGATTTGCAAATCCTTCTATCTTTAAACCACCATAATTCCCACATCGTAGCTCCATTTGATGATCCATATAGACTAGCATGTAGAGCACTTCAAAACCACCTTCCAAGGCATCCTTCCAACACTTGGGGCATCTGTTCTTGTCATCCCAATCGGACCTTTTTGGAGCCCTCTTGGCCTCAAAAACTGCATCAGGTATACATTTCAACCACCACTTGCATGCACACAGCCTTTATACCTTCTCTAGCACTTTGTCATGACACCCATATCACTCCTTGCACCACTTCTAGCCTTGACAAACTTTGGTCTCACCAATGTGATGAAATGAAGTTAAGACCAATTATGGGTGCAAGGGCCTTCACCAAGTGGGGGTAGATTTTGTTGGATCTATCTCGCCACATGTCTATAAAATGCATTCTTAATATATCACAATGGCCACATAATACTTGACCAATTGGGTAGGATCTAGACCCATGCAAAATAACGTTGCCAAAATGACAGTGCAGTTCTTATACGAGAATGTCTTCACTAGATATAGGCTTCCAATTGAGATAGTGAGTGACCTAGGGACTCACTTCTTAAACGATATGATTGATTAACTATTGCAAGAATTTACGGTGCTTCATTCAAATTCATTGTTGTATCACCCTCAAGAAAATGGACAAGCAAAGAGCAAAAACAAAATTCTATGTATCGTGCCCACAAAAATTGTAAACAAGTCGAGAGTCGATTGGGACCAGAAGCTACATTTAGCTCTTTGGGCGTATAGGGTATCATACAAAACAAAATTGGGTACAACACCTTTCAGTTTGGCATTTGGGATCAATGCTCTATTGCCCTTCCAATTCTTGATTCCCACACTACGAGTAGCAAAAGACTTAGGATGGACTGGACATGAGTTGTCAGATAGAGTGGTCAACTAACCATGTTAGATGAATTGTGACTCAAGGCTCTTGCACCATATATGCACAAAATTAGAATATGAAAGCTTTTCATGACCAACATGTCATCAATAAGGAGTTTCAAAAAGGGGACTATGTATTGGTCTATATACCTTCAAGCAACACGCCAAGAAATTGAAAAGGGGACTATGTATTGGTCTATATACCTTCAAGCAACACTCCAAGAAATTGAAAAACCAAGAAAATGGCCCAGTTTTTATCATTGATATATGACCAAGTGGTGCTATAAATCTTGTAACATTAGAAGGAGATGAGATGTCTAATTGTATCAATGGTTGTAGATTAAAGAAGTACCATTTACCTCTCACTATTGATATGATCGATAAGATTCACCAAGCAAAATAATGGAAGCGGAAAGATCCAGCCATCTAAGACCATGCTGCAAAGAAGGAAGCAAACTTGTAGATTTTGAAGCAAAAACCATGACCAAACATAGATCCAATTTGAAAACTCAAAACACTATCTCCTCTTATTGAAGAAATTCAAATCGAGATAAATTGGATTGGCAGTATGGATGTACAAATCAATGTCCTACTTGTAGATGGATCAATGGAGCAAGCGCTCATGGATACTAGTGCAAGAGTCAATGCAATGAAACATTTGATGTACTTTAAGTTTTTAGATGACATAGTGACGCTAAGAAAAGTAGAGCGCACAAGAGATCCGCACACTGGATCGACTATCAGATATACCTAGGTATAAATGGATTCCCAAATATAAGTCAGAGTTAACAACAACCGCAAAAAAAAAACTAGCAATGGAGACCAAAATGAACAACACCACTCCAAAACCAATAGGAAAGTGGGTACCCAAACTTGGGCCAAGCCAAATCAATGATCCGCCAAGATTAATCACAAAACCAACCATCAAAGAAGAGGCGTACCATGTTCAAAAGTTTTTATTCAAAAAATATAGTTTACATGGAGCCTTGCCAACAAACACCATTGAGCAAACAGTTTGGTACTTGTATCTTTCATAGTATATTGTTACCCATTGCATCTCTTCTATAATCATAATAGGGCCACATTACACGTTCTTGCATGGACACGCTATTTACGCCCATGCACATTGCAAAAACCATTTTTCGAGATGACGTTGAATGGGAAGGGGGGAGTCATAGTAGCTGGAGTACCTTATTGCAAGATCTAAAGCTACAAGATGATGAAAGATAATGTATAGTGTGCAAAGTGTATTTATCACTTAAAATTTTACTTTTTTATTTATTTTTAGTAGAATGTAACACATATCATGCATAATAATGAGCCATAATGCCAAATTTTGACAGACAAGATAGCTAGAGTGAGAGTATGTCCATCTGAGTGTAAAGAATAATTTAGACTAAATTTTTGGCCAAGTAATAATAATTTTCTTTCCTTTTTAATCTAATAAGAATCTAAAATTAATAAATGGAGCCAAAAAAATCCATAATCAAGTTCTAAAATCAAATGTAAAATCTACAAAGTAAGAGCTTTGAGCATGTCAAGTTTGGAAGGATTTGGCACATGTCAAAATTTGGGCCAACTTAGGACGTACCAAAATTGCAAAATCAAGGGAAATTAATGATCGGGCATCCAAATGATGAGCCACGTATAAGTTGTAGATGGTATGCCATGGAAAATGTGAGCAAATAAGTTAAGTATACACTTGGTACTCGAGGTAGGTCAGGCACCTATACACAAAAATGGGCAGCTTATACATCATTTGCATTTGATCACAGTCATAGATAGATAGATAGAGAGAGAGAGAGAGAGAGAGAGAGAGAGAGAGAGAGAGAGGGAGAGAGACGTAGAGCTACCTACTGTATTTCCACCTGCTACAGACACTTGGGACACTCTTACTCTACTAGATTTCACAAAAATTAATAAGCAGAGCCAAAAAAGTCATAATGAAGTTTTGAAATAAAATGCCAAATTTACAAACCAAGAGCTTTGAGCATGTTAATTTTGGAAGGGTTTGGCACATGTCAAAATTTGGGCCAGCTTATGACAGACCAGAATTGCAAAATCAAGGCCACTTAATAACTGAGCATCCAAATGATGAACCGTCTGAGTTGCAGATGTATGCCATGGAAAATGTGAGCCAATAAGGTAAGTGTTAGAAGCTGGACCACCCCATGGTATTTAACTACTCGGCGGACTATTATTTTTGTAATTATTCATTCATTGAGGAAAACCCGGTTTTTCACCTTGTAAATATTTGGACTTACAGAAGTTTCCAGATTGTATCCCAGTTTTGATAGCTAGATTGAGTAGATGGTTGATTTTGGAACTTCAGGGTTTGAGAAGTTGTAAGGTATATATATATCACTTTTTGACCTTAATGAAAAAACCTTTTGTCATTTTTAAAACAAGTTTGAAGTCTGTGAGTGAGCGTACTGTGTACGAGAGAGAGAGTGTGAGCTTGTCTTGACGCTACGTGTGCTACGGTGGTCGGAATCGAGTGCGGAGAAGTGCAGCATGTTGCCCCCGACTAGAGCTACGTGCCGATACCAACATTGCGCGCGTACGGTCCGGCTTTGGGAGCTCCTTCTACGAGCTTCATCGGTTGTTTGGGTGAGCATACGTTATCTGATTTCGCATTGCAGCATATCCACGCGTTCCCAATGAGTAGAACTACACATTAGGCACTTCAGATTTCGGAAACGAAGAATTGCAGATTTCGGCCAGACATCCTACGTGTTTCTACACTGGGTGTTTTGGGTCGTGATTTTGGTTCATAGACCTTAGGGAGAGCGGCCTATAGGTATTAATAGGGTCTCCTTCAACTTCTATGGTGCTTGAAAGTGTTTGATGGGTGTTGGGCTCTAGCAAGCGTTGTAAGAAGTTTCCTCTTTTGCACTCTTGAAGGCTGTGACTTAGACAATTGGTAGAGACCTCTGTAGGAATTAGTTAGGAGTCGGTCGAGTGTAGGTTGACACCTTATGCTTGCTTCCACGCGCCTGCGGGTCGAGCTTCGTCCTGAGCTGACATTACATGTTAGGTGAGTTCTCGCTGTGCTGACGTCCGTCGCGGCGTATCTGTCCAGCATTGGCGCCGCTGCCGGGGACGAAAACCTTAGGTAGGTGACCGAGACTAATCCTTGAGGATTGGGATTTTTGGCTTGCCAAGAGTCTCGCTTTACATTTAGATAGGATCAGAGGGTGGAGGACTCTCTAGGTCTTAGAGGGAGTCTAGGAAGCGTGTGTCTGGCCTAGATCCTTCGACTTAGGTAGAGGAGGTAGACTTAGGTAGTAGTTTAGTTCTAGAGTAGGAGTTGGAGTGGTAGAAGCGGTGAGAGGAGAGCTTGAGAGTCCGGAGAGGCCAAAAAGCAACCAAAAACACCATTATCACCATTTCTTCATGATAGGTAGGAGTAGAGTAAGTAGGACATCATGATTCAGATCTATAGCATTTCATGCATGTACACTTGCCTGGTAGAATCATTGCAAGTTTGTAAAAGACACAAAAGTGTGGTTGAAAGCCTAATTGAAGTCCAAAAGTTACTGTGAGTGTTTCTGATAGATCTACAGAGCATCAGAAGCATTCCTGTCAGAAAATACTTTAATTTTTTAAGCCAATAGACATCCTACGCATACCACTGGGATACTGACATCAAGCGGAAGCTGTGGGACAAATCTGGGGTCAAACAGGCCAAAAAGACATCCTACGCGTAGGATGTCTTCTGAGTGATTTGGGACTCCAAACTAAATGCTGAGTATACCAAAGTGATCAGCAACTCAAGGGGAGCTTGAGTCTTGAGTTTAAAGCCATTCTGAAGAAAAAGACATCCTACGCGTAGGATGTCTAATGCAAGAAAATGAAGCCAGAATTTGACTTTGAGCATTGTAAGGTGTTATATAGCCTAAGGCAAGCCTCCTAGTCAATTTTGGTCCAATTTGGAGTTGATTGGACTGATAAATACCATCAACAGGCCATCGGAACAGATTTCTGACTCATTGACTAGCTAATAGGTGTCCAAATCAAAAAGTAAAAGAAGCTGTAGGCTCATCACAACAAACAAAAACAACAGTGCAAAAATCCAGGCAAAACATAGCAGGAGACATCCTACGCGTAGGATGTCTATTGGGGCATACTGCAGAGAAAATTTGACCTGGCCTAGACAGTGAGATTCCATTTGGCTTAAGGGTTACAAAACTTCTTTCATAAGTGAATTTGGACCTTGTTTGCCCATTTGACGAAGCAAGGACTGAATTCCGACTTTTTCGCGTAAATTGGCCAACATCAGAGGGAAGTACTGTTTCAGATTAGCAAACCTAATCCCAAACATCAGCAGTGTATAAAATACAGTAGTGGTTGAGATTAACTCTCCAATTATACCAATCATTACTAAGATAACCTCTAGCAGATAAATGCTTTGATTCAATTGCCAAACTTAAAATGCTTGTGTACAAGTATATTCAGCAACAAAGCAAGAAGTTGTGCAGAGACTGACCCATTGCCAGGTGAGTGGTTGAATTTGTGATAAATTGCATTGATAAGTTTGATGAATTTAAGATCAGGAAGATACAATGTTAGAGACCAGAAAGTGGCAGGTGACCAAGGTAGCTTAGTGTCCACCGAAGAGAGTATAACTCAGGCAAGGCTAGATCCGCTACCGATTATTGAGGAAGGTAGTGATACTGACACTTTGTCAAAAAAATATTTCTTCATGATGGGTAGTCAACAGCCAGGAGGTTTCACCTATGATGGACCTATGCGAGGAGGAAGCACCTCCCAAAATCCTTTGAATGATTCCAGGCTCACGGTGATCTTCTTAGAGGGAACAAACTCAAGAGGAGCCCTAGTCTATTTTGACTATCGAGGCCGCAAGTGCATTTGTATCGAAGAGAGGCCAACTCAAAGATTGGAGATAATCCGAGTGTATGATGATGGAGATAGATTCCGAAACGAAAAGGGGAACCACTATTTAATAGGTAGCAACCCTGAAGATTACAACAGATATGGAGATAACGTGGCAAAAGGGAAAATGGTTTCAGAAACTCAAGAACCTCCACCAAACATTGATCATCCCGGAGCTATTTTTATGTATGATAAGAAAACAACCAGGATTCCAACTTATGACGAGAGTGTGGGAATCTACAAACATGAGAGTGAGGGAATTGTCTCTTACTTTCATAGCAAAGAACCATACGTAAACGAACTAAGCAAAGACAAGGTTCTTTACTTATTCTCTTATGAAACTGCTACGGGGAAGGGCATAGTTTTTGTTGATAGATACGGGCGAGAATACCAACGTATTCTCCCAGAGGAAGTAGAAAGAGCAACAGGTCCAGGAGCATCAGCATATGCCCCTGAGGAAATGCCAAGAGCCGCCCACACCCCAAGCAAGTCAACAAATCCATTTTCAGACGAGTATGACACCACCTCACATTCCACCAGACCGCAAGCATTCAACAACCAAGACCAACCAGCAAACCAGCCATCATTGCAGGCATGGCTTTGACAGAGTGCAACAATGGAACCAGACCGAAACTGAGATGGTTATCAAGCTGCAGGAGGGCTTAGGGATTTGCAAGAACCACCACACTATTCAAGGTATCAAGCAGAGAGTAAGCCAAAGACACAAGGGTCGACCGAGCCTGGAGGACCACCCATGGAACGAGTTCGAAGAGAAGAACCACCTCCAGCGAGAACCGTTATAAATTATGGCTTAGGAGCACCGTTGGGAGAGGAACCAGCCTATTACAGAAGGCCTGAGGAGGTGTATCGACTTGGACAGGGTGATCCAATGATGAGGTTTGTAGACCATCGCAGAATTAGACCTTATCAAGTGCAAAAATGGGTAAACAAGAAATACACAGGAAACAGAGACCCAAGAGATCATGTAGCAGCCTTTGTGCGTGTAATTAGAGCCAAAGAGGTGCTAGATTTTCCTACACAATTTACAGGGTTTGGACTAACCCTAGAGGATGATGCTGCAACTTGGTTTGACTAATCTGTGGAGCATAGAGACTTTGAGTTGATGGAGGAAGTGTTTGACGAGTTTATTGAGGAATTCTCTCAAAGGGGAATAGCTCATAATACCGTCTCACAAATCCATAAATTCAAACAAAAAGATGGAGAATCTGTACGGAAGGTAGCCCTAAGACTAAAAAGATATGTTAAGTTCTGTCCTGTTGAAGAACTGCCAACTCAGTCCAGACTTATGCTGATATTCATCCAAGGACTAAGGAATGCAGATCTCCAGAAATACTTACATATGAAGAGGAGCACGATGTTGAATGAGTTGACCAAGGAGGCTCTGTACCTTGTGGAAAATTGTGCAGTCTACAAAGAAGGGGAGTTCAAGGACCTTGATGACGATTCATCTTCACAGCAAAGTGGGAGCAAGTCTTCCAACACAGCACTAAAAGGAGAAATAGCGGTAAACCAGGAGCAGCTCGTAGATGAAGTGCTAAAAAAGATCAACTTGTACGCCAAACCCCAGGCTAAACAGCCCAAGTGGTGTGCTATTGAACAAAAATGGACAAACCATGGGACCGAGGAATGTTATTATAACAAGGGATATGTGAGGGAGAGACCTTACACTCCCCAAGCCCCAGTAGCTTCCCCTCAAGTTCCACCGATGCCCAGATATCAAGAAGGAAACTTACCAGGACCTGTAGGTGTAGAAAGACCACAATCGGTGTTGGGGCAACAACCGCCCCTACCAGGTTTACGACCAGTTGGTATAAGATACACACCAACGGTAACTGAATCAGAAGAAAAGTCTTTGGTGCCTATGCATGCATATTATGAAGATCCCAATGGATATGCGGCAAACCCTGTCTATTATCCACCGGTAGAACCCCCGACACCAGAACCATGGAGCATGATAGGGAATCAAGGACCACCAACTGCTGCACAGGCTGCCGCAGAAGGAAGATGTAGCTTAGATGAACGGACATTGTTGTTCATAGCCAATGGAGGCATGGGCGGACAGAGACAGGCTTACTAGCAAAGAGGGGATCAAGGAGCACCTCAACAACCCAAGGGACCCTGTTACAAGTGTGGCGGAGACCATTGGCTGAGAGACTGTCCTCATGATGAAATCATTAGAGTCAATGCGTGTTGCCCAGAATGTGGAATTACTCATTTGATTCCCGATTGCCCTAAAAACCCGAGCAAAGGAGCTAAAACCACCTTGAACATGTTAGAAACAGTACCTTCTAGTGGAGGATCAGAAGATGAAACAATCATACCTATTCAGGCGGTAACACAGGCCCAAGCCCAAAGAAGGACGAACAAACCCATAGTAGAAGAACCAAAAACCGATGCCCAAAGTTCAGAAACGAAAAATCAGAGAAGCACTTGGAAAGCTAGAAAGGCGCGTAGGAAAGCCAGGAAATAACGAGAGCAAACATCCCTATCCGATGAGTTGAAACATACAAAGAACAGATTGGAGTGGTTAGAGGATCTAGCTAGCTTAAGCTCACACACCATAGCAGCCATAGCACCCAAGGAAATAGCAGAGCCCAAAAGTGCAGGATCAGGAGGATCTGTACTGGAAGACAACGTAAACGAGTAGCTGGATGCGCTTCTAAAAGCTCATGAAGCTCGACTTAAAAAGAACCAAACCCAGGAGCAAATGTGGATGACTTATCCATACACAGAAATAGAAAAACAGAGGTTGGATATGTGTAAAAAGATGATCGAGACGGCTCAATCATTGATGGAAGACCCGTTGGGTAAACCGGTAAATTGTCATGATGCACCAGCTCCAACCCCTATCCAACCAACATTAGAGAAACATGAAGAAACAAAGGAAAGACTCACTAATGATTATGAGTCCAGAGGAGAGCCTATCATAGTGCCAAATACCACCGATGGGGCAAGTGACGGGGTCCATCCTAAAATATTGGCAGAAATGGGAAAGGACGGTAACGTTCTAGATGATCTGTGGAAGCAAATCCGAGAGGCCAACGAGGCTAATAGGATAAGTAACCACATGAATAGCACGAGAAAAGAAAATAATGTGATCTTACCTCCTATTGAAGAATTTGAGGCAAGATCACAAATGAACTTTGAGATACATTCACAAGGGGGAGACCAAGGATCTATTAGTTCGGGGCACAGTCAACCAGACTCTTTGAGAACTTTACCCTCTTACCTGGGAGAATATGAAGCTAAGTCGGAAGTGAGAGCAATCCCATCTCAAAGACTTTCTTCTAACAAGGTGATAGATTCACAAGGATTGATTCAGCTGTTATCCACCCCGGTGGCATGCACAATCACGTTAGCAAAAATCCTAAGGTTAAGGCCAAGCATGTAGAACACAGTAGGAAAATGCCTAGAAAAATTTGGAGTGAATGACCCCACCTTGAAGCTCCAAGAAGGAATCAGGGAGTTGGACAAACCTAACCTAAACACTAGACCAGTACCATTGAATAAGGTTGGAGAATATTGCAAGGGAGAAGATGGAAATACGACGCTGCCGGTAGAATTCCAAGGAGTAGTTTCCAAAGCTATTCTTGACAATGGAGTGGGAGTTGCTATCGCCACCAAGGAAATCTGGAAAAAATGGGGAAAACCAGCTCTGAGGGCTACCAGAATGAAACTGCAGTTAGCAGATGGGTTCATGGAGAAGCCTCTAGAACTCTTAGAAAAAGTAATTGTCACTTCGTGCGAAATCGAGTATGAGCATACATTTGCAATAGTCGATTTCGACAAAAAGAACAATTATGAGATAATCTTGGGACGACCATTCATGCGACAACTGAAGATGGTCCAAGATTGGGGTCATGACCACATATACCTCAGACATGGCGAGACAACAACTAAAATACACCTGAAAGACCATAGTTACAAAGATGTAAACCAAACACCGGTGGAAGAGTTTGATTCGGCTACGGTAGCAGGATCGGAACTACTAGCATGGTTAGGGCAACCAAAAGAGCTATGGATGTGCGGAGCTTCACATTGTGGAAGCTTAAGAAAAGAGGAATGCGTCTTAGAAAGAGCAATTGAGGACAAGGAGTATATTCCGGAACCTTTCCCTGAAGATGCCTTGGAACCTCTAGAATGGGAACACATACTAGCAACATTGGATGTCTGTACCATTACCGACAGCCCAACAATAAAATTTTGCGATAAGGATGGCTACGATGTGCTACCCTATTACATGGTAAGCGTTGTACCAGAAAAAGAGACGGTAGAACCCCCAGAACAAGAAGAGTTCTACAACTCCTCTGAACAATTGGAAGTAAATGAAGATGCAGATAATGAGTGTTCAGACACCTCAAGTGAGCGTGGAAATGAAGCCAAGAATATCAATTTTTATGATTTTGCTAATCAACACCCTAGACGCCAAGAACGCTATAGGAGGAAAAGAGTAGGAAAGAAAGCGAGAGAGAACCTGATTCCCAGGATAAAAGGTAAAACTCACTATTTGATGCTTGTAAAAGCAGAGGATTGTGTAAAAGATCAAATATCAAGAAAATTCTCAGAAAATCGAAAAGAAAGAATGCGAGAAGAAATAAAATAGGTAAGAAAAGCTAAAACTGAAACAAAATCACAAAAATCTGAAAAATAAAAAAAAGAAACAACAAAAGACCAAAAGTGGACCAAACTGGAGCGTAAACAGAAATACCAAGAACTGAAACAGTCTTTGAGAGAGATATGGACTACTGAAGAAGATAGTGATGGTAAAGGGGAGTTAGAAAAGGGCAACATGAACGTACCAACACACTATCGGAAATTTACTATCCAAGATAGAAAAATCATCATGACACCACCAATCAGGGAGAGAACCAACCAAGAATCTTACGATGGGTCTAAAAATGCAAAAAGAATAGACCTCGCACAGCCAGGTGAAAAGCCTCAGCCGGTCTATATAGCTAACGATTTAGAGCCTGAGGAGGAAGTGCATCTAACACAGCTTCTCAAGAATTATAAAGATGTGTTCGCTTGGTCCTATAAAGACCTCAAAGGAGTTGATTCATTGATATGCCAACATACAGTTCCTTTGAATTCAGATGCAAAACCTATCAAACAACGTCCTTATACATATAATGACACATTTGCTAAACGAATCAAGGAAGAGATTGATAAACTGATGGAAGTGGAATTCATCTATGAGATTTAACATACAGATTGGGTGTCACCCATTATGGTAGTTCCCAAAAAGAATGGAAAACTGCGGGTGTGTGTAAACCTCAAGAAGGTGAATGCAGCAACCATAAGGGATAATTATCCATTGCCAATCACAGAACATGTACTGGAGCGAGTGGCCGGGAAATGGGCTTATTCCTTTCTGGATGGGTTTTCAGGATACAACCAACTGGCAATAGCAAGGGAGGATCAACACAAAACAGCGTTTTCCACAGAATGGGAGATTTATGCATATCGAGTTATGCCATTTGGCTTAACAAATGCACCAACCACTTTTCAGAGGTTAATGACTCACGCTTTTAAGGAATACCTAAGAATAGTCTTAGAAATTTACATGGATGACATGTGTGTACACTCTCTTCTGCGAGAGGAACATATTGACCATTTGCAAAAGGTCTTTGAAAAGTGCAGAACATATCGAATCTGTCTAAACCCGGAAAAGTGTGTATTTATGGTTAAGCAAGGACGAATCTTAGAACACATTGTCTCAAGAAATGGCATAACCACAGACTTAGACAAAGTCAAAGTCATTGTAGACCTGCCCAGGCCTACTAATGCGAAACAAGTGCAATCCTTCATGGGACACTGCGGATATTATCAAAGATTCATATACATGTATGCGGTTATTGCACAACCTCTGTATCGTTTGCTAGTCAATTTCGAGTGGACCGAGGAGTGTGAGACCTCATTCCAAAAGCTGAAGGAAAACCTTATATCAGCACCTGTACTAAAGGCACCAGATTGGGAAAAGATATTCCATGTGCACATTGATGCTTCAACATATGCAATTGGAAGTATTCTAGCTCAACCTAGTGACGGAACAATGGATTTTCTGGTTTTCTATGTGAGTCGACAGTTAAACAGTGCAGAAAAGAACTACAAAACCACCGAGCGGGAAGGGTTAGGAATGATTTATGCTGTAAAGAAATTTCGGCATTATTTGCTTGCAAACAAATTTATGTTCTTCACGGATCATCAAGCTCTTTTATACCTAGTAAATAAACCTTGCAATACAGGGAGAATCATACGCTGGTTTATTATATTTCTAGAATTTGACTTCACAGTGGTGGTCAAAAAGGGTAAAACCTATCTGCGAGCAGATCATGTTTCAAGGATACACAACAGGGAAGCTCCTGAAGGAATAAATGATGACATACCAGATGCTTGTCTTTTCAACATTGAAATGGTACCCAAATGGTCTCAGGAAATAGTTATCATTCTCTCCTTCAGAAGTGAGTTTGATAATACGGGATGCAGATCCAAACAGCAAACAATTCAACAAACAAAAAACTTCCAGTTGATAGAAGGACGGTTGTATCATCTTGAATCTGACCTAATCCTATGATTATGTATAAATCCGGAAGAATTCGAGTGGTACCTTGAAGAGACACATGTCCAGGGATGTGCATTTCATTGTTCAACACTGAAAACACACCAGAGACTGAAACAGTTAGGGGTTTATTGGCCAACTATGTATGCGGATACACATTCTTATGTTACCAATTGTACAGTATGTAGTGCCAAACGACCAATGGATCACGCAACTTTGTTTCAGGTGAACATAGCACCTACATGGAGTCAATATATTATTGACTTCTTAACCACTAGGATGTTCCCTGAGAACATTACAAGAGCACGGAAAAAATCTATAGAGCTGGAAGTTCATGACTTTCAATTAATTGGGAACCAACTCTATAAGCGGGGAAAGGACAATCAACTTAGAATCTGTGCAAGTGAAAGCGAATACCTGCTGATTCTAGAACATGCACATAGAGGAATAAGTGGAGGCCATTTTTCGGGCCATAAGACGGCAAAAATTGTCTTAACCGCAGGAATTTGGTGGCCTACATTGCACATGGATGCCGACGAGTTTGTAAAGCGTTGTGATGTGTGTCAAGGCACCAAGATAAGAGATGAGATGCCATTAAGGCCAATGATGGGGGCAAGGGCATTTGCAAAATGGGGCATTGATTTTGTGGGACCTATATCACCCCCTGCATATCACACCCATACCCAATATATCATTGTGGCTACGGACTATCTCACAAAATGGGTCGAAGCCAAAGCAACACAAAAAGTTGATGCATGCATCACGACACAATTTTTGTATAAGAATGTTTTTGTACATTCGGGTTACCAATAGAAATTGTCAGTGACCGTGGAACACACTTTCTCAATGAAGTCATTGAATATCTGCTAGAGGAATTCATGGTCATACATAGGAAATCAGCACCATACCATCCACAGGCCAATGGGCAAGCTGAGGCCACAAATAAAACACTATGCACGGTTCTCACTAAAATAGTGTCAGAATCAAGAACATATTGGGATCAGCAACTACACTCAACACTATGGGCATACAGGGTAGCTTACAAAACATCAATAGGAACAACACCATACAACATGGTGTTTGGCCTAAATGCTATACTACCCATAGAGTTTTTAATCCCAAATCTACGAGTAGCAACAAGCTTGGAATGGACAGGGCATGAGCTCTCTTCAAGAATTGATGATCTTGAAAAGCTAGATGAACTCCGCTTGCGAGCTGTCGCTTCAATCTATGCTAAAAAGAGAAGACAAAAGGAATTTTTTGACAAACATGTGCGTACCAAAGAGTTCAAAATAGGTGATTACGTACTTGTTTATACCTTGAAGCAACATGCCAAGAAACTTAAAAAGCGAGGAATGGGACCATTTGTGATTAGTGATCTATCACAAACTGGAGCTGTCAAGCTTGCTACATTAGCAGGTCAATAAATGTCAAACTGGATTAGTGGGTGTCGACTGAGGAGATATCATCTACCACTCACACAGGAGATGCTCCAACAAATTCATAAAGGAAAGCAAATAATGAAGGAAAAAGAGAGAGTACCGAAGGAAGCTCAAGCCGAAGCACAAGAACGCATTGCAAAAAGACGGCTTCTGCGACAACAACAACAAAGTGGACCACCATTGAGAATCAATGCCATTCGACTGACGAAGTTGGAGAAGGAAATAGTGGAGCCAATAATTACAGTCAAAGTGGGCAACAATCAAGTTGAATCAACAGCTTTGCTTGATTCGGGTGCTCAAGCAAATTTGATCTCTTACGGATTATACCAACAACTCAAAGTCACAGATCAACTTCATCCTACTCCCCAAGTGCTGGAAAGTAGCACATCACACCCATTGAAAACATTAGGATGGAAACATTAGGATGGACTATATTGCATGTACAGCTACATCAATATATTTACCCACACAAATTCTATGTGGTGACATATGAAAGCACACAACACCCAATGATGCTAGGGAAACCTTGGCAAAAAGCATACAATGTCCAGATAGATTGGAAAGCAAAGGCGGTCAAAATTCAACATGAACATGAACAACAAGGTGATAGCTTTTGCTCAACAATACCATCATGATCAACTGCAAGCCATGAAATCACTGGCAATAAAGACAAAAGCACACATGCCATCAAAGAACAACATGAAACCTGAGACCAACAACTAAGTAAAAGCCAACCATGCTAATTACAGATAGCTGAAGTCACCGGCCACAATGCAAAAATCTAGGCTACCAAAACAAGGTAAAAAGAATGGATGCGGAAGGATAGAAATGCAATAGCGGGAAAAAAACAATGTAACAACCGGATTCCAACAAAGCAGACGGTTCAACCCAAAACCAAGGTCATAAAACAGATATGGATCCCAAAGAAAATGCTTAGCCATAACCCAAATGTCACTCACATTTGGATACCAAAGCAAAAGCCAAAGGAACTCCCTACGGTACAAGCAACAATGGAAAGCAGACATCTGCATGCCAACAAGGAGAACCAATATATGTGGATGCCGAAGAAAGTGCCAAACCATCTACAAAAGTCGGCAGCAACAAAATACCAATGGAAAGCCAAGGCCATAAGGCCCATAGTTATTACATCCCAACCAATTCTATCCTCCGAAACAGCTACGACTCCATCAACAGTGTCGGCAAAGCACTTGCCTCTTGCCAAAAAGACAATTAAACAGAGAGCAGTAGAGTTACAGCTTCTACTTGCAAAGAAATCAGGAAGCCTCGACGGCAAATGCCAATAAGCATCTTGCTTATTCCCTTCTCTTGCACAACATTAATTTTTCCATGCATTGACCGAGTATGCATAAAATAGGGCCACATTAATCGGCCAGGCATTAGCACAACTTTTTCAACCTATGCACGGCACATACTCCGAGGCGAAACCTTGTCATCCGGGAGGACTCCGGCTAGGAGGGGGGGAGGCATTCTCAAATGCGGAACCAATAACAGAAACAACAAAAAAGGGCATGATTTTCGACTATTTTAAGGGTTGACATTTGATTGCGAAATTTTCTTGAGTAACCCAAGTATATATGCCCTTATACAGCATGAAGCTACAGGTATAGGGGGCCAAACGCCAAATCAAGCCCTTAGGTGTGTGTATATAAGTAGAAATAGCCATTTTTCAGGCAAAATATTGATAAAATGGAGAAATCCGGCCATAAAAATTGCATGTGAGTGTATATAGTGTGTTGCGGTGATGTTTGTGATTTATTATGATTTTTGGGGATTTTCTGGGTTTGATTTGTTATTTTCCTTTTAATTTTGCTAATTTTCGGCAGAAAAACTTCAAAAATACAAAAAGCAGGTGAAAAACAGTCGTAATGAAAAACAAAAATATGGGGATGACCAGTGACTAAAGGACAACCTATGGTACAGTGGGGGTGCAATTATGAGACTGGAGCGGAAAGCGTGTTTTAGGCTAGGTTTTGACCGAAATGCCAAATTTCTGGTAAAATAGAACAAACGGAATCCAAATCAAGAAATTTTTGAGCCTAAACCGCATCTCGCAAGAAGATAGGAGCACATGTCAAATTTCATGAAAAGTGGTTCGGGGACCTCCATTATAAGAAATTTTCACCCCATTTTTAGCTCATTCTCACTATTGACTTTGTGGAGAGAGCTTCTGCCACCTAGAGCGGATCGAACTTCCAGCAGCTTCTACAACGCGCACGTCTATCCGACCAGCTCCAGACATGAGAGGTAGGCTCACCACCTTGAGCTTTTCGCGCATGTTTGTCATTATGTCGCGAAAACTAGCGTAGAGGTCAAACACAAAGCGAGCGGTAGAGACCTGCAAGTAGAGACGGCGGCCTAACGACTAACCCGAAAGCAACAAGACCTCATCGGCAGCTTACCCTAGTCTAGGAGACCAGTCCTGGATAGCCAAAGGCAGTGGGAAACCATCGAGAAAAACCCTAATTCCCAGAAACCCGCAAGAGGCCACCAAATGGGAAATCGGCAAAACGGCGACCAAATGCTACCAAAATTCATGGGTAGGAGCATCTCGACATGCTTGACAAGTCCATATGACCCGCATGACCAAAAAGTGATCCGAAACGGCACTAAACCTCAAAAACGGCATCAGACACACAAAGCGTCAAAATGCACTTGCGGCCAAACCGCAAGTCCGTTTGCCACCAAACTTCACGAGCGGCTTTCCTAGACCATCAACAATCAAGTCCTATGGTGGTAGACCACCACAAATCATCAAAGGTATGTAAATGCAACCACGGGTGCTTCTAGAGCGACAAATTGCCAAATGGAGCTCCGGTGAACCCAAAGTCGACAAAAACCGTACGGCAAGGATCCCCAAGGGATTGGGAAGCTATGGAGACCAACATCGAGAAATTTTATCACCAAAAAGCACTCCAAAAGTCATAAAACGGCTCGGAGGCTCTGAAGTCCACACAGGGAGTTATACTCTATCCATTTGACTTTTTTGTTGAAATTAGGCTCAAAAGGGACTTAGGGGGGCAAAGGGCAAGCACTGGGAGCACTAGCACTAAAAAAAATCAACAGGAGACATCCTACGTGTAGGATGTCTCAAGGGCACTTTTTGGCACAAACCTCATCAATTTTTGTCATGCACATGTTCTGAATGACATTAACAAGCCATGCACCAAGTTTCATCACATTTGGACCATATTTGACCTCATATGCATGGAAAAACGCAAAGTTAGGGCATAGAGGCAATAATGGGCCATTGACCTACCAAATCTTGTCCAAATCTCATGAAACTTGCACAACACATTCACATACACATCAGCAAACAATCTGTGTGGTCAGGGAGTCAAAATGATGAAAAAGACATCCTACATGTAGGATGTCTAATGGACCTTTTTCGCATGGAAGGGATGTTTTGTCATTCCAGATCTAATGACCTCATCATCAAGAGCCCATATGTCAAGTTTGAAGCCATTCTAATCACTTTTGACCCCCAACACCTTCAAGATACACTTTTTGAGCCCAAAAATACCTCACAGATGTTGGAACCTGAGGCTACGGTGGGTGTAGCCTGAGGCAAGCCATGGCGTGGTGCTGAGCAGCAGATGCGAGAAAAGAGAGAGAGAGAGAGAGAGAGAGAGAGAGAGAGAGAGAGAGAGAGAGAGAGAGAGAGAGAGAGAGAAAGAGAGAGCTCGACACCAAGAAAAATAACGCTTGTATTAGTATTAATCCTTGAGATACATATATAGGTTTGGACCATCCATGCAATTGCCATGCAAAACTGAACTGCAAGTAC
The DNA here is from genome assembly GCF_014529385.1 of Adiantum capillus-veneris. NCBI lineage: Eukaryota > Viridiplantae > Streptophyta > Polypodiopsida > Polypodiales > Pteridaceae > Adiantum > Adiantum capillus-veneris. The sequence goes on along the minus strand of NC_140951.1, from coordinate 90,247,409 downwards.
ACTTGTAACTGCATGGCTACAAAAGCCATTTCCCACGGGTTATGACGACTTGGGCTTGAAACCCAACAATCCCCCCCTCAAGCCCGAACTGGACAAGCAACTCATGATACCTGGAGTTTTTGGTATACTCGTTAACTGTGAGTTTTAGGTTTTCTCACAACCAAAAGGATTTCTGGTGTATCCATAACCTGGTGCTAGAACAGTAACCCCCCCTTGAACAGATAGGGTGTAGGTCAAAAAATTAGCTACCACAAGTGGAGTTTTTGGTTTACTACCAAACCTTGGGTTTCAGGTGTACCCAGTAACCTCATGAGAAGTGATAAGAACACGCTAAGAACTGACAAAATGGGAGGTCTTACCATTTATGGATGGCAGTGTCTATATCCCGTACAAAATTTGGACATGGCTTTAAGTGACATTTGATAAGCTAAAAACAAGGCTTTTGACAGGAAATATATGATTGTTTTTGACAATAGACAAAAGCATAACAAACCTATGACAACAAAAAGAAATGACAGAGCATGACTTTCGACCAGAAAAACTTGATTGAAGAACCTTTGAAGAATATTGCGAGCAGAAAGCCCAAAAAACCATTTGAAAGTGACTAGTTCGAACTTGCTTCTTTTGTGACTCCTTTTCTGTGTGACTGCTTCCTTTCCCTTTGTGTCGATTCTTATAGTCATTTTTGGGATGATGATGATGATGTTGAGGATGCCGCCGGCGATTTTGGCTACTTGTATGCGATGTGCGAGTACATGGTGGATCATAAACATCTGCAGCACAAGTAACATGCTTCTCGGCCGGTGTCCAAGGCCATACTTTTCAAAACCACCTCGTAATGCTGGAATCTTTGTGTGCACTTGGAGTTTGTTGTAATGAATCTTCAACTCCAAATTATTCGTCATGGTAGAAAACCTGCTTTCGTTGTCCTTGTCGATATGAGCTTAATCACCACCGTCGTCAAGACCTTGGTCAAGTCACTCACCATCTTGAGAAGAGTGGGATGGTCCTCTTAATCCAATTAATTTCCAAATGGTGTGAACACCCAAGAAAAGAAAAATTTTGCGTTTTTTTGTAGCAGCAGTTGACAACACAAAGCTTGTGGACGGGTTCGCTCACAGCGGGCTCTAGAGGCAGATTTAGGAGATGATGTAGTATCGAAATTTGCTCAAATAGCCAGGGCGAACTACATGATGTCGTTTTTGTGTGTTTTGCAGCAGGTCGATTCCGGGTCTTTCCTCTCTGCAGGCAGCGCTTCCCACAGGGCAGCTTCGTCAAGTCGAGCCGAGACCGGGGCAAGATGGCTCTGATACCAGTTGTTGGAACCTGAGGCTACGGTGGGTGCAACCTGAGGCTAGCCATGGCATGGTGCTGAGCAGCAGATGCGAGAAAAGAGAGAGAGAGAGAGAGAGAGAGAGAGAGAGAGAGAGAGAGAGAGAGAGAGAGAGAGAGAGAGAGAGAGAGAGAGAGAGAGAGAGAGAGAAAGAGAGAGCTCGACACCAAGAAAAATAACGCGTGTATTAGTATTAAGCCTTGAGATACATATATAGGTTTAGACCTTCCATGCAATTGCCATGCAAAACTAAACTGCAAGTACACTTGTAATTGCATGGCTACAAAAGCCATTTCCCACGGGTTATGACGACTTGGGCTTGAAACCCAACAACAGAGTCTGACAAGCACCAAATCTTATCCAAATTCAGATCCAAGAATATGGCCATGTTCCATAGCCAAGGACAACCCACAGAACAAGTTTCATGCAATTTTGATGAAAAAGACATCCTACGCGTAGGATGTCTTCAGCATAAATCAGTCTTCTATGTAAGAAATGACATCATAGGAGCCAATATCATGGTGCAATGAGCCCATATACCAATTTTCAACCCATTTGGACATCAATTGCTACCTATGATGGACATTCTACCCAAATTGTGACCTAAAGCTTGAATCAACCCAAAAATCCACTTTTTGATATCCAAATTCAAATCCAAGACTATAGCCATGCTCCATGAGTCTTACACTACCTACATGTCAAGTATGAACCAATTTTGAAGAAAAAGACATTCTACGCGTAGGATGTCTATATGAAAATTTTTGGCGAGATTTGCACTGTGAGCACATGCACAGCTTCACAAGTTCCTTTTAAGCTATAATTTCAATTTTCAAGTCATTTGGATAAGTAAAACTCGGTTTCGCAGCTAATATGGAAAAAAACGCTAACTTTGGATTACTGAGTGCAACAGGATCTATGGCAGCCTCGAAGTCACCGGCAAAGAAGAAAAAAATGACAATCAAAGATTATTTGGACGAGGTGGAACCTTTTGTCATTCCAAAGGGAACACTAAAGCCCACGAGCACCTGGATACAAGAAGATCTGTTAGAGTCAAACGACCTAAAGATCTACCAGGGCGTGTTCAAAGACAATGAAGGCAATGTAATAGAGCTACCAATGCTGCCAAGAGAGCTCAATGAATTTGTACGAAGCAAAATGGCCAGCTACTTGGAGAAAATTGACCTCCATAACTATTTCGAAGCAATACCAGCAGGGGTGGACATCAAAAGAGTATGGGAGTTTGTAACAAGCATCAAAGAGGATGGAGTGGCCAAGATGACTGTCACAGGAACGGAATAATAGAGATCAACAACAAAAGATAGAGAAAGAGATCTTTATATTGATGGATTTCGCAGAGCTTTGATACAACAAAGGAGCAATTGAATATAGGCGCACTCGCTTGTAAGGAGCTCGAACCTCCCGACCACCCCCGAGCTTCAGTTCGCTTGCATGCAGCGTCTCACTCGCACTCGCACTTGTAGAAGAGGAGATCTGTGAATGATCCCCAAACACACCACCCGTCGTGCTTTTATCCTTCTTTTCCTCGAAAAGCCTGCACGATTTTCGCACTAAGTATACCTACGAGAATAAGATAAGAACGTGATCGTTAAGCGATCCGTAAAGGTTAGATTTTTATCATGACACTTTGCACAGATTCTGTTTCACACATTGATTTCTGCATCGCCTACAAAATAGCCAAAATAACATACTCGTGCAACCAATTCAACATGAAAATCAAAGTAAAGAAAAATATAATTATGTACCTTTATAATATTAATTGCAATAGTCTACCATGAAGAAAAAAATCCACTTCTTGGTTGATAGCAGGGAGAGTTGTATGATCTTGTATGTCTGTCTGTCCCTGTGTATACTACACTACTGCTGTCTTCTGTTTGTTTTCATCATAACTTTTACAAACAAACTCAGAACAGAGCAATCCGGGTACTCAAAACGACGGGAATAGATTTGATCTACAAGGCATTACAGACAGAATTGCAAAAAACGTCTCTGTTTGGCTAAAAACGCAACTTTTAGGTCGAGACTCATAAAAGCTCTATTTTGGATCTCCACTACTTTTTCAACTTATTTTAAGCCTATCCATGCATTTTAAGCTAAAACACATAAATATAAAACATTGATATTAATAAAAATCTCAATTTTACTGTTCATATACAGACTATCTGTTATTCATTAATCTTTATCAAATACGTCTTTAGTGTATTATTTAGAAAAATAATATATGTTCTCTCTTAATATATCAAACTCATTCATATAAGCTCTATTTAATAGACTATTCAACAATCTTTCAAATCGTGTTAAACGAAAGATATGCCCTACTACATTCTTCTCGACTTTAAGAACTTCAAAAATTAGTCCTATTACATTCTCCCCTTATCAAAATTAACTCTGTCCTCAGAGTTGGTCTAAAGAGAGGAAAATTCTCTTTACAAAACACTAAGATTAACCCATGATGCATCCTCTACTAGATAGTTCTGCCACTTAACCAAAACTTTTACAATGTTTCTATTTCTCAGATGTTTAACACACCTATCTAGCACTAAGTCTGGTTCTACTGTCAATGTTTCGTCATCTTTCAACTTAGAGTTGTCCTCTAAAACATGATGCACATTAGGAACATAGTTTTTCAATAAACTCACATAGAATACATGATGCACTTTAACATGAGAAGGCAATTCCAATTTGTAAGCTAATGAACCAATGCGCTTCAAAATTTTAAATGGCCCAGCAAATCGTGGAGACAATCTTCTATCATTTCCAAGAATCAAATGAGACTTCTCGGGAATAACCTTTAAAAAAAACCATATCACCAGTTTCATACTCCACAACACGATGTTTCTTGTCATAATACAATTTGTGTCTCTTTTGAGCTTCTCTAATATTCTCCCTGATCTTGGCCAACTCGTTATCCATTTTCTCAAGCATCTCATGTGACAGTTCTACCTTATTCCTCGAGTTAAGAAAATGAATAGGTGTGGGACAGTTATAGCCATACATTGCCTCAAACGGAGTCATCCTAATAGATGAATGATATGAACTGTTGTATGAAAATTCAACCAAAGGCAAATATTCATTCCAATTAGATTGATTTTCATTGACATACATTCGTAACATATCTTCTAAAATACGATTCACTCTCTTCGTTTTCCCATCTGTTTGAGGATGAAAAGCACTAGACATGCGTAATTGGGTACCTATAGAGTCAAAAGTCGCTCTCCAAAAATGAGAAGTGAACTTAGAATCTCTGTCAGACACTATGCTCTTGGGCATGCCGTGCAAACGAAATATATCTTTCACAAACAAGCGTGCAATGGTCAAAGCAGTATCAGTTATTTTTACAGGAAAGAAGTGAGCTTGTTTTTTGAGTCTATCTACCACCACAAAGATCGAATCATACCCTCCACGAGTAGTAGGAAGTCTAATGATAAAGTCCATGGATATACACTCCCACTTCTGTAAAGGAATGTCTAAGGGTTGAAGGTCACCAGGCATCCTCTTATGCTCAATCTTAACTTGTTGACATTGAAAGCACTCGCACATAATTCTTAACACCCAATTTCATACGCGGCCCAAAGGAATGAACTTTTAATCTTTTATATGTCTTATTCAATCCAGGATGACCAGAAAAAGGTGAATTATGACACTCATGCAGAATTTGACTCTTAAAAGCAGAATTTGCAAGAATACACAAGCGGTCATAATAATACAAATTTCCCTTATATAAGTGATATCTATTCTCATACATCTCACCAATATTTTCACGTAATAATTTGAAAATAGGCATATAAAAAGAATCATTCAACTTCAGCATGTATATCATCAATCAATTGGACCGCACAACAGTCAACAAACTACACATGGGCCTACAACTCAATGCATCTGCAACTTTATTTTCTTTTCCACACAAATACTTCAAATAAAAATCATACTTAGCCAGCAATTCAATCCATCTCCTTTGTCTGTTGTTTAACAATGGTTGAGTGAAAATATACTTCAAACTTTGATGATCAGTACGCAATTCAAATTTGACACCAAGCAAAAGATGACGCCAATGTTTCAATGCATGAACAACAGCAAGCAATTCTAGATCATGTGTTGCATAGTTCAATTCATGTCGTCTTAATTTCCTAGACTCATATGCAACCACTCTTCCTTCTTGTGTCAAAACACAACCTAATTGTTCACCACTAGCATCACATGACACAACAAATGGTTTGCCCATCTCAGGAACTTTTAAAACACAATTTTTTGCTATTTTAGCCTTCAAGGTCTCAAAAGCAGTCTCACAGGTAGAAGTCCACACAAAACCCTTGTCTTTCTTGGTCAATTCGGTCAAACGACTTGCTATCTTAGAGATATCTTTAATGTGTGCTCTCTCATATTGTGCTAGACCCATAAAGCTTCTCACATCCCTTAATGACTTAGGTGTTGGCCACTCCACAATAGTCTTAACTTTGTCAAGATCAATGTGAATCCCCTCTTTAGAAATCACTCTTCCCAAATACACAATCTGATCCTTTGCAAAAGAACACTTACTTGCTTTAGCATACAGTTTATGTTCACGCAAAACTTCAAATGTTTTCTTTAAATGCAATGCATGATCTGCTTCATTCTTAGAATACACAAAAATATTATCCAAGAATACCAGAATGAAGTCGTCAAGATACGGGTGAAAAATATTATTCATTAAGCACATGAAAGTTGCTGGTACATTAGTCAAAACAAAAGCAAGAATTGTAAATTCATAATACCCATAACGTGTAGGAAAAGCAATCTTTGGAATGTCCTCGGCCTTAATGCGGATTTTATGGTAGCCAGAACGAAGGTCAATCTTTGAAAATATTGTGGCACCACTTAATTAGCTAATCAATTCATCTATGTGAGGAAGAGGATATTTGTTCTTAATGGTATGTTTGTTTAATCCCCTATAGTCAATGTATAACCTATATGTACCATCCTTTTTCTTTTGGAATAACACAGGACTACCCCAAGGAGATACACTAGGTTTAATGAAACCCTTTTTCAAAAGATCATCAAGTTGTATCTTGAGCTCTTTAAGCTCATCAATATTGAACCTGTATGGAGCCCTTGAATAAGGTGTTGCTCTTGGATATAGATCTATGGCATGGTCTACCGCTCTAGGCGGAGGCATACCAGGAAGATCGTCCGGAAACACATCCTTAAATTCATGTAAGAGATCCTCTACAAATTCTGGATTCGTCTCTTTCTGTTTATTCCCAGATTCTTCTTTAATCTCATTAGCGAACACAAGCAACGTCTCACACTCTTATATAAGCCACCTTATCAATTCCATGGCCAAAACTAGATTTAGAATCTCTTTCTTTCCACGAAGAGTGTAACTTATCATCATCAAATGATTAAAGATATATTTTTCTTTCTTAACAATCAATCAAAATATGATTTTCAATCATCTAATTGATACCAATGATAACATCATGCATATCAATGTTTATGTTATAGAAATCATCTTTATGCTTCCGACTCTTCAAAGAAAAAAAATAAAAAATTTACTAACTCTTTCGTGAAACTATTATTACCACTGGTTAAGTTCATAAGTCTTTTAACTTCTCGATTTAATTTCAAGTTTAATTTTTCAATCAATTTAAACGATAAGAAGCAATGAATACTATCCAAATCAATTAAGAAATTCAAATTTAAATCTCAACTTCTACGCATAAATTCGATCATAGAAGCTTTCAAAAGACGTATCAAAGACATAAAACATCACAAAGAAGAGATAGATGACTTACCTTTATCGTACGCATCACCAAAAGTCTCCAATTGAGCCACCGTGGTACGTATTGTCTTATCGGTCACCTTGCTTGAGCGTTCGAAAGTCTGGTGGTCGTGTTCTCGATATTGAAAGTATAATCCAAATCTTTGAGTTCTTCAATCCACGCTTCTAAATATTCGCATATCTGTCATCAAACTCTTTAATCTTAGTCTTCGTTAAGAATGATTTGATTGTCGCTTCTCCCATATCGTCATCATCTTCTTTTTTGCGTTGACGACCTCTACGTCCACCACCACCATTCCCAGCATCACCACTATCACCAGTGCCAGGTGCCCCAGTGCCGCCACAATGATTATTATTTCCTGGTGGAGTAGCATGGTCTTCGCCTTCATGTTTGCCATCAAGATCCACATAGATATCAGGCTCTTGTGTTGCTTTGCCCCGCAGAGCCTTAGCACGCTCCTGATTTGCTTGTTCTAGATCTTGTCGTAGTCGCCGAATCAGGTCTTCTTGCTCCTTCATTCTCCTCTCGTATCTTTCCATGTCCAGAATCAACCGATTGCTCTGATACCAATTGTCACAGGAACGGAATAATAGAGATCGACAGCAAAAGATAGAGAAAGAGATCTTTGTATTGATGGATTTTGCAGAGCTTTGATACAACAAAGAAGCAATTGAATATAGGCGCACTCCGTTGTAAGGAGCTCGAACCTCCCGACCACCCCCGAGCTTTAGTTTGCTTGCATGCAGTGTCTCACTCGCACTCGCACTCGCACCCACACTCGCAGAAGAGAAGATTTGTGAATGATTCCCAAACGCACCACCCGTCGTGCTTTTATCCTTCTTTTCCTCGAAAAGCCTGCACGATTTTCGCACTAAGTATACCTACGAGAATAAGATAAGAACGTGATCGTTAAGCGATCCGTAAAGGTTAGATTTTTATCATGACACTTTGCACAGATTCTGTTTCACACATTGATTTCTGCATCGCCTACAAAATAGCCAAAAGAACATACTCGTGCAACCAATTCAACATGAAAATCAAAGTAAAGAAAAATATAATTATGTACCTTCATAATATTAATTGCAATAGTCTACCATGAAGAAAAAAATCCACTTCTTGGTTGATAGCAGGGAGAGTTGTATGATCTTGTATGTCTGTCTGTCCCTGTGTATACTACATTTCTGTTGCCTTCTGTTTGTTTTCATCATAACTTTTACAAACGAACTCAGAACAAAACAATCCAGGTACTCCAAACGACGATAATAGGTCTGGTCTACAAGGCATTGCGGGCAGAATTGCAAAAAACGTCTTTGTTTGGCTAAAAATGCAACTTTTAGGTCGAGACTCAAAAAAGCTCTATTTTTTTATCTCCACTACTTTTTCAACTTATTTTAAGCCTATCCATGCATTTTAAGCTAAAACAGATAAATATAAAACATTGATATTAATAAAAATCTCAATTTTATTGTTCATACACAGACTATCTGTTATTCTTTAATCTTTATCAAATACGTCTTTAGTGTATTAGTAAGAAAAATAATAAATTTTCTCTCTAAATATATCAAACTCATTCATATAAGCTCTATTTAATAGACTATTCAACAATCTTTCAAATCGTGTTAAACGAAAGATATGCCCTACTACATTCTTCTCGACTTTAAGAACTTCAAAAATTAGTCCTATTACAGTGACAAATTTGCAAGGCAGACCCGATACAGAGATCATAATCACAGAGCGGGTTGTAGCCCATGCACTAGATCTCTCCAATCATGGAGACAGTGTGACAAAAAGAAGGGATGAAGTCAAGGTGTACAAAGAGAAAAAGGCAAATTACACCTTTGAAGACATTGCCAACCCAAAGGTGGCAATCATGAGCCAATTGTACAAGCAGTACTTCCACATGTGCACGAAGAGGCCACAGAAGTATAGGATGCCGCCAGGTGCAATTGCCACAACGTTTACTTGGGCAATGACAAAGGGCACCCCAAAGATAATCAACTATGCGGTATATATACATGACAGCTTGGTAAAAATGGGCAACAAAAAGCCAACCTACATAGTGCCAGGAGAAATGATAACCAAGGTGGTTTATGCAGCACTACACGCTAAAGGAAGGTGGCCGGATCCCCCATCTCAGAATGATTGGCTAAGGGTAAAACAAGACAAGGAAGATGAGCCACAAAGAGCACCAAGGGTGGCTACGAGGTTGAAAAGACGGCTAGAGATAGTTGAAGAGGAGCAACCCGAGCAGAAGAAAGGAAAGAAGGAGTCTGCTCAAGTGCAGCCAAAGAAACCAGGTCTCAGAAAGCGGCAAGACTCGAGAGGCTGATAGAGAGTTTCCGAGCAGAAAGAGCCCTCAAGGGTGATTTAAACGAACTCTGGAAGCCATCTCTCGAGTCTATGTCCAGATCATCAAGAAGAGTGCAGAGGGACCGCTTTGAAGATCATATCAAGAATTTTGAGATTCTTGATGCCGTAGCGGAAAACATTCCCCATGTCCCTTTCACCGTGGAGGAAGTGGAGCAGATAAGGCAGACACTGCTACATGAACAAGAAAGCCAAGAAAGGGAAAGGAAAACAAAAGCAAACAGGGACTTAAAGGGCAAACCGGTAGTTTTATCAGATAGCCCTAAACCCAGCCCACAGCCATCACCACCGCCTAATAGCCCTCCACTAGAAGATAAGGAGGCAGAGGAAAAACAAGAAGAAAACCAAGCTAAGGAGCAAGAGCAAAGGCAAGAACCTGAGCCAAAGGAAGAGGCCAAGCCTGAGTCTGAACAAAAAGGACTAGATGAGGCCTATTATGAATTTTTGGACCTACTAGCTGCAGGCTATACAAGGGAAGAAGCCGCCACAGTCGCATTCGACTTGGCGAGGACAGGGGGTAAAGAACAGATGCCAGACATTCGGCTAGTGGAGCTAAAAGAAATTGCTACTGACACGGTAGACCTTCACCCGCCCTCTGATGACTGGGATGTGGTGATGACAAAGCTAGCTGGAATACGAGCACAATCTATGGAATCAGAGAAAGAAATGATAACTCTAAAGGCCACTGAAGAAAAGACCAAGATGGAAAGAGATTCTCTACAGGCACAAAGCCAAGGGCAAAAAGAGAGAGAAGTTGACCTCCAGGAAAGCTTGGCAACGACTCTACAAAACTGCCAAGCAAAGGAAGAAGCAAATGAGGCAGCAGTAAAAAGAATACAAGCAGCTGAAGAAGAGTGTCTGCAGCTCAGCAAGTCATTACGAGATGCTAAAAAAGAACAGGATAATCTGACACTACAACTGGCAGAAGAAAAAAAATAAGTAGAGGCCATGAGAAATGCCAAGGAAAAAGCAGAGATAGAACAAGAAGCAAGCATGGATGAAGTCCTTGAGCTCAAGGACCAATTAAAATTCAAAGATCAAACCTTCCAGAGGCTGCGAGCATCACCTACTAGAGTTAGAGCTACGAGCTCGACTCAAATCATTTCCAAGAGTCAAATATATGAAGAGCAGATGCAAGAACTTCAGAAGGAGCTGACTCTCGAGAAAAAGCAGAGGTTAATGATGGCTGAAGGTTCTATAGCAATGCAAACAAGAATGGAGGACAGCCCAAAAGCCCTACAAGAAGAGGTGGAAAGCATAAAGAAAAAGCTCGAGGAGGCGGAAAGAGTAAACGCTGAGCTTAATGACCTCCTCGTAAATATGGGCGGAGAAGCTGAAGCGGAAAAACAAACACTCCTTTAGGAAAATTGAGGAGTTAAAAGGCCAGCAACAAGCAGAGCCAGAAAGCTCAGGGCCAGCCGCCAATGAGGGCATCGACCTCAAAAATGTGGCAGATCCTGTGGACACACCCATGCAAGAGGAAAGCATAGCAGGATCCTCTCAAGAGCCGCAGGATCTAACACAAGAAGAGGAGGAAAAATTCCGTAAGGCAATAGAGACAGAGCTAAGAGAAAGCACAAAGGAAGCCTTGGAATGGGAGCAGAGGGTCTTCAAATCTATGACCATTCAGCAGATCGACGCCAGAAATCTCAGGCGCAAGTGGCTTCAACCCTCTCTCCCATATCCATTGCTGAAATATGAGGCAACAACAATAAACAGGCGAATCAGAGAAGAGCCAAAAGTCCCTCTCTACAATGTAGACACCTCGAGGCCAGAAGGAGTTAAGCTCATAGTGGATTCTCAGCCACAGTGGAGGAAGGCTTGGCTTACCAAGTACCCACAATACCTAATCCACTTGGTAGAGGCACCTAAACATATCGGAGACAACCTCAGCTTCTGTCCTCTACCAAGGGTTAGGACTTGGAAGGCACAAGAAATCTTGGAAAGAAGCCAACCCACTTGGCTGAACTACCCAAAGCTGCCGCGCGTGAAGGCAGGTGAGAGAATAAGTGTCCAATACATGGTGAAAACCCTCACGGGCGCCATAAAGTTGTTCACTGGCTTACCTGACCTTACATACATTATGATGAGAAAAATCTGTAGAACCATCCTAGCAGTGTTCGAGACCTTCTAGCCGGGCCAGGTGACCGGCAATATATTCTTCTTTCAAGATACATACAGATGTGCTTATGATCTGTCAGGCCAGCCTTCCAAGGAGGTGATACATGCGTTGTATCAAAGAATTATGTTTCTACCATCCTATCACCTCCAGGATTTGAAGAAGCATTTTATACGGGATTCTTCACCATGCACACAGATATCTTTGGCCCAACAATGCTGAACCTACATGCAAGGTACGAATCACTACTAAAGATGCGAGAAACCATAAGATGAAGCAGCTGATCCAGGCCATGTCGGGGACGACATGAACAAGGAGGGGGGGGATGTTAGAAGCTGGACACACCCCACGGCATTTAACTACTCGACGCACTTTTATTTTTGTAATTATTCATTCATTGAGGAAAACCCGATTTTTCACCTTGTAAATATTGGGACTTACAGAAGTTTCCACATTGTATCCCAGTTTGAAAGTTAGATTGAGTAGATGTTTGATTTTGGAACTTTAGGGTTTGAGAAGCTGTAAGGTATATATACCACTTTTTGACCTTAATGAAAAAACCTTTTCTCATTTTTAAAACAAGTTTGAAGTCTCTGAGTGAGCGTACTGTGTACGAGAGAGAGTGTGTGTGAGCTTTTCTTGACGCTACGTGTGCTACGGTGGTCGGAATCGAGTGCGGAGAAGTGCAGCGTGTTGCCCCCAACTAGAGCTACGCACCGATACCAACATTGCGCCCGTAAGGTCCGGCTTTGGGAGCTCCTTCTACGAGCTTCATCGGTTGTTTGGGTGAGCATACATTATCTGATTTCGCATTGCAGCATATCCACGCGTTCACATGAGTAGAACTACACATTAGGCACTTCAGATTTTAGAAATGAAGACCTGTAGATTTTGGCTAGACATCCTACGTGTTTCTGCACTGGGTGTTTTGGGTCGTGATTTTGGTTCATAGACCTTAGTATTAATCGGGTCTCCTTCAAGTTCTATGGTGTTTCGAAAGTGTTTGATGGGTGTTCGGCTCTAGCAAGCGTTGTAGGAAGTTTCCTCTTTTGCACTCTTGAAGGCTGTGACTTAGACAATTGGTAGAGACCTCTGTAGGAATTAGTTAGGAGTCGGTCCAGTGTAGGCTGACACCTTATGCTTGCTTCCACGCACCTGCGAGTCAAGCTTCGTCCTTAGCTGACATTACATGTTAGGTGAGTTATCGTTGTGCTGACATCCGTCGCGACGTATCCGTCCAACAATAAGTATATACTTGGCACTCGGGGTATGTCGGGCACATATACACAAAAAAGGGCAACTTAGACATCATTTTCATTCGATGTGTGTGTGTGTGTGTGTGTGTGAGAGAGAGAGAGAGAGAGAGAGAGAGAGAGAGAGAGAGAGAGAGCATAGGGAGAAATCTAGCCATATGATCACATATGTAAAAGGTGGTGGAACGTGAATCGTGATCTTTGTCCCCCACCTCCAAAGATTTTTGGTGCAAAAGACTCCCCTCAAAAGACCCTAAACACTTCTCTAATCACATATTAAAAAATTTGTTGAACATGGATCGCGATCTATGTCCCCCGACATGCCAAAAAGGGGTAAAATTCCAGATAAGGGTAACGACTACACACACAATTGGATATAGCCTTGGAGAATATGCCATGAAAATTTTGGACATAATGGACCTTAGATCACCCAAAAACCAACGGAAACTGGAAAGTCAATCTCCAATTGGTCATTTTGACCCATGAGGTGAAAGAGTGACTAAAATTTATAAAACCGTTGACCGATAGGTTAGGGAACATGCCCAAACCCACCCCTTGAAGTTTGGTCAAAATTGGTCAACAAACATGGATCGTGGTCTATGTACCCTTGGGGCAGATTTACCAAGAATTGAGTGAAAATTGGAGATACAAGTCAATTGTGGCAATGTATGTCAAATTTTCAGTGTCTAGATGCCTAAAATAATTCATGTGTCAAAATTGAGCAATTTCAGAGAGCAAGTGCAAGAGTCTGTGATTGTGGTAAAGTGATGGCATTTAAGAATTGGTATGCTTAGTGTATCAGAAATAATGTAAAAGATGCTTGAAAATTGGGCCAAACTTGCTAGCAAGCTTGGAAAGTCCAAACAAATCCCAACAGTTGTGAAAATCAATAGATACATATGATTGGGATTGTACTTCAACTCTCAATCATCACATCTGCAAAATCTCAAACAGAACAACTACAAGGAGAGATCAAAGATGGGATCAACCACCGAATATGGAAAAGTTGGACCAAATTTGGCCATAGACTAAGAGCTTGTGTAAACTTAGAAAACTTGTCCAACTCTGCAAAGATTTTTCCAATATATTAGGATAGGCTATAGGAACATGTGTACCAAGTTTCACCCCAAAGGCTGCCAAACATGGATCATGATCCATGTACCTTTTTCACTTTTCTAGGCCAAGATCCCACCATCAAGTCCCAATTGCCAAGTAAAACCTAACCCTAAAGTATCATGTCATTCGGACTTCAAAAGCCTAGCCAAAGTGCCAAAATTCTTCAAGTCTGTAGAAATTTTCTAGGAGTTGGCATATTCTTAAACCAATGATGCCAATCCAAAAAGTTTTGGGCCATAGCATCCATATATCATGCTTTATTAAATGGTACCATCAAAAGTTCAAAATGTGTTTCAACATGGATCATGATCCATGCACCTCAACCACAAATCTGACTTGTAACCACATGACCTAGTGTCTATAGTTGTTCTAGATGAAGTGGTGAAGTTTGGTCAAATTTGGACTTGTCTTGATCAAATTATGCTCCTTTTTCATTTGAAGATCAAGTTTGCACTTTCTGTCTTTCTTGACAACTTTTTGAAAATTTCAAGAGTTAGTTGGTTTTTTGTTACCAGAATGCCTAAAAGAAGTTCTCAAAAAGAGTGGTAAGAAACTCCCTGTGAAGTCATTGACATCTCGATAAATGAGAAGGCACAAATCTCAGAGGAGGAACTAGCCAAAATTCTAGCAAACATATTTGTTGAAAAATTTCAAACAACAATCTATGGTTCCAAAGTAAAGATGACCATCTTCCTAAGGGAATTGTGGACCTTGCACCAATAGAGAGAGGTGATTGAAGGATCCAAATGCCTTCACATTGATACATTCTTTTGGCTTCCACCATGGGGAGCTGACTTCTAGAGAGCACACAAGCTTATGAGCTCAATACAATACAATGTTGAGACCACATTGACCGAGAAACATGGTGCCACTGTCAAAGTTAAGATCACAATGAGCTCATTAATAAAGCACTCCACATATTAGCAGGGAACCATAATATGCTCCACAAAACCAAGACCATCAACAATGATAAAGATTTTATCAAGTAGTAAGGGTGCAAATTCACCTACAAGAACTTGATCTACACCAAAATAGAGCAGCCCCTAAGATTGATTGCATAGCACATCAAGGTTCAGACCGCTACACATAGCCAAATTTGTGCATAGCGATGGTAATGGAAATGGGGTAGCATAACAAAGGGTCATCATATAGGCAATTATATTTTGGAAAATCATTCGAAGAAAACCTGAAGGGAAGCAAGACAGAAACAAGACATACATGAGCGTAATCCCAATACTAACAATAATTGCATACCAACCCCTTGGTAGGATTGATCAATTGCCGCTAGTAGAGTCCAATTCGACCTTTTGCACAAAGCCAAACATTTAGTCAAATCAGTTGAAGGATCCTCTTCCACATCTACAAAAAGACGCACAAGAGGAGAGAGAGTTCAAAGGTAAAGATTACTTATAGTGAAGGGATAAGAGTCAAATATGGAATTCAGCGACGAATAAATCAAACCGTGAAATAGAGGTGCCCCTTCTGAATATCGGTCCATGGCAATAGAAGAGGATGATATCACCATTCCTCTAGTAAAAAAAAAGCACAACCCGGTCGAGCGAATACCTAAAACACAGACTCAAAAATCTATGGAAGAAGCTCAACAGCTACAACAGAAGAGACCAAAGGAGCTTTTAGAAGAAAATAAGAAAATTTATGATGTGGGAAAAAATGGAAAAAATCCAACAACACAGACAAAGAAAATCCGTTGAAGATATAGAGCTTGTTGAAACTTTCAAACACCACATCCATAAGGTGCTCAAGAGCAAAGCCAAGCTGCATGAAGTAGAGGAGTCCAAGAGATAAAAGGTAGATGATATGGAATCTCTAGTAGACTCCCCCAAGGGGCATGACACTACTCAAGAAGAATCACCAAGGGAGGACATTGATGTTTACCAACCACATGATGATATAGAGATTGAGCAATAGGTCTCACCAAAGCTAATGACACCACCTCTTGCAAATCAAGAGAAATAAGACAAAAAAAGCACCTAGAAGATCAAGAGTAGGCTCGAACTGAGCAACAAGAATTTGTGAAATATGATCAATGCCAGATAGAGGGAGGGCAAGACCATGCACAAACCAACAAAAAATCAAAGAGTGAGTGCATGGGACCTCCCAACAACAGACTACTCAAGGAGGCCCAGTGTCACCACACTCCATAGCTATAATTGAAGATGCCAAAAAATTGATTAAAGAGTTTTACATCATTTTCTGGACGCGATCAACCTTCAATTCCAGTGCCAGCGGGCATTGTCCTAGAGTCAAAGAGATAGATTCTTGAGATGCCAAAGAGGAAACACAAGCAACAAAAATGAAAAATTCAAGGCTTCAAAGGTAGATAAAGAGCCTCCAAAAGGGCCAAACAAATCTGCACGAGGTACTAGAACCAGCATAGAGAGAAGCAAAAGTTACTTCTATGATCTACAAGATCACATTGTAGTCAACAGTGAGATGCATCTAGAGCAACAAATACTCGAGGAGAAGCTAGCAAGATAGGAAAAATAAATTCCAAGTTAAGTGACTCGTATGATGTTGTGAAGCATAAACTTTCCCAGGTCCTGGAAATGCAAGATATGTCTCCTCTAGATTCCACTTATCAAGCACCAATAGCTTTTCTAGAAGAACTCAAGGAAGTAAAGGTAGACCTAGCACAAGAAAGATATAACTGCCATGCTATATCAACAAAACATATGACCATCTAAGCTCAAAGAGATCAAGAAATCAAGAAGCTAAAGGAATAGTTATCAAAGGCACATGCATACTTAGCCACCCAAGCTGAAAATCATGAGCAAGAGTTGCAAAGTAAAGAGCTAGTGATCAATGCCGTAAAAGAAAAATCAGTGGTACCGGTTCTATAGACACCAAGACCTATTACAAAAAATGCAAGAGTATACCTTTTCCCAGTGGATCTACCAACTAAATCTACTCTGGGTGTACTACACAACTATGAAGAAACTACTAAATTATGCAATAGAGGAGATAAAGAGATGGATTGCAAAGATTTCAAGCCCTTCACACAAGGAATTCATGTTATATGAGCTCAAGGTCTTGGAATCTATAGCTTTGTTGATGATAAAGCCAGATAATGTGGTCAAAAACTTTATCCACGAGATAAACTCTCTCCCATTGAATGAAGCAAGAGGCTATACTATTAAAGAAGAAGCTTTTGCCAGCCCTCCAGCCTAATCAAAGAGGAGATTATGAGAATTATCCTATCTCTACACATCAAGTGCTTCATACTAGAGAATACACCTCTATAGTGTAAGAAATGGTTCAAGAAGAGGCCACAAGATAAAGTGACATACCAAAATGTGCCTCAGCACCTCAAGATAGACCCTAATTTTTGTCCTATCTCTAAAAAGTGATGGTGGGATAACTACTACACATGGAGAAGCCACTGACCTTTAGTGCTAAACTATCCGTAACTGTTGAAGCCAATAAACAATTACAAGCCGACAAAATCATACATGGTGCACTCCATGTAGGTAATGATTATTCAAATGTGAGATATCCCCAATCTTTCAAATGCTCACAAAGATAGATAAAATGATTATTACATGAATACATGCATTTGAAGACATAGAGACCTTCAAACACCCATGGAAATTTTTTCTTGAAGGCAATCTAGGCATACCATGAAACCTAGAGACAGAGGTCTCCAATAGAAATGTCCTACTGGGGATGTATGCTTGGAAATTTTTTCTTGAAGGCAATCTAGGCATACCATGAAACCTAGAGACAAAGGTCTCCAATAGAAATGTCCTACTGGGGATGTATGCTTGGATCATGTTTCTGCCCATGCACATGTAGACCTTTGAAGAGGAATTTTTTGAGATGGACTGCATCATCTTCAACCCACTTACAAACGACCTACAGGCACGCCACATAGCTTATTAGAGCATAATAATCAACAACCCTTTCAAATATCTAGCCATTCAAGCAGACATGGTGGCCTGAGAAAAGAAGTTTCACATGATTACAAAGACATTGGAGAAGAGAGAATTCAAGTATTTAAGCTAAATCCAAAGCTTTCACAAGGATGTGCAATGACTAGGAAGGTGGGAAAGTTAGCAAATGGACCCAACAAACACAATCCTAGTCTACCACATCTTCACAAAGCCATTATCTTTTTTAATCCAACTTTTTTTTAGAAAGCCTTGTAAAAAAGAGGAACTATGATTATTGAGCCAGATGACTATTGAGCCACATCCTTCTAAAATTATAGTTGTAATCTTTTTGTCCTGAACTTTTAGCCTTGTAAGCCGGCCATTGGCTAAATGAGCTCTAGGTATAAAGTTCAAATTTTCAAGTTTCAGCACAATATTTATATCATTATCTAAAGTTTTAAAGAGGTGTAAAAGCGTACGACTGAGAGTGGCTACTCTCAAGAGTCAAGAAATTTGTAATCCTTTTTTGTCAAGCTCTGGTAATCAGATTTGATGTTTAGTATTGATGGAAACGATAAGAGAGAGAGAGAGAGAGAGAGAGAGAGAGAGAGAGAGAGAGAGATAGAGAGATTTGAATTCTTGTAGTGAGAAGCATGCAACAAAATACCTACAATCAAGAGTGGATTGGAAATCATTTATGTGGTAGCACTGATATATAAGGGAATGATGAGTGGAAAAGAAATTTGGGACACAATCTCCATGTTTGCCCCAACATGAATCATTCCTAGAAATCTTGAAGATATATTCACACACACACACAGATGTGTGAAGAAAATTTTGTGTGTGAGCATAGTTTGAGGTGCTCTAAACATCAAAACATTTGTTGTGGACTGTGTCTTCTTGTTGGTATCTTTGAGTGGAACCAACAAATAAGAGCTACTAAACCCCAATTCACAAGAAAAGATAAAGAAGAAGAATCATAGGAGCTAACATGGGAAGCAGAGAAAAGTCACAAAAAAGTGAGTTTATATCTTCTCCAAGTCTTAGATTTGGTAAAACTTGCAAAAAAGGACTAAAATTAGTTAAGATGTCCCAAAGTTATTTGAAGGTGCTTAAGACAGATCTCTGTCTTGAGATTTTATATTTGTGATAGCTCTTATCATTAAGCTTACCCATAATATATCTAGGCTTGTAAGTAGTATCATTGGATGATGATTCTCTATTTGTCATCCCTCAAGATTATGGTTTCTTTTTATGCGTAGAGATTAGAGCTTCGTGAAGAGAGGATGTGATTTCTTGGCGAGCATTTTCTTGGGAGCGCTTTTTTGAAACTTGGCAAGAAGATTCTAAAAATATTTTCTCTATACATCTCTCTCTCTCTCTCTCATCTCTCCCTCTCTCTCTCTCTCTCTATAAAAAATGCACATTTCTCCCTTCCCCTTACATGCTTGAGTGGGATACAACCCTAGTCCTTTGGGATGTAAAGAATGAGGATGCAAGAGAGCTACACAAGACAAGCACAAAAGCACACAGAGATGGAAAGCTTCTTCTTCTTCTTCACAGAAAAGAGAGTACAAAATGACTAAGTGCTAAAGCTGAAAAGTAGAACATATGTACATGCGGTCACTAAGTGTGAACTCGCTAGATGCGTACTAGGCTGGCACTATAAGTGTAGTCCACCTGTAGAATCACTCGCAGAGATCCTCCGTGTTGGTCACCTAACGCGCCAGTGAGTAAATGCCGTAAGCGGCCAAGACCCGTAGTGGATGCCAGCTCAAGGTGTAGAGCTCGACATCTCAACACTCCCCCTCGAGCTCTGCATGTCGCAGAGTCCAAGCATAGTCCGGAAACGTCGAAGCTTCTCAGCTCCGAGGGCCTTGGTAAAGATATCCGCTATCTGCTCCTCTGTGCTGACGTAGACCAAGTCGATGTCGCCCGCCAACACTCGCTCTCGAACGTAGTGGTAATGGACCTCTATGTGTTTGGTCCTGGCATGGAACACTGGGTTCCTAGCCAACTGCATGCTGCTGAGGTTGTCACAATGGATGAAAATCTGCTGGTCCACCTGCACTCCCAAGTCCTCAAGTAATGTGCGTAGCCAAGCTACTTCGCACGCCGCAACTGCTGCACCTCTGTACTCGGCCTCTGTGCTCGATAAAGCAACCGTAGGCTGCTTTTTGCTGCTCCAAGTAACAGCAGCACTCCCAAAAGAGAACATGAAGCCACTCGTAAATCTCCTATCAACAATGCTACCTGCCCAATCTGCATCTGTATACCCATACAATGCTAATGGTGCATCTGCTGCATAGAACAATGCGTAGTCAAGAGTACCTTGCACATACCTAAGTGTGCGTCGTACTCCATCCAAATGTGGCTTCCTCGGAAGTTGCATGAACTGACTCTCCAAGCCTACTGTGTAGCTCAAGTCTGGCCTCGTGATAGTCAAGTAGATTAGACTACCCACAATCTTCCTGTACATGTTGACATCCTCAACAACATCACCCTTCTCTGCACTCAGCTTTGCATTCACATCCAAGGGAATAGAAATTGGCTTACAATCAGCCATACCATACTTTGACAACATGTCCAAAGCATATTGTCTCTGTGATAGCCATACACCCTCTGGAGTCCTGATCACCTCAATGCCAAGAAAGTAGTGCAACTCGCCCAAATCTTTCATTTCAAACTCCTGTTTGAGAAGACCCTTCACATGGTCAATCTCCATAGCATTGTCACCAACAATAATAAGGTCATCTACATATATGGTAATGACCACAATCCCCACATCACTCTCACGTACATAGAGTGAATGATCAGCATGAGCTCTCCTAAAACCAATACTGACAAGATACTTGGCAATCCTGTCATACCATGCTCTAGAGCCCTGCTTCAAACCATACAAAGCTTTGAGAAGTCTGCATACATAATCTGGGTAACCTGGATCGACATAACCAGGTGGCTGATCCATATACACTTCCTCTTGCAACTCACCAATCAAGAAGGCATTCTTTACATCCATTTGATGCATAATCCATCCTCTAGATGCAGCTACTGCTATGACAGCTCTCACTGTCGTCATCTTTGCCACTAGAGCAAAGGTCTTGTAAGGTTTCCAGTTTCTGAAACCTTAAAGGTTGTATAAGCTTAATCAAACTGATATGATTATTGAAAAAGCAATGTAGAATTGTCCGACCATGGCAAATATTGGTATTTTTGGAATCTTAAGCATAACAAACCTCGGGCTAGAAATTTTCAGAATTGAATTCCGATAAAAACTGGCGTAGTTATGACCCCTGGAAGTTTACACTGTGAATTGAGTAAAATAGAAAAATTGAAGGGTTACAGTAATCATTTAAGCATAGACTTTATTAAAGGTCTCCCGGATATTTACAAGATATTTACCAATTAAGCAAAAATAGGTCAAATTATAGCAAAATTGACATTTTAAAAGCTGGCAGGTAATGGGAGGGTCATCACTGATCTACTAGGGACTCATTTAGCAGCATGGGTCGTTTTTGGACTTGCTGGGGGCTGCTTGAACTTCAAGCAACTGCCTTTTTCAGCCGGTGAGAGCTTATGAGTGCCAGAAAACTATAAATAGGACCCCTAGCTTCACATTTTAGAGAGACTCGGAGCCTTGCTACTCTCTCTCTCTCATCTAGAGAGAACACTACGCAGAAATCATTAGAGTTTAATCTCTAATTGATTAACCCTAACGGTAATTAACCTAATCCTTCTTAATTAGCAAGGTTAGATTAAGATAAATTGTTAATAAATCAAAGATTAGGCCTATGCATACTCCTTAAACCTCTTTAAATTAATTAATCTCTGCTGATTATTGTAATTAAGCTTAGTAATATTAAGCTAATTAATTATCCTATCATATTATGGCTGAAATTAGCCAAATTAACCATGAATTAATGATAAATATATTAATTAAGCTTAGATTAAGATGAGGTAATTATCAGAGTTGCATTAGACAGTCATTAAGCTAGGAAAATTATCCTATAATTTTCTGAGTAATTTTCCTAATTAATTATGCAGAATTACTCTGTTTTTTGAGCTATTTAAATAGGGGAAATTAGTAAATTGATTTCAATTGCTATAATATATTTATCAGTGGTTAATTCAGTGTTAAGGAACCCGTGATAATTAGGAAAATCTCAGATAATGAATCTAGCTAATTAATTATGCAAAATTACTCTGATTTTTGAGCTATTTAAATAGGGGAAATTAGTAAATTGATTTTAATTGCTATAATATATTTATCAGTGATTAATTGGGTGTTAAGAAACCCGTGATAATTAGGAAAAGCTTAGATAATGAATCTAGCTAATTAATTAGGTAGAATTACTCTATTTTTTGACCAAATTAAATAGGGGAAATTAGTAAATTGACTTCAATTGTTAAGATACATTTATCAGTGGTTTATTAGGTGTTAAAAAATCTGTGGTAATTAGGAGAAGCTCAGATAATTAATTTAGCTAATTAATTAGGCATAATTTTTGTGTTTTTTGAGCAATGTTAATAGGGGAAATTAGTAAATGGAATTCAAATGCTTTCATATAATTATCAGTAGTTAATTAGGTGTTCAATAACCCGTTATAATTAGGAGAAGTTCAGAAAGTTAATTTAGCTAATTGTTTTAGCTAAAATACCCTATTTTTTGAGTCAGTTAAATAGGGGAAATTAGTAAATGAAATTCAAATGTTTTCATATAATTTTCAGTGGTTAATTAGGTGGTTAAAAAGCTGTGATAATTAGGAGAAGTTCAGAAAGTTAATTTATCTAATTATTTTAGCTAAAATACTCTGTTTTTTGAGTAAATTAAATATGAGAAATTAGTACATGGAATTCAAATGTTTTCATATAATTATTAGTGGTTAATTAGGTGTTCAAAAATCCGTGATAATTAGGAAAAGTTCAGAAAGTTAATCTAGCTAATTATCTTAGCTAAAATACCCTGTTTTTTGAGAAATGTTAATAGGGGAAATTAGTAAATGGAATTCAAATGCTTCCATATAATTATCAGTGATTAATTGAGTGGTCAAGTACCTGTGATAATTAGGAGAAGTTCAGAAAATTAAATTAGCTAATTACTTTAGCTAAAATACTCTGTTTATTGAGTAATTTTGATAGGGGGAAATTAGTAAATGAAATTCAAATGCTTTCATATAATTATCAATGGTTAATTAGGTATTCAAGTACCTGTAATAATTAGGAGATGTTCAAAAAATTAGTTCAACTAATTATCTTAGTGGAGTTAAGCTGTTTTGAGGGGTAATTTAAAGGGGGAAATTAGTAAATCATGTGATATAATTACATTCTATGTATCAGAGCTGTATTATATAGTCAAGAGGCCGTGATAATAGTGACAAGGTTAGAAAAGTAGTATAGATATTTATCTAAGTCAAATTACACTATTTCTAGCTAAAAAGTAAAGGGGGAAATTAGTAAATCATGTGATATAATTACATGCTATTTATCAAAGCTGTATCATAGGGTCAAAAGGCCGTGATAATTATGCCAAGGTTAGAAAAGTAGTATAGATATTTATTTAAGTCAAATTATACCATTTCTAGCTAAAAAGTAAAGGGGAAAATTAGTAAATCATGTGCTATAATTACATGCTATTTATCAAAGCTGTATTACAGGGTAAAGAGGCCGTGATAATTATGCCAAGGTTAGAAAAGTAGTATAAGTATTTATCTAAGTCAAAATATACTAATTTTGGTCAAAATTTCAAGGGGGAAATTAGTAAATCATGCTATATGATTACATGCTATTTATTAGAGCTGTATTATAGGGTAAAAAGGCCGTGATAGTTATGACAAGGTTAGAAAAGTAGTATAAATATTTATCTAAGTCAAAATATACTAATTTTGGTGGAAATTTCAAGGGGGAAACTAGTAAATCATGCTATATGATTACATTCTATTTATCAAAGCTAGTTTACATAATAAAGAGGCCGTGATGAATATTTCAAGGTTAAAAAAGTAGTATAAGTATTTATTTAAGTCATATTATCCTAAATTTAGCTGAAAATTGAAGATGGAAATTATATAACTAAGTTGGAAAATAATAAGATAATTACCAGAGGTCAAAAATATCATTATCTACTTGTGGTAATTATACCATAGTTAATTGGTGAGGTTAAAAAAATTATAATTGACCAAAAGTCCTATTTTTAGCGAATGATTAATTAAAATAAATAGACTTTGTGGTCAAAAGTTTTTAGGAAAATTATAGTAAGTGTAAACCTATGATATCAAGTTAAGGAAATTAAATCTTTCAGAGAAATTAAATACAATAAATATTAAGCCCAAAATAAGTAAATTATTAGCTTAAAAGTTGATAGGAAAATTAGGAAAAAGATTTAGAAAATTATAAGAAAGTTCGGAGAGCTTAGAAAACCCTTAGGGAAGCGGTGGAAGAAGTTATCATGCTTATATAGACAAATAAGAAATTACTAGGTCAAGAATTTATCAAATAAGACTATAAATTTAACCTTGGATGGGTTACGGTTGAATATAAAGGCTAAGTCTAGATTTTGATTTATTTACCTAATGATTAGACGTCCTTTTTAAACGGATAAGAAGTTATGGCACCAAAAAGAACCCGAGAAAATCCTACATCTGATGATGAGGAAGTAGCTTCAAAACAAACTAGAGCGTCGCACGATGACGAAGCCGAGCCTAGTAGTAGGCCTACGGAGGAGAGTCTTCAGGCGCCAGTGCAGCAGCAGATGGCCAATCAATTCCAGGTGGGTGTCCCATTATTCAATTAAGTCTTTAATTAGTTTAAGTTATTTTATAAATTAGCATTGCATACGTAAGAAGAATAAACTGACTCAAAACGGAAGGTAACTTCCAACGTGCATTTATTTATAAGGTAGGAAAGAATTGTTTGGGTTAAAACTGATTGAATTAGGAAAGATATGTTTGATCATCCTTAAGACAGCTTGTCTCAAGACACCTCCGACTCCTTGATATAAATTGATGATAATGATTGGCTTTCTAGCCACGGTTAAGTCGATTATCCCCATGAACGATGAGTTTCTACTCCGTGTCATGTCTTGATGTTTCTACATAAGTTAGGATACCGTTTTTTTAATCCTAGGGGAGCCGCCCGGTTGTATGGGCAACTGGTTTGGTGTATGGGCACCCGGAACCTTGGGTGGGGGTTTATCCACTCCGGAATTGAATAAGGAATGGGTGCCATTTTTTCACCCTTAGGTGGTCTTGAGACAAGAAGAGTACTGGTCATGGTTATTATGGATAATGTTTTGATTGACAGTACCCTGTCTTAAGTTTAAAGATGTTTGTTTTCTGAAAGAATGCTTTCAATGCTGTCTTCAAGGAATTACTGTGATGGAACGTTAAAAGAAACCATTATTTTAAATGTTAAAACAATGTAATAATAAGATAAATGAATCTTGTGTGTGTGCGGGGTGGTAAGTGGGGATTGACTAAGGTTGTCAATCATGGACGGGTGGACCTGATTAGTCAGGTAACTATCCATCCCTGCGCACTAAAATGTTTAGAAAACTTCTTCAATTGGAAGAGGAACCTACCAGCGGCTGTGCCCTCACATATATTAAGGGGAAAAAAGCGTTGGTTGAGGATACCTTAGTCCAATTTGTGGAAGGTATAGGGCTGAAGTAGTTTTTGGACTTTTAAAAGGTTGTCCCGTTTCCGCTGCGAGATAGGACTAGGTCTTCTTCTAAGGCTATAGACCCAAGCCATTGTCAATGGCAAAGGTCTATTCCTTGGATTTTTCTTGTTTAGAGACTCTGATTTTTATCAGACCTAGAGACCTGTCAAGGATCCCATCCCGATGTCGGTATAGGCGGGTTGGGAACCTTACAAGTGGTATCAGAGCCTAGGTTTCAGAGCCTAGTTTAGTTTATTGGGAAAATTTCGTACTGTCTAAAAATATAAAAAGAAAAAATATATGTGTATATATATATATATATATAATATATATATATATATATATATATATATATATATAAATATAGAAAAATAAATAAATTTGGTTAACTAACCAAAGGCTTATGCGTCGAAAATTCAGGAAGATCCTGTGATTGAATATCGCAAATTCCAAGTCTTTGAGCTCATTTATGAGAGTGCTTGTCGTTCTCCAAACTATTTTTTTCGACGGAGCGTGATGGAGCTACTAATGAAGGTTCACACTCCTCATTCGACTCGGATAGATAAAGGCTGGGAGCTTGAATGGAGCAATGAAGGCGGGACGTATTACATCAATGCTCGGAAGGTGGGATGTCTTACCACGGATTTAAAGAAACTACGTTGGGCTGAGGAACTGAGAGTGGTTCAGTTATACTACTTCTTGGGTACAAACTCGAGTATCACTGTTCACACTTACCCAGGAGGCACGGGAAAACGCCTGAACGAATGGGTATGGGATAGAGTGGTGGAGATAATTCCATATCGAAGAATCATAACTTTTTCTCAGAATACCCCTAAGAATTTGGACCTTATAATCTACTTTCCAATTTCCAATGAGTATAAGAACTATTATACCAATCAATTAGAGCATTGTAGAAATCTGACTACAAACACCCGTCGTTTGTATCACCATATTCCAAATCAGCCAGCTATACGGATCCTTTAAAGGCCGCAAAAATTTACAACAAGTTAGGATGAGATACCTAAGGCTCTTTTGTAAGGCTATCCTTGTAAATATTCACCTTATAAATAAAGAACCAAGTCTTTTGAATTGAATATCTTGATCTTGTGTCTATTCTGAAATTAATTCCTAGCCGTGTCATAAGTCTTTAAATTGCCAATCTGTCGATCTTACGAAACCATGTAGATACCTGATTCTGTTCTTTATACCGTGCTTGTTTCTTCTCAAACAAGTGCAACCCCCCAACTTCAAAGGAAAAGGGGTCAACGTGGAACGAGATGCAGAGGTATGGATCCAAGCCATGAGGCATACATCAATACAGGATGCCCTTCTCAGGGCTAAGCCTCTTGCAGGTGAAGGAACCAACTCTACAAGAAACTATAATGGATTTAGTAACTTTAGGGGAAGAGCCAGGGAAAAATTCCAACCAGGGATATCAACAACGTGGAGTAGCTGCAGCAATGAACTGAGAACAGACCTTCCCAAACGTTAGGTGCTATGGATGCAATCAAATAGGGCACTATAGAAATAGTTTTCCAGAAAAACAAAACCCTCGAATTACTAATAGAGCCATTCCTCAAAATCAAGGAGATAATCTAAGAGGAGGTAGAAATAGAGGACGAGGTAAAGGAAGAGTAAGAGGAACCAGATTTTATGCAATCATAGGAGAACCAACCCTATGGATAAAAAAAAGATAAAAGAGCCACTCGCTTGGCCATATTTAGCAATCTTATAGCTTTGTAAACCACTATAAATCAAAAACTTGAGTTACTTATATATTATAATGGAATACATGATTTTCTTCTCCAAGATTACTTAATGAATCTAAAGTGAAGTTGGTATTTAATCAAGAAATTAAGGGTTGATCTAACAAATGAGACCAAAGTTCTCGATAGTATGAAAAGAATTTGAATTTTGAGAATGACATAGTTATCAAGAAACCAACTCACATTCTTTGTGCACACGATAGCCTTCCTTGGAAAAATAACATAGACTTGAAAGTATTAAGGTACGAGACTAATAGGAAGTCCAAAAGAACTCTTGGTATGATACTTCTTAAAACCCTTTACATATTCTTGGTCAACCAGGTTAGAGCACAGAGGGGGTATCTCTGGTGCAATAGTAGAAACTTGTGCCGAACGCAGATTGCTCAGAATGGCAAGAACACGCCGAGCGCGTTCAGATTGGCAAAGTTGAAATACATGATACTTGTCGAACGCTGATTGCTCTAAATGGTCAGTTAGATCGAGCGCGTTCATATTGACAAGGTAAATTTATGAATCTTTTATGGAATTGATTTAACCTGGTTTTTGAGATGATGCAAATGGTTTGTAAAGGTTTTTAAGATGGGCTCAACACTAAGAGTTTCTCGAGAAAAGTTTGGCTAGCAAGTAACTCCAACCAGAAACTGGAAAGACCTCTTAGAATAATCAGTAACATTTGATAAAGTGCAAAGGTTATCCCTTCAAAGATGCCACTTGTGGAGAATGAATTTCTCTTCTCAAAGATTTTCCCAATTTCGGTTGAGATGAGGACATCTCAAATTCTTAAGTTGGGGGATTGTAAGGTTCCAGTTTCTGAAACCTTAAAGGTTGTATAAGCTTAATCAAACTGATATGATTATTGAAAAAGCAATGTAGAATTGTCCGACCATGGCAAATATTGGTATTTTTGGAATCTTAAGCATAACAAACCCCGGCTAGAAATTTTCAGAATTGAATCCCGATAAAAACTGGCGTAGTTATGACCCCTGGAAGTTTACACTGTGAATTGAGTAAAATAGAAAATTGAAGGGTTACAGTAATCATTTAAGCATAGACTTTATTAAAGGTCTCCCGGATATTTACAAGATATTTACCAATTAAGCAAAAATAGGTCAAATTATAGCAAAATTGACATTTTAAAAGCTGGCAGGTAATGGGAGGGTCATCACTGATCTGCTAGGGACTCATTTAGCAGCATGGGTCGTTTTTGGATTTGCTGGGGGCTGCTTGAACTTCAAGCAACTGCCTTTTTCAGCCGGTGAGAGCTTATGAGTGCCAGAAAACTATAAATAGGACCCCTAGCTTCACATTTTAGAGAGACTCGGAGCCTTGCTACTCTCTCTCTCTCATCTAGAGAGAACACTACGCAGAAATCATTAGAGTTTAATCTCTAATTGATTAACCCTAACGGTAATTAACCTAATCCTTCTTAATTAGCAAGGTTAGATTAAGATAAATTGTTAATAAATCAAAGATTAGGCCTATGCATACTCCTTAAACCTCTTTAAATTATTAATCTCTGCTGATTATTGTAATTAAGCTTAGTAATATTAAGCTAATTAATTATCCTATCATATTATGGCTGAAAAATTTCCCCTATTAACATTTCTCAAAAAACAGGGTATTTTTAGCTAAGTTAATTAGCTAGATTAACTTTCTTGATCTTTTCCTAATTATCACGGATTTTTGAACACCTAATTACCACTAATAATTATATGAAAACATTTGGAATTCCATGTACTAATTTCTCATATTTTATTTACTCAAAAAAACAGAGTATTTTAGCTAAATTAATTAGATATAAATTAACTTTCTGAACTTCTCCTAATTATCACAGCTTTTTAACACCTAATTAACCACTGAAAATTATATGAAAAATTTGAATTTCATTTACTAATTTCCCCTATTTAACTGACTCAAAAAATAGGGTATTTTAGCTAAAACAATTAGCTAAATTAACTTTCTGAACTTCTCCTAATTATTACGGGTTATTGAACACCTAATTAACTACGATAATTATATGAAAGCATTTGAATTCCATTTACTAATTTCCCCTATTAACATTGCTCAAAAACACAAAAATTAGCCTAATTAATTAGCTAAATTAATTATCTGAGCTTCTCCTAATTACCACAGATTTTTTAACACTAATAAACCACATGATAAATGTATCTTAAACAATTTGAAGTCAATTTACTAATTTCCCCTATTTAATTTGGTCAAAAAATAGAGTAATTCTACCTAATTAATTAGCTAGAGATTCATTATCTAAGCTTTTCCTAATTATCACGGGTTCTTAACACCCAATTAATCACTGATAAATTTATTATAGCAATTAAAAATCAATTTACTAATTTCCCTATTTAAATAGCTCAAAAACAGAGTAATTTTGCATAATTAATTAGCTAGATTCATTATCTGAGATTTTCCATAATTATCACGGGTCCTTACACTGAATTAACCACTGATAAATATATTATAGCAAAGTTCAGAAAGTTAATTTATCTAATTATTTTAGCTAAAATACTCTGTTTTTGAGTAAATTAAATATGAGAAATTAGTAAATGGAATTCAAATGTTTTCATATAATTATTAGTGGTTAATTAGGTGTTCAAAAATCCGTGATAATTAGGAAAAGTTCAGAAAGTTAATCTAGCTAATTATCTTAGCTAAAATACCCTGTTTTTTGAGAAATGTTAATAGGGGAAACTAGTAAATGGAATTCAAATGCTTCCATATAATTATCAGTGATTAATTGAGTGGTCGAGTACCTGTGATAATTAGGAGAAGTTCAGAAAATTAAATTAGCTAATTACTTTAGCTAAAATACTCTGTTTATTGAGTAATTTTGATAGGGGGAAATTAGTAAATGAAATTCAAATGCTTTCATATAATTATCAATTAGGGTATCTTTAAGTTAATAATTAGGGGATGTTCAAAAAATTAGTTAGACTAATTATCTTAGTGGAGTTAGTTTGAGGGGGAATTTAAAGGGGGAAATTAGTAAATCATGTGATAATATTACATTCTATGTATCAGAGCTGGTGTGATTATTAGTCAGAGGCCGTGATAATTAGTGACAAGGTTTGAAAAGTAGTATAGATATTTATCTAAGTCAAATTACACTATTTCTAGCTAAAAAGTTAAAGGGGGAAATTAGTAAATCATGTGATTTAATTACATGCTATTTATCAGAGCGATGTAGTCATAGTGGTCAAAAGGCGTGTTAATTAGGCCTATAGGTTTTATATTGGTGGGTTGAGTTAGATAGTTATTAAGTTTCAAATTATACCATTGCCTTTCTAGCTAAAAATTAAAGGGGAATTGGTATTTATTCATGTGCTTTAATTACATGTATTTATCAGAGCTGTATTACAGGGGTAAAGAGGCCGTGATAATTATGCCAAGGTGTAGAAAATTAGTATAAGTATTTATCTTAGTCACTAAAATATACTAATTTTGGTCAAAATTTCAAGGGGGAAATTTAGTAAATCTTGCTATATGATTACATTGCTATTTATTAGAGCTGTATTATAGGGTCAAAAGGCCGTGATAGTTACGACAAGGTTAGAAAAGTAGTATAAATATTTATCTAAGTCAAAATATACTAATTTTGGTGGAAATTTCATCGGGGGGGAAATTAGTAAATCATGCTATATGATTACATTCTATTTATCAAGCTAGTTTACATAATAAAGAGGCGTGATGAATATTTCAAGGTTAAAAAAGTAGTATAAGTATTTATTTAAGTCATATTATCCTAAATTTAGCTGAAAATTGAAGATGGAAATTATATAACTAAGTTGGAAAATAATAAGATAATTACAGAGGGTCAAAAATATCATTATCTACTTGTGGTAAATTATACCATAGTTAATTGTGTGAGGTTAAAAAAATTATAATTGACCAAAAGTCCTATTTTTAGCGAATGATTAATTAAATAAATAGACTTTGTGGTCAAAAGTTTTTAGGAAAATTATAGTAAGTGTGTAAACCTATGATATCAAGTTAGGAAATTAAATCTTTAAGAGAAATTAAATACAATAAATATTAAGCCCAAAATAAGTAAATTATTAGCTTAAAAGTTGATAGGAAAATTAGGAAAAAGATTTAGAAAATTATAAGAAAGTTCGGAGAGCTTAGAAAACCCTTAGGGAAGCGGTGGAAGAAGTTATCATTATCTAAGTTTTAAAGAGGTGTAAAAGCTTACGACTGAGAGTGGCTACTCTCAAGAGTCAAGAAATTTGTAATCCTTTTTTGTCAAGCTCTGTAATCAGATTTGATGTTTAGTATTGATGGAAACGATAAGAGAGAGAGAGAGAGAGAGAGAGAGAGAGAGAGAGAGATAGAGAGATTTGAATTCTTGTAGTGAGAAGATGCAACAAAATACCTACAATCAAGAGTGGATTGGAAATCATTTATGTGGTTGCAGCACTGATATATAATGGAATGGAATTATGAGTAAGAAAAGAAAATTTGGGACACAATCTCCATGTTTGCCCCAACATGAATCATTCCTAGAAATCTTGAAGAGATATATTCACACACACACACAGATGTGTGAAGAAAATTTTGTGTGTGAGCATAGTTTGAGGTGCTCTAACATCAAAACATTTGTTGTGGACTGTGTCTTCTTGTTGGTATCTTTGAGTGGAACCAACAAATAAGAGCTACTAAACCCCAATTCACAAGAAAAGATAAGAAGAAGAATCATAGGAGCTAACATGGGAAGAAGCAGAGAAAAGTCACAAAAAAGTGAGTTTATATCTTCTCCAAGTCTTAGATTTGGTAAAACTTGCAAAAAAAGGACTAAAATTAGTTAAGTTAAGATGTCCCAAAGTTATTTGAAGGTGCTTAAGACAATCTCTGTCTTGAGATTTTATATTTGTGATAGCTCTTATCATTAAGCTTACCCATAATATATCTAGGCTTGTAAGTAGTATCATTGGATGATGATTCTCTATTTGTCATCCCTCAAGATTATGGTTTCTTTTATGCGTAGAGATTGCGTAGAGATTAGAGGTTCGTGGGAGAGAGGAGGATGTGATTTCTTGGCGAGCATTTTCTTGGGAGCGCTTTTTTGAAACTTGGCAAGAAGATTCTAAAATATTTTCTCTATACATCTCTCTCTCTCTCTCTCATCTCTCCCTCTCTCTCTCTCTCTCTCTATAAAAAATGCACATTTCTCCCTTCCCCTTACATGCTTGAGTGGGATACAACCTAGTCCTTTGGGATGTAAAGAATGAGGATGCAAGAGAGCTACACAAGACAAGCAAAAAGCACACAGAGATGGAAAGCTTCTTCTTCTTCTTCACAGAAAAGAGAGTACAAAATGACTAAGTGCTAACGCTGAAAAGTAGAACATATGTACATGCGGTCACTAAGTGTGAACTCGCTAGATGCGTACTAGGCTGGCACTATAAGTGTAGTCCACCTGTAGAATCACTCGCAGAGATCCTCCGTGTTGGTCACCTAACGCGCCAGTGAGTAAATGCCGTAAGCGGCAAGACCCGTAGTGGATGCCAGCTCAAGGTGTAGAGCTCGACATCTCAACACTCCCCCTCGAGCTCTGCATGTCACAGAGTCCAAGCATAGTCCGGAAACGTCGAAGCTTCTCAGCTCCGAGGGCCTTGGTAAAGATATCCGCTATCTGCTCCTCTGTGCTGACATAGACCAAGTCGATGTCGCCCGCCAACACTCGCTCTCGAACGTAGTGGTAATGGGACCTCTATGTGTTTGGTCCTGGCATGGAACACTGGGTTCCTAGCCAACTGCATGCTGCTGAGGTTGTCACAATGGATGAAAATCTGCTGGTCCACCTGCACTCCCAAGTCCTCAAGTAATGTGCGTAGCCAAGCTACCTCGCACGCCGCAACTGCTGCACCTCTGTACTCGGCCTCTGTGCTCGATAAAGCAACCGTAGGCTGCTTTTTGCTGCTCCAAGTAACAGCAGCACTCCCAAAAGAGAACATGAAGCCACTCGTAAATCTCCTATCAACAATGCTACCCTGCCCAATCTGCATCTGTATACCCATACAATGCTAATGGTGCATCTGCTGCATAGAACAATGCGTAGTCAAGAGTACCTTGCACATACCTAAGTGTGCGTCGTACTCCATCCAAATGTGGCTTCCTCGGAAGTTGCATGAA
Organism: Adiantum capillus-veneris; assembly: GCF_014529385.1. Lineage (NCBI taxonomy): Eukaryota > Viridiplantae > Streptophyta > Polypodiopsida > Polypodiales > Pteridaceae > Adiantum > Adiantum capillus-veneris. The sequence continues at coordinate 90,213,988 of NC_140951.1, read as the reverse complement.
CTGACTCTCCAAGCCTACTGTGTAGCTCAAGTCTGGCCTCGTGATAGTCAAGTAGATTTGACTACCCACAATCTTCCTGTACATGTTGACATCCTCAACAACATCACCCTTCTCTTGCACTCAGCTTTGCATTCACATCCAAGGGAATAGAAATTGGCTTACAATCAGCAATACCATACTTTGACAACATGTCCAAAGCATATTGTTCTGTGATAGCCATACACCCTCTGGAGTCCTGATCACCTCAATGCCAAGAAAGTAGTGCAACTCGCCCAAATCTTTCATTTCAAACTCCTGTTTGAGAAGACCCTTCACATGGTCAATCTCCATAGCATTGTCACCAACAATAATAAGGTCATCTACATATATGGTAATGACCACAATCCCCACATCACTCTCACGTACATAGAGTGAATGATCAGCATGAGCTCTCCTAAAACCAATACTGACAAGATACTTGGCAATCCTGTCATACCATGCTCTAGAGCCCTGCTTCAAACCATACAAAGCTTTGAGAAGTCTGCATACATAATCTGGGTAACCTGGATCGACATAACCAGGTGGCTGATCCATATACACTTCCTCTTGCAACTCACCAATCAAGAAGGCATTCTTTACATCCATTTGATGCATAATCCATCCTCTAGATGCAGCCACTGCTATGACAGCTCTCACTGTCGTCATCTTTGCCACTAGAGCAAAGGTCTTGTAAGGTTTCCAGTTTCTGAAACCTTAAAGGTTGTATAAGCTTAATCAAACTAATATGATTATTGAAAAAGCAATGTAGAATTGTCCGACCATGGCAAAATATTGGTATTTTTTGGAATCTTAAAGCATAACAACCCCGGGCTAGAAATTTTCAGAATTGAATCCCGATAAAAACTGGCGTAGTTATGACCCCTGGAAGTTTACACTGTGATTTGAGTAAAATAGAAAAATTGAAGAGTTACAGTAATCATTTAAGCATAGACTTTATTAAAGGGTCTCCCGGATATTTACAAGATATTTACCAATTAAGCAAAAATAGGTCAAATTATAGCAAAATTGACATTTTAAAAGCTGGCAGGTAATGGGAGGGTCATCACTGATCTGCTAGGGACTCATTTAGCAGCATGGGTCGTTTTTGGATTTGCTGGGGGCTGCTTGAACTTCAAGCAACTGCCTCTTTTTCAGCCGGTGAGAGCTTATGAGTGCCAGAAAGACTAACTATAATAGGACCCCTAGCTTCACATTTTAGAGAGACTCGGAGCCTTGCTACTCTCTCTCTCTCATCTAGAGAGAACACTACGACAGAAATCATTAGAGTTTATCTCTAATTGATTAACCCTAACGGTAATTAACATAATCCTTCTTAATTAGCAAGGTTAGATTAAGATTAGATAATTGTTAATAAATCAAAGATTAGGCCTATGCATACTCCTTAAAACCTCTTTAAATTAATTAATCTCTGCTGATTATTGTAATTAAGCTTAGTAATATTAAGCTAATTAATTATCCTATCATACTAATGGCTGAAATTAGCCAAATTAACCATGAATTAATGATAAATATATTAATTAAGCTTAGATTAAGATGAGGTAATTATCAGAGTTGCATTAGACAGTCATTAAGCTAGGAAAATTATCCTTTAATTTTCTGAGTAATTTTTCCTAATTATTTATGCAGAATTAATCTGTTTTTTGAGCTATTTAATAGGGGAAATTAGTAAATTGATTTCAATTGCTATAATATATTTTTATCAGTGGTTAATTCAGTGTTAAGGAACCCGTGATAATTAAGAAAATCTCAGATAATGAATCTAGCTAATTAATTATGCAAAATTACTCTGATTTTTGAGCTATTTAAATAGGGAAATTAGTAAATTGATTTTAATTGCTATAATATATTTATCAGTGATTAATTGGGTGTTAAGAAACCCGTGATAATTAGGAAAAGCTTAGATAATGAATCTAGCTAATTAATTAGGTAGAATTACTCTATTTTTTGACCAAATTAAATAGGGAGGAAATTAGTAAATTGACTTCAATTGTTAAGATACATTTATCAGTGGTTTATTAGGTGTTAAAAAATCTGTGGTAATTAGGAGAAGCTCAGATAATTAATTTAGCTAATTAATTAGGCATAATTTCTGTGTTTTTTGAGCAATGTTAATAGGGGAAATTAGTAAATGGAATTCAAATGCTTTCATATAATTATCAGTAGTTAATTAGGTGTTCAATAACCCGTTATAATTAGGAGAAGTTCAGAAAGTTAATTTAGCTAATTGTTTTAGCTAAAATACCCTATTTTTTGAGTCAGTTAAATAGGGGAAATTAGTAAATGAAATTCAAATGTTGTCATATAATTTTCAGTGGTTAATTAGGTGGTTAAAAAGCTGTGATAATTAGGAGAAGTTCAGAAAGTTAATTTATCTAATTATTTTAGCTAAACTACTCTGTTTTTTGAGTAAATTAAATATGAGAAATTAGTAAATGGAATTCAAATGTTTTCATATAATTATTAGTGGTTAATTAGGTGTTCAAAAATCCGTGATAATTAGGAAAAGTTCAGAAAGTTAATCTAGCTAATTATCTTAGCTAAAATACTCTGTTTTTTGAGAAATGTTAATAGGGGAAATTAGTAAATGGAATTCAAATGCTTCCATATAATTATCAGTGATTAATTGAGTGGTCAAGTACCTGTGATAATTAGGAGAAGTTCAGAAAATTAAATTAGCTAATTACTTTAGCTAAAATACTCTGTTTATTGAGTAATTTTGATAGGGGGAAATTAGTAAATGAAATTCAAATGCTTTCATATAATTATCAATGGTTAATTAAGTATTCAAGTACCTGTAATAATTAGGAGAAGTTCAGAAAATTAGTTTAACTAATTATCTTAGTGGAGTTAAGCTGTTTTGAGGGGTAATTTAAAGGGGGAAATTAGTAAATCATGTGATATAATTACATTCTATGTATCAGAGCTGTATTATATAGTCAAGAGGCCGTGATAATAGTGACAAGGTTAGAAAAGTAGTATAGATATTTATCTAAGTCAAATTACACTATTTCTAGCTAAAAGTAAAGGGGGAAATTAGTAAATCATGTGATATAATTACATGCTATTTATCAGAGCTGTATCATAGGTCAAAAGGCCGTGATAATTATGCCAAGGTTAGAAAAGTAGTATAGATATTTATTTAAGTCAAATTATACCATTTCTAGCTAAAAAGTAAAGGGGAAAATTAGTAAATCATGTGCTATAATTACATGCTATTTATCAAAGCTGTATTACAGGGTAAAGAGGCCGTGATAATTATGCCAAGGTTAGAAAAGTAGTATAAGTATTTATCTAAGTCAAAATATACTAATTTTGATCAAAATTTCAAGGGGGAAATTAGTAAATCATGCTATATGATTACATGCTATTTATTAGAGCTGTATTATAGGGTAAAAAGGCCGTGATAGTTATGACAAGGTTAGAAAAGTAGTATAAATATTTATCTAAGTCAAAATATACTAATTTTGGTGGAAATTTCAAGGGGGAAATTAGTAAATCATGCTATATGATTACATTCTATTTATCAAAGCTAGTTTACATATAAAGAGGCCGTGATGAATATTTCAAGGTTAAAAAAGTAGTATAAGTATTTATTTAAGTCATATTATCCTAAATTTAGCTGAAATTGAAGATGGAAATTATATAACTAAGTTGGAAAATAATAAGATAATTACCAGAGGTCAAAAATATCATTATCTACTTGTGGTAATTATACCATAGTTAATTGGTGAGGTTAAAAAAATTATAATTGACCAAAAGTCCTATTTTTAGCGAATGATTAATTAAAATAAATAGACTTTGTGGTCAAAAGTTTTTAGGAAAATTATAGTAAGTGTAAACCTATGATATCAAGTTAAGGAAATTAAATCTTTCAGAGAAATTAAATACAATAAATATTAAGCCCAAAATAAGTAAATTATTAGCTTAAAAGTTGATAGGAAAATTAGGAAAAAGATTTAGAAAATTATAAGAAAGTTCGGAGAGCTTAGAAAACCCTTAGGGAAGCGGTGGAAGAAGTTATCATGCTTATATAAACAAATAAGAAATTACTAGGTCAAGAATTTATCAAATAAGACTATAAATTTAACCTTGGATGGGTTACGGTTGAATATAAAGGCTAAGTCTAGATTTTGATTTATTTACCTAATGATTAGACGTCCTTTTTAAACGGATAAGAAGTTATGGCACCAAAGAAACCCGAGAAAATCCTACATCTGATGATGAGGAAGTAGCTTCAAAACAAACTAGAGCGTCGCACGATGACGAAGCCGAGCCTAGTAGTAGGCCTACGGAGGAGAGTCTTCAGGCGCCAGTGCAGCAACAGATGGCCAATCAATCCCAGGTGGGTGTCCCATTATTCAATTAAGTCTTTAATTAGTTTAAGTTATTTTATAAATTAGCATTGCATACGTAAGAAGAATAAACTGACTCAAAACGGAAGGTAACTTCCAACGTGCATTTATTTGTAAGGTAGGAAAGAATTGTTTGGGTTAAAACTGATTGAATTAGGAAAGATATGTTTGATCATCCTTAAGACAGCTTGTCTCAAGACACCTCCGACTCCTTGATATAAATTGATGATAATGATTGGCTTTCTAGCCACGGTTAAGTCGATTATCCCCATGAACGATGAGTTTCTACTCCGTGTCATGTCTTGATGTTTCTACATAAGTTAGGATACCGTTTTTTTAATCCTAGGGGAGCCGCCCGGTTGTATGGGCAACTGGTTTGGTGTATGGGCACCCGGAACCTTGGGTGGGGGTTTATCCACTCCGGAATTGAATAAGGAATGGGTGCCGTTTTTTCACCCTTAGGTGGTCTTGAGACAAGAAGAGTACTGGTCATGGTTATTATGGATAATGTTTTGATTGACAGTACCCTGTCTTAAGTTTAAAGATGTTTGTTTTCTGAAAGAATGCTTTCAATGCTGTCTTCAAGGAATTACTGTGATGGAACGTTAAAAGAAACCATTATTTTAAATGTTAAAACAATGTAATAATAAGATAAATGAATCTTGTGTGTGTGCGGGGTGGTAAGTGGGGATTGACTAAGGTTGTCAATCATGGACGGGTGGACCTGATTAGTCAGGTAACTATCCATCCCTGCGCACTAAAATGTTTAGAAAACTTCTTCAATTGGAAGAGGAACCTACCAGCGGCTGTGCCCTCACATATATTAAGGGGAAAAAAGCGTTGGTTGAGGATACCTTAGTCCAATTTGTGGAAGGTATAGGGCTGAAGTAGTTTTTGGACTTTTAAAAGGTTGTCCCGTTTCCGCTGCGAGACAGGACTAGGTCTTCTTCTAAGGCTATAGACCCAAGCCATTGTCAATGGCAAAGGTCTATTCCTTGGATTTTTCTTGTTTAGAGACTCTGATTTTTATCAGACCTAGAGACCTGTCAAGGATCCCATCCCGATGTCGGTATAGGCGGGTTGGGAACCTTACAAGTGGTATCAGAGCCTAGGTTTCAGAGCCTGGTTTAGTTTATTGGGAAAATTTCGTACTGTCTAAAAATATAAAAAGAAAAAATATATGTGTATATATATATATATATATATATATATATATATATATATATATATATAAATATAGAAAAATAAATAAATTTGGTTAACTAACCAAAGGCTTATGCGTCGAAAATTCAGGAAGATCCTGTGATTGAATATCGCAAATTCCAAGTCTTTGAGCTCATTTATGAGAGTGCTTGTCGTTCTCCAAACTATTTTTTTCGACGGAGCGTGATGGAGCTACTAATGAAGGTTCACACTCCTCATTCGACTCGGATAGATAAAGGCTGGGAGCTTGAATGGAGCAATGAAGGCGGGACGTATTACATCAATGCTCGGAAGGTGGGATGTCTTACCACGGATTTAAAGAAACTACGTTGGGCTGAGGAACTGAGAGTGGTTCAGTTATACTACTTCTTGGGTACAAACTCGAGTATCACTGTTCACACTTACCCAGGAGGCACGGGAAAACGCCTGAACGAATGGGTATGGGATAGAGTGGTGGAGATAATTCCATATCGAAGAATCATAACTTTTTCTCAGAATACCCCTAAGAATTTGGACCTTATAATCTACTTTCCAATTTCCAATGAGTATAAGAACTATTATACCAATCAATTAGAGCATTGTAGAAATCTGACTACAAACACCCGTCGTTTGTATCACCATATTCCAAATCAGCCAGCTATGCGGATCCTTTAAAGGCCGCAAAAATTTACAACAAGTTAGGATGAGATACCTAAGGCTCTTTTGTAAGGCTATCCTTGTAAATATTCACCTTATAAATAAAGAACCAAGTCTTTTGAATTGAATATCTTGATCTTGTGTCTATTCTGAAATTAATTCCTAGCCGTGTCATAAGTCTTTAAATTGCCAATCTGTCGATCTTACGAAACCATGTAGATACCTGATTCTGTTCTTTATACCGTGCTTGTTTCTTCTCAAACAAGTGCAACCCCCCAACTTCAAAGGAAAAGGGGTCAACGTGGAACGAGATGCAGAGGTATGGATCCAAGCCATGAGGCATACATCAATACAGGATGCCCTTCTCAGGGCTAAGCCTCTTGCAGGTGAAGGAACCAACTCTACAAGAAACTATAATGGATTTAGTAACTTTAGGGGAAGAGCCAGGGAAAAATTCCAACCAGGGATATCAACAACGTGGAGTAGCTGCAGCAATGAACTGAGAACAGACCTTCCCAAACGTTAGGTGCTATGGATGCAATCAAATAGGGCACTATAGAAATAGTTTTCCAGAAAAACAAAACCCTCGAATTACTAATAGAGCCATTCCTCAAAATCAAGGAGATAATCTAAGAGGAGGTAGAAATAGAGGACGAGGTAAAGGAAGAGTAAGAGGAACCAGATTTTATGCAATCATAGGAGAACCAACCCTATGGATAAAAAAAAGATAAAAGAGCCACTCGCTTGGCCATATTTAGCAATCTTATAGCTTTGTAAACCACTATAAATCAAAAACTTGAGTTACTTATATATTATAATGGAATACATGATTTTCTTCTCCAAGATTACTTAATGAATCTAAAGTGAAGTTGGTATTTAATCAAGAAATTAAGGGTTGATCTAACAAATGAGACCAAAGTTCTCGATAGTATGAAAAGAATTTGAATTTTGAGAATGACATAGTTATCAAGAAACCAACTCACATTCTTTGTGTACACGATAGCCTTCCTTGGAAAAATAACATAGACTTGAAAGTATTAAGGTACGAGACTAATAGGAAGTCCAAAAGAACTCTTGGTATGATACTTCTTAAAACCCTTTACATATTCTTGGTCAACCAGGTTAGAGCACAGAGGGGGTATCTCTGGTGCAATAGTAGAAACTTGTGCCGAACGCAGATTGCTCAGAATGGCAAGAACACGCCGAGCGCGTTCAGATTGGCAAAGTTGAAATACATGATACTTGTCGAACGCTGATTGCTCTAAATGGTCAGTTAGATCGAGCGTGTTCATATTGACAAGGTGAATTTATGAATCTTTTATGGAATTGATTTAACCTGGTTTTTGAGATGATGCAAATGGTTTGTAAAGGTTTTTAAGATGGGCTCAACACTAAGAGTTTCTCGAGAAAAGTTTGGCTAGCAAGTAACTCCAACCAGAAACTGGAAAGACCTCTTAGAATAATCAGTAACATTTGATAAAGTGCAAAGGTTATCCCTTCAAAGATGCCACTTGTGGAGAATGAATTTCTCTTCTCAAAGATTTTCCCAATTTCGGTTGAGATGAGGACATCTCAAATTCTTAAGTTGGGGGATTGTAAGGTTTCCAGTTTCTGAAACCTTAAAGGTTGTATAAGCTTAATCAAACTGATATGATTATTGAAAAAGCAATGTAGAATTGTCCGACCATGGCAAATATTGGTATTTTTGGAATCTTAAGCATAACAAACCCCGGGCTAGAAATTTTCAGAATTGAATCCCGATAAAAACTGGCGTAGTTATGACCCCTGGAAGTTTACACTGTGAATTGAGTAAAATAGAAAAATTGAAGGGTTACAGTAATCATTTAAGCATAGACTTTATTAAAGGTCTCCCGGATATTTACAAGATATTTACCAATTAAGCAAAAATAGGTCAAATTATAGCAAAATTGACATTTTAAAAGCTGGCAGGTAATGGGAGGGTCATCACTGATCTGCTAGGGACTCATTTAGCAGCATGGGTCGTTTTTGGATTTGCTGGGGGCTGCTTGAACTTCAAGCAATTGCCTTTTTCAGCCGGTGAGAGCTTATGAGTGCCAGAAAACTATAAATAGGACCCCTAGCTTCACATTTTAGAGAGACTCGAAGCCTTGCTACTCTCTCTCTCTCATCTAGAGAGAACACTACGCAGAAATCATTAGAGTTTAATCTCTAATTGATTAACCCTAACGGTAATTAACCTAATCCTTCTTAATTAGCAAGGTTAGATTAAGATAAATTGTTAATAAATCAAAGATTAGGCCTATGCATACTCCTTAAACCTCTTTAAATTAATTAATCTCTGCTGATTATTGTAATTAAGCTTAGTACATTATGAACAGGACACCTATAGCTGCGGTGCATGATGTAACACCTGATCTTCTCATTCATCAATGCACGTGCAACCTCTGCAATGTGCCTGTTTTTCCTTTCTGCGACCCCATTCTGCTGTGGAGTATATCTGCATGTAAACTGCTTGTGTATACCATGCATTCACAGAAAATCCGAAAAATCATTGGAGAAGTACTCTCCCCCTCCATCTGACCTCAATGTCTTGATTTGCATATCTGTCTCCTTCTCAATCATGACTTTGAAGTCTTGAAAGTGACCAAACACTTCACTTTTGTTACGCATGAAGTAGACCCATACTTTCCTTGTATGGTCATCAATGAAAGAGACATAATACCTACAACCATGTATACTTGCAGTATCGGTTGGACCCCAAACATCTGTGTGCACCACCTCAAGTGGCTTTTTACATACATTGCGCTCATGTGGAAATGAGCCCTTTGACTGTTTTCCAAACTGGCATGCTGCACACACTTTATGCATACCATCCACCTTGAATTTGGGCAAACCTTTTACAATCTGTTTTGATTGCATGCTGCGCAATCTCTGCTCATTGACATGGCCAATGCGTTTGTGCCAAATGTCAACATCAGCCACAACACCTGTGCCCTGTGCAAATAATGCAGCTTTTACCTCAGGCATGTCTACATTCAACGTAAACATTCTGCCCACACATTTGCCCTCTGTGATCAGATTACAACCATTCTGGAAATCTTCTACATAACAGCCATTTGGATTGAAGCGAACCTGCAAACCCTGCTCAACCATTTGTCCAACAGAAACAAGATTCTTTGTAATGTTTGGGACATGAAGTACATCTGCTAAGTACTTTGATTTCCCACTCTTCGTATTTAGAGGTATGTCCCCTAAATGAGCAATGGGGTGAGCTGTGTCATCTCCTGTCTGCACATAGCCTGACACATCTGGTTTGCGCATATCTCTAAACCACTCTCCACGAGACGTCATGTGATTAGAGGCACCTGAATCCACATACCAAACATCATCTTGGGTGGAATTCTCTGCAGTCATTGTATTCATTACATGTTGCATAACAAACATGCGCTCGTTTTTGCTGTCATCGGCATCTCTGCTAGTAGATGCATAGTTGCCCTGTTCTCTCTTTCTACTTGCTTTTCCCTTTGGACAGTCACGTGACATGTGACCTCTTTCACCACAAGTCCAACATTCTCTGCTATCTGGAGTATGTTGCTACCTGCTTGATCCTGCACCACGACCTCTTTGACTCCCCCTGCCTTGAGACTGGTTTCCCCTGCCACCTGTATTGTTTTGATTTGATTGACCTTCCAGAAATTGGCCCCTGCAACCCCTTGGGCCTCGACCACGACCTCTACCTCTACCTCTGTTGGAGTTAGAATAGAAGGCCTGTTCAGAATTATTTCTGCCATGAGAAGAAGATGTGTCAAGGTTCTTCTCCTCAAGAATAAGCATAGAAATCAAATCTTGGAACACGGGGATGCCGTCTCTTGTATTCATGGAAGACCTGAAATGTACATACTCATCTCCTAGACCATCCAAGCATGCACGGACAATGTCATCATCTTCCACTGAGACTTTAATAGATCCAAGAGCCTCAATGATACTCTTGATCTTCAAGGCATAATCATTGATTGAAAGGTTGTTCCTCTTAACCTGATTTAGCTCCGACTTTAGTTGAAGCTTCCTGGCCTTGGTGTTCACCTCGAACACTCTGCCTAAGTTTCTCCATGCAATGGCGGGGGTTTCAGCATCATGTAGATAGCCCATCATGCCATCTGTGATGCTCATAGAAAGCCAATACATCACTTTGCTCTGGCCTTGTTGCCAGTCCCTCAAAGCTTTCCTTTGTTCTGCTGTAGCATTTGCCTCGGGAATCTCTGGTTCCTTTTCATTGTCTCCTTCTACATAGTCCCAATAACCTTTTCCTTTTAGGAAATTTGTTATTCTGAACTTCCATGCAGGGTAGTTATTGTTCTCAAGCTTCTCAGTAACAATCTGACTGAAACCGTCAGACATCTTGAAGCACTAAGACAAAATAGCTGCAATCTGCAAAAACCTGCAAATCTGCTGAACCTGCTATCGTGGTTCCTGTAACGCTTTCTACACTCAACGAGTGTCCACAATCAAGCATACATACAACCACTGTACTTGTACAGTAAATCTCTGTATACTGCACTTTGGAGACCTGTTCAGAAACTTGTGCGAAAAACCCCTAAAAAATTCGGCATCTGGTCGTGGATTGCGAACGAAGGGATTGTGATGCTCTTGCTCTCTTAGCCTCTCTTGCCTGCACCAGGCTCTGATACCATCTAAAGAATGAGGATGCAAGAGAGCTACACAAGACAAGCACAAAAGCACACAGAGATGGAAAGCTTCTTCTTCTTCTTCACAGAAAAGAGAGTACAAAATGACTAAGTGCTAAAGCTGAAAAGTAGCACATATGTACATGCGGTCACTAAGTGTGAACTCGCTAGAAGCGTACTAGGCTGGCACTATAAGTGTAGTCCAGCTGTAGAATCACTGGCAGAGATCCTCCGTGTCGGTCACCTAACGCGCCAGTGAGTAAATGCCGTAAGCGGCCAAGACCCGTAGTGGATGCCAGCTCAAGGTGTAGAACTCGACATCTCAACATGGGATACATCCCTATCCCTCCGAGCGACATGAGGGGCCCTCCGAGTAGCATCAAGATCCATTTGGGAAACATTAATATTGCAACAAAAGTGATAATAGGAAAAAAAAAGCATATGAAATTGGTGTAATGATGAGGAGTGCACATTCTAACAATAGAAATGATCCCCAAGCACTTGCACCACCTAAAACCTCCACGCGGATGCTTCCTACCCCAACTTGTTTCCATGCAGATAGACATCTAGGGGAGGTAACTAGTCATAAAATACAAGTACGCCGGTGTAGTGATGAGGAGTGCTCCATTCCAACAATAGAAATGAGACCCAAGAACTTGCATCGCTTAAACACTCCACATTAATGCTTCCTACCCAAACCTGCTTCCAGGCGGATAGACACCCAAGGGTAGTAACTATACGTGGGTGTTTTCATAGGAAACTAGATGGCAAAAGTTTATATGATAAACCTCAAGGAAAAACCTCAAGTTTTGGCTCTAGTGAGGACTCTAGAAAGTGTGCCAAAAGGGTTGTCTCAGAGGACGGGCCATTGTTTATATAGGACCCTCCAAACTTAGAGCCTCTCTAAAAAATTTGAGGTTATTTTGAGTCAGTCGGGCAAACCAAATATCATGTCAGGAAAACAGGAACTCCTAGTTTTAGTAGGTTGATGTGAATTTTATGTTATTAACACTCCTGTGGGGTGATAATAACATGAGTTATTACCACTTTGTATGAAGACGTGGATGAAATATTTGGAGAGAATGTGCTTGGGGGGAAGAGAGAGAGGTGGAGTGTGTGTGTGTTTGTTGGGAGCAAGGGTGGGATTCCACCCTTAGACATGAAATTCAACTTTAACCTTGCCTTGATAGAGAAGGAAAAAAAGGGAGAGATGGAAGGGGAATATGCTGATAGAGAAATAAGGGAGAGATGGAAGGGGAATATGTTGACAGAGAAATAAGGGATGAAGATGTCGACATATCTACACATAATAGTACATAGAGAAAAGAAGGAAGGGGATAAACTCTGTCAAGAAAATGACACGGAGAAATTCCATTCATAGGTTCAGAGAGGGGAAAGGGAAAATTGAGAGTATCTACACAAGAAAGGCCTAAAATCATAGCCCCAAACTCCACGGCACCCCTTTTTGTGAATTTTGGTATTTAATTTATTAATTGAGTTTTTGGGTGCCAAAATTGGAGACCCTTGTTTTACATCGAGTCCATTTTAGGACTTGAGTGGAGTGCATCACTTATTGCATGTCCCATAAGGGTGAGTTCTCACTAGAGTTATTTACAAGCAACTATAGTGGCTTATCGAATAAAAGGTTTAAAATACTTTGCAAAGGTAAAATGGCCGAGAGGGTTATTGTTTTCAAGCACCTCCTTTTGAACGCCCAGAATTCCAATCTACAAATCATTTTAACTCACTATTAGTAAAATCAATTAGACAACACATAATTAACCAATAAATTAGCTATCCCAATTGCAATTAACCACATACAACAGGAGGGTGCCTAGTCTCGTAACATCCCTCCCACCAGGGAATATAGAGACTGTCCTCGATTGCTCAATAGAGAATCAACTCGACCGTGAGTGATGGGAAGTGTGGAAAAGGTTTAGGAAGTTACAAAAAGAATTTCAATCATCCATTTTTGGAATCCTCCCTAGGGTTCCCTTTGAAAGTCAAAAGATAGTGGGTATAAAATATGCCAGTGTGTGTGGTGGTGGTCTCGTGATCAACTATTTGTGCAAGAATGAGTTGTTCTTCTTGGTCCACAAGTGAAGGTGGATCTTAATAAATGTAATGTGTAGGTAGGGATCCTTTGAAAGGGTTGTAATATACTAATGCAAAATGAATTGTGAATGTGCCAATGTGAAGGTAATTAACTATTAAAATACATTGCATGGTTAGGTATGCTTTTTAAATTTTCTTGGGCATTACACCATGACCCAAAAGATAATGACTATCCAAACATGAGCTAAGGGCACGGAGAATGGAAAAGTTTGGGACATAAGTGTAACAGTCCTCCTGTCCAGCATATCCTGCATCAAAACCATAGAAGGAGCACAGAGAGTGTGCACAAATGGGAATATCCAAAAATAAAAATTTCAATAGAAATTCAGTACCTCATAGGACTAGAAAGCCCGATGTCTGGCTGTAAACAACTCAAGAGATGTGGGATAGTATATGCACTTTTGAATAAAATAATTAAATTACATTATGGAACAAGTGGTGTATTTCATTACATAGACATCTTTGTATCCTTGAATTAAACTAACACATAAGTAGTAAATTAATGATGCAAGTTTATTACACATCAATCACTTGGGATTTGGATTTTTAGAAAGAGTGTAAACCATTGTAAACTTGATACTTATGTGGAGTTTGAACCTCACAATTTGTACTAACAAGTGATTGCGTTTGTGATCTATCAATATTAGAACTAAAAGTGGACTTTGTGCCTGTTGGACGGGAAGTCTCACACACCCATGAAGTGCATGCAAACACTACCTAGATCAACATAATGTCAATCGAGGACATAGATGACACGATAGGCACACGGAGGAAATCTCTTTAGCTTGTCAAGCTGAGACCGTCCTACACATACAACACTCTGGAAGGCCAACTAAACCACAATCCAGATCCTCACTGCTCTCAACTACACCACCTAGCCACATACACACATACGGAAGGTAACTCACCTAATCATGCCAGATTCATGCGAAACTTAAGGAACACCATCCCCTCACTAGGATACACCTGTCCCTAAGCTTCTACACTCAAAACCCTCACTCTAAACCCGTCTGCAGAAAACGTGTAGGATGACAGAGCAGAATTTTGAAAGTGCCCGAAACTAAAATTTATGAGTACCTATGCGTAGCTTATGTTGCCACGATTCTATAGACTACTAGCACGCGGAAAACAGACATCGTTTGATACACTTACGGCCACAAATAGCTCGTAGATGCGTCGGCGTGTGCGCTTCCTCTCGCGTGGAATGCTTGGCGTTGTCGCGTAGCTCTCCTCGAGCCTACAACAATGGTGCAGCTGCTTTGTGACAAGTTCTTCGGCTGTTGTAGTGGTTGCTGAGACATACTTCTTGAAGTTTCATCATTTTCCTGTACCTTCTTCTCTTTGTAGTGCTCAGGCCTCTCGTCAGTCTTTTCTTCATGTGGATTATGGATTTTTTATTTTTTTCTTAATAATAAACAAAGAAAATCTTAAAACAACTCAACAAAAGAAAAATCATTCAAATAGAAATCTAAATGCTATGTACACTATACACATGTCCCTAGGGGCTCATATATGGATTTTGTCCCCATACTCCTCTGTAACACTACTATGAGGGCATATACTCTAAATTTCGTCAAAAAATTATCACAATAAAACGCAAAAATTCAATGCATCTCACAAAACATTTCCCTCTTATAGTCATAATGTTATGTCCGCATTCAGAATGCTTCCCCCCTTCCTATTTGGAGTTATCCTTTACGACAAGGTATCGCAAAGGGTATGTGTTGTGCTTGGGCAATTAAAAGTTGTGCCTATGCAGGCCTTGTAATGTAGCCCTATTATGCATACACAGTCAATGCATGGAAAAGATTTATGCTGTGCAAGATGTGGGTATAAGCAATTTGCTTATTGGCATTTGTTGGCGAGGCTTCCTATTCTAAGCAATGTAATGGTCTTTGAAGCTCCTGTATCGTTGCTTGATTGAAGCGACTTGCTCTCTTCTAACTGTACTGTAATTGTAGGAAGAATTGTAAGAATTCAAGCGGCGATGCACTGACAGCAGTTTTGTTGTTCTTCTTTGGGACCCATTTCTTTGCGATTATTGGTTTTTTTGTTGCTGGCTCTCGTTTGGGAACCCATACTTGCCCGTGCTTTGTTTGTGTTTGAAGAGACTTCTTTGGGATCCACCTTTTTGTTGTGTGAGTCGACAGTGGTGTTTGCTTCAGCCCTTGTACGCTTGGTTGGGGACTAGATTTAGGCTTTGAACGTTGATACTGTGGTTGTTTTGGAATCCAAATGAATTCCTGGCTTTTTTTTGCTTGAATCAACTTCTTTGGAGCCCAAACCTGAGTTGTGAAAGCTTGCGACTTTGTGATATTCTTACCCGTTCGTGCACTCTTTCCTTGTTTTTGTTTTGGTGTTGGATCTTGTGATTTGTCATTAGAGATCTTTGTCTTCTTGATCCATATCTATTTTTGGCCGATCTGGCATTTTGGTATCCAGATTTGTCGAGCTTTTTGGCTTTGACTTGTTGTCCTATTCTTTTGACCTATCATGGTTGTTGCTGAAGGGGTTGGTGATAGTGATGGCCTGAATTGATGATAAGGGATGTCATAAGATTCATCACTATCGCTACTATCCTCAGCAAGGTTGACTTCTTGTACTTTCCCTTGATTTTTTGGCTCGTAGTGGAAAGTTACTTTCTGTTTGCTCGTGGGTGGTAGTTTCTTGGAGGACTTTTCTAGCCCATTGATTAGAGCATTGTTAGCTCGTTGCTCTGGTCGTATTCCTCCTAGCTGAGTCTTTGCCTCCTTATTAGGAGCCATGTATGAGGATGCTTGTGGTGGATGTGTCTTCACTGAGGACTTCGGAATCCACTTTTGATGCACTTTATTCGTGTAGCGATGACATTGATTCCCGGGTTGTTGATCTTCTTGAAGCTCGAAGTGTTCTACAGAGTCATAGAACTCGTCGTCTTCTTCATCTTTTGATTCTCCACATTTCTTTGTTTGCTCGTTATTTCGAGAGCTTGTTGATGTCTGGTTCTCTTCATTTTCCTGGATTACACTCACTGCAAAATAAGGAACGACATCATAGCCATTTTCATCACAAAACTTTGTTGTGGGAGCATCCTCCACGACGCACACGTCCAGAGTAGCCAAAATGTGTTCCCATCCAAAAGGCTCTAACTCTTCTTCAAGAAATGGTTCTGGGATATAGTCCTTATCCTCTATAACCTGCTCTAGGATACATTCCTCACGTTTCAAGCTACCACATTGTGAAGCTCCACACATCCACAGTTCTTTAGGCTTACCTAACCAAGCTGGAAGTTCTGATCCTACTACTGTGGCGGAATCAAACTCCTCAACCGGTGTTCTCGTCACATCCCTATAGCTATGGTCCCTCAAGTTTATCTTTGTTATGGTTTCCATATGTCTCAGGTATATATGGTCATAACCCCAATCTTGGACCATTTTCGATTGTCGCATGAATGGTCTTCCCAGAATGATGTCATAGTTGTTCTTCTTGCCAAAGTCAACAACAACAAAAGTGTGTTCATATTCAATGCCACAAGAAGTAACAAGTACTTTTTCTAGCAGTCTTATGGGCTTTTCCTTGTGTCCTTCTGCAAGTTGCAGGGTCATTCGTGTGGATATCAAGGCAGTTTTTCCCCATTTTTTCCAAACCTCTGTGGTTGCAATGGCCACACCATCTCCACTGTCAAGGATTGCCATGGTTTTTACACCATTGAATTCCATAGGAAGGGTGGTGTTTCCATCTTCTCCCTCGTAATACTCGCCTACCTTGTTTAATGGCACTGGCCGAGTATTTAGTTGAGGCATTTCAAGCTCTTTGATGCCTTCCTCGATTTGAGTCATTGGGGTTTTTACACCAAATTTATCTAGACATTTACCCACATTAGCCCACATATTTGGTCTTATTCTGAGCAACTCGGCTAACATTATTGTACAGGTGACTGGGGTAGATAGAATATCTACTAGCCCCTTTGAATCGATGGCCTTGTTGGGAGACAGTCTCTTTGATGGGACTGCAACCACATCTGACTTGGTCTCGTACTCTCCCATATAGGATGGTAGTGTTCTTAGCGAATGGGGTGGACTATCCATAGATTGTACAGATCCTTTGTCTCCCCAATACGATTGCACGTCTAGATTCATTTGAGATCCAGTCTCAAATTCCTCTATTGGTGGTAGAAACACTCCTCGTTCATCATCAGTCTTGTCTACTCGTCTTTTTATGTCATCGGCTTCATTGGCCTCTCTGACTTGTTTCCACAATTCGTCAAAACCATCTATCTCTTTACAATCCTCAGGTATAGCTTGGTGAAATCCCTCAGAAGAGTTATCCGTGGTATTCAATACTATCCCTGGTTCTATTGCTGGGTCTTTGAGGTTTGTTCTGTGCTCATGACTAGAATCTGGCTCTTTTAGTTCCTGGTTTGGTGGGATTACTTGTGTAGGCATGGCGCGGATCACATCCTCAGGTTTTGCAAGTGGTGGTTCTAGTAAAGATTGGGCTGTTTGAATCATTTTCCTGCACATTTCCAACCTTTGCTTTTCTAATTCCGCATAGGGATATGTCATCCACCTCTGTTCTTGGGTTTGGTTGTTTTTGAGCCTCCCATCATAGGGTTTCAAGAGGGCATCTAATGTCTCATTAACCTTCTCTACCAACACCGATCCTCCTGAACTAGCACTTCTCGGTTTCTCATCCGTGGATGGTTCTTCTAGAGGTTTAACCATCTGTGTAAGAGAAGGTGCCTCCTTTTCCTCATGTTGTTTTATCTTCTCCTCAGCTTCGGTAAGCTTCTCAGCTAGGGATTTTTGCTCTCGTTCCCTACGTGCTTTCATCCTAGTCTTTCTAGATTTCCAACTATTTCGTTTGCTCTTGGTTTTCTCACTAGGTGCGTCTGTCTTTGGTCCATCATCTGTCTTTGGACTCGTGTCACTTTCCATGTTCTTTGTCTCTGGATTCTCATCGGCTTCCTCTTGAGCTTGCGCTCTCGTAACCACTTGAACTGGTACGACATTTTCATTTTCTGAGCTACTAGGTAGCTGAACAATCCCTGATACATTTGTCGTGATTTTCCTGAGTTGGTTTGGTTTTTTTGGGCAATCGGGGATCAAGTGAGTGATGCCACACTCAAGACAATAGGCATTTACTTCAGTGATCTCCGTATGAGGACATTGTTTGACCAAGTGGTTGTCACAACTTTTGTGACAATCTGTCTCTGGTTGAGGAGATTCTTTCAGCATTTCCTCTTGGCTATAAGCAAGCTTTGACCTAGATAAGCCGCTATTTTCAATGAATCGTCATGTCCTTTTGTCCATTTCATACCTTCTTTCTTTCGACTGAAACCCAGGAGGTGGAGGTTGTACCGGCCTCACTACTCCATGTGTTTCTCTCACATTTTGTTGCTCTGAAGGGTAGTACTCACTTTGGTTGCTATACCACATTGTAGCTGGTACTAGCGTTGGTTTATTTGATGCTTCCATCATTGGCATGTATCTCATGTCTACCGTCATTCTAGCACTTGGAAGCGGAGGTTGTTGTCCTAAGAGAAGCTGTGGCCTTAAAACTCCTACCGGTCTTGGCGCATTCCCCGTAATGTATCTAGGTGGAGTAGGTGCTTCTGGAACAGGTTGTACATACCTCTCCCTAGCATTTTCCATTCTATAATAGCACTCTTCCCCCGTATGGTTCGTCCATTTTCTCTCAATTTCACACCACTTCGGCTCTCCCGAATCAGACCTTACAAGAGGAATCAACATCTTGACCAAGTCGTCGATAAGCTTTTCTTGATCAATAGGTGCCGTTGGCTTGGCAATGGACTCACTTATCTGTGAAACACTGTGCTGAGAGGATGTGTCATCTCCTTGACTCTTTAAGTCCTTTTCTTTGTATGCCTCACAGTTATCCACTAGATAAAGAGCTTCTTTGATCAACTCGTTTAGCGTCATCCTCCTTATCATATGCAGATCCCTCTGAAGGCCCGCATGTCTCATTCCCTGGATAAAGATCAGCATCAATCGTGCTTGCGTAGGTAATTCCACTCTCGGACAGAGCTTAACATATCTCTTGAGCCGTAATGATGCTTTGCGTACTGATTCATCCACTTTCTGTTTGAATCTATGGATTTGTGAGACCGTGTTGTGAGCAACACCTTTTGGCGAGAATTCTTCAATAAACTCCTCAAACAGCTCATCTAGGGTCTCAAAATCCCATTTTCCCACCGAATCGAACCATGTAGCTGCATCATCTTCTAGAGTCAATCCAAATCCTGCAAACTATGTCGCAAAATCTGAAACTCCCTCTGCTCTAATCACTCTTCTAAAAGCCGCTACGTGATCTCTCGGATCTTTATCTCCGGAGTATTTTCTGTTTACCCATTTCTCGACTTGGGATGGTCCGACTCATCGATTGTCTACAAGTCTAACCAGAGATTCTCCCAATCCTTCTCTCATTATCGCTCTTGAAGGGAATCCTGGTGGCTCTCTTCTTGGAATTCCTATAGGAATTCTTGTGTTTGGTGGAGTCATTTGTGGTCCTTCATTGACCAAATATCCACCTCTTTCTAGTACAGTCTATGGATTTGTGCTTTCTACAACTCTGTATTCTCGTCCATACTTGTCGACAACTATAGATCTCCATTGACAGTCGACTCCATATGTGTAGACATATAAGAGCTTGTAATCCGTTATCTCTTCTAGGTATGGATTTGAGCACCTATAAAGATTGACCTCATTGTCGTCAATGTATCTATATAGTCCTTCACTCTCATGACCAATCATCCAAAATCTCTCAACAAGATGGGTCTTTATCAATTGCAAGTTTGGAAGATCCATTGTGGGAGGATATTCCTCTATTGTCGGGATCTCCAAGCTTGTGTAAGTTGCGTTTGAATCTAGGGTAGACATGATTTCTGGGCTTAAGAGCTTTTGCTTGGTTCAAGTAGACTTAGTCCACTGTGTTCAAGTGCTTTGGTTAGGGAAAAGTCGAAACTATGTCCAAAACCGCAACCGTTTTGTCACAATTCTCGCAAATTGTCGCTTTTAGACACCCCTAACTTGCGGATGAATTTTGAGGCCTTAAACGATGTTTTTTTCAAAGTTGAACTAAATGGTTGCTTTCGCATCATTTAGTTCAAGTTTTGCTCTAAGATCTGTAGAGCCGCTCTCAGGCTACGTTTTGATATAAAAACTTTTCCGATCCGATACCGTTTGTGAAAGTTATGGCCAAAATAGTGAAATGCAGTTTAGACTGGTCAAAATGAGTCCAAACTCAATTTTGAAAGAAGATTTGGGATCTCTGTGACTCTGTGAACACTTCTGTATGGTCAAAAGTACAGTTGGACCCTAAATCTGGCCTGGAGACATCCTACGCGTAGGATGTCTATATGCTCCGAATTTAACAAAATTTGGTCCAGAGACTCCCCTTGAGTCCAAAAACACAATGGTATGCTCAGAATTTCAATTAGACCTAAAAATGGCCTTGAGACATCCTACGCGTAGGATGTCTTTTTGCTCAGAATGACTTGAAATTTTCACCCCAGCTTCTCCTTGATGTGCTGATTACAGTGGTGTGCTCATAGGTTGGTTTGGAGTCCTAAATCAAGCTTGAGACATCCTACGCATAGGATGTCTTTTTGCTCTGTTTCAGCTCAAACTTGCACTGTAGCTTCCCCTTGATGTGTTAAACTCACAGCTATTTTTACTTTTTGATTCTGACACCTATAGGTTGGTCAAATGATCAAGAACCTGTTCCAAAATCCTGATGTCTGTTCTGGTGAATTCCCAAGTCAACTCAACTCCAAATTGGACCAAAATTGACTAGGAGGCTTGCCTAAGGCTATATGACAACATGGTATGGTCAAAGTAGAATTTTGGTCTCAAAATCATGCAGGAGACATCCTACGCGTAGGATGTCTTTTTGCTCAGAATGAACCCAAATTTGAACTACAGACTCTCCTTAAGGTGCTGATCACTCTGGTATGCTCAAAATTAAGTTTGGAGTGCAAAATCACACATATGACATCCTACGCGTCGGATGTCTTTTTGGCCTGTTTGACCCCAGACTTGACCCAAAGCTTCCCCTTGATGTTAGCAACCCAGTGGTATGCTCAGATTTGAATTTGGATGTCAAAAGACCCCAAAACTAGCTATCCTTTCTTTTTCAGTCAAAAGTGCTAGAGTCTGTTCAATCTTCCTTTCACTAACCCAAATGAGATTAAATTTATCACATGCACTCAATACAACATTTAGATCATGCTCCTGCAGCCATCCTATGGTTTTGGTCTTGGAATAATGCCTTGGCACAATTTGGGTAGCATGTCTGGCAATTTCAGTCTATCTGGCCTTATCCTGTCAAGATATGGTCAAGTTCCCCTTTCCACGTGAAAATAGGGTAAAACCTACCTTCTGAACACACTGGTCAACTCAGAATTTCAAAAAAATGCCCAGATCACCCTGTAGACATCCTACGCGTAGGATGTTTACTACTAATTTTTTAAGACTGAAGTGTCCTTGATGCTTCCTTATGCTCTCAACAAGTGCAAGTATGCTTCACAATTGCAAAAACATGCAACAGTCACTCAATTTAAGCCTTTTCTGAAATTTTACATTTTCTAACTCCGCCTTTTGGCTTTTGGTCAACAAAAATAGGGAAAAACACTCAAGTCAATATGTTACTAGGGTAAAACCTACCCTCTGAACACACTAGTGCAGTCAAAATTTTCAAATTTGGTCTCTAGAACCCCCTTGAGACATTCTACGCGTAGGATGTCTATGTTTACAGAATTGCAGGTTTTCTTCACAGAACCCTTGCATATGCTCTTTTATATACACAACATCAGTCAGTCATACAAAAATATCCACAAAAGCTTGTTTAATGCATTTTTACCCTCAAAAGCACACTTTTCCGTGATTTCAAATGCAATCAAGCACTTTAGCAAATAATTCAGTGATGAATAGCTCTAGATCAGAATCGGATCACTTACCTAAAGCTACTCCTACAAATCATATGGGGTTTTGCATCTATGAGTAGAAAAACGCTTCACTGTCACACACGGACTAGTAAACGCTTTTATCACCTCACAAATCACTCAACCACCAACAACTACTCTAATCCACAGATCCTAACTAAACATATCTAGTCGCAGACCCTCGGCAAGACACACGCTTCCTGGCTATCCACTTGATCGCGGAATATCCTCTTCCGGATCCACTTAAGAAAAATGCTTTCTTTAGCCGAAACTAAATCAAGCAACCATCACACGAGTGTTAGTAGGAAACCTACTTAGGTCCTTGTGTCCCCGGCAGCGGCGCTAATGTTAGACGGGAAGTCTCACACACCCATGAAGTGCATGCAAACACTACCTAGATCAACATAATGTCAATCGAGGACATAGATGACACGATAGGCACACGGAGGAAATATCTTTAGCTTGTCAAGCTGAGACCGTCCTACACATACAACACTCTGGAAGGCCAACTAAACCACAATCCAGATCCTCACTGCTCTCAACTACACCACCTAGCCACATACACACATACGGAAGGTAACTCACCTAATCATGTCAGATTCATACGAAACTTAAGGAACACCATCCCCTCACTAGGATACACCTGTCCCTAAGCTTCTACACTCAAAACCCTCACTCTAAACCCGTCTGCGGAAAACGTGTACGATGACAGAGCAGAATTTTGAAAGTGCCGGAAACTGAAATTTATGAGTACCTATGCGTAGCTTATGTCGCCACGATTCTATAGACTACTAGCACGCAGAAAACAGACATCGTTTGATACACTTACGACCACAAATAGCTCGTAGATGCGTCGGCGTGTGCGCTTCGTCTCGCGTGGAATGCTTGGCGTTGTCGCGTAGCTCTCCTTGAGCCTACAACAATGGTGCAGTCAGATCTCCAATGTGTTGAGCAAGCGGGGCGTAGCAAGAGGATGAAGCTCACACTCACTCTCTTTCTCTCTCACACACAGTAGACGGCAGCGCTCAAGTTTGATTATGATAAAAGTCTTCTTTACAAAATGACCTAGGTACCTTATGTACTAAGGCTACCTTAGGTTTAACCAAAAATGGGGTTGAAAGGGTCAAATGGCTTTGTATTTACAATCTGGAAGTGCCATTGCACTCCGGCTTCTGAAACTAGAATAACTACCCATTACAAATGACGTTTATAGCCATAATCCGCAACATTTCATAACTCGCAAAAGATAAGACTTTGGTACGAAACTTGAGTAATGTTGTGTTGTTGACCCAGCGGTCAACAGTGCCTTGATTAGTAGCATGAAGATTGGAAAACATATAACATGGAGTTATCAATGATAAACCGCAATTTTCAAGTAATGATCCATAAATGATAGCAAAATGATTATTAGTATGAATGAATGTTAGCAGATTTTGTTCTAAAAAGATGTAAGGGAGAGAAACTTACAAATTATATTCATAGACATACATCTATCATGGAATGTGATTAGTTTCACCACAATCAGGTGTCTTATCCCTCATCTTGGATAGCTTCCATAGATATGAAATCATAATATCGTGAATATAGGAATCAATGTATATGTTGTACCATCTTATAAATGCACGATATAGGAACAAGCATAGAGTGAAGTAACAATGGTCGATGAAAAAGAAAGGAAGAGATACATTACAAAAAATCGGCATAGACTTTTAAGACACCTGTTTAAAATGGGCATCAAAACTAAAAATAGAATAATTCACGGTGCCTCAAGCTCTTTGTTCATGAATTAACTTCAATATTAAGATTTGATTGTTGGTGGTCAGATTGTCCAAATGGGTTCAAATACAGGCATGTGTTGAGATGATACTTCCACTGTCTTCCACTGTCTTCTTGGTGCTATCTCTACAACTTACACATAAAAAGATCCATTGATTGTTTGGAGAGTTAGTCATCTTCTATGCATGGCCAAAACTTGTGTGCAACATCATGGTTAGAAGTAATATGCCATTAGCAAGGGAGTTGAGTCCGAATTGTGTTTGGAAAATGTGCTCAAAGATCTATGCAAAATTTTCAAGGATTTTTTAAAATAAAATGTCAGATCTTTAAATTGATTTACTTTCTATTGAATCCAATTTAGGGTTTGTGTGTTTGTGTGGGGGACATTATTGGTTATTTCTTATGTACGTACAAAGCTAACATATTGAAAATCGATAGGAGTAAACTCCGGATCTCAACCTTTTGATGGTTTCTATAAAAAAATATTCAAAAGCTAAAATTTTGAGCTTCTCAAGATGTTCTTTTTATTTAGTTCCTGGTACTTTGGGCCATTCACTTGAAATGAGAATTTGGAACTGGGCCCAAGCTCTTGTGAATCGAGATGCATTGACTTAGGGAGGCAAGCTTCAAAGGCCTTGGTGGCTGATCAGAAAGGAATTTTAAATTGGGTAGCTCGCATGACTCAATCCCCATAGTATTCACAATGTTTGGAGTTTGAGATTTGTCAAATATCCCTTTGAAGTCTCTTAGGATTTTATATTTTTTTATAAATGACGTTAAGAACAAATTTTTAATGCTGTGAACCAGTGTTAGAGATCTAGTGTATTTTAATCGATTGAAATTGTAAAATTTGGATTAGATATTGAGCTTGCCTTTAAGAAAACTGGAAAATTTACACAAGTTTTAGTGTAATTTTACCCGGAAAAAAGTTTCAAAGTTTGACCTAAAAATTGGGAGAGTTTCAAGTTTCCCCTTATTTTGGATTGGGTAGGAAAAATATATATTTCTAGCCCTGTTACAAACTGCATGCAACCGTCAATGAGCGAGTGGTAATGCTTTCAAGTAGTTATGCAAATAATACATGCAAAATCGGGTTTTACCACAAGTGAGGCCCGCTTTAAAAGTTATAATTATAAAGCACAGCTAATAGCCATAGAAAACAATGTTGAGTAGAGAAGAAAAGAAAACTGCCGAACATCGCCGAGTAGAGAAGGATAACGGCTAGTTGAGCAAAAAGTACGAGCAGGGGGCAGGTTTGAACTTTGAGCTCGGCGGCTCGCTGATCACTATGTGTGTAAGAGAGGCGAGACTAGCGGCCCACCTACAGTGAGATGGCACCAACATTTGCAATAGACTTGCCATCTAGCGAAAGGTTGACTGAGGTAATTTGGCCCTTGGGTTGGCTAGTGTTGGCCCTTGAAAAGCTAAGAGGGGATGATGGAGATTGTCTTACCTCGACTTGTACCTGCCAATAGTAGGTGAATCTCATGATAATATCGAAGACAATAAGCCTTTTGAGGCTTAGGCGACCACGTTCACTAGGCCCATTGAAAATTGAGAGTTAGAATAAGGTAGGGAATGTAGTGTGGGGAAAATTGAAGCCTGCACTACCTCGTTGGTCACACAATTTGGGTTCGATTGTAGAGGAAGAAAACGATGGTGCAATAGCTACGAAGTCATTTTAACTCATAAGAAGTATGGCACCTTTTTCAAGAACTGGCTAAGAACACAAGCTCAGGGCTTTAATGTCTATTGGGATTGAGTTTGGGGTACGAGGTTGCTTGGAATTGTCTCGGCAACCCTTCCAAACTCCTCTACTTTTTCTACAACGGACCTATGTTTCTCTCTACCATTTTTCCTCTCTATTACTGTGTTTTCCAGTTTAATCCACCTACTACTTTATGAATATTCCCTATATACTAATATCATTCACTTGATGTTTACAATCTTCTTCAACATCCACCCCTATTTTGATTCCCAATTCCTTCTACTATAGATTTGGCCATCAATAAAATCCCGATCAAGATTATCATATGTAATTCATAACATTCACAAAAGTTATTTGGACTCAATTTTCATTATCTTGATGCTCCATTCCTAGATACAGTTTGATTTCTCTCTCATAGGATTATTAAAGAGCTTTTTCCCTTTGCATCAATCCTCGATTTAGATGTGAGAGATACATCTTAGAATCTTATCTTAAAACGATTTACATAAAGATATCAACAAAATTAAACTTAGCTATATTAATCAATAGGATTTCCATGGTTGTGAATTGTTGCTCCACCAAGATAATTTTGGAAGCTCAAATATCCACTATGAATCTTCATCTCTAAATCTTCATGTCCATGTGGTCATGTTTCCAAGAGCATTGCCTAGCTCTAATACCACTATTAGGAGAAAGGGTGGGCTTCCACGCTTGGCCATGGTGGTCACGTTTCCAAGAGCATCGCCTAGTTTTGATACCACTTTTAGAAGAACGAGTGGGCTTCCACCCCTGGCCATGAAATTCAACTTTAACCTTGCCTTGATGGAGAAGAGAAAAAAAGGGAGAGATGGAAGGGGAAGGTGTTGACACAAAAATAAGGGATGGAGACGTTCACATACCTACACATAATAGTACACAGGGAAAAGAAGGAAGGGGACAAACTCTTGCACACTCTTACACAAGAATATGACATTGAGAAATTCCATAGCCCAAGACATAGGTTAAGAGAGGGGAAAGGAAAAATTGAGAGTATCTACACAAAAAAGGCCTAAAATCATAGCCCCAAACTGCACCCCTTTTTGTGGTTAATTTATTATTTGAGTTTTTGGCTGCCAAAATTGGAGGCCCCTCTTTTACATCTAGTCCACTTTAGTACTTGAGTGGAGCACATCACTTATTGCATGTCCCATAAGGGTGAGTTGTCACTATAGTTATTTACAAGTAGCCATAGTGGCTTATTGAATAAAAGGTCTAAAATACCTTGCAAAGGTAAAATGGATGAGAGGGTTATTATTTTATAGTGCCTCCTTTTGAACTCCGAGAATTCCAATCTACAAATCATCATCAACTCACTAATAGTAAAATCAAATAGACAACACATAATTAACCAATAAGCCAGCTATCCCAATTGTAGTTAAGCCCATACAATAGGAGGGTGCCCAATCTTGTAGCAGTGTTCTCTCTCTCTCTCTCTCTCTCTCTCTCTCTCTCTCTTTCTCTCTCTCAAACCACCTTTTGCGTGATCTATCTTTGTTGATACCATGAAGATGCTTTATAGCAAAGCATTCTTTGGCACAAGAACAACTAGCTTTCTTAAAAGCTTCCCATTTAGTTTCCAATGGTGCATCATATTGAAGCTTCTTCATCCATAATTTTTGCTCAACCATTTCAATGTACATTGGTGCCCGTTTGAAATCCATACATAGTGATAATTTCTCTTTCCTTTGGTTGAGATTATCATGCTTAGCTACTTCTCCACATGAAAGGTGAATACATAAGGTGCGATGGTCAAATTCCGGGGTCCATTGGACAAACATAAAACTCTTTATGTTATACATGATGGCTTTGGAGAGTAGCATATAGTCAATCACACTTTCCCCATTATGTCTCCTACATGTAAATCCATTGGTTCCACTCCACAAAGATACACCATTGGCAACGAGCATACCCATGCTATTACAAATGTGTAAAAGTAACTTTCCATAGTCATCCAGCTCTTTCTTGTCCATTGAAGAATGATCATACAAGTGAACTTCCTCCAACTCCCTTGAATTGTATGGCATATCAAATTGTTGAGTATCGTGTTGCAATGTTTTTGTGGGAGCATTCATATCCCCAAATACAATAACATCACCTTCACCTTTGAAATAAGCAACGTCCTCTTCTAAATAAAAAATGGCTGATCTCTATCCACACAAAAGCATAAAAGAGAGATCTCCTTGTTTTTCTTATTCGTTTCCTCATATGCCTTGTGATGCATATTTTGTTGCTTAATAGTGCGATCTTCACATACAAAACATTTTGTGTCCCTCAAATAGATCCAACTATTATCAAGAATAATATTTCTCTTGGTCTCATCCGGCATGGTACATACAATTAGCCGCTCTTCCGAGCGAGGAGATCCTTGCTTCCCCACCCTATGTGCTCCATAGACCATAACTCCGGACATGCCAAAGTGGGTTTTGAAGAAATATTCAATAACAATGGCAAGAGAAGGAGGTGTCTCTAACTTCTCTTTGGGAATTTCACGAATAACAATATTCTTGGAATGTCGCTCCCGTTCCTTCAACTCCTCCACATCCACATCTCAACATTCTTTGTTTGAATCATTCTTGCATGAGTCACGGTACTCTTGTGTACTCACATGCATTAAAGCCCCAATCAACATTTATGCTGATAATAATTACAACTTGAGGAAAGACTTCTAGGATGGGCTAGACTCCATTTACCTACATGTAGGTATTGTTGGACGAGACTTCAATATGGTGTGTTGTGCCACGGATACCACTTCTCCTGCTACTGTTATGTCACACTCAGAAGCATCAAGCTAGGAAACTTTAACCTCTGGTAATTGGAATGATGCATGGTTAACTCATGGGTATATGCATAATGGGTACACCTTTCACTCTGAGTCTCACACGTCCTCTTGGTCTAGACTTGATCAGTTGTATTTTATTGAAACTGATTGGCTACGAGCATCTTCTCAGTTGAATGTTGAGATTCAAGTGTCTCTATCTGATCATTTTCCTCTGGTTTTAAGCCTGAGTAATACTAAATTGCAATCTTTTTGTATTGTGTGGTCTACTAGGCCTCTCATTATGTGATTTACAATACACTGTTGTAGAATCAAGGTTTTAAACAAGCATTGTTCAGTGCATTAGAAACCTCTTTGTTGCAGTATGGTATGTAGGAACGAGTGCAAACTTTGTTGCAGTGTAGGGGTAATTAGGAAGTACTAATTACGCTAATGCCTTTGATATTAGTTGTAGAGTTAAGGCAAAAATGTAAGTGAGCCATTGGTGGATAAGAGAGTGAGCTTCAATTTCATAATCTTGAGTACAAATGACAAGCTCTTATTAAGGCTTAGAATAGGCTCTTATACTGACATCATAAATGAGGTGCAGAGGGAGCTTTTCAGTTTCTTCAATCAAGGAGAGAATAAGGGGAAAATCTCATATGCACTATTTTAGGCTTAATTTTGACCTACCAAATGTGCACCTATCCATGTGTAGGGGCGCTTGAAAGTCCATGGGTCATGGGCATGTCATATGGCATCATTGTACGTCATTAAATCATCATGTATGGCTAGGGAGAGGCTCCATACTACTACGATAAGCTAGGATTACTCCAAAAGGTTCGAGGTGCAATAGTACTTTGGTTGCTAAGATTTTGGTTTGATGTTCCTTCATGAATTATGATATGAACCACCTCTTTTGCCTCTCCATCGTTCTTGTGTAGTGAAGTAGGCACTTGATCAAAAATAGAGATTGAGCTTGGGAAAAGGGAAGCTGAGCCTTTCAATTTTCATGCCACAAGATTGCCCCCCTTACCTTAAAGAGGCCCCATGTAACATACCCAACTTTTATCAATAAAGAGTTTTCAGTTAATTTGCAGAAGTATTTGAAGTTCAATTTTCGTTTAGTTAAAGAGGACTCTAACAGAACCATGGGATCGAAGAATTGAAATGTGTTTAAGATTTTTATGGCAAGGATGAAGCAAAAGTGACATCGTAGTAATTTGTAATTATTTTGTGGCATCATATGACGTGATAAAGAGATTATGAACAATGGCAATGCGTTTATGAACTTCCAAGAGGATTTTTTCAGCTCGATAATCGGACTCCCGAACTATTAGTTGTGATACTTTCTCACTCGGAGGACAATAGTTTAAGGTGAAACGCTAGAATGGTTATGGGCAAGAGTCAATTTAAGGCTAAGGTTTAGGATAAGAGTTATTCATTGGGAGGCTAGAGGTATTTTAGGAAAGAAGGAGTGTTTTTAGGAAAGCAAGAGATATGATCTAAATTAGAGGTCTCTTTCTCTCAAAGTGAGCTAGCTTTTCTTAAAAAAAGAGAGGCTCCCAAGTTCTTGCATGGAGAATTGCGATCGCACGTCTTTAAAAAGAAAGAAAAACAAAAAAATCAAATGCCGAAAACATATGCGAGCCTATCTCCTTGCTTTTCCCTTACTTTTAGCTCCTCTTTTGGCCCTAGAGAGCCTATATAAGAGCCCCCACCCCCTCTCTCTCATACACTCAGAAGCTCTCAAGGCTGAAGCTCTCTCGTGAAAAGACTCCCCACTTGAGCTCCCCATCTCCTTCTTCGCGGAATCCCTGTCCCTCGGTTTTCAGAGCTCTCTCTCTCTCTTCTAGCTTGCCACATTCTTGGCAAGTAGGGAAATAGATTCTCTTCTCTTGTCTCGTAGCGGTGAAACTCTCTCTTCTCTACGAAAACGAAGCTCTTTTCTCTTCTCTACGGCGGCAAAGCTCTCTTCTCTACTCGCGATGACAAAGTTCTTTCTCTTCTCTACCTGCTGCGATGGCCCCGAAACGTGTAGCGGTTTTCATGCACATAGATAGAAGCCTAAGGTCAAAGCTAGATGCAAAGTCCAAAAGTGTTTTCTCATCGGCTATGGAGAAGGTGACTTTGGGTATCGCCTATGGAATCCTGAAGATGGTAAAATCTTTAGAAGTAGGGACGTAATTTTTAATGAGCAAAATATGTACAAAGATTACTTGGAAAAAAAACAAACAAAAGAAACAGCTGATGAGTACATGGAGCTTGAGGACGGTGAAGACTCAAAGAGTGCAAACGGTGACAATGTGCAACAACGTCAACTAAATGAAGAGGCTCAACCTATTCCCCAAAGATCTACAAGAGCAAATAGACCTCCAGAAAGGTTTGTTGCTTCCTTCAATCATCTCTTGATCTCAAATTCTAGAGAGTCAGAATCATACGAAGAAGCTATGCATCACGAATCCGAAGAAGAATGGATGAAGAGCATGCAAGTGGAGATGGACTCACTACATCGCAACCAAACATGGGAGTTGGTTGAGCTTCAATGAAATATTTTCTCCTGTTGTAAAAATGAATTCAATTAGGCTTGTCTTAAGCATTGTGGCTTCTCATAATTTAAATCTTGAGCAAATGGATGTAAATACGGCATTCCCTCACGGTGACTTAGAAGAGGAAATTTACATGATTCAACCAATGGGATATGAAGTAAAAGGTAAGGAGAAAATGGTTTGCAGATTAAAGAAATGCTTGTATGGTTTGAAGCAAGCATCAAGACAATGGTACTTGAAGTTTGATCGATGGATGTTGGATCATGGATTCACAAGATGCAACTCGGATCACTGCGTCTACACGAAGAGTTTGGGAGATGGAAAGTTCATCATCCTAATGTTGTATGTTGATGACATGCTGATTGCAAGTGCTAATATGCAGGACATCAAAGACCTAAAAGAGGATCTATCTAAATATTTTTCAATGAAAGATTTATACAACTGCAAAGAGGATACTTGGTATAAAAATATCAAGGGACAGGACGAAGAAGACAATAAATCTATCTCAAGAGGATTACATCAAGAAGGTACTAGAAAGGTTTGCACTGCAAAATGCAAAAATGGTTTCTACACCTCTGGCTAGTTACTTTAAACTAACCAAGGACATGTGTCCAGAGACACAAGAGGAGATAGCCTATATGTCTAAAGTTCCAAATGCTGCAGCGGTAGGTTCTCTAATGTATGCTATGGTCTGGACAAGGCTTGATATTGCACATGCAGTGGGGGTTGTGAGTAGGATGATGGACAGCCCAGGTAAAGAGCATTGGCAAGCTGAGAAGTGGATACTTAGGTATCTAAAAGGGACAACAACAAATGCTTTGTATTGGAGGAACTGATATTTTTCTTCAAGGGTATGCTAATGGAGATATGGGAGGTGACAAAGATAATCAAAGGAGCACTACTGGCTATGTCTTCACTGTTGGAAGCACATAATTAAGCTAGGCTTCAAAGCTGCAGAAAGTGGTCTCACTTTCTACCGCGGAGGCAGAGTATGTCGCAATGACGGAGGCAAGCAAAGAAATTCTGTGGCTTCACAGATTCTTAGAAGAGCTTGGATTCAAACAAGACAGCTGTGTCTTGTATAGTGATAGCCAAAGTGCTATCCATCTTGCAAAGAACTCAGCCTTTCATTCAAGGACAAAGCACATTGAGGTGAGATATCACTTCATACGCACTCTTTTGGAAGAAGGACATCTAAAGCTAGGAAAGGTGCATACAAGTGAAAATCCTGCAGACATGCTTACAAAGGTGGTCAACAAAGAGAAGTTGAGATTTTACTCATCTTCAATCGGCATTCAAGGATAAGAAGCCAGGATGGAAAGCAGTTACAGGTTTGGTTTGGAGATGAGTCTCCAAGTGGGAGATCGTTAAGTATGGAGCCTGATTTACCCCTTGTAATTTTTTGTGTTAAAAATGCACATTTGTAAGGCCCCCATTATGAGGAGAATCCATCGTGCGAGAAGAAATATAACTCACAAAAAATAAAATCACTTGCCGGAAACCAAAATTTTTACACCCAGTCTCGAGCCTAAGCTCGAGATTGGCTTCGTCAGAATATTATGGCAAGACGACAGTCGGAAAGTGGTCGGAAAACGGTCGGTCGGTTGGCCGGTTGGCTGGTGGCTGGTGGTCGGAAGTCAATGGCCGGTGGCCATTGGCCGAATTCAAAAGTGGATTTGTCTACACAAGGGCGGCCACACATGGGCGGATTGGAGGGTCCGATTTGGACTTATCTACACAAGGGCGGCTACACATGGCTGCCTTTCATGGGAGAGGGCGGCCCTTTTGGCCTATAAAAGGAGGCCATTTCTACACACATTTCACACTGTGAAGTTGATGCAACAAGGTGGGTGTGAGGTGGTGAGAGTGAAGAAAGGCAGGAGCTCCAAAAGGGTATAATCCCTTTGTAATCTACTTTGTGTTTTGAAGTACTAAAGCCATCGAGTGGTTGCTTTCCCGTGGACGTAGCCCACATTGGGTGAACCACGTATATTGTGTGTACTCTCTCTCTCTCTCTACTCTATAATCTCGTGTGAGAAAAAATGTATCTCTTCATTAAGTAATCTACTCGATTATCTATTTAGCTACATCTTATTTCCTAACACTGGAGCGTCATCACTCAGGAACACCATCGCGTCATTCCACTCCTTCACCATTTCCTTCTGTTTCAGAGCGATCAACGCGCTTCGAGAGTTCGGTGTCGACTAGACAATCTACACACTCTTCTAGGCATTGAAGCTCTAGTGGTGGCAGTGGTGGTTGCTGTGGAGATGCTGCCACTGTCAAGGCTAGGGACTTGCTACGCGCCGTGTGCGAGCCACAAAGGCTCCTAGCACACAGTCATACAACAGACAAGCTCACAAGGAAGAATGGTGTGTCACTCACCTTCCTGCGTAGTTGCGAATGAAGGATTCCCGGGCCGCGAAGAAGAGGGAGACGCCGCTACGCCGCACTCAACCGCCTTGCCGCCGTCGTGCCGCCGCAACGCTCAATCGCACACACACTCTCACACTCTCTCTCTCTCTCTCACACACGCACACACACAAGGAGATGGTGAAGGAGAAGGTGGAGATGGAGCAAGAGCAGCTTCTATTGCACAATGAGAGAATGACTCAATTTTAGGTTTAATTGGCTTTTATGTGAGCTCACCCCATTCACACTTGGGCGCCCATGCTTAGCCAACTAACCCTAGCATGTTCGTGTTAGAGTGCGCCTCTCATCGGCGATCACTCTACCTTTCCCTATTGGACCGACAAGCCCGGTGCCTGACTCTACTTAAATAAATAATATGGTTACAGTGTCCGTCGTAGGCAATAGGGTATCCGTGAGCCACGAGGGTTAACATTGCCCCCCTTCCTGATGTAGATTCCGTCCTCGGAAGCTATTGAGTTGAAGCTTGGTATGCCCATGTTGTAGAGCATCTAGATTTGAATCTACAAGGCAAAGTCACTGTTTTAGCAAGCGGAATTATATTGCCATAAATCATGAGGGGAATGTAAAGTACATGTGGAAATGAGTAAATGCAAGATTTATGAAATGTTAGACTGCCATTAAGGACAAATAAATTGCACTTTGAGTAAATTAATTAACCAAGAGTTTTGAGCTTATGGGTGAGTCTATCAATTAGTTAGCTATGACTAAGATTAAAACAACTACTCTAGTACTAGCTAAGCTAAGAAGATTATCTAAATGCAAGATTCCCTAATTATGCTTTTCAGCTTTGATTAGCCAACTCGCTCTCACAACTGCAAAAAAAAGCTTGAAATGTTAACCGTAGGCGCAATGGAAGTCTTTTAATTTTTCTTTATTTTTTATTATTATTATTATTTTTTAATACTTTTTTACTTTGGGTCACAATCATGTGACGTGTGTGCTTATTTTGTATGTCCGGGGTTTTTTGCTTCTCAAGGAAAAGCGCCCACACTGGGAACCTCTAGGGCTCTAGTACCATAGACAATACATGTGAGTGAAGTACCAATTCAAGCCAGGATTTCTCATCCAGCATAAGATTTTTCATTTGTGGCAATTATGTTTTTTTTTTTTTTTTTGCTTCCATTTCCTTGGTATTTGCAGTAGTGTTTTTTGTTGTTTAAGTGAGCAAGCCTTTCTCTACCTAAAACATTCCTAAGGTCTCAAATACTCGAATAATTTTATTAGCTAGGCCTAGTGGTCAAGTAAATGAGTTAACCTAAAGTCACGGTTTCCTAATCTCCACGTTCATCCATAAGATTAAACTGGAGTTCAATCAACTTAAGCAAAGACAAATTTATACATCTATAATGGGAGATAAAAATAATAACTATTGCACTCAAACAAAGCATGAAAAATCATTATTAGCAATTACACATATCCACCAACATGAATCATGGAAAGTAGTACACCTGGAGGTATGGAGTGGCTCATTTCGTTGAAGCAGATGTCCTCAGCCATGTGGATGG
This sequence comes from Adiantum capillus-veneris, assembly GCF_014529385.1. Taxonomy (NCBI): domain Eukaryota; kingdom Viridiplantae; phylum Streptophyta; class Polypodiopsida; order Polypodiales; family Pteridaceae; genus Adiantum; species Adiantum capillus-veneris. Next base: position 90,179,270 of record NC_140951.1, on the reverse strand, counting down.
AGATCCATATAAGTCCTACCTAACACATCCAAAAACAAGCACTATACCTCTAGGAGGCATGTCAGTGTGAAAAATTAAAACTCCTAAAAAACAAACTCAAAACACAATCTAGACCCCTAACCTACCTATCTGTCACCCCTTTTAGAATCAAGGAAAGAGGATATTATATAAACCGGGTGGCCACCCTAAGGCTAGGCCTCTATCCTCATCATCTAGATAAATAAAATCGTTGTCCGTGAGGCCATAGTCTTCCTCGGTCTCTATTATTTCCTCTTCATCATCCTCTTGTGCAAGCATGCTAACTAAGAACCTCGCGATGCGTGGATACTCATCTTGTGCAAAAGAATAAGCATGTGCCACTGGAGACACATTCGCTACTGGGTAGGGATCACTAATTAGCCATAAACGTATCAACCATTCTAACTCCTCAAAATTTCTCTCACATGCAAGGCTCTCTATCAAATCCCATTCGCAAGAAAGTATAGGGTAGCATACGTAGAACACTTGAGGAAAAGACAAAGGGTACCTTTCATCAAAAATAGAAGTGCATGCCTCTGGTGAAGTAGCCATTTCTGACAATACAGATAGATTTGGTTAGGCCTTTAAAACATAAGAGTTGTTTTTGTGTGTTGCTTGAATTGACATGGTGAATTTGGACTTATATGTAAGATCTGATAGGATGCTCTCTCGTTGCTAGTCGCTCTTGCTCTTTACTATTTTTGTTTTTTGTGAGTATAAGGCTATATATATACATTCCCTAAGATTGGAATTGAGAGGTCAGGGAGGAAGGTTGAGAGGGGAGCGAGTGAATGATTGATGTTAGCAAACACTCCCCCCTTCCTTGGGTAGATCATACCTTTTGGAATGAGGTCGTCACCTTTTGAAACCAATTGTTCCAAGTTGTTATGGGTGAAGGTTTTAACCAATAGTTTTCGACCGCCCTATGCGTTTCATCTAGTTGCAAGGGTGGTAAGGTACTCTCCCATGATTTTATTTGCAACATTGTTGTAGGTGGTGAACTTACCCCGGGAGGTGCAAACTCTTTCGTGCTTGTATGGATATGTACAGTGGTAGGTGGAGGTTGTGTCGAAGCTTCTATTTGCGTATAGGAACTGCATGAAGAGCAAGAAGCTTCATTTGATTTCCCTGTTCCTGAGCTAGGTGGAACAAATCGTTCTTTCTTTGGTACCCAAACTAGCTCTAGAGCGGGTGTGTAACATTCCATGATTTTTTCCTTTCCGCGATTGAGTCAATTTGTTTTGGAGCCACAGGATTGGGTTTACATAGGCCAGGTGACAGGTAAGAGTACACTTTACGTTTGGGCACCCAGATTTGATCATTTCCTTCATAGTATCCTTGGGCTTCCAATAGTCGTTTAGGAATCCAACGCAACGTTTCTTTACATTTCTTGGAGTGAGTGGGATGGTTCTTACGAGGTTTCCGTTTTTTTGCATCAACCATGCTCACTACAGAAGCTTTAGGGACCCACTTGTATGTTTTCTCTGTTATATTAGGATGGTTCTTGTGTGTCTCAAGCTTTCTTTCAACTACATCAGTTGAAGCTCTAGAGAGTTGGGCTATGGGGACGTATGGTTCAATCTCCTGGACATGCAATGTCTTGGGTTTTATTTCCTTAGGCAATATCTCAGGGACTATGGCTTGAGTGGTAGGGATAAGAGTTGGTTTTTGCGTTGTGACACCTCCAGTCCCCCAATCAATAGTGCATTTGGTGGCTATCATCCACGTGCGTCCCAGGTTTATATTACCCTCCATAGTTCCAGTAGGCATGACCAAAAAGTCTTGAGCTACAATTCCATTGTCATAACTGACAGAAGTGTGCCAGATTCCAAAAACCGTAGTTTTTTTCTTATTGACACCCTTGACTTGGATAATACTCTCAGATAGAGGTGGCTTCCCTAACTGACACCACACCCCATAGGATAGCAGATTATATTTAGCACCCGTGTCCAATAAGGCGTTATATAGCACTTTTCCATAGGCAGTATTTAACTCAATAGGGTATCGTAGAGGTGTGTCAGAGTCCAACCAATACTCTTCGATTTCCACGTGGAATGCATTTGTGACTCCAAGGTTAGCCTCTCGTTTTTGTCTTATACGTTTTTGTCGCTCCTTAGCCTCAGCTTGAGCTTGTATCTTGTTTAACTCGGTTTGTGCTTTGGCGGCCTTCTTTTGATGAATGGCCCGTAGTTCTTCTTGGCTTAAAGGATCATAATATCTTTTGAATTTACTCCCATTAAGGAATCCAATGGTTTCAACTCCATCAAGAGTTTCCACACGAAGGGTACCTTGTGGGGTAATTTCACATACTCTATATGGTCCTTTACCAGCATATTTCAACCTTTTCTTCTCTTTACGTACTCCATACATAAGGACTTTATCACCAACTTTGATGTCCTTGTCCTTCACATGGCGATCAAACCACTTCTTTCTCCTATCCTTTTCCACAAGAGCATTTTGCACAGCCAACTGTCTCTCTTCGTCTAGTTTTTATAAGATATACAAACGCTCAGTTAAGGGGTTACCATTCCATCCTTCTTGCGAATCTACCCTAAGACTAGGAATGACAAACTCCCAAGGCATAACCGCTTCTTGGCCGTATACCATTTTGAATGGCGTACAATTAATAGCCACTTTATAAGCAGTACGATAAGCCCATAGAGCAGATGTCAACTTCAAATCCCAATCAGTGCGATGAGCTTCTACCGTCTTGGTTAAAATAGAGATTAGAGTCTTGTTGGTGCTCTCGGCTTGTCCATTAGCTTGCGGGTAATAAGGTGTAGACTTATGGTGGGATATCATAAAGGTCGTGGTAAGCTCTCTTATTACCTCAGTTATAAAATGGGTACCATTATCACTAAAAATTTCAAAAGGGCAACCAAATCTTGTGATAATGTTCTCAAAAAGAAACTTAGCTGTTGTCCTCGCGTCAGCTTTTTGTGAAGCCTTAGCTTCAGCCCACTTTGTTACATAGTCCGTAGCAACTAGAATATATCGAGATTGAGTGTTGCGAGCTGCGGGACTAATTGGACCTACAAAGTCTAAGCCCCATTTTTCAAATGGTTGGGTTACTTTAATAGGATGTAAGGGCATTCTGTCTTTGCACTATGTGGTCTTGTAACATTGGTACTCATCACACCCTTTTGTAAAAAGTGATGCATCCTTAAATAAAGTTGGCCACCAATAGCCTGATTGCAGTACCTTTCTAGCTATGCCCATATGTGCTTCTTGCAAGATATACAAATATTCATCCTCGCGGGCACAACGCCTAAGAATATCGTCCTTGCCTAATCTATACAGAGTTCCGGCAATCAAACAATAGGGTTCACATTCTTTTACTAGCCTTCGAGTGATATCCTTACGAAGTTCCTTGGGTGGAAAACCATTAACTAAAAAGTTAACAATGTTCTCACTCCATTCAGGCATAGTCTCAACTATGAATAGGGAAGTATCGGGTAATTCATCATCAACTCCTGTAGGGGCTTCACCATTGGGTATGCGAGACAAATGATCAGCCATGACGTGCCTTTTACTGGGTCTCACTACAATCGTGAAATCAAACTCCAGAAGAATTAACAACCATCGTGTGATTCTTCCTGTGGAGCATGGATTGTTTACTAGATACAGCAACGCTTGATGATCCACATAAAATACAAACTTGTTTGCCAGAAGGTAGTAGCAAAATTTCTTTACTGCATAAACCATTGCTAAACCTTCTCGCTCTGTAGTGGTGTAGTTCCTTTCAGCATCGTTCAATTGACGGCTTGCAAAGCTAATGGGATAGTCCAATTTATGTTCTCCTGGTTGAGTGAGAACACACCCAATAGCAAAGTTTGATGCATCAATATGCACATGGAAAATGACATCCCAGTTAGGTGTCCTTAAAATCGGAGCACTTGCTAGTGTTTTCTTCAATTGTTCATAGGCCTGGTCACACTCTTCAGTCCATTTAAATTCAATGAGAAGCTTGTACAAAGGACGTGCTATCTCAACGAAAAATAAAATAAACCGTCGATAATAACCCACGTGTCCCATGAACCTTTGAACTCCCTTGTAATTGGTTGGTGGTGGTAACTCTAGAATCACTTTAATTTTGCTCTCATCGGTTGAGATACCATTCTTAGATACTATATGCCCTAAAATAACTCCATGCTTGACCCAAAATTTGCATTTGAACGGGTTCAATGAGATACGATATAACCTACACTTTTCAAACACCTTCCGCAAACATGATAGATGTTCTTTCCAAGAAGAGTAAACACAAAGGTCGTCTAAGAAAGCTTCACAAAACTCTCTCAAATATTCTTTAAAAGCAGTGTTTATTAATCGTTGGAATGTAGCAGGGGCATTTGTTAAGCCAAAAGCCATCACACGAAATGCAAACACGCCAAATTCCGTGATGAAGGCAGTTTTAGCTTGGTCCTCTAGCGCTATCGTGATTTGGTTGTAGCCTGAGTACCCATCTAGAAAGCTATAAGCTTCCTTGCCTGCAACTCTTTCGAGTACATGTTTGGAATATGGTAGGGGGTAATGGTCTCTTCTAGTAGCTGCATTACCTTTTTTGAGGTCCACGCACACCCTGAGTTTCCCATTCTTTTTTGGCACGATAACTATTGGAGACACCCATTCAGAGTGTTCATATAGGATATATGAACCCACATTTGATAAGCTTTTCTAGTTCTTCTTGAATGATCTTTGCGTACTTAGGATTCATCGGGTAGGGTCTTTGTTGTACGGGCTTCGAAGTGCTAATCATAGGGATTGTATGTTGGACCACAGAAGGTGGAACACCTTTCATATCATGGTATGTCCAAGCGAATATGTCCTTGAATTCCTTGAGAAGCTCTTTGTGGACCGCCTCTTCAACTTCTGTGAGGTCTTGGGCAATAAAAACAGGTTTTGATTCTTCACCGGGGTCGGCTAATTCTATTTCTTTAACTATTGCCGGACCATCATAGATTCCATTATTCCCATTGATAGGTATTCTTTGGGCTTTTGTGTACACAACCTTTTCTTCCCTTGTGGTGTAAGATTTGAAATGTTCTGGTGCAGGATGCAAGTCTGTGGATTCTGGTTGTGCTTTGGTTTGTGCTTCCATTTCTGCTTTCTTGTGTTGTCGAGCTAACTCTTGGTTTTGATGCCTCCTTGCAGTGCGGCTCAACTTTGGCTTGTCTATGATCTCTAATTGGGCTATGTCATGGGGTCGTGGTCTACACCACATAACATTTTGGATATATTCACCCCAATCGTCTACCAATTTTTGATGAGCATCACATGCTCCTATATAACTGAGCCATTCTGCTGAGGATCTCTTCTTTTTTATCCTAGCACGTACATTGGCTCGATATCGATGCCTCTTAAGGTTTTTCTTTGTCTTATTTGAGACCTGCTTTTGATTTGCATTTAGATCTGGCTCACTAAAAGAGTCCTCGTTGGTGTCCTCTTCACTCTCAGAGGAGCTATCATGGGTTGATGTGCTCGGTCCTTCCGAATGTTTTGACTCTGAACTTGCTCCACTCTGTAATTCATGAGATTCAGAATCCGTTTCACTCTGGAAGTCAGTGTCTGAGTCGTGTTGGATAAAGTCTTCTATTGAGCTATCGGTGTCACTGTCAGATTGGTCCACAATTGCCTTGCCCTTAGAAGATGCATGTATGGCACTTATCATGTTCAGAGGTGCAATTTGTGGTACCTCTTCCCCCTCTGGTGTGACCCAAGTGGTTCCTCTATTTCCCCAGGTATCTATGGTTGCAACTAGGTGTACCCAGTCTACGTTGTCTGATTCCGTCATACCCGGTAACACATCCATGTAAGGAGAATCTTGGCCAATGTCTGTATCCTTCTTACAAGTGTAACAATATTGTAGTGGGGCCGAGTGAACTGTGGTGTCAGAGCGATTATCAATAATGGTTTTACTCCCTAAGGGGTGTACCTTACCAGTCACCAAATCCACTCTAAGGACAGAGTCTTGGAATTGCAAATAGACATGATTTTTAGACCAATCATGAACCATTTGTGCTTCCCTCATGAATGGTCGTCCTAAAATCATTTCATATGACATAGGGTGTTTAGAGAAATCCATTACAATGAACGTATGTCGTACCTTATGTCCTAGAACTTTGATCTTAAGATCCTTGAGCATCCCCATAGGTTTGGCTATGGTACCATTTGCCATCTTTACCACAATGTTAGTAACACTGAGGCGGGGTTTTCCCATGGATTCCCAACAATCTTTTGTAACGATGCTAACTCCCGCACCACCATCAAGAATTCCCTTTATAGTTAATCCCTTGGTAGTGATGGGTAGGGTTGCATTAGACTCGTCGCCTTCAAAATACTGCCCTAATTCGTTAATGGGTACCTCGATCACAGACTCGTGTCCATCTAAGTCAAGTGATTGCACATGATTTCCCTCATCAATCATAATCGAGTCAGGCCTATTTGGTTGCGCAAACTGCGATAATCCCGTTCGTAGCTCTCCGTTAAGGAATGCTCGAAGTGCAAGGAATAACTCAGGATATCCATACAGCTTTGCTATGATCGTGGTTCGGACCTCAGAAGACATGAAGTCCACTAGTTTGGCAACATTCATTGGCATTTTGCAGGGTGTAGGTCCTTGACTAGGAACTGGTGAGGATGGAATCTCATATTCCTCAATGGGATCAGGTATTCCTTCGTTAAACATCCTTTCCAACAAGAAGGGTGTATGCTCACTTTCTGATGTCCCGTCCTCACTCCCTTCTTGGATGATACTAGATATGGCTAATGGTCTATGGTTCATGTGGGGTGGATGAACTTGCATGGGAAACACTGTGTCATGAATTTTGACATGCATGGGTTCTGGTTCTAGTTCCCCTAGAGTCTCCTCCATTAAACCTCTTAGATGTTTCACCTGCTCAATCTCGTCTACTGGGTTTGGGTACGTCCCAATCTTCTTTTTACGATTCTTCCCTTTTTGCCCCTGCGGTTTATCTTGGGGGTCTTGGATTGGATTTGGAAACACTTGTGGTGTTTTCAGAGGCTCTTTATGGTTTTCTCTTATTCGGTTTTCATTTGGTTCCATGTTATGGTTTTCTTTGTCGGTCTTTCCCTTTGTGGTATTGGTTCTAGTCTCCATTGTCTCGATTGAATCTGAATCATCCTCGAGGTCATTCATATACACGGGGTCATCTCCTGTTCCTATGTTTGTTTTGGAACTTGGCTTTGAATTTCCCGTATTCTGCGACCTCTTCCTTCGTGTCTTCTTTTTCTTTGCTTGGATAACTGACGCGGTATCTCTCTCTTCGAGGATATGGCCTGGCCCTTGAAGCATGGACCGTGTAATCGCATAAGCGGGTGCGACGGGTGGTATTGGCGACGTCACACTAGTAATTTCAACCAAATTTAGGGGTGTGATTTTAGGCGCATTTGGGTTATAGGGACATTGGGCAATCAAGTGATCTATGCCACAACGATTACATGTGAGTATTGGCATTGCAGACGTGCTCCCTTGATTCATTTGCATCTGTGCAGCATTCTTTTGCAGCCTAATAGGGCACTCCGCTGCTCGATGTGGTCCACCACACTAGTAGCATTGAAGAGGTGGCCTCCTAGCCTGGGTGTTGATATTTTGACCTCTGGATGCGAGAGCAGCAGCTTGATAAACCGGCTTGACTTGCCCCCAACAATCTTCCATGTAGTATATAGGACACTCTTCCAATGTATCAAGTCCGTAGGCAATACTAGTGTCTATTTCCTCCTCACAGCCATCTGCATAAGCATTAGATGGCTCGCAACCCACTTGGTTCATAGGGGCGACTCTTGGATGCGGGGGCTGCGGTCCTAGCACAGGAGGTGGTAGCGGTGTAGCTTGTACAACATTTTGAGATCTAGGGACCATGTGTTGCGGTAGTTGCTCAACAAGTGGAGCAGGCATCAACACAGGAGCTCGAGGCGTATCTGTCCAGGCTACAGGTGGTCTATTTGCCATCATACGTTTGATCATTAAACAATCCTTAGCTTGGTGACCATACCTACCACATGCGTTGCAAGTTCCATTAAATTTTACTCTAAACGTAGGGCACTCACTAGTGCTATGTGGACCTAAGCAAATGGAACACCATTGTTGCTCCCTTCTTGGATACATGTGACTATTTTGAGGGGGTCGATTATCCTTAAGAGACTCTTGGATTGCCTTGGTGAGGTCTGTCAAGAATGTCTCAAATACCTTTGGCTCATTGGCAATGGGCTTTGCAGTCATGGGTTCATACTCAATGGCTTGTGAGCTAGTGGATCTCGTGTCAGTAGACACCCTCATGCCTGCTATCATCAAGTTGTCCTCTAATTGGATTGCATTGGCAGTGACGTCTTCCCAGGTTGTGATACCTCTAATCACTAGTCCATTATAGATTCCTTCATTCCTCAACCCTCGAATGAATCGATCAAGCAGTTGGTTATTGTTGAAGCGCTCATTTACAGGGCAGCGAGAGTTTAAGTGCTTTAGACGACTAATGAAGTCCCTTACTGACTCTCCTTCCTTACGTTCGGCCTTCTGTAGCTGAGATGCTACACACCAAAGCACACCTTCTCGTATGTACTCCTTTAGAAACAACCTTCGAAGGGTAGGGTAGATTGTTTTCTCGTCCACCCTTAGGGTTCTATACCAATCTCCAGCCTTCCCACTTAATGTCAAGCTTAAGGCATTGCACTTATGTAGTTCGTTGCGTTCCCCTAAGGAATCACATACTTGTTCAAACACTTCAATGTGTTTTCTAGCATCTTCGTCCCCATTGAATTTTTGCGTGAGTTTGGCAATTTGTACTGCCTTACTTCTAGGCTCTCTATCAGATGCATGACGCATATTTTCCGCGATAGATCGACCTATGGTTTGAGCAAACGCTGCCAAGTCACCTATGTGAGGAGGCAGGGCCGGTGGAGGTACTCTTGGAATCATATGTGGGAGAGGGACGGGTACCGGTCTTGGCATGTGTGTGGATGATGCAGGATATGGAACATAACCGAGCATAGGTCCACTTGGATAAGGGCTAGGGAGCGGCACTCGAAAAGCATAAACAAGTGGTACAATTGGAGGTGTGGGGGCCATGTGTGCATAAGGGGCTAGAGGCACATACGGTCGAGGCCCCATATTAGGTACTACGACACTAGGTAGTGGCACTGCGCTAACCGTAGATGTCATCAGTACATTCTCTGTCAGGCTTATCCCTGGAGTGAGCACTGTGTTTTCCTTAATAGAGGGTTGAGCCAAGTTAGGGAAGCTAAAGTTGTCGCTCGGAGGCTCAGATTGCATAGAGACCCCAGGTGAAATGACGTAAGATGGGTCCATGGGGCTCATTAGAGGAGTCTCCATTTGTGATAGAGTAGGCTGTTGAGCCTTGCTCGTATCCAGAAATCTCATGGGGCTAGTTGAGAGTATATTTACCCCTCGGTTTTGCCTTTCCGATTGAATAATGCCATGGATAACATTACAGATCATTTTCTGTTGATCTTCGATACTCGTGGCACTAGAGGTGGATTGTACAATCTCTATCCATCCTACATGGTAGGCGTGGCCAGAGTGTAGATCCGTCAACACCTCAATGTGGAGGTCGTATGTCCAATGATCATTAATGAACAATCCTTCTAGAGTCGACGTGTTAACGGTTTCTTGTGAGGTAGAAGCAATGTTGCTCCCCGTGGTTTTACTTGTCACCAACGGTACTCTAGAGGGAACTTCTGAAGGAGGCAGCTCAACAGGGCCTTCTTGGTAATAAGTTGGCAGGATATCCACATGGACACTCTTTGGGGGTGTGGGGTCCACGTGCGATGTGAAAGGAGAGTCCACTTCCCCACCCCCTTCGTGTGCTTCATTTGCATCAGGTTCCGAGCGAGTAGCTCTACCTAATGTTTCCATGAAACGGCTAAACATACTAGTACTAGGCTGTGGAGCTTCGGGAGGTGCATGGCCTTCTCTCTCAGTGTTTTGGGTAGGGTATGCTTCCATGATTTCTGAGTTGGAGGAGGAATCACTAGCGGCTTTTTTAGGGTCTTGGGTGGTGCTACCTTGTGTCCCCGCTGAGGGTCTAGAGCCTATCGTGGATGGGTAATGGGTGTCCGTATGAACAGAGGCACCCTCAATATGCTCGTGTTCTAGCACCCGCCCAGAGCGTAAGTGCATGTGCTTTTGATACCCTAAGGTGTCAAAAAGCTGCTCTAGAAGGCCTTGTGACTAGTTTTTTGCGTGTTTTTTGTTTGTTTTCTTGCTAGATTTTTTAGAGTGTGTCGTGGAATGGGCCGTGTGATAGCTCAAAACAAGCGTATTGCTAGGAGGGACGTGCTGTGCTTTACAGCCCACCGTTTGGTTCTATTTTTCTCCAGAAAAGCCCGAAACAGTCTTTTCCTAGCTGGGGAACTAGGCTCCAAATAGCAAGTCTAAGGGTGCAAGTGGGAAGAGAAGGGAGGAGAGTGGAGGACTTGTCCCACATGCTCTCATTCCCTCTTGAGGAGGTAGGGTATATATATAAGAGTGAGTCTAGTATATATCATAAGACTGAGGACTGAGGCTTGGGCTTGGGCTTGGGCTTGGGCTTCGGGAAACGATCCCGATCTAACTTTTATACAAACCAACCCGTCCGTTTTCATAACTCACGTTTTTTATTTTCGAAAATCTAACCTCCCCCTCACTCACGTTTTATTTTTCGATTTTTTTTTTCGAAAAAGATTTTTTTTAATAGAGATTTTATTTATTTATTTATTTATTTTTTTGGGATATTATTTGGTACGCGTTTTGGTGCGCGTTGACATCACCTAACTATTTACTGTCCCACCTACCTATTGACCTGCTAATCAGTGGTTCACCTAATTAATAACCTGCTTAATTAACTAACTGTGCGCCTAACTGTGCACAAACCAGAAAACACAGAAAATGCAAAAATTGAAACTTGACAAAACTGTGCAGTGCAAACCAGAAAATGCAAAAAACGCAGAAACGCAAGAAATGCTAACTGTGTAAGCTGAAATCGGAGCTTAATAGAACTAACAAAACAGAGCTTAACAGAACACAGAAAACTTGAATGCAGTCAACCGCGCCTTTCCTACATAAAAAATAGCTTCAATACAATTTACAGGTCGCCATTGGAGCTTCACGCGCAGCAGCTCCCCGGCAGCGGCGCCAAAAATGTCAAGGCTAGGGACTTGCTACGCGCCGTGTGTGAGACACAAAGGCTCCTAGCACACAGTCATACAACAGACAAGCTCACAAGGAACAACGGTGTGTCACTCACCTTCCTGCGTAGTTGCGAATGAAGGATTCCCACGCCGCGAAGAAGAGGGAGACGCCGCTACGCCGCGCTCAACCGCCTCGCCGCCGTCGTGCCACCGCAACGCTCGATCGCACACACACTCTCACACTCTCTCTCTCTCTCTCTCACACGCACACACACAAGGAGATGGTGAAGGAGAAGGTGGAGATGGAGCAAGAGCAGCTTCTATTGCACAATGAGAGAATGACTCAATTTTAGGTTTAATTGGCTTTTATGTGAGCTCACCCCATTCACACTTGGGCGCCCATGCTTAGCCAACTAACCCTAGCATGTTCGTGTTAGAGTGCGCCTCTCATCGGCGATCACTCTACCTTTCCCTATTGGACCGACAAGCCCGGTGCCTGACTCTACTTAAATAAATAATACGGTTACAGTGTCCGTCGTAGGCGATAGGGTGTCCGTGAGCCACGAGGGTTAACAGCCACTGATGCTTCGACACCACCTCTAGTTGATCAGGATCCTTACCTTACCCTTGTTTGCCTGCCCCCGCACTAGTCACAACATCGCCATCTTTTCCACGTTTTGCACGATGATCCATTGTTCCTGGCTACACACCACTCGCTACTCCTACGAGAGTCACCCCAGTCGACACTCCTCGCTTCAGGGCCCAGACAACTCCAGTGGACACACTTGTTGTCCATACCCCCATCAAGAAACCACTTGAGACCCCTGCCAAGACACCCAGGTTCATGTATCACAGTCGAGAGGGCCTGCCTTACTCCTCTGACATCAGCAGCGGCATCATCATGGATGACAAAGGCAAGAAGTTGATATCGTGCATGCGCGGCCTTTACTCTCAGGTGTTTCAACACTACATACTAACCACCTGAGTGCCAAATGAACTAAAGATAGTCATCAACATGCTGTATGATAAGTTTCTCGTGTGTGGATGAAGTTGCGGATACACAAATACTGCAGGCACAAGCGTTATGAAGTGCAAAAAGCAATAAAGCATGGGGTGGAACATGCCAGATTGGCTGGCCAAAGAAGATTGGAAGAATGCAAAGCGAGAAACATGCAAGAATCCTGACAAGTGGAAGCAACAAAAGGAGACATCCAAAGCATGAGTAGAGGTAGGGAGCTCGCACCACTTAAGGAGCTGCAGGTGGGCATCATCTGAGGCCGATTTTGCAAGTGTTTTTGCATTTCCCTTTAGGTTTGGTAATCATTGATGATTGTACTTTTCAATTCTAACATAACGTATTCTTTGTATGTTTTGAACAGTGGTCGATGGATGTGACCCCACACCATACGAGTGCGAGTATGTGGGCAGAAAGGGCTTAAACGCCCTTATGGACATTTCTCAATTCTCACTCCGGCATTGTTAGTATTTCACCTTACTCTCTAACATTTGTTGTATTCTAATGATAAGCTAAAAAACAATTTTTTTTGTAATTATATGTTTTACTTACAAGAAGTCTTATTGTTTTTTCTGCAGTCTCTGACAGATATGCCACTTGGATGCGATGAGACATCTGGTTAGCGACATCAATCTAGCCGTAGCTAGATAGAACTAGTTTTCTCTTTTTCATCGCATGTATAATGAGGTGACATGTGTACCTCATTTTAGTAACTATTGGTCAATGATGTATTTTCTCAATAATGATAATTGTGTTGTAACTATCATATTTTGGTCAAAGCTTAACAATCAAGTGATTTTTCCTATGATGTGTATAATTTTGTTAGTGTATTCCTTTCGTCAATTCACTTTTGGCAAAATACTTTTGTCACATTTGCATTTTTATTTTGGGAACAATGTTCAATATGGTTGATAGGTGGCAGGGCATTCATTGCCCTACCACCCAAATTTTCTTATTCTTGGGCGTCGCTATAGGCGTCTTTATGTAGGGTTCTACAACGTTGCTATAAACATCGCTAAATAAAGAACGAAACCGTCGCTATGCATGCTGCTATAGGAGTCTATATATAGAGATGCTTATAGTGACGCATATAGAGTCGCTTATATCGATGCTCATAGCGACGTTCCCGTTGCAACGTCGAGGGGTAAAAAATCCAATTGTATTTTTGACGCTACAGCCGTCACAAGTGCACACAACCTCTTGTAGCGTAAGACATGAACTCTTTAGCCAAAAAAGAAGTTCGTCCAGCGACTAAACATGACTTCAAAATCTCATTTTGACAATGTTTGACCATGCATAAGTGATGCACTATGACCGCACCTCACCCCCTAACACATAGAGCTAGTTTTGACCTAGAAGGGTGGAAATCCATATACATATGCACATGAGACATCCATATCCATCCACGAGGTTCCATATATCATATGAAATCATCCCATCAAATCAAACATGATGCAAAAAATCCCGGTCAGTTTGATCAACCATATGCCATAACATCACACATATACAAAAGATAACTTTTTGTTATTTTTTTTTCCATGCATAACATAGAAATGAATGTATTTGATCTAAAAAAAAGCATCAATATCAGCCCCATAACATAGACTAACATCTTATCACATCACTTGCCTATATGAGACTTATGCAAACAATTGTAACACAAAAAAGGCACCTTATTCATATTTGTCCATACGGACATCAAAAAATTAAAATCAACTCATAAAAAAAAACCATAAAACATACGTGAACCACTCGTCCATCTCAAGACGTCATATGATACTCCCCCTTCGTAGTACCCCTATACGTGTAGGCAGCCCCTTACAAGGAACGGTTGATACCTTGTACTCACAACATGATATCAGTGATCTAAATACATTTATAATCAATTTTCTTAATTTTTCAAGTAGGTTCGTTCATCCGATGATTCGTTATGGTGGTTCTCCGAGGAGCATGGGGTCCAAAATTTGACTTAAGTGTAGTGGACAACAAGCTGTATTCTGTCCATAAATCTTTTCTTGTATGGAATTTTCACATGATACCCAGAGAGAAAATATTCTAAAAAATTTGTTTAATCTTTGGCTCAAAGGGTTCTACCTGACCAAAATAGTGTTCCTACTACCTACATGATGTGAAACGAAAAGCGCTTTTTACGCACATACATGATCATAAACACATTGTGTGCATAAATCAACATGTTGAACATGATCACAAAATCATGAATCCTTGTACACATTTGTCAATTCCATACATACCCTCGTACATAAACAAGCAACCATCGAGAGGGTAGTTACTCAAAAAACAAAGTGGAGAGGGAAAGAGATGACGGCTATGAAGTTTAGATCTTCTTATCGTTCTTTGAAATTGATTACCAACTATTGAAAGAATTTTTTATTTTCCATAAGAGAGTGACGATGAGAGCTATGTGGAGGTTTTTGCCACAGTCATTGAAGAGTGTGCACACTATAAAATGAGAAGAGATGATAAGCAAGTAGAAAGAGTGTTTTCTTCTTCTTCTTCTTCTCTCCCTCAAGTGAGAGAGAAGATCTTATGGAGATGGTGATGGAGAGCTTGCAACACTCTGTATAATATGTATGTATGGCCATGCAATAGTAGATGCAACTATTGTCTCTAGCAACTGAGCACTAGGCCCAATTTATAGGCACTGAGTGAGGCTAGAGTGTGCCCCAAGCCAGTAGCTAGTGCCCCCTTGTTGACTGGAGGAACACCCGAGAAGAATCGCCCATTTTATGTAGTATTTCATTTCGATATATTTCAAATATGATTTTTGATGGGATGTGCCTTTCAAGAGGAATGTATAAAAGCCAAAGTTTTGTAACCCTAAGGAGACTTTTTCATTAATCAATCTTTGCGTTTACTTTGTGTCGTGTGTGTGTGTGTGTGTGTGTGAGAGAGAGAGAGAGAGAGAGAGAGAGAGAGAGAGAGAGAGAGAGAGAGAGAGTGAGGCCTTATCTCTTTGCTACATGTGCTACAGAGAATCCATTGCAAATCCGACACCACCAGCAAGTTAGCAACGGCGAGGGCTACCCACCAACACCAAGATTGCGAGTTTTCAATTTTGTCATGAGGCGAGCCACGAGCTTCTGAGTGAGTTATCTTGCAAACCATGTGTTTGTTTTGTGAGTTATTTATATCAGTAGGCTCACGGCGAGAAGAGCTACACGTTAGGATGATGCATGTTGAGAACCGGTGACCTGTAATAGAGTGTCTATCTTCATATGCGTTTTCTGCACCAAGTGGTTTTGGTTGGGATATAGGATCAGAGGCCATAGGGTAGCGACCTCTTGGTAAGTAGAGGGTTCCATGTAAGTTTTGAGGCGATTTGAGAAATTTTGGTCCTAATTTTGGTAGCATGAGTGTCGTAGGTTTTATGAGAGTCATAGCACATAGGATGTCTGGATTTGATTTCCTTGGGTAGTGAGTGTCTTAGAAGTTCAAGTAGGTGTTTGACAACCATCTATTTTCTTCCACGTGCCTGCAGATCGAGCTACATACTTGGCTGACATTTTGGTCTTAAGCACGACTATACTATAGCTAGTAATTTTCAAAACTGAATTTGGGTAAAAACCAACCCTACTATTCCCTCTAGAAGTTTTCATAATTACTTTACTTTTCTTAAAAAATTGAAAGGTTATAGTAATCATTAATACTAGTTCTATAATTGGACACTTAAGTGTCCTGTTTTCCTTCTAAGTTTTGGCAATTTATTTGTCAAGCTAGAAAGAAGTTTTTTATACCTTGCTTCTACCATAGGTTGTTCATGAGGGAAAAAAAACACTTGATTTTCCTCCATGTCAAAATACAATCCGTATGGATAGAATTCTGGTATGTTCTAAGCCATAAATTCTAGTAAAATTTCAAGCTGTTTTGCCAAAAAAAGCATAAAATTCTTATATCTTTTTGTAGAAATGGCCCTTTTTATGGTTATAAAATCCAAGTGTTAGCACTTAGTGTTACAAAAAAATGTAATGCACTTTAAAGACAAGTTTCTAAGTCACACGCAAGTTATAGACATAATTTCATACTGGAGCACGTGCTGAATTAGAGCATAATTTTGGTCTTCCAAAGCTCCCCTCGTGGAATTGGGGCTATTCTAGTGCAATTTGACAACTACAAATGACTTTATATGTTGAAACCAAGAAACTACGTATTTTTTGGGCTCTCTAACTCAATTAAATTTTATTGCTTGAACTCTATCTTGAATTTTTTATCGTGGAAAAACTCTTGAAAATCTTGAGCTCTCCATAATAACATTAAAACCAAGGTTTTGGGCACCCCAATTGTGTATGTACCATGTACTTTGATACATTTA
This sequence comes from Adiantum capillus-veneris, assembly GCF_014529385.1. Classification (NCBI taxonomy): domain Eukaryota; kingdom Viridiplantae; phylum Streptophyta; class Polypodiopsida; order Polypodiales; family Pteridaceae; genus Adiantum; species Adiantum capillus-veneris. Next base: position 90,162,765 of record NC_140951.1, on the reverse strand, counting down.
GTTGATCTACATAGAAAGTTTGATATTATTTGAGGTTTTGAATGCTTATGTATCAAGAATAAAAATATCAAAGCTCTCTCTTATGCTTTTTTGAATATTTAAAATAATACAATAATTGTTGCATACCAAAGCCCTTCTATTTGCGACCTTGAGTCCTAGATGGAAAGGGTAAGCAATGAATCAATTTCTAAAACTCACATATACATCAAAAAGATAGTTTTCTTTGTATATAACAATATGCTTGAAATGGATATATCAAACACATAGAACTTTCCATTATTTTACATACTCCCAAGTCAATTTTTTGCACATGAAACTTTTAATTATCTATAGCAAAATTTTGGAAAAGACACCTAAAAATTTCTACAAGGTCGCTTAATTTTTTCTTCAGCTTATAAAGTTGATTTCTTAAAACCATCAATCGCAGTCTTACGAGGGTCAACTTGATGAGTATAATTCTTGATCGTGGTAGATTCTAAAATGCAAGGTTATATTTTTAAAAGACCCTCTAGCTAACATATTTAAGAATATCAAGAGGGCTTTCTTAAATAAGTTGTCTAATGCAAGTAGCATTTAATTTAAATTTGTAAAAAAAGGACACTTACGTGTCCTATTTTGGTACCAAGCTAGTGTTAAAGCCCAAGACTTCATAATCTACTAGGTATTTTCCAGATATTTACCCATAAAGCAAAAAATAGGCTTGGAAATTAGCAAAGTCAAAATTTAAAGTGGGCAGGAGCTGGGAAGCGCCATCAGTGACCTACCAAGGACTGATTTAGCAGCAGTTGGCCTCGGGGGGGCACTTAATAATTATGTGACTATCACATGAGCTGGGAAGGGCCATCAGTGACCTGCCAAGGACTGATTTAGCAGTAGTTGGCCTCGGGGGGGCACTTAATAATTATGTGTTTACCATGTGAGTGCAATAGAAGGGTTATTAAATTTCATTTTTTCTCACATTTTCATATACAGAAGGATCCCATCAAATGGAAATTAAAAAAAATTTACAGATTGAATAGGAAAAGGGTGTATTTTATTTGTCAAAATTTTCACAAATAAGATTTTTTTAAAATAGTCCTTGAACACACGCAATATACAAAATTTATGCATAATGACTCCCCCAAGTAGTTGGCACCATCTAGAGATGGAGCATGCTTGAGTTGTAAGAAACTGCTAAAACACATTCCTATGGCCCGTGAGAAACTATAAATAGGGCCTTGAGCTTCACAATTCTTTCAAACTCTGAATCCTGGCCAAAAATCTCTCGTGGTAGAGAGATACTTCATGGAAATCACTAAGAGAGCAAAAACTCTAGTGATTGAGCAATGTAATTAGTGCTAATCTTAGCTCATTAGTAAATGATATTAATCTATGTCTAATTTTTCTATTTATATTATAAATTATAGAAGATTAGGCCTATCTCTACTATTATTTACTCTCTTATATAATATTAGATTATTCATTATTTGATTCTTAATTATGATTAGTAATCTAATTAATTATTAACTTATATTAGGATTGAAATTGATTAAATTTAATCTTAATTAAGAGAAAATATAATAATTAAGCTTTGTTTATTAAAAATTAATTTTTAGACGTGATACACTGATAAAAAGCTGTGGAAATTGTGTCATATTTTTTAAATTAGTTTTAATATTTAACTAAGAAAAAATTATCTACTTTTAACACTAGGTTGGTAATGGGACACTTTTATGTCCTGGGACACTTTTATGTCCTGTTAAGTGACCATTTTCCTTGAATTATGTCAAGAGTTTCAAAATGGATTTTGAGGTGCTATCTGTCTAGAAAGTTGTTTCATGAGCTGAAAAAAACTCGACATTTTTTTGGAATATCAATTCCATCTTTAACCTTGTCCGTGCACAACATTTCACAACCTAAACTGTGTGAAAAAACAGGTCCTGTTTTTGGCTTTTTTCAACTTTTTGCAACTATACCACTCTAGAATTCATGTTTGTGACGTGTATAATGCTAGAGAACTATCTTTAGTAGTCCTCAACATGTCCTGATGCTTCTAGGGAGAAATAAATGTTAAAGTTGTAAGTTATGACCAAATTACAAAAATTGTAAAATCCTGTTTTTTAGCCAATTTAAGCTCTTCTATGATTTTTTTGGTGGCTTTCATGATATTCAAATGCAGTTTTGATTTTCTATGTCTCATATTGTAACATAAAGCTAATATTCCTTGAGTTTTGGGGCACCTAATACCCTATTTTGCATAGTAGACAACGATGGTTGATTTTTTCCATTATAGAAGAAAACGAAACATTCTAGTATATCAAGTATAGCTTTTTCAATATTGTTAGTTTCTTGTGACAACTACATGCATTTTGTAGGTAGTAACCATATCTAGTCATAAGGATCAAATTTGGCTAGATATTGAATAGTTTCTATGGGATTCTACAACTCATAATGTTGAACCCAGTTTTTTCATGTTTGCTGTATTTAGCACTTCATCTTTGTCCCCAAGATTCCTCTTGGTAAGAGATGTATTATTCTTTTGACATGCTCCATGGCTCCTTATGAACCTAAAGGACAATAGGGAACTAAGAAAACATGCATATATTATTTGTATTGAGCGTTGCTATAGAAACTTTGATGATAGGTTTGCAGAATGGTAAAAATTCAAATTTTTTGTACCTATTTCTTTTGGCAAAACAAAAAATAGTGAGTGAGAAGCAATCATATGTTCTGATCACCAACCCATTGAAGTTAACTAGGGAATTTATCTCAAGCCCTACAAAAATCCCTAATCTTATTTTTATGCAACAAAACATAAGAAATGACTGTTTTGATGAAAATGTACTGGTCCATCGACTTTAGAGGCTTGGTGTGACCAAAAGATGAGAAATTTTACAAGTTTCTTATTTTTTCCATGTGTAGTAGGCCTTGAACTATAACCTCATGAAAGGATTTTACAAAATGAGTGGATCTACTATGGTTTTGGAGGTTTTTTTCAAAACCCTGAAAGGACACTTTTATGTCCTGTTAGGTTACCAACCTAGTGTTAAGCTTAGAATTGATTAAAAACTCAAAACATAATCTATTAGTTCATAGGAAAAATTCAAAGGTGAATTATTATGCTAGGAAACCAAGATAAATAGACCATATTTAGTTAATTAATTTTACTAATTATCTTGATCCAAGAATTCTATTTTTGGCTAAAAATGATTCAAGATAGCTAGCAAACATGTTTAGAGTTAATGAGATATTTATCAAAAAAAGATCTAAGTGTAAATAGCTTGTGATAATTAGCTCATAATTAGTTACTTAGTTTTACTAATTATCTTGGTTAAAAAACCTTATATTTGGATAAAAATTAATGAGGATAATTAGAAAACATGTTTAAAAGCTAATGAGATATTTATCGAAGAAAGATCTAAGTGTTAATAACTCAATAAAATTAACTCATAATAGTTAATAACTTTTAGTAATTATCTTGGCCTAGATTTTCTCTTTTTGTTTGAAAATCAATCAAGATAATTAGCAAATATGTTTAAATGTAATGAGATACGTATGAGAGAAAGATCTAAATGTAAATAACTTGTGATAATTAATTCAAAAATAGTTAATTAGTTTTATAAATTATATTGATATAAAAATCCCATTTTTGACTCAAATTTAATAACGAAAATTAGCAAACTTGTTTAAAAGTTAATAAGATATTTATTAACTAAGTGTTAATAACTCTTGATAATCATCTCATAAATAGCATGCTCTTATAGTAGTCAAACAGATATGGAAATCTAAACCTTTCCATCACACCAAACTACCAATATTGCTTAATTCCTTCAATCAGTTTGTAGCTTACACTCAAACCTAAGCATACACTACCAATTTGGCTACAAGTACATACTTTTCAATAGATTAAGATGGTTGCAATGTGGAAGCCAATTTTTTCATTTGTGCAACTTTTTTGCTTTGTTATTATGTTTAGAATTGTCATTAAGAAAACATGTTTGTATGTTATTTATGGTTTGTGGGTGTTAATATGAAGGTGAAATAACAAGGTGTATTGATATCAAGCATATCTACAGGTATATATAGGTGTAGTCATGAAACACCAATGATAGGTCCGTAAAATACAAAAAATGCAATTTTTTGTATTTAATTGTATGCATAAGAAAAAAAATGTGGGTCTATAGCAATCTTATACTTGCATTAGGAAAACATTGATGTTAATGGGAAGAATAGATTGGTTGTATGAGTATTTTTCTGTATGGTGTAGCATGGAGTTAACCATGAAAATATGTTATTTTCAGTGAAATGCAACACTAAATGATGGTAAAAGAGCTCAACCTGACAGAGGTAATGGAGAAATTGTAGTTCCAACTTATATACCATTACAATGTAATCAACACCAAGGAAAAATATCTAACAGTTTACAAAGTAGCCTAGAGAGAGAGAGAGAGAGAGAGAGAGAGAGAGAGAGAGAGAGTACCAAAGAAGAAGATTTTAAAAGGACTAAGTTAGAGAAAGAGTGAACATGATACCTTGTATGAGGAGGAGGATAGATTGGAGAAGGAGCTCCAAGAAGCATATGCAAAATCAAGAGAGACGGAATGAAAGAGATAATGAGAACCACATAGAAAATCAAATTCTAGAAGAGCTCAATGAAGAGTGATGCAAAGCATATAAGAATCAAGTGGCATCTTGTGATTCGATTAAATCTAATCTCACAACCCTTCTCATGAATCCAGCAATAGGGTCTTCAATGGTGATCATCCCAAGCTCACAACAAAATGAAGAAGTTCCCAAAGTTAAGAAAGAGCTAGGAGAAGAGAGAATACAGTGGCTTGTTGGTGGCATCATGGCCACTACCTCTAGAAAAAATAAACCAAAGATTCGAGAGATGGAGGAGCATGTTGTAAAGCTTAAGATAGATATAGAATTCAAAGAATCATGGCATAAGAAAGATATACAGAAAGTGAAGATTAGATATGTACTAGAGATTTTCTAATTAATGACATGCAAGCAAATAAAGCAAGTGCCCCAAGCACTTTGGCCATGGAATTTGTACCACTTAGCTACCTACCATATAAAACAAAGCCACACAAATTTAACAAGAGAACTATCAAACTGGATCAAATATACGCCTGAAAGGTTGTCCAAAGAGTATATGAAGTGAGCTCAAGGTGCTCTTATGAGTGGCCCAAAAATTCATCAAACCCAAAGAACATGTAAAAAACATTAGGCATGAGCTACTACCACTATCATTGCTCAAGCACAATGCCGTGTGTGTATCTATGGCAAAAGAAGATACCTGCAAACATACAGTCCAACCCTTAAGGAACTTATGTAGGTGTGGCTATCACAAAAGAAGAAGCCCAAGAAACCTTGGATAACCAATCTTTGTAGAGAAAAAGGCTAGAAAAGAGACCTGGTGATGTGACAAGGTACAAAGAGGGCTCCCAACAATTTCAACTTGATCCTACTTATTATCCCATTCTAAGAATAATAACTTCAGTTTCCTTTACCACATGGAAAGATAGAACAAAATGGTGCTTAACTACCTTGCTCTAACAAGTCCTTCTTTGCACACCTTGCCCTCTAGAACCTACATGCTCAAAATAGTGAAGGCCACACTATTTCAAGATGTACCAGACCTCGTATGCCAAAATGCAAGATCATCAAAAATATCATCACTGCAATCAACATATTAAGTGATGTGGAAGCACTTTTCCATCACATTCCCTGGACTGTTTTCATTGATTGCAATAGAGGACTACATTGGAATCTCACCAACACACCCTCAAAGAATATCACTATGGATTTATATGCAAGGCTCACTTTACCCAGCCACCTCGAGGGGGGGGGGGGGGGGGGGGGGGGGGGGTGTCACCATGTGTAAAACCTATCTATCATGTGTGTTCAAGCACTATTTATAAAACCCCTTGATTGTGAGTTTCTCACCAATAAAAGAGACCCTTTTCCTATTCAATCTATCACTACTATGTGAAGCAACAAGAGAAGCGGGTTGCAATGGTCAATCAAAGTTTGCACCTAGTTATGCATGCACTGTAGCACTGCCTCTTTACCATAGAATGGAGTAAAACTTATGGCCATCTTATAATATGTCCTCCTATAGGCCCATAAGCACTTCTCTAGATTAGCCTCCCACTATGCTTCTTTTTTGTATACATACTTTGTCAACATCTTGATGATCTTTCCGTTGGCACTTTCCACTAGACCATTGCATTGGGGGTGATAGGGTGAAGAAAACTGGTGTTGAATGTCCAAATTCTTCACTAATACTCGCACTAGCTTGCTTGTAAACCCTTGACCTCTATTAGAAATGAGCACCCAAGGCACTTCAAAATAGCAACAAATGCAATAAAAAAAAAACTGAGCACCTACATGTTCATTGACCTCTTTAACAGCCTTGGCCTTGACCAAGGGGGTCAATGGCTACGACGATGTACTTCTTGCCGCTTATAGACTTAGGGAGTGGACCGATAGAAACCAAACCCTACTTCTTAAAAGCACTCTAGGCTGTGAACACCCCCTCTCACTCGGTTACCCGTCGTCTTTCACTGGCACTCATGATAAGTCTAGCACCAATAATTCACATCTCGTCCTATGAAAGGCCACCAAAAACGTGCTCTAATCAATCCAAACAACACCTGGTCTTTACTGTGACACTTTCTTCATGACATTGCTCCAACACCATGTCAATGTCTTTCTGGTAAAGCACTCTCCTTAGAACTCCATCTTGACTATAGGTCATCAAGTCTTCACCTACCGATGTAAACTTATGGGCCTTTTGCACTATCTTTCTTCTTTGCAGATTAGACAAGCCCTTTGGACATTGGTGTATGCTCAAGAAATCCTCTATCTGCTTTAGAGACTCCCTACATGTGCAAGTGGCCGGTGCTACATATAAACCTACAAGATGCACAGGTACCCTAGTACTTGCTAGTTGGTCCACCTCTTGGTTCTATTCTCTCTTGACATGTTTGAATTGAACCTCTTCAAAGAACTTTAATAATTTTTAATGGAAAATGGACAACGCTTCAAGGAAACCCTCTTTACCTGTCATTGGACCAAAAGTTTCTTGATGACCAACAACGCATCACCCTTCATCACCAACCTAGAAATGCCAAACTCCACACGCTACTTTAGACCCAAATGAAGTGCAAGGTACTCCATCTCATTGTTGGTGTGGACATCTTCCAGATCAAAGGCCTTCAAGAGTATTACTTTGCCCCGTGGGTCCTATATCACCACACCACCTCTTCCCTTTTGTATCACCCTCCTATATGCAACATCAAACTACATGGTAAATGCTCCTTCCAAGCCCAACTCCTCTAGGATTCATCTCGCCCCACCCTTGGATAAACCAAAAAATCAATAACCTTGTTGACTAAAATATCCTCCAAGTGAGACCAATTAATGTGGTCAATCTTAAACTCAAACTTGACCTCCTGTAGCTCTAGCACCCACTTCATGATTTGTTCCCCTGGCTTTAAATGCAGTGCCACTTCAGGAAATAGATTGTTGGCATCAGCACATAGAAATTACCCGCAATGAGATGCACTTTGAACTTCCTACAAGGAAAACTTAACTCCATTACCCACTGCTCCACTTTGGTGTAGGTTGCCTCCCTAGGACTTATCACCCTGCTTTCAAAGTAGATAGGCTTGTAGCTTCTCCCTACCTTCTACAGTAGCACCACTCCAATAGCCACCGTACCTGCCATCATGGCAATATAGAAATCGTCTTTACGGTTGGGAGGACACACCATTGGCAACTAACACAAGATTTCTTTCACCCTATCAAAGGCCTCTTGAGATTCTTCATCCCATTGAAACCCATGAACCTGTTGAGCACTCATATGAATGGGATACACATACTATGACATCATCCAAAAAAAACATGACAAATCTTTTAAATTATGCACAAACAAGGCCAAACCTTGAGCACTTGGAAGAGGATCCATTAGAACCAGAGCCTTAGTCTTTTTTGGATCAGCTTCTATTTTGTTTTGTGACACCGCATGACCCAATTACTAGGACCAAGGTAGTGCTAGCTTGCACTTCTTGGGGTTCAACTGACCACCTTCTTCATCAAGACTTTGGAAACATAAGTGCGACTTTGACACATGCTCTACCATAGAGATATAGAATCCTATATCATTCATAAACACCCCAATGAACCTGCCTAGATATGGCCAAATACCCTATTCATCCAATCCTAGAAGGTAGTATAGCCATTCACCAACTCAAATGGCATCCTGTGGTAGACAAAACATTCCCATGGAAAGATAAAAGTAGTATTTAGTTGGTCTTCATATGTGCGGCCCCTATCTTTGAAAGTACCCTAAAAACCCATCCATAATTAAGTATATTTCATGGCCTACCCCCTAGTTTAAGATCTTGTCTTTGAACAACAAAGAGAAGTGATTCCTCTTGGTAGCTACATTCAATGGCTTGTAGTTGACACACTATCCACTTCCCATTCTTCTTAGGAGTGATAATCACTTGAGAAACTCACTCCGACTCTTTCATAGGATGATTCTTGCATCTAGTAGCTTATTTATCTCCTACCAAAGAGCTTCTTTTTTAATCTCCCCTAGTCTTCTCAGCTTTTACATTTTTGGCTCGTATCCCTCCTTGACTACAATCTTATGCTCTATGCCATTTTCTCCTCACAAATCCTTGTACTCCGTTGCAGATAGATATGAGGCAACAATTGAACATAGCTCTCCTTCTCTTGCTTGACATAGCTCTCCTTCTCCTTCTCCCTCAACATACTAGCTATTTCCTCCAGACCTATGCTATGGAATCGATGTTGCACCTCCTCTTTCACATGAGAGCCCTCTATGGTGACAACAAACAAATCAACATCAATTTTCAGCATGCCATCCTCGTCCTCCTCCTTCTCTATGTAAGTGTAGCCTTCATCATAAGCCATCAGGGTCTTGTATTTGTAGCTTTGCTGTCGTATCACCTTCATCTTTTTCCACCATAGGATGGAAATGGCTATCCTTGTCTTAAAATCTAGGACTATTTGTCTCCCTTTCTCCTTGTTAGGCAAGGTGAGGACCCTGATTTCCCAATCCTTTTTGGCCCTGATTGCTAAAAGCTATGACCGCCCCATAATGATAGGTTAAGCATCCTCACATGCTTCCATCACAAATGTATCACCCTCAAGAAAATGGACAAGCAAATATCAGAAACAAAATTCTATGTATCATGCCCACAAAAATTGTAGACAAATCGAGAGCCAATTGGGACCGGAATCTACATTCAGCTCTTTGGGCGTATAGGGTATCATTCAAAACAAAATTGGGTACAACACCTTTTAGTTTGGCATTTGGGATCAATGCTCTATTGCCCTTAGAATTCTTGATTCCCAAACTACGAGTAGCAAAAGACTTAGGATGGACCGGACATGAGTTGTCAGTGTTGGAATTCGGGTTGCAGAGAAACACACACAGCTTGGAGAAGACGAAGGAAGCTCAAGGCACACAATGGAGAGTGTATTACTTAGTGTGCAATGGAAAGATCGATAGCCCTAGAGTGATGGGCGTATATACAATGCTCGGGGGAAAAAACCTCCTAAAGAGGGAAAAAATTCCCCGGCGGTCCTTGTGTGTTCACACACATCACTACCACATGTATATGGTAACAAATCCCCCCTAGAGTGATGCGGTGAACGAGAGCTGGCACATGAGTAAAGGGAAGTGCCATTCGCTGAGGACATGATCACTCCACAAAGGGGAGTAAGCTGGAAATCTTCAAGCTTCTCACGAGACAATTCCTTTGTGAAAAGATATGCCAAGCCAAGCTGATCTCTCCTGCTGAGAGCCACTCCCTGACATAGTGGTAATGCACCTCATGTGCTTTGTGCGAGCATGAAAAACTGGGTTCCTCGCAACTGCCAATGCGCTCTAACTGTCAGTGTAGATAGTGTTGGCAGTGTCCTATCCAACACCCAAATCAGCCATAAGGCGTCTGATCCATACACACTCAACCGTAGCTGTGAAAGACTACCCTGTACTCAGCCTCACAACTCGAAGTGGCCATAGTAGGTTGCTTCTTGCTCAACCGTGATATACATGAACTTCCAAGCATGAAACAAAAACCACTTGTGGACACTCGCATGTCAAAACAACCAGCCCAATCTGTTTTGACACTCGCGTGTCAAAACAACCAGCCCAATCTGAGTCCGAAAAAGCATGTAAGTCTCGTTACATAAACTTCCTCAAATATGTCACCATTCAAGAAAGCAGCAACAATGTCTGATTGATGTACATCCCAACCAAAATGAGCTTCCAATGCACATAGAAAACGCATAGTAGTCATACGACAAGTGGGAGCAAAAGTCTCTTCATAATCTATGCCTTTTTGTTGTGCATAACCCTTTGCAACAAGTCGAGCCTTATGGCGATCGATTTCACCATCCGGCTTGCGTTTCAACTTGTAAACCCACTTCGTACCAATGGCCTTTTTGCCAGGAGGCAACTGACATAAAGTCCATGTGTCATTTTCTATAAGTGCATCATATTCTGATTGCATGGCAGCCATCCAATTTTCTGAATTCTGTGCTTCATCAAAAGACAGAGGCTCCTCAACATCATGTAAACTAGACACAGCCAAGCATAACAATCTGATGCATAAGATGCATGGCGAGATCTTGAATGAGTACGACTAGACAAAGGTGCATCCAATTTACTGTCACGCAAAGTGTGCACCGGCCATTTTGGCATACCTCTAGCTTGCTCATTTTCAGCCCTTTCCTCATCAAGTACATCATGTACATCTGCATCAGTAATAGGCTGATCTGTAACATTTTTAGAAAACCCCATAGGCTGCACATTTTCCTCATTGGAGCTTACATTCATATTTCCACCATTGAAAAGAGGCAACAAAGTGTCATAAATGTCCTGTGAGCTTACATTACTGTCTCTAGTACATGACAGCAAGGGCTGAACAGAATCTTCCAAAAACACTACATCCCGTGAAACCAAAATAGGTTTTGTTTGCGGATGATACAACCTGTAACTTTTTCTTTCAGCACTATAACCAAAAAAAATACATTTGACAGCCTTATCATCCAATTTTTTTCACTGTTTTTGTGGCACCAAAGCATATGCCAAACAGCCAAAAACATGCATGTGCTCAATAGAAGGCTTTCTATCATGCAATGCTTCATATGGAGTAATAGACTACAAAGCTTTTGTAGGAAACCTGTTAAGTACATAAGTGGCACACATGATGGCTTCAAGACAAAAAGAATGCGGTAAAGTTTGACTTTTGACCATACATCGTGCCATTTCCGTAAGTGACCTGTTTTTCCTCTCAGTAACACCATTTTGTTGAGGTGTATAAGGCACTATACATTGGTGTTTTATCCCACAACTAGCCACAAATGCATTGAATTCATGAGACATATACTCCCCCCCTCGATCGGAATGGACGGTGCCCATAGTACATTTTGAGACATTTTCAGCCATAGCCAGAAATTGTTTGAAGCACATAAAAACTTCGGACTTCGCTTTAAGCGGAAATACCCATGCATGCCTGGAGTAATCATCAATAATAGTCACGAAGTAAAGGTAATTGACCAAGGACGGAGTTTGCATGGGCCCACAGACATCACTATGCACAAGCTGCAACCTGCATGCGGCCCGAACTCAACCATCCCTTAGAAACTTAGAACGTTGCATCTTACCCAAAATACAGCCTTCACAAACATGTTTGGCATGAACTGAGATCATGAACTGTAAATCTGTCATCCACAAATTTGACTACAAGTCCAAGTCTAGCAAGTGCGGATACAGACAAGAGATTCTTCTTGATCCCAGGTACATAAAGTGCATCAACAAGTGTGAAAGAACTTCCATTAGCAGCAGTAAGCACAATCTTTCCAAATCCTTGAACCGGATAAGAGGCATTGTTGGCACAAGTGACTCAATTCCCATGAGGGACAGACTCGAGAGAGGTAAACAATTCATGATATGAGGTAATGTGCTTTGTAGCACCACTATCAAAATACCACACATGTGAATCTGCAGCAAACTGACAAGCATGCATCATGGACAGCAGGATTGTAAGTGCACTCTACGCTAAAAGCCCATTCTGCATCAACATCAGCATCACAGTCTCCTTTCACAGAAGACTCAACAATGGCTGCATTTGTAGTGGAACCAGCATTTGCAGTGGAACCACCCTCTTTCTTCTTAGCCTCTTTGGCCTTCAACTTACAAGACGACTTGATCAAGTGATCATTAGCTTTACAATAATGGCAATGCATCTTCTTTTTTCCCTTATCACCAGAATTTCCAGATGAATTGCTGCCAGCAGAAGCATTAGAAACAACAGTTTTGCCACTCGCAGCAAAACCATAAGAAGTGGTTGCATTGTTGTTACCACCCTTTCTTTTAGAAGCAATAAAAGCGTGTTCAACTACACGCTGCCTAGTCCTATTCAACTAAATGCAGCGTGTTCAACTACACGCTACCTAGTCCTGCTTTTTCTGGAAAGTGACTCTTGCAACACCAATTTGCATAATGCATCAAACTTAACAACTTCTGGATTTCCTTGGGTCATCAGTCTTCAAGTACTAGCAAAAGTCTGGTAGGAATCTGGTAAGGCATCAAGAACAGTCTACACAATGGAACTATCTGAAATGACTTCACTTGAAAAAATACGTTTCTCATTGGTATCCTTGACACTAGCAAGAAAAGTGTCCATATCATCTTCCTCATGCATAATCTTCGACTCCAGCTCTTTACGTAGTAAAGAAATTTTAGCCTAATTGCGACTTGCATAAAGACCAGCCAATATATCCCAAGCATGTTTTGCAGATCTTGTTGAACAGATGTGAGGAACAATGGTGCACTTCACAGACAACGCAATTAATGCATGAGCCTGCGCATCCTTAACATCCAAACAAGCTTGTTCTGCCGTAGGCAAAACAACTCTAACAACAGCAATCCTTGCAGCAAGACCTACAACATCCTCAACATCACCTACATCCTCAGAACCAGGACGTACATCAATGCCCTGCACAATATTCCAGACGCCCTTTGACACAAGAACTTGTTGCATCATATAAGCCCACATAGGGTAATTGTCCCCATCCAACCTGTCCTCAACAGCAAACATCTTGAACACATTTGTGTTGTTGTCAACCATGGTAAACGCTGCACCTGATGTGAAAACTTCCTGAAAATAGGAGAAACGGAGCGCGAACAACACGTGCTATATAGCACAAACCGTAGAAGACTATAAGGCACCTGTTATGCGGAAAATGGCACTGACAAAATTTTTGCACAAAATGACAAATTTGCCTGTGTAGACCTACCTGTAGTGGAAACGACAGTCGAAATGAGCCCGAATGAAAAATCGGAGCAGACTAAGCTCTTCGAGCCCCCCCGATATATTTTTCATCCTGCGAACGCTCACCAAAGCTCACTGAAATCGGAGAAAGTGAGCAGGCGTGTACTAGAGCTGCTGGCGACTAAGCCCCGGAGGACGCAACCTGCTCTGATACCAATTGTTGGAATTAGGGTTGCAGAGAAACACACACAGCTTGGAGAAGACGAAGGAAGCTCAAGGCACACAATGGAGAGTGTATTACTTAGTGTGCAACGGAAAGATAGATAGCCCTAGAGTGATGGGCGTATATACAATGCTCGGGGGAAAAAACCTCCTAAAGAGGGAAAAAATGCCCCGGCAGTCCTAGTGTGTTCACACACATCACTACCACATGTATATGGTAGCAGTCAGATAGAGTGGTGAACTAACCAAGTTAGATGAACTGTGACTCAAGGCTCTTGCACCATATATGCACAAAAATAGAAAATTAAAGGTTTTCATGACCAACATGTAATCAATAAGGAGTTTCAAAAAGGGGACTATGTATCGGTACCTTTGAGCAACACTCCAAGAAATTGAAAAACCAAGAAAATGGCCCATTTTTTATCATTGATATATCACCAAGTGGTGCTATAAATCTTGTAACATTAGAAGGAGAGGAGATGTCTAATTGGATGTCTAATTGGATCAATGGTTGTAGATTAAAGAAGTACCATTTACCTCTCACTATTGATATGATCGATAAGATTCACCAAGCAAAAGAATGGAAGCAGGAAAATCAAGCCATCTAAGACCATGTTGCAAAGAAGGAAGCAAAGTAGTAGATTTTGAAGAAAAAACCATGACCAAACATATATCCAATTTGAAAACTCAAAACACCATCTCCTCTTATCAAAGTAGTTCAAATCGAGCTGAATTGGCTTGGCAGTCTCGATGTACAAATCAATGTCCAACTTGTAGATGGATCAATGGAGCAAGCGCTCATGGATACTAGTGCAAGAGTCAATGCAATGAAACATTTGATGTACCTTAAGTTTTTAGATGAGATAGTGACGCCATGAAAAGTCGAGTGCACAAGAGATCCACACACTGGATCAACTATCAAATATACCCATGTATAAATGGATTCTCAAATATAAGTCAGAGCTAACAACAACTGCAAAAAAAACAGCCTAGCAATGGAGACCAAAATGACCAACACCACAAAAGTCTTCATGGTCTCCACAACCAATAGAAAATTGGGTACCCAAACCTAGGCCAAGCCAAATCAATGATCCGCCAACAACAATCACAAAACCAAGCATCAAAGAAGAGGCATACCATGTTCAAAAGTTTTTATTCAAAAAATGTAGTTTACATGGAGCCTCTCCAACAAACACCATTGAGAAACAGTTTGGTACTTGCATCTTTCATAGTATATTGCTACCCATTGCATCTCTTCCATAATTATAATAGGGCCACATTACACGTTCTTGCATGGACACGCTATTTACACCCATGCACATTTCAAAAACCTTTTTTCGAGATGACTCGGAATGGTAAGGGGAGAGTAATATTAGCTGGAGCATCTTATTGCAAGATCTAAAGCTACAAGATGATGAAAGATCATGTCTAGTGTGCAAAGTGTGTTTATCGCTTAAAATTTTACTTTTTTATAGTAGAATGTAACACTTATCATGCATAATAATGAGCAATAATGCCAAATTTTGATGGACAAGATGCCTAGAGTGAGAGTATGTCCATCTGAGTGTAACGAATAATTTAGACTAAATTTTTGGCCAATTAATAATACTTTTCTTTCCTTTTTAATCTAATAAGAATCTAAAATTAATAAATAGAGCCAAAAAAGGCATAATCAAGTTCTAAAATCAAATGTAAAATCTACAAAGTAAGAGCTTTGAGCATGTCTAGTTTGGAAGGATTTGGCACATGTCAAAATTTGGGCCAACTTACGACATACCAAAATTGCAAAATCAAGTGAAATTAATGATCAGGCATCCAAATGATGAGCCACATATAAGTTGTAGATGGTATTCCATGGAAAATGTGAGCAAATAAGGTAAGTATACACTTGGCACTCGAGGTAGGTCAGGCACATATACAAAAATGGGCAACTTATACATCATTTTCATTTGGTCATAGTCATAGATAGATAGATAGATAGATAGATAGATAGATAGATAGGTATATATATATATAGAGAGAGAGAGAGAGATAGACGTAGAGCTACCTACTACATTTCCACCTGCCTAAGGACACTTGGGACACTCTTACTCTACTAGATTTCACAAAAATTAATAAGCAGAGCCAAAAAAACTCATAATGAAGTTCTAAAATAAAATGCCAAATTTACAAAGCAAGAGCTTTGAGCATGTCACTTTTGGAAGGGTTTGGCACATGTCAAAATTTGGGCCAACTTATGACGGACCAGAATTGCAAAATCAAGGGCAATTAATAACCAAGCATCCAAAGGATGAGCCATATGAGTTGCAGATGTATGCCATGGAAAATGTGAGCAAATAAGGTAAGTTTATACTTGGCACTCGGGTAGGTCAGGCACATATACGCAAAAATGGGCAACTTAGACATCATTTGCATTCGATGTGTGTGTGTGTGTGTGTGTGTGTGTGTGTGTGTGTGTGTGTGTGTGAGAGAGAGAGAGAGAGAGAGAGAGAGAGAGAGAGAGAGATTGCGCCACCTGATATGGACACTAGGACACTCTTATTCTACTAGATTTAACAAGTATGATCCTTTTATCAGTGCAAAATAATTGTTTATGATCAAATTTGCACAGACACTATCATATCAATTGCACAAATAAAATCAAAAGAAGAAAATTTACAAACTATCAGAGGTCATGTGGGGCATGAGTTATTTTTTCACCAGTAGACACCTCTCATAGGGAAAAATCTAGCCATATGATCACATATGTAAAAGGTGGTGGAACATGAATCGTGATCTTTGTCCCCCACCTCCAAAGATGTCCTGTGCGAAAGACTCCTCTGGAAATCCCATAAACACTTCTCTAATCACATATAAAAAGAATTGTTGATCATGGATCGCGATCTATGTCCCCTGACATGCCAAAAAGGGGTAAAATGCCAAATAAGGGTAACGACTGCACACACAGTTGGATATAGCCTTGGATAATATGCCATGAAAATTTTGGACATAATGGACCTTAGATCACCCAAAAACCAAGGGAAAATGGAAAGTCAATCTCCAATTGGTCATTTTGACCCATGAGGTGAAAGAGTAACTCAAATTTATAAAACCATTGTCCGATAGGTTAGGGAACATGCCCAAACCCACCCCTTGAAGTTTGGTCAAAATTGGTCAACACACATAGATCGTGATCCATGTACCTTGGGGCATATTTGCCAAGATTTGAGTGAAAATTGGAGATACAAGTCAGCTGTGGCAATGTATGTCAATTTTTCAGTGTTTAGATGCCTAAAATATTTCATGTGTAAAAATTGAGCAATTTCAGAGTGCAAGTGCAAGAGTTTGTGATTTTGGAAAAGTGATGGCATTTAAGAATTGGTATGCTTAGTGTATCAAAAATAATCCAAAAAATGCTTGCAAATTGGGCCAAACTTGCTAGCAAGCTTGTAAAGTCCAAACAAATCCCAACAGTTGTGAAAATCAATAGACACATATGATTAGGATTGTACTTCAACTCTCAATCATCACATCTGCAAAATCTTAGACAGAACAACTGAAGGGAGCAAAGCGAACCCCGAACCCTGACGGCCTCTAAAACGTCGGGGGCCGAATGGCGCGCCTCGAGCCTATCATAGTAAAGCGAACAGGAGGCACCACCTAGCTTTGAGCGGCTAGGATGCAAAAAACAAACCACCATAACAAAGTTTCCATATAAGAGAGATGGATGCTTGGGAGTAATGGTGAAGAGGAAGGGGAATGAGATCAAGTGAGAGAGAGAGAGAGAGAGAGAGAGAGAGAGAGATAGAGAGAGAGAGAGAGAGAGTTTAGCGGCTTAGTACTTAGGCACCACAGAAGGATGGCGAATCCACACACCCTTCACACATACACAATCTCACTCCAAACACAAGACTAAGTGGCAATTCCGCACACCTCACATGGGCAAAACATTGCAAGAAACATACTCACAAAACCTCAAGATTTATTTAGAGAATAAGGCAATGAAATGGGGAGCATAGGGTAGGGGAAAGAGAAGGGAGAGAGTGGTAGAGCACATGGCGGATAGGTGGGAGCTGATGGGGCGAAGACTCGCACAAGGGTTATGGCCATCATCCTTCATTTAGCTGCCCTTCATCTTCCATAGCCCAAGGGTGTAGAGGTCATGCTCAAGTGGAGCATGGTGACTGCGGTGATGGTGATGGTGATGGTGTGTGTGTGTGTGTGTGTGTGGGCACACACAGTGGTGACTGCGGTGATGGTGATGGTGTGGGTGTATGTGTGTGGGGACACACAGTGGTGACTGTGGTGCTGGTGATGGTTTGTGTGTGTGTGTGTGTGTGTGTGTGGGCACACACAGTGCATAGTGTACTCTTTGGTGATGTTGTGTGTGTCCTTAGTGTGATGGTGACCCCTCTTTATATATGGAAGGAGGGGGGAGAAATTCTACAATTTAGAAATGAAGAAATCATTATCTACATATGCCATGTGACTGTGGGTCCCACTTGTCTCGTTGTGTGTATATGCGCCAGAACAGCAGTCTCATGAGAGAGAGACTAAGAGAGAGAGATGGGTTGATGAAAAAAAGTGAGAGGTGACATGGAGAATAAAGTAATTACAAGAGGGGAGAGAGGGGAGTGTGTTCAGAGGTGAATTTGTGTGTA
This sequence comes from Adiantum capillus-veneris, assembly GCF_014529385.1. NCBI lineage: Eukaryota > Viridiplantae > Streptophyta > Polypodiopsida > Polypodiales > Pteridaceae > Adiantum > Adiantum capillus-veneris. The sequence continues at coordinate 90,144,599 of NC_140951.1, read as the reverse complement.
GATGTGTGTGAACACAAGAAAAATCAAGTAACCACCAGGTGGAGATGGGTCTGTGGGCACCTTTTTTCAGTGAAACTAAGTGTGTGTGAGTGTGGGGGAGGTTATCTGGCTACAAGACAAGAGACATGGCTCCCTTTAGAGAAAGAGGGGGATATTTGGGTCATGGGATATGATAAGAGAGAGAAAAGGGGGGTGGGGTATGTTGTTTTGGAAGATAGGAGAGGTGGCATGTGAGTTAGGGTGCATTATTGGTAAGAACAGGGGGTGGGGTAGCTTGAGGGGAGAGATAAAGGATAAAGGACAAGGGGAAGAGAGAGGGGGTTGACCTTTTGAGTGGAGGAGAGAAAAAGGGACACACAGTGGGACAATAGTGAAGAAAAAAGGAGGCAGGGTAGGGATGAGCTGCCCCGCAGGCACGAGGTGGCCTATTTTACCTTTGTCACTTATTTCATACTCATACTTTATTTTTTTTCTTACTTTTCCAATGCCTTTTATTACTCCCTCCCTAAGAGGGGGTTTCCATGGGGTGGGGAAGATAGAAGAGGGGTATGGGAGCTTGGCTTGTGAAAAGCCCCCATCACAACTACAAGGAGAGATCAAAGATGGGATCAACAACCAAATACGAAAAATTTGGACCAAATTTGGCCATAGACTAAGAGCTTGTGTAAACTTAGAAAACTTGTCCAACTCTGAAAATATTATTCCAATATATTAGGATAGGCTATAGGAACATGTGTACCAAGTTTCTCCCCAAAGACTGCCAAACATGGATCATGATCCATGTACCTTTTTCACTTTTTTAGGCCAAAATCCCATCATCAAGTCCCAATTGCCAAGTAAAACCTAACCCTAAAGTATCATGTCATTTGGACTTCAAAAAGCCTAGCCAAAGTGCCAAAATTATTCAAGTCTTTAGAAATTTTCCAAGAATTGGCATATTCTTAAACCAATGATCCCAATCCAGAAAGTTTTGGGCCATAGCATCCATATATCATGCTTTATTAAATGGTACAATCAAAAGTTCAAAATGTGTTTCAACATGGATCATTATCCATGAACCTCAACCACAAATCTGACTTGTAACCACATGACCTAGTGTCTATAGTTGTTCTAGATGCAGTGGTGAAGTTTGGTCAAATTTGGACTTGTCCTGATCAAATTATGCTCCTTTTTCATTTGAAGGTCAAGTTTGCACTTTCTGACTTTCTTGACAACTTTTTGAAAATTTCAAGAGTTAGTTGGTTTTTTGTTACCAGAATGCCTCAAAGAAGTGCTCGAAAAGAGTGGTAAGAAACTCCCTATGAAGTCATTGACATCTCGATAAATGAGAAGGCACACATCTCAAAGGAGGAACTAGCCAAAATTCTAGCAAACATATTTGTTGAAAAGTTTCAAATGACACTCTATGGTTCCAAAGTAAAGATGACCATATTCCTAAGGGAATTGTGGACCTTGCACCAATAGAGAGAGGTGATTGAAGGATCCAAATGCCTTCACATTGGTACATTCTTTTGGCTTCCACCATGGGGAGCTGACTTCTAGAGAGCACACAAGCTTATGAGCTCAATAGAATACAATGGAGAGACCACATTGACTGAGAAACACAGTGCCACTGTCAAAGTTAAGATCACAATGAGATCATTAATCAAGCACTCCACATATTAGTAGGGAACCATAATGTGCTCCACAAAACCAAGGCCATCAACAATGATAAATATTTTATCAAGCAGTAAGGGTTCAAGTTCACATACAAGAACTTGATCTACACCAAAATAGAGCAGCCCCTAAGATTGATCGCATAGCACATCAAGGTTCAGACTGCTACACATAGCCAAATTTGTGCATAGCGATGGTAATGGAAATGGGGTAGCATAACAAAGGGTCATCATATAGGCAATTATATTTTGGAAAATCCATTCAAAGAAAACCTGAAGGGAAGCAAGACAGAAACAAGACATACATGAATGCGTAAGCCCAATACTAACAAGAACTGCATACCAAGCCCTTGGTATGATTGATCAATTGCCGCTAGTAGAGTCCAATTGGACCTTTTGCACAAAGCCAAACATTTAGTCAAATCAGTTGAAGGATCCTCTTCCACATCTACAAAAGGACCCACAAGAGGACAGAGTTCAAAGGTAAAGATTACTTATACTGAAGTGATAAGAGTCAAATATGGAATTCAATGAAGAAATCAAACCGCCCAAGAGATAAAAGGTAGATGATATGGAATCTCTAGTAGACTCCGCCAAGGAGCATGACACTACTCAAGAAGAATCACCAAGGGAGGACATTGATGTTTACCAACCACATGATGATATAGAGATTGAGCAATAGGTCTCACCAAAGCCGATGACACCACCTCTTGCAAATGAAGAGAAAGAAGACAAAAAAAAGCACCTAGAAGATGAAGAGGAGGCTCAAATTGATCAAAAAAACTTTGTGAAATATGATCAATGCCAAATAGAGGGAGGGCAAGACCATGCACAAACCAACAAAAAGCAAAGAGTGAGTTCCTGGAACCTTCCAACAACAGACTACTCAAGAAGGAGGCCTAGTGTCACCACACTCCATAGCTATAATTGAAGATGCCAAAAAATTGATTAGAGAGTTTTATATCATTTTCTGGAAGCAAGCAAGCTTCAATTCAAGTGACAATGGGCATTGTCCTAGAGTCAAAGAGCTAGATTCTTGAGATGCCATAGAGGAAACACAAGCAAAAAAAATGAAAAATTCAAGGCTTCAGAGGTAGATAAAGAGCCTCCAAAAGGGCCAAAAAAATCTGCACAAGGTACTAGAACCAGCACGGAGAGAAGCAAAAGTTACTTTTATGATCTACAAGATCACATTGTAGTCAATGGTGAGATGCAACTAGAGAAACAAAGACTCGAGGAGCAGCTAGAGCAACAAAGACTCGAGGAGCAACTAGCAAGATACAAGATCACATTGAAGTCAACGGTGAGATGCAGCTAGAGCAACAAAGACTCAAGGAGCAGCTAGCAAGATAGGAAGAATAAATTCCAAGTTGAGTGACTCGTATGATGTTGTGAAGCATACACTTTCCCAGCTCCTAGCAATGCAAGATATGTATCCTCTAGCTTCCACTGATCAAGCATCAATAGCTTTGCTAGAAGAACTCAAGGAAGTAAAGGTAGACCTGCACAAGAAAGGTATAACTGCCATGATATGACAACATTCCATATGACCATCTAGGCTCTAAAAAAATCAAGAAATCAAGGAGCTAAAGGAATAGTTGTCAAAGGCACATGCATACTTACCCACCCAAGCCAAAAATCATGAACAAGAGCTGCAAATTACAGAGCTGGGGATCAATGTCGTAAAGGAAAAATCAGTGGTACCGGTTCTATAGACACCAAGACCTATTACAAAAACTGCAAGAGTATACCTTTTCCCAGTGGATCTACCAACCAAATCTACTTTGGGTGTACTACGCAACTTTAAAGAAACTAATAAATTATGCAATAGAGGAGATAAAGAGATGGATTGCAAAGATTTCAAGCCCTTCACACAAGGAATTCATGTTATATGAGCTCAAGGTCTTGGAATGTATAGCTTTGTTGATGATAAAGCCAGATAATGTGGTCAAAAACTTTGGCCACGAGATAAACTCTCTCCCATTGATGAAGCAAGAGGCTATACTATTAAAGAAGAAGCTTTTGCTAGCCCTCTAGCCTAATCAAAGAGGAGATTTTGAGAATTAGCCTATCTCTACACATCAAGTGCTCACCATACTAGAGAATACACCTCTATAACATAAGAAATGGTTCAAGAAGAGGCCACACGATAAAACGACATACCAAAATGTGCCTCAGCACCTCAAGATTACGACCCTAGTTTTTGTCCTATCTCTAGAAAGTGATGGTGGGATAACTACTACACATGGAGAAGCCCATGACCTTTAGTGCTAAACTATCCAGTAATTGTTGTAGTAATGGTGGGATAACTACTACACATGGAGAAGCCATTGACCTTTAGTGCTAAACTATCCAGTAATTGTTTAAGCCAATAAACAATTACAAGCCGACAAAATCATACATGGTGCACTCCATGCAGGTAGTGATTATTCAAATGCAAGATATCCCCAATCTTCCAGATGCTCACAGAGATAGATAAAATGATTATTACATGCATACATGCATTTGAAGACATAGAGACCTTCAAACACTCATGGAAAGTTTTTCTTGAAGGCAATCTAGGCATAGCATGAAACCTGGAGACAGAGGTCTCCAATAGAAATGTCCTATTGGGGATGTATGCTCGGATCATGTTTCTGCCCTCGCACTACATGTAGACCTTTGAAGAGGAATTTTTTGAGATGGACTGCACCATCTTCAACCCACTTACAAACGACTTACAGACACGCCACATAGCTTAAATCAGAGTGCAATAATCAACAACCCTTTCAAATATCTAGCCATTCAAGTAGACATGGTGTCCTGAGCAAAGAAGTTTCACATGATTACCAAAGACATTGGAGAAGAGATAATTCAAGTATTTAAGCTAAATCCAAAGCTTTCACAAGGATGTGCAATGACTAGGAAGGGGGGAAAATTAGCAAATGGACCCAACGAACACAATCCTAGTCTACCGCATCTCCACAAAGCCATTTTTTTAATTGTTGAGCTAGATGACTATTGAGCCACATCCTTGTAAAATTAGAGTTGTAATCTTTTTGTCCTGAACTTTTCGCCTTGTAAGCCGGCCATTAGCTAAATGAGCTCTAGATATAAATTTCAAAGTTTCAAGTTTCAGCACAATATTTATATCATTATCTAAAGTTTTTAAGAGGTAAAAAAGTGTACGACTGAGAGTGGCTACTCTCAAGAGACAAGAAATTTTTAATCCATTTTTGTCAAGCTCTGGTAATCAGATTTTGATGTTTAGTATTGATGGAAACGATAGGAGAGAGAGAGAGAGAGAGAGAGAGAGAGAGAGAGAGAGAGAGAGAGAGAGAGAGAGAGAGAGAGAGAGAGAGAGAGAGAGAGAGAGAGAGACATATTTGAATTCTTGTAGTGAGAAGCATGCAACAAAATACCTACAATCAAGAGTGGGTTGGAAATCATTTATGTGGTAGCACTGATATATGAGGGAATGAAGAGTGGAAAAGAAATTTGGGACTCAATCTCCATCTTTGCCAACATGAATCATCCCTAGACATCTTGAAGATATATTCACACACACACACACACACACACACACACATGTGTGTGAAGAAAATTTTGAGTGTGAGCATTGCTTGAGGTGCTCTAAACATCAAAACATCTGTTGTGGACTGTGTCTTCTTGTTGGTATCTTTGAGTGGAACCAACAGATGAGAGCTACTAAACCCCATCTCACAAGCAAAGATAAAGAAGAAGAATCATAGGAGCTAACAATGGAATCATAGAAAAGTCACAAAAAAGTGAGTTTATATCTTCTCCAAGTCTTAGATTTGGTAAAACTTGCAAAAAAGGACTAAAATTAGTTAAGATGTCCCAAAGTTATTTGAAGGTGCTTGAGACAGAGCTCTGTCTTGAGATTTTATATTTGTGATAGCTCTTATCATTAAGCTTACCCATAATATATCTAGGCTTGTAAGTAGTATCATTGGAAGATGATTCTCTATTTGTCATCCCTCAAGATTATGGTTTCTTTTTATGCGTAAAGAATAGAGCTTCATGAAGAGAGGATGTGATTTCTTGGCGAGCATTTTCTTGGGAGCGCTTTTTTGAAACTTGGCAAGAAGATTCTAAAAATATTTTCTCTATCTCTCTCTCTCTCTCTCTCTCTCTATATATATATATATATATATATCAAAAATGCACATTTATCCCTTCCCCTTACATGCTTGAGTGGGATACAACCCTAGTCCTTTGGGATACATCCCTAGCCCTCCGAGCAACATGAGGGGGCCTCCGGGTAGCATCAAGGTCCCTTTGGGAAACATTAATATCCCAACAAAAGTGATAATAGGAAAACAAAGCGCATGAAATTGGTGTAATGATGAAGAGCACCCATTCTAACAATAGAAATGAGCCCCAAGCACTTGCACCACCTAAAACCTCCACGCGGATGCTTCCTACCCCAACTTGTTTTCATGCGGATAGACACCTAGGGGAGGTAACTAGTCATAAAATACAAGTACGCTGGTGTAGTGATGAGGAGCGCTCCATTCCAACAATAGAAATGAGACCCAAGAACTTGCATCGCTTAAACACTCCACAAGAATGCTTCCTACCCAAACCTGCTTCGAGGCCGATAGACACCCAAGGGTAGTAACTATACGTGAGTGTTTTTATAGGAAACTAGATGCAAAAAATTTATATGATAAAGCTGAAGGATAAACTTCAAGTTTTGGCTCTAGTGAGGACTCTAGAAAGTGTGCCAAAAGGGTTGTCTCAAAGGACGGGCCATTGTTTATATAGGACCCTCCAAACTTAGAGCCTCTCTAAAAAATTTGAGGGAATTTTGAGTCCATCGGGCAAATCAAATATCCTGTCAAGAAAACAGGAACTCCTGGTTTTAGCAGGTTGATGTGAATTTGATGTTATTAACACTCCTATGGGGTGTTAATAACATGAGTTATTACCACTTTGTGTGAAGACGTGGATGAAATATTTGGAGAGAATGTGTTTGGGGGGAAGTGAGAGACGTGGAGTGTGTGTGTGTTTGTTGGGAGCAAGGGTGGGATTCCACCCTTGGACATGAAAATCAACTTTAACCTTGCCTTGATAGAGAAGTAAAAAAAGGGAGAGATGGAAGGGGAATATGCTGATAGAGAAATAAGGGAGAGATGGAAGGGAAATATGTTGACAGAGAAATAAGGGATGGAGATGTTGACATATCTACACATAATAGTACATAGAGAAAAGAAGGAAGGGAACAAACTCTGTCAAGAAAATGACACTAAAAAATTCCATTCATTGGTTAAGAGAGGGGAAAGGGAAAATTGAGAGTATCTACACAAGAAAGGCCTAAAATCATAGCCCCAAACTCCACGGCCTAGTCTTGTAACATCCCTCCCACCCGGGATAGAAATTGTCCTCGATTGCTCAATAGAGAATCAACTCGACCGTGAGTGATGGAAAGTGTGGAGAAGGTTTAGGAAGTTATGGAAAAACTTTCAAGCATCCATTTTTTGAATCCTCCCTAGGGTTCCCTTTGAAAGTCAAAACATAGAGGCTATAAAACATGCCAGTGTGTGTGGTGGTGGTCTCGTGATCAACTATTTTTGCAGGAATGAGTTGTTCTTCCATGTCCACAAGTGAAGGTGGATCTTCATAAATGTAATGTGTAGGTAGGGATCCTTTGAAAGGGTTGTAATATACTAATGCGAAATGAATTGTGAGTGTGCCAAGGTGAAGGTAATTAACTATTAAAATACATTGCATGGTTAGGTATGCTTTTTAAATTTTCTTGGGCATTACACCATGACCCAAAAGATAATGACTATCCAAACATGAGCTAAGGGCACGGAGAATGGAAAAAAGTGGGACAGAAGTGTAATAGTCCTCCTGTCCAGCATATCCTGCATCAAAACCATAGAAGGAGCACAGACAGTGTGCACAAATGGGAATATCCGAAAAGAAAAATTTCAATAGAAATTTAGTACCTCATAGGGCTAGAAAGCCCGATGTCTGGATGTAAACAATTCAAGAGATGTGGGATAGTATATGCACTTTTGAATAAAATAATTAAATTCCATAATGGAACAAGTGGTGTATTTCATTACATAGACATCTTTGTATCCTTGAATTAAACTAACACATAAGTAGTAAATTAATGATGCAAGTTTATTACACGTCAATAACTTGGGATTTGGATTTTTAGAAAGAGTGTAAACCATTGTAAACTTGATACTTATGTGGAGTTTGAACCTCAAAATTTGTGAGAGAATTTGTACTAGCAAGTGATTGCATTTGTGATCTATCAATATTAGAACTAAAAGTGGACTTTGTGCCTTGATTAGTAGCATGAAGATTGGAAAACATATAACATGGAGTTATCAATGATAAACCGCAATTGTCAAGTAATGATCCATAAATGATAGCAAAATGATTATTACTATGAATGAATGTTAACAGATTTTGTTCTAATAAGATAGAAGGGAGAGAAACTTACAAATTATATTCATATACATACATCGATCATGGAATGTGATTAGTTTCACCACAATCAGGTGTCTTACCCCTCGTCTTGGATAGCTTCCAAAGATATGAACTCATAAAATCGTGAATAATGTATATGTTGTACCATCTTAGAAATACATGATATAGGAACAAGTATAGAGTGAAGTAACAATGGTCAATGAAAAAGAAAGGAAGAGATACATTACCAAAAATAGGCATAGACTTTTAAGATACCTGTTTAAAATTGGCACCAAAACTAAAAATAGAATAATTCACGGTGTCTCAAGCTCTTTAGTCATGAATTAACTTCAATATTGAGATTTGATTGGTAGTGGTCAAATTGTCCAAATGGGTTCAAGTACAGGCATGTGTTGAGATGATACTTCCACTATCTTCCATTGTCTTCTTGGTGCTATCTCTACAACTTACAAATAAAAAAGATCCATTGATTGTTTGGAGAGTTAGTCATCTTGTATGCATGGCCAAAACTTGTGTGCAGCATCATGGTTAGAAGTAATATCCCATTAGCAAGGGAGTTGAGTCCGAATTGTGTTTGGAAAATGTGATCAAAGATCTCTACAAAATTTTCAAGGATTTTTTAAAATAAAATGTCAGATCTTTAAATTGATTTACCCTCTTATTGAATCCAATTTAGGGTTTGTGTGTTTGTGTGGGGGACTTTATTGGTTATGTCTTATGTCTGTATGAAGCAAACATATTGGAAATCGATAGTAGTAAACTCCCGATCTCAACCTTTTGATGGTTTCTATAAAAAAATATTCAAAAACTAAAATTTTGAGCTTCTCAAGCTGTTGGTTTTATTTAGTTACTGGAACTTTTGGGCCGTTCACTTGAATCGAGAATTTGGAACTGGGCCCAAGCTCTTGTGAATCGAGATGCATTGACTTAGGGAGGGAAGCTTCAAAGGCCTTCGTGGCTGATCAGAAAGGAATTTTAAATTGGGTAGCTCAATTGGCCCAATCCCCATAGTATTCACAATGTTTGGAGTTTGAGATTTGTCAAATATCCCTTTGAAGTCTATGAGGATTTTTTATTTTTTATTAAATGACGTTAAAAATAAATTTTTTATGTTGTGAACCAGTGTTAGAGATCTAGTGTATTTTAATCGATTGAAATTGTAAAATCTGGATTAGATATTGAGCTTGCCTTTAAGAAAACTGGAAAATTTACACAAGTTTTAGTGTAATTACCCCGAAAAAGTTTCAAAGTTTGACCTAATTGGGAGAGTTTCAAGTTTCCCCTTATTTTGGATTGGGTAGGAAAAATATATATTTCTAGCCCTGTTACAAACTGCATGCAACCGTCAATGAGCGAGTGGTAATGCTTTCAAGTAGCTATGCAAATAATACATGCAAAATCGGGTTTTACCACAAGTGAGGCCCGCTTTAAAAGTTATAATTATAAAGAACAGCTAATAGCCATAGAAAACAATGTTGAGTAGAGAAGAAAAGAAAACTGCCGAACATCGCCGAGTAGAGAAGGATAACGGCTAGTTGAGCAAAAAGTACGAGCAGGGGGCAGGTTTGAACTTTGAGCTTGGCGGCTCGCTGATCACTATGTGTGTAAGAGATGCGAGACTAGCGGCCCACCTATAGCGGGACGGCACCAACATTTGCAGTAGACTTGCCATCTAGCGAAAGGTTGACTGAGGTAATTTGGCCCTTGGGTTGGCTAGTGGCGGCCCTTCACAAGCTGAGAGAAGATGATGGAGATTGGCTTACCTCGACTTGTACCTGCCAATAGTAGGTGAATCTCATGATAATATCAAAGACAATAAGCCTTTTGAGGCTTAGGTGACCACGTTTACTAGACCCATTGAAAATTGAGAGTTAGAATAAGGTAGGAAATGTAGTGTGGGGAAAATTGAAGCCTGCACTGCCTTGTTGGTCGCACAATTTGGGTTCGATTGTAGAGGAAGAAAACGATGGTGCAATAGCTACGAAGTCATTTTAACTCATAAGCAATATGGCACCTTTTTTAAAAACTGGGTAATAGCACAAGCTCAGGGCTTTAATGTCTATTGGGATTGAGTTTGGGGTACGAGGTTGCTTGGAATTGTCTCGGCAACCCTTCCAAACTCCTCTCCTTTTTCTACAACGGACCTATGTTTCTCTCTACCATTTTGCCTCTCTATTACTCTGTTTTCCAGTTTAATCCACCTACTACTTTATGAATATTCCCTATATACTAATATCATTTACTTGATGTTTACAATCTTCTTCAACATCCACCTCTGTTTTGATTCCCAATTCCTTCTACTATAGATTCGGCCATTGATAAAATCCCGATCAAGCTTATCATATGTGAATCATAACATTCACAAAAATTATTTGGACTCAATTTTCATTATCTTGATGCTCCATTCCTAGATATAGTTTGATTTCTCTCTCATAGGATTATTGGAGATCTTTTTCCCTTTGCATCAATCCTCGATTTAGATGTAAGAGATACATCTTAAAATCTAATCTTAAAACAATTTACATAAAGATATAAACAAAATTAAACTTAGCTATATTGATCAATAGGATTTCCATGGTTGTGAATTGTTACTCCACCAAGATAATTTTGGAAGCTCCAATATCCACTATGAATCTTCATCTCTGAATCTTCATGTCCATGTGGTCATGTTTCCAAGAGCATCGCCTAGCTCTAATATCACTATTAGGAGAAAGGGTGGGCTTCCACCCTTGGCCATAGTGGTCACGTTTCCAAGAGCATCGCTTAGTTTTGATACCACTATTAGAAGAAAGAGTTGGCTTCTACCCTTGGCCATGAAATTAAACTTTAACCTTGCCTTGATGGAGAAGGGGAAAAAGGGAGAGATGGAAGGGAAAGATGTTGACACAAAAATAAGGGATGTAGACGTTCACATATCTACACATAATAGTACACATATCTACACATAATAGTACAAACTCTTGCACACTCTTACACAAGAATATGACATTGAGAAATTCCATAGCCCAAGACATAGGTTAAGAGAGGGGAAAGGAAAAATTGAGAGTATCTACACAAGAAAGGCCTAAAATAATCGCCCCGCCCCAAACTGCATCCCTTCTGGTAGAGTTTGGTGGTTAATTTATTATTTGAGTTTTTGGTACCAAAATTGGAGGCCCCTTTTTTACATCTAATCCACTTTAGTACTTGAGTGGAGCACATCACTTATTGCATGTCCCATAAGGGTGAGTTATCACTATAGTTATTTACAAGTAGCCATAGTGGCATATTGAATAAAAGGTCTAAAATACCTTGCAAAGGTAAAATTGATGAGAGGGTTATTATTTTATAGTGCCTCCTTTTAAACTCCGAGAATTCCAATCTACAAATCACCATCAGCTCACTAATAGTAAAATCAAATAGACAACACATAATAAACCAATAAGCCAGTTATCCCAATTATAGTTAAGCCCATACAACAGGAGGGTGTCAATCTTGTAACAGTGTTCTCTCTCTCTCTCTCTCTCTCTCTCTCTCTCTCTTAAACACACACACACTACTTCTCTCCCTTCACTCCCAAATACATACACACTCTCCTTTACACACATGGCACAAAAACATGCCATGTGTATTTTTGGACTCTAAAAATACACGTTGCACTTTTTCGAGCCATGTGTATTGAGAGGATGAGAATGTGTGTTTGGGGAGAAGTGAGAGAGGTGAAGTGTGTGTTTGTGTGTGTGTGTGTGTGTGTGTGTGTGTGTGTTTTTTCTTCTCTCTCTCTCTCTCCCTCTCTCTCTCTCTCTCTCTCTCTCTCTCTCTCACACACACACACACACACACACACACACACACATGCATACTCCACCTCTCTCACTTCACTCCCAACAACACAGTCTCTCTCTCTACAAATGTGGCACAAAAGTGCCATGTGTATTGTTAGAGTCTGGCGATACACATGGCGCTTTTTTGTGCCATGTGTGTAGAGAGGGAGAGAGTGTGTATTTGGGGGGAAGTGAGAGGTGGTGTGTGTGTGTGTGTGTGTTAGCTCTCTCATACTCTCTCTCTATCTTTCTTATACACACACACACACACATAGTTTGGGGGAAGTGAGGGACAGAGTGTGGGTGTATATTTGAGAGAGAGAGAGAGAGAATGAGTGGGAGATGTTTTGGGTATGTGTATGTATGTGACAAAAAGAGAGTTTGTGTGTGTGTTTCTGCATTAGAGGGTGCGTGTGCATCTCTCTCTCTCTCTCTCTCTCTCTCTCTCTCTTCCCCAAACATATAGAGAGATATAAGGAAGTGTGTGTATGTATGTTTAGGGCACACACACACACACACACACACACACACACACACAGACTCTACATGTGGAAAAAACAGTGTCATGTGTGTTTCACATATAGAGAGATAGAAGAAAGTGTGTGTATGTATGTTTGGGGGCAGACGAGAGAGAGAGAGAGAGAGAGAGAGAGAGAGAGAGAGAGAGAGAGAGAGAGAGAGATTTTATTATCGTCCTCGAAGGTCAAATATGACCTATGGGACCCAAGTTACATGGGATGTAGTATGTGTATGGCTAATGAGTGACTCTCGATGCTCCAAAATTGTGGTGATGAGAGTCGCAATGTAGAGCCCACACTTTGGCTGGGAGAGGAGAATGTGTAGGTCTAAGTTATGGCTGAAAATGTGACAGAAGTAAGTTTGGATGTGACCAAAACGTGAGAACTCTAGTAGTGTGTGGTACTCAGACTCTCGAACTTGCAGTGAGCATAATGTGCACAGGTGATTTGACTCTTCTTCATTGCCCCAACACCCTGTCTTGCATCGAAGGAAATGTGAGCTAAGCCAAATGGCTGCGATAGTGCGTATCGCGTACAAGGGGATAGACTCAATCATGTAAGTGTGAGTATGGTTTCCTCTTTAAGTGAAGAACATGGTTTTGTAGTTGGGGGCAATATGGGTGGTGTAATGTATGAAGCGTGACCCACCGGATTTCTCCCAAGCCGTAATGCATTGGCGTTGTAGAAAAGCTTCATTCACTTCGAGTCAATTGAAGCATCATGTAGCAAGTGTAATGCATCCCATCTCCCAAACCACTTCTTTATGTCTTGCATCCATCCCGTGCTCAAGATCTTGCTTTTATGCGTCTTTTGAACCTTTTTGCTTGCTTTCCATGCCATTGTAGAAAGTCGATGTGAGGGGTTTTGACGCATCTTAATCATGTACTCCACAACCCTTTCCATGCCCATAACCTCAATTGGAAAACATCCCACCGACTCAAGAAGTAGGAGCATATATGGTGTTTGTGTCTTCACTTGGACAAAGTTTGTAAGAAAACGCTTTTGGACATTCTCAAACTCTTTCCAAGTAGACTTTGAGATGCTCCCGCCCCACACTTCAACTCCATACAGAAGAGCCCGTGTCACCAATGCATCAAAAAGATACTTCTTGAGAACCCAACACTTGATGTTTCCTGCATTACACATGTTCTCAAATGCATAATATGCTCTCTTTTCCGCTTCCAAACGACGCATAGCACATTCATGCCACTTGTGACTAGACGGAACCTCAAGGCCAAGGTACTTAAAGCTCTCAACAACTTCAAGTGTCTCCTTGTTATACACAATGCATGGCTTCTCCTTATGGTTGGTTTTCACAACCATAACCTCTATTTTGGATTCATTCACAATCATCCCACTATGCAAGAAAAAGTTCTCAAAGACAACCATAAGCTTTTATGCATATGCTAAAGTGTGTCCTAGAAGCACTACATCATCCGCATACAACAAAAGCATGATTACCGCATTGCAAATAGTGACCTCTTCAATGTCTTCTTCTTGCATAAAGTCAAGTACCATTTGTTCCAATTGATCGATGCATAGACCAAAGAGAGTTGGTGACAACAGACATCCTTGTTTAACCCCAATAGTGCTTACAATTTTTTTTGAAATTTCTCTTCCCATGCGCAATTGACAAATCACCTTCTCATAGATTCAAGAAACCACAAGTTTAAACTCACTTGGAACTTGGAGTTCTTCCATCCTTCTCCACAAACTGTTATGTGGAATCATATCAAAGGCTTTCTTAAAGTCCACAAAACAACAATACAATCACTTGCCTTTCAACTGACTTTCCTCCATGAGAACACGAAGAGTGACAAGATGATCAATGGTGCTATGGCATCGATGAAAACCCGCTTGTCCCTTTGCATGCTTGTCATTATCTTCATCCCAATCACTCAATTTCATCTCCATTATGCACCCAAACAACTTTTCCATAAGAGACCCAATCATTATAGTCTGATAGTTGTTTACATTCTTTACATCCCCTCCTTAATGCAAAGGCTTTACCCAATGAGTACTCCAATCATAAGGCATACCATGTTGAAGTGCAAGGTTGAACATATCATAAATCAACTCATGGGTAAAATCTCCCCTCCATTTGATAATCTCCGGCTTGATACCTTGAAGATCTCCTGCTTTGCGAGTGGCCAACTTTTCAAACCCACTGCATACATCCTCAACAGTAAAAAAAGAGGGCATGCATGGGAGTGAACCATAAAATGGTATTTCTTCAGCATTTGCTTGCTCATATAATTGCCTACAATGTGTGTACATATCCACAAAACTCAAGTTACCAAAATTCTCAACCCGCTTGCCCCTCAAGTTTCTCCAAAATCTTCCACCTGCATGTGCCTTTTCTTGGACTTGAAAAAGTTGTTGCTTTACTTTTCATCTTCTTCTCTTCTTTTGAATAAATGCCTTGTATGTATGCAAATGACTTTGATAGTTATCTTTGCCCATAGTTGCATCAAGCTTTATCAAGGACTTTCGAGCATCTTGACATTCTTTATCAAACCACCTTTTTCGTGATCTATCTTTGTTGATACCATGGAGATGCTTTATAGCAAAGCATTCTTTGGCACAAGCTAGAACAACTAGCTTTCTTAAAAGCTTCCCATTTAGTTTCCAATAGTGCATCATATTGAAGCTTCTTCATCCATAATTTTTGCTCAAACATTTCAATGTACATTGGTGCCTGTTTGAAATCCATACATAGTGATAATTTCTCTTTCCTTTGGTTGAGATTGTCATGCTTAGTTGCTTCTCCACATGAAAGGTAAATACATAAGGTGCGATGGTTGGATTCTGGGGTCCATTGGCGAAACATAAAACTCTTTATGTGATACATGATGGCTTCGGAGAGTAGCATATAGTCAATCACATTGTCCCCATTATGTCTCCTATATGTAAATCCATTGGTTCCACTCCACAAAGATACACCATTGGCAACGAGCATACACGCGCTATTACACATGTGTAAAAGTAACTTTTTATAGTGATCCATCTCTTTCTCATCCATTGAAGAACGATCATACAAGTGAACTTCCTCCGACTCCGTTGAATTGTATGACATATCAAATTGTTGAGTATCATCTTGCAATGTTTTTGTGCGAGCATTCATATCCCCAAATACAATAACATCACCTTCACCTTTGAAATAAGTAATGTCATCTTCTAAATTAAAAAATGGCTGATCTCTATCCATGCAAGCATAAAAGGGGGAATCATGATGAGGAATGTAGCAACCGGCTCAAAAATGGGTGCTCTTTTTGGTGTCATAATTTTCAGCCATACATTACATTTGTACGTATGATCTTTCACAATTGATACAAAATATTCCAATCCTTTCTTAACCATACATGCTACCTCTCCTTGTCCTCTTTGTTGCTTAAGATTATTTGACTACATCAATGGATGTACATTGTAATTCTTCAAGCCGTTAATTCTTTGTGTATCATGCTCCCAAGTTTCAACAAGAAGTACAACATCGGCTTTGCTTTTTAGTTTATCAATGCCAACCCTCGTATTCCATGGGTATCCATTACAATTCCAAAAGCATATTTTCAATTGTAACTCGGTCTCATAGGTCATGCATCCCTATTTGCTTGAGGAACTTGCCTCCTCCTTGGGCACATTTTCTTCATTAGAGATCTCCTTGTTTTTCTTATTCTTTTCCTCATATGCCTTGCGACGTATATTTTGTTGCTTAATAGTGCGATCTTCACATACAAAGAATTTTGTATTCCTCAAATAGATCCAACTATTATCAATGATAGCATTTCTCTTGGTCTCATCCGGCATGGTGCATACAATTGGCCGTTCTTCCGAGTGAGGAGCTCCTTTCTTCCCCACTCTTTGTGCTCCATAGACCACAACTCTGGACATGCCAAAGTGGGTATTGAAGCAATCTTTGATAACAATGGCAAGAGAAGGAGGTGTCTCTAGCTTCTCTTTGGGAATTCCATGAATAACAATATTCTTGGAACGTCGCTCCCGTTCCTTCAACTCCTCCACATCCACATTCTCAACATTCTTTGTTTGAACCATATCTTGCATGAGTGAGGAATTAGAAACCACATTTCTACCACATATATCAGCCCAAACTTGTTTGTGCATACATTTTTCATGTCGCATAAATCCCGGCTCATGGTGTCAAATTTCTCCTCTTTCAATACATGGTCATGCTTTACTTTGCTCATCCGCTCCTTCAAGGCATTCAAGCCCACAAGAGAGCGTTTACATTCCTTCAATTCCTCTTCAAGTTGCATCAAACCTATTGTTTGTATTTCAAATGTCCTCTTAAGATTCTCATTCTCAACCACAAGTACCCTTAGTGTTCCATTCTCCATTGCAAGTGCTTGTAAGTCTTCGCCTTGTTTGTTTACGGTCTCTTGCAATGATACCAAGTATGCCATGATCATGGTTTTCCATGTCGTTGGCTGGGTGGTTTTGTTGCTATCTCCACACTTAGGAGATTTTGGATCATCTTTCACAATGGTTGTGGACCTTGTTGAAGAAGAAGAACCCTTCCGAGTGCTGGAAGACATTGTATGTAAAATAAGAGATGATAATTAATTTTTTTGAACATGTTCACTTCGGAAATGCTATTACAAAAACACCTTCCATAACTTTGAAAATTTATATCTTTAAATCAATGTGTAGAGGGCTTCGTGCTCTTCGATTGAGGCTATAGATCACCCAAATAAGAGTTCGGATGAAGAAGTTATGATCGAAAGAGTGAACTGTTGTCTACTAGGTCAAAAAACGGAAGGGGAGAGAGAGAGAGAGAGAGAGAGAGAGAGAGAGAGAGAGAGAGAGAGAGAGAGAGAGAGAGAGGATGTTGGAGATGGTGTGAGTGTGTGTGTATCTACATGGGGTGAGAGTTTGTGTGCATGTATGTATGTGGGAGAGAGAGAGAGGGTGTGAGGTTAATCTAGGTGTGTGTGTGTGTCAACATGGGGAGAGTGTGTACATTGTGTGTGTAGGAGAGAGAGAGAGAGAGAGAGAGAGAGAGAGAGAGAGTGTAGGATGGTAATTATGTGTGTATCGACACATTTGTAACAAAGAGAGAGTGTGTGTTTACAAGTTTTAGTTAAATTACTGACGAATGCTTCAAATTTTATCCTAGAAATGAGAAAGTGTTTGGTGTGCTCTTTTTTCTCTTTGGTTAGCAAAATTGCGAGAGAGAGAGAGAGAGAGAGAGAGAGAGAGAGAGAGAGAGAGAGAGAGAGAGAGAGAGAGAGAGAGAGATGGAGAACACGCTAGGGTCTTGGAATTCTGCGATGTTGTAGAGATCTTCACCTTCATCATGGAATACATCTTCACCCTTACTCTATGTTGGGTAGGGGTTGGATGACTATGATCCTTAGGTCATGGCTAATCTATTGAAGGATGCCCACCCCAGAACCCGAGGTCAAGGGGGACCATAGGGTTTGCCTAAACTCATCTATTGTTTGGTCCCAACTATATATTTTTTTAGAAAGGGTGCTGATCCTCTTTTTTGTCGGGCGTCTACCTAACCTCACTGCTATTGCATTTGAAATTGATAAACACCCTTTGTTTGATAAGAGTTTTTTCTGGGGGTCTAGCTTGTTTGAGGTTTCCTTCTTTAAAGAGGAGTAAAAATGAGCTCTGTTGAGTGCTCCCAGTGTGATATTATATGGGCACGTGGTCCATATCATTTCGTGGCAACCGATAAAGTTGATTAACTTGATGAATTTTTAACTAAATGTCCAGTTTGGGTGGAGTTTGTGGATCTCCCAACCTTTCTGTGGCCATGCATTGCACAACTAGCATAATCATTGGGTAAGGTCTTCTTTGTCCGAACCATCCATTGTTCTAATAGGAATAAAGCTTGTGTGTCATTGCAAACCGATCAGAAGTTTCTTGAAACCATGGAAATTGACTTGGATATTGTTGGGAAGCTTGTCATTTATCCTAAATGGGGCAAACTTGCTACAGCATGTTTTCATTGTGGGAATTTAGGTCACTTTTCCAAAAATTGTCCTTTAGTAAATAAGGTGATGGACCTTATACCTTCATACCTTGGAAGAAAGACTTTGGTGCCTAAGGAAAAAATTTATGGTAAAACCCTTGGGAAAGCGGAACCGTCACGACCTCATAGCACTGCCCCAATGTAAACCCCCCTACTCCATCATATGCTCCAACACTAGGGGGAGAGCTCCCTCCAATCCATGATCCCTGTTCAAACAGAACAGGGGGGGGGGGGGGGGGGGGGGGGGGGGGGGGGTAGTAATGTGTCTTCCTCTTCCAATGGATCAAGAAACTTAAGGGAAAGGATGGTTGACACACAAGGTTTCACTCCTTCTAGGAAAAATTTCAAAATTAAAGGGTTTTCTTCAGGCTACTCCTTGCATAACTTTTATGAGCTGCTCATGGAAGATATGCCTTCACCAGAGACATTGGCTATTCTAGATACCATTGTCGAGAACCATGACTCCACTAAGAAGGCTAGATTACAATCAAAAGAAGGACATGGTGTTGAACTAGAGGTTCATATACATGATAATGACATTGAGGATGGGAGACCCAAGCAACGCATAATACTACCCCCAATGAAGTTTTCTACTTCCAATGTGAAGGGGATTAATGACCCCCCCCCCCCCCCCCCCCCCCCCCCCCCCCCCCCCCCCCCCCCCCCCCCCCCGTCTTTACTCGTTTTATGAATGGCGGCTATCTTCAAATTTGGATGTTTGTTTTGTTCAAGATCATAAAATGCACATTAGTGCTGGCAAAATTTTGCATTATATTTTTATGGGGGAAGGTAGTCAGGGTACTCTTGTGTACTCACATGCATTAAAGCCCCAATCAACATTTAGCTGACAATAATCACAACTTGAGGAAAGACCTCTAGGACCGGCTAGACTCTATTCACCTACATGTAGGTATTGTTGGATGAGACTTCAATATGGTGTGTTCTGCCAGGGATACCACTTCTCCTGCTACTGTTATGTCCACTCAGAAGCATCAAGCTAGGAAACTTTAAACTCTGGTAATTGGAATGATGCATGGTTAACTCATGGGTATATGCAAAATGGGTACACCTTTCAGTCTCAATCTCACAATCCTCTTGTCTAGACTTGATCGATTGTATTTTATTAATTGATTGGCTACGAGCATCTTCTCAGTTAAATGTTGAGATTCAAGTGTCTCTATCTGATCATTTTCCTCTGGTTTTAAGCCTGAATAATACTAATTTGCAATCGTTTTGTATTGTGCAGTCTAGTAGGCCTCTCATGATTAGCAATACACTGTTGTAGAATCAAGGTTTTAAACAAGCATTGTTCAATGCATTAGAAACCTCTTTGTTGTAGTATGGTATGTAGGAACGAGTGCAAACTTAGCTGCAGTCTAGGGGTAATTAGTAAGTACTAATGATGCTAATGCCTCTGATACCAGTTGTAGAGTTAATACAAAAATGTAAGTGAGCCATTCGTGGATAAGAGAGTGAGCTTCAATTTCATAATCTTGAGTACAAATGACAAGCTCTTATTAAGGCTTAGGATAGCCTCTTTTGCTGACATCATAAATGAGGTGGAGGGGGAGCTTTTAGGTTTCTTCAATCAAGGAGAGAATAAGGGGCAAATCTCATATGCACTATTTTAGGCTTAATTTTGACTACCAAATGTGCACCTATCCATGTGTAGGGGCGCTTGAAAGTCCATGGGTCATGGGCATGTCATATGGCATCATTGTACATCATTAAATCATCATGTATGGCTAGGGAGAGGCTTACTCCAAAAGGTTGGAGGTGCAATAGTACTTTGGTTGCTAAGATTTTGGTTTGATTTTCCTTCATGAATTATCGTATGAACCACCTCTTTTGCCTCTCCTTCGTTCTTGTGTAGTGAAGTAGGCACTTGATCAAAAATAGAGATTGAGCTTGGGAAAAGGGAAGCAGAGCCTTTCAATTTTCATGCCACAAGATTACCCCCCTTACATTAAAGAGGCCCCGTGTAACATACCCAACTTTCATCAATAAAGAGTTTTCAGTTAAGTTGCAAAAGTATTTGAAGTTCAATTTTTGTTTAGTTAAAGAGGATTCTAACAGAACGATCGAATCGAAAATCGAAATCCGTTTAAGATTTTTACGGCAAGGATGAACAATAAGCAAAGTGACATCGTAATAGTTTGTAATTATTTTGTGGCATCATATGACGTGATATAGAGATTATGAACCGTGGGAATGTGTTTATAAACTTCTAAGATGCGCTCCAAGATTTTTCAGCTCGTCAATCGGACTCCTGAACTAGATACTTTTTCACTCGGAGGACAATACTTCAAGGTGAAACGTTAGAATGGTTATGGCAAGAGTCAATTTAAGGCTAAGGTTTAGGATAAGAGTTATTCATTGGGAGGCTAGAGGTATTTTTAGGAAAGGAGGAGTGTTTTTTTTAGGAAAGCAAGAGATAAGATCTAAATTACAGGTCTCTTTCTCTCAAAGTGAGCTAGCTTTTCTTAGTCACCGCGCGAGTAGAGAAGAGAGCTTTGCCGCCGTAGAGAAGAGAAAAGAACTTCGGCGCCATAGAGAAGAGAGAGTTTCGCCACTGCGAGAGAAGAGAAGAGAATCTACTTCCCTGCTTGCCAAGAAGGTGGCAAGAAGAGAGAGAGAGCTCTAAAAACCGAGGGATAGGGCTTCTGCGAAGAAGGAGATGGGGAGCTCAAGAGGGGAGTCTCTTCAACGGAAGTAATTGAAGCCATCCAACCTCCAACATAGAACGTAGTCGATCATGTCGCAAATCTGGTAAGAAGATTTGTAATTATGCATCATTAATCATGCTGGCCTAGCGGATTAAGCCTAGGTATTCCCATAAATTGCCCATGGAAAAACCTCCAACATAGAACGTAGTCGATCATGTCGCAAATCTGGTAAGAAGATTTGTAATTATGCATCATTAATCATGCTGGCCTAGCGGATTAAGCCTAGGTATTCCCATAAATTGCCCATGGAAACATGATTATGTCACGAGAGACAAGCATGTGAATTGATAGAACAATGGAAGGATTGATTGGTAAGTTGCTATTTTGTTGATCATGATTGAAGGATTGCTTGAGGGATAACTTTGTTTGATTAGTTGATCATAAGTGATGGATTGCTTGAGGAATAGCTTTTGTTGTTGGAACTTGCGGAATAGCTTTTGTTGTTGGAACTTGCGGGTAGCAAGTTGTTCCCGGAGTCAGCGGAGGATGAGCTGAGGTTATCAGTTCCTTTTATCTTTTTAGATAGCAAGATGCCTTCTGGTTAACAAGATGCCTTGTGGGTAGCGAGATGCCTCACGGTTAGCGGGATGCTTTGCATGTAGCGAGATGCTTTGCGGTTAGTGAGATGCCTCTTTGCAGATAGCACTTTGGAGAAGTTTGTGCACATCCCGGGTAGAGAATGAAATCCTTTGCAAAGGCTCTGCTGGTTAAGCAGGGGAAGTCCGCAGGTAGCGGCAAGAATCTAGGGAAAGTCCGTGGGTAGCGGCATAAAGATTGAATCATAATTAGAGAGTCTATTAGAGTTTTTTTGTTAGATCTTGATTGACTATTTGTCTTGGTGATATATGAAGGGCTGTCTTGGTGATGTATTTGTCTTGGTGCTTGTAAATGTCAAACAACGTGGTAATAATTAAATAAAAAGCTATTTTGTCATTCATACATACCATTCCTACGGACGTGTGGATCTCGATTAGTCGGGTACTTTTCACTTTGTTGCTCATAGGTTTTTGTCAGATACTATTCAGAGAGCAAGCTCAAACTTAAGTTCGAGATTGAGATTGAAACTAGTCAGAGAGCACTTACAAAGCAAGCTCACACTCAAGTTCGAGCATGAGATTGAAACTATTCAGAGAGCACTTACAAAGCAAGCTCGAACTTAACTTCCAACTTGAGATACACATTGACTTAGATTCAAGGCTAGCCAAGGTATTTGGGACGTGGCTATCCATAGACTAAGATAAGTGCTTGCCCAAGGATTCTAACTCTTTAACGACCTGGCTTGTGGAGTAATGGCCTGTAGACCATGTTTATGTAGGATAGGGATTTCTGTCTCCTTCGTTTCTCATGTCCTGGCTCTCCATAATAGGGACAAGGTGTCGTCAACGTAATTAAGAGACGAGGGGAAGCCTAACTATCAAAGTCGCCTCAACGGGCTCTGTTGGGGACCTCACACCCCACTTAAATAGCATGGTTTCAAGGTAGTGCTAAAGGGGTGCTTTTAAATGTCCATTGATCACCCTAATAAGGTAGAATTTTGTACCTCTCTCTCTCTTTGGTATGTTGGAACTAGCATGCTTTAGTTTTCCTTTCCTATTCTCTCTCTCCCTCTCTTTCTCTCTTTATAAAGAAGACAATGTTTGTGTCATTTTTATGATGACATTGTCTTTGTGGACTTTACATATTTCAGCTTGTTTATAAATTTATATTATTATAATCTATTTTGATAAAAAGTTGTAGAAAATTGGACCCTATTTATTTAGCAAACCT
Organism: Adiantum capillus-veneris; assembly: GCF_014529385.1. NCBI lineage: Eukaryota > Viridiplantae > Streptophyta > Polypodiopsida > Polypodiales > Pteridaceae > Adiantum > Adiantum capillus-veneris. The sequence goes on along the minus strand of NC_140951.1, from coordinate 90,121,679 downwards.
GATAACCCACCATTAGTCGTGAGCTGATACTCCTCGTTGGTCACCTCAATTGTGCATGTTCGCCACCTGTTGTGTCACGAGTTTTTTGGAGCAAGGGATTGCGCATATGTACATACACATGCATGGTGCATTCAATAAAGAATTGCCTATTTTCCAGAGCCAGGTGGTTACGTGGGACCCACATGTGTACAGGTAGAACAGCATGTACATAGTTCATCAATTTTCACTATCACCATTACTAGTGTGTTTTTTCTACAATAATGAGGAGTTGGTAGTGCGTAAAACTTCTCGAAGAAGCTATCCGCAGGCCGATGACATGAGGTAAGCAGGTGAGTTAGATGGCATCTAGTGGCGTCAGGACGTTGAATGGGGTCAATACTTGCACGTGCATGAGTACGGACACAACGTGGGTGTTTTCTTGTGATCATTCTGCAGAAAGTTCATCAGGAGGACAATCTTTTGGGGCCACTTCACATGGTGGCGGGATGCATTATTGGAAAAAGCTGAGTGCCAGGTGTGCGGATGATGCAAAAAGGTGACAACTATGCACTGCGAGGTCAGTTTTTGGCATGTTCGGGGTCCGTTTGAGGTCATCTAAAAGGCCAAGGGTGCCCAAGTAATAAAGCTAAGTGTGGGAACTGAAAAAACAGAGAGAATACTAGAAAAAACAGAGAGAAGACCAGAAAAAACGTGGAGAAGAGAGGAGGAACAGCCGCAACTGTGTTTTTGGGGTTTTTGGAGCCTGTTTTGGCCGTAAACTGCTCATCTGAGGTCGGATTTGAGCACTTTGACATTGTAGACTGGGGTTTTGGGCCGTTCCGAACACGATGGCACTGTCCATTTTTCCAAATTCCTCACTCTTTTTCTGCTGTTTTTGTTGTGTAAGTTTCTCCTATGAGCGAAGCTTCTGCTCCAATTTGTGATTATATCTAGCATGTTCTACCCATATTGTGTGAGCTGTTTGCCCCATTGGTGTTGGCCCAAGCTCTATTGAATCTAAACATCTGAAATTATTCTCTTTTGAGCTGAGTTTTTTGGGTGTGTGTGTGTGTGTGTGTGTGTGTGTATGTCTCTCAGTGTGGAGTGGGTAAACGGGTAATCTCTCTCCTCTCACTCCATCGGTGTGTTCCCTGTCTCGGCCATGTGTGTTGTGTAAGCCGAGTGGTGCCTCATAGTGTGTGTGTGTATATGCTTCCAAGAGTGTGTGGCGGGTCCTTATAGAGGTGTTCTGTGTGTTTCCATCTCACTCACATTCTTTTGGCGTCCCCACGAAGGATCTTCCTCGAGTACCTTCTGCGTCGAGCTTCAAGCTTCGAGATTCGGGATTACAGGTTGCAGGTTGTAGGTTGCAGATTACAGGTTACAGGTTACAAGTTACAGGTACAGGTCCAGGTGATTCACACAGGTACAGGAAGCTGGAGTACAGTGATATACTAGCAGTGGTGTCACTTGCAGTTGTTGTGGGTATGCATCATTTGGCACATGTTTGAGCGCATTGTTTGATGGTATTGTACGTTACTTGTGGAAACTGCCATTGTACGCCTTTGTGGAGCCATACTTGGTTTTATTCGGCAGTCCCAACCATTTCTGAGACTTGGTCTTGAAGATAGTCATTTCTGAGACTTGACTATACGCGATTTGCATTAGCCTCCGTGTGAGGGTCGATAGCGTGAGGTTTTATTGAGCTGGGGGATTCTCAAATGTGGAGATCCTTTGGGTGATACAGGTAGCTCGAGCACCCTTTTCGTGACCTCGCCATAGGCTATGTACTAGTGAGTCCTATTTGATGCTCGGGTTCTATTGTTGACAATTTATGCATACATATATAGTCTATATTTTGGGTTCCTACTGCTCTACTTCTAGGGAAACTTTGTCAAAATTTTTCCAAGTTATGATGGATGGTTTTTTGGTCTTTTGAGCCATTTATGTTGTTATGCTGCTGAAATTCTGGCAAAATCAGAGGATAAGACAGGTGTGCTTTCTTGGGAGCTGCATGGTTGACTTTAATGGATGATCAAAATGGACCTCAATTCACTCCTTTTCATTTAACTCAGAGAATCCAGAGAAATGTTCATGTGTCCAGGAAGATTTTTTTTCAGCAGCGCATAGTCTTTATGTTCGGGCCAAGAAGATTAAGAGAGATACTGGAATGTCCTTTGCCTGTTGTAATTCCAATGATTAACTATGAAAACTCATTTGATGTGCATGTGCTTGTCCTTATCTAAAGTTGAGCTCCATTGAAGTTTTGGGAATTGAGTCAGTCAAAAGTTTTGGGTTCTTGCACGTACATGTGTTCGAAGGGGTTCTCAAAGCATCGTAACTTGGGTATCCATGGCTTTCTCTTATCCGGAGTTTCATGGAAGAAGTGATGAAGATGTAGAAGACTTTTTGGAAAAGATGGAGGTTGTCTGTATTAGCAACATAATTCATGACCCAGTGCAGATGTTACGTCTTCTCCAGATTTTTTTGAAGAGTGATGCACGAGTTTGGTCGAAAGCATTTGAAGAGGAGTTGTGTGCGGCTGATCCACCTGTAAGATTGACTTGGGACATTCTAAGGCATGGATTGGAAGTGGAGTTTGTGAAGATAGAAGATCCTGACAAAGTGTGGCAAGAAGTACAGGGTTTGGTGTAAAAGGAAGGTGAGCCAGTAGATGCGTACATACGTAAGTTCTCATTGGCATGGGAGAGGATGTGCAAGGCCTTAGCACCACAAGTACCCCCGCCTGACATGATGAAGAAGGACAAGTTCTTGGCTGGTCTTTGGGAGAATATACGTTGGAGAGTGGAGCTAAAGAAGCTTAGTACATATGAAGATGCACTGGAGGTAGCAAGGAACAAAGAGTGGAAGCTGAGGAAAATGATCCAGTTAGGGGTGGAGTATTTGCCCATAAGGTATGAATTTCAGCCTTCAGACTCTTTGCAAGGTCGCATGCCTACTATATGTGATATGTAGCCAAGTAATGTGTCAAGATAGTCCATTGTCTCTACCTACACTATTATGTGTGCTATATTGCACAAGTGTAGCCCAATGTCCCTGTCTATGCTATAAGTGTGCCATGTAAAAGGACTCTATTTTAGTATGATAGCAACATGTGTGCTATACAATAAAAGTGTGTGTAAGAATAGCACAATGTTCTTGTCTATGATATGATGTGTGGTATGCGAAAGAGATATATTACATATTGAGAGCACTATGTGTGCCATATAGCGTTAGTGTGTGTAATAAGAGTCCAATGTCCCTATCTATGCTATTATGTCATAGTATTTCTTATAGTATGAGTGTTATATAGCATAGCTATGTGTAATAATAGCCTGATGGTCCTGTCTATGCTATTATGTGTGCCATGTAGCAGGACTCTATCAGAGTATGACAACATCATGTCTGCTATATAGCAATAGCACAATATACCTATCTATGGTATTATGTGTGCTATCAGATTTTATAATATTATGAGAGCACTATGTGTGCTACATAGCTGATGTTAGTGTAATAGTAGCACGGTATCCATGTCTATGCTATTATGTGTGCTATGTAGAGTGTGATATGTGTAATAATAGCACAATATCCCTGTCTATGCTCTTTTGTGTGTTATGTAGAAGAACTGTGTTATAATATGAGAGCACTATGTGTGCTATATAGCAGACGTGTGTGATGTGTGTGTAATAACAACTAAAAATCCCTATCTATGCTATTATGTGTTATATAACAAAATTGAGCATGTAATGAAAGCTGAGTTATCTATCTATGCTATTATCTATGCTATGTAGCATAGCTATGTGTATTTATACCAATGCATCTGTAGCTATGCTATTATGTGTGATATATAGCAAAATGTAATTCTAATGCATTTTTTTTTCAAGCAGACAGAGTATTTCTTGACGTTTAAAGATAGCCACCCACATGTGACAATTGGGCAAAGGTCCTTTGAGAAGCTGAAGCCTTGGTTCGTGCGAAAGTTGAAAGATCAAAATACTTGCTGTTGTGTTTATCATATCAAATTGATGTATCTCAAAGATGAATTTAATGTTATGCGCTCATCTGCTTTTGGTTTTCATGGGAGGTCATGTACATGTAAATGCAATGTTTGCAAATCAGATGGGGTGAATGAAGAATGTCTTGCCGTTGAGCACTCGTTTTCAGGGATCACAAAGTTGTGGGAATCATGCGTATGTACAAAGGCTGAGGGGGATATGTTCCATAAACACACCTGCTTGATGGGACAATGCAAAAATTGTGGTGTGGAAAAGCTCAGCCTTTGTCCACGAGAACTTGCAGAGGTGACAAAGACAGTTCCACTGCAAGTCTTCGAGGACATTAAAGTTCAAAATAAGCATGGTCTAAGTAAGAGAAAGATGTTGCCACTCAAACAGGTGGCTTTAAGTGAGCTGACAAGGAGGATAAAAGACGACATCAAAATCTTCATCGAGCACAATTTCACTTACAGATGGCAGGCACATCAATACAGAGAATGTTTGAAGGTGTTTCCTTCAGATACCATTATATCTGTAGTAGACTTTGCTTAAAATTACTCGTTCAAAGAGCAAAACGAAGTACAATCCATGCATTGGCATACAGATCAATGCACCATCCTTGTTCACATAACGTACATGCGTGACAACGAAGATGACAGTATTATCAAGCATATGCATTTCTACATCTCCAATGATAGGCAACATGATACGCTATTTGTCCAGCATTGTTTTCTTCTTTGTGATCAGTGGCTTAAAGACTAGGGGCTGGATTTCAAGAAGCACTGGGTGTGGTCAGATGGTGCAGCCTTGTAATTCAAGGCTGCAAGGCCATTTTACTTTGTTGCTAGATATTACCAACTAACAGGTACAGAGATGACATGGAATTTTTTTGGCTCTGGCCATGGCAAGGGGGAGCATGATGGCGCTGGCGCTGTGATAAAGAGAGCCCTTACACATGAACAAATCAAGAGTAATGGAGTTTCTCTTAGGCAAGCTGCAGACGTGGTTGCATTTTTTACGAGAACAATGTCCAATGCTGCATGTAGCTCTTATGCACAATCCGCTAAAGCAGGTCCTACTATAAATAGGACATTTTGGCTAGTAAAAGAGACAGAAGTGGACAGGTCTAATCTATGGGGTTGTGAGAGAGTACCAGGATCTCAATCACTCCATTGCATTTGAGGCTTTTGTTGTCATGATCCTACTCAATTAAGGACCAGGCGGCTTTCTTGTTTTTGTGATGCTTGCATGAAGGGCCATTGGAGGACTTCTTCCAGCAAATCATATGCAGGCAAGTGGACACATAAGGCATTGAAACCACTCTCTGAGGTAGCAGAAGAGACTGAGGTACCAGAAGATGAAGCTGCAATGTCTGAGGGATCCCAGGATATGCTGAGTGAGTATCTCATTGAAGGTGATAACTTTGTAGTCAATGCAGACGCTGGCAATGTAGAAGGTGTAGAGTTCTTTCTTTTGAGATGTACAAAGAGAAAGTGGATGACAGATTGCATCTTAAGAGATAAGTGGAAAAACAAATGTGATAAAAACACTTATGTTGTCACAGGGTGTTATTATCAACAGCAAGAGGGGGACCCAAATCACTACACTCTACTTGATGATAGGGAGCTACTAACCTGTACTCTCACCTTGTTCGGGCAATCAAGTTTGACATGCCTTTGGTAGATGCTACCTCAAAGACATATTATTTATCTCCAGAACTACATGAAACCATTTACAATGCCATGCCCTATGAAGCAGCATGATACCTATTTAACACGCTTATATTATGTTCTATATAGCCTTCACCATTCAGTACCTCCTTACACATGTCCATTGTGCTATGTATCACATAGCACACAACCATACAGAGCACATAGCATAGAATCACACACATTTCAGATAATGAGGTTACTATTGTGAACATGTTGCACCTTGAAAAAATTTAGCCAAGATATTTGTCGGAAACGATTGGGAAGAAAACATTATCAAGAGCACCCCATTCACTTTCTTGATGAATTTCAGGTAAACATGTCTCATTCTTACAATCATCTCACTCTTATGAATAGCTACCCATTGGGTGTTATGGAGTTGTGTACATGCTACTATATGTGATATGTAGCCAAGTAATGTGTCAAGATAGTCCATTGTCTCTACCTAGGCTATTATGTGTGCTATATTGTACAAGTGTGTGTAATAATAGCCCAATGTCCCTGTCTATGCTATAAAAGGACTCTATTGTAGTAAGATAGCAACATGTGTGCTATACAGTAAAAGTGTGTGTATCACATAGCACAATGTTCCTGTCTATGATATAATGTGTGGTATGTGAAAGAGCTATATTACATATTGAGAGCACTATGTGTGCCATATAGAGTAAGTGTGTGTAATAAGAGGCCAATCTCCCTATCTATGCTATTATGTCATAGTATTTCTTGCAGTATGAGTGCTATATGGCATAACTATGTGTAATAATAGCCTGATGGTCCTGTCTATGCTATTATGTGTGCCATGTAGAAGGACTCTATCAGAGTATGACAACATCATATCAGCAAAATAAAATTACATCATATCACCAAAATAAAATTACATCATTCAATCATTAAGTTTAGAGAACCTTGAGCATGTCAATTTTTTGTATAGTAATCGCAAGTACATTCAGTGCACAAAATGCTGTATACATGATTCCATAACCACAATCAACCTTCCTTACATACTTCTCGTTGACTTCTATAGCGGCTGATGACACGAGCAGACACACTGTCCGAAGGATTTTCAAACTGGTTCATCTTTGCATAAGCATTAGGGCTGGGTGAGACTGTCCACTTGACTAACCAAGGGAACAATGTGCTAACCAGGTAAATTGGGGACTGACAAATATCTGCTGGTTCAAATGAAGTAGGACAGACACAAGTCCCGGGAGGGTTGAGCAGACACTTGTAGAGTGTGTCATCCACCACCAGTGTATTATGAGAGTTGAACTTAGGATGGTTCTTCCAAAAGTCTTTCAAACACTTGAAAAATATGGGCTTTGCGTTATCTCTACATGGAGGGATCCCAGGAACTTCATTTAGATTGAAGCTCGCCTCTCTACACCCATATTGACCAATAATATCGAGGAAATGCTGTTTGTTCAGCCTAGGAAAGCATGCACTCAAAGCAAGTGCTAGATTGTCCTGGGTCATGCAGCTCCATAGTGCAACTTGTGCTCTTTGCAGCAGTGCATGCAAAAATATTGTTGCATTGGGCATCTGTACAGGCATCAACTACCATAGCATCATCAATGGCATCTGTGCCAGATTCAACTGTGGTGGGGGTGGGTAATGTACCCTTTTCAAGTTTAGCACGGTCAACATCTGTATGCACATCATCATGCACAACCTACACATCAACTGCATTTAGCACGGTCAACATCTGTATGCACATCATCATGCACAACCTACACATCAACTGCATTAGGCACATTTGGAACAAATTCAGCAGTACTAGTAGGTGTGCAGGGATCAACTGTATCAAAAGACTCTTTTTTTTTTCCTGTAACCCCCTTGGAAGCTGTAGCACCCCCTCTTGGATTCTTCACAGGATAAGACTGAGCCAGTGAACCTACAGACCCCTCAACTGTATCAAAAGACACTTTTTTTGCCTGTAACCCCCCTGGAATCTGTAGCACCCCTTCTTGGATTCTTCACAGGATAAGATTGAGTCAGTGAACCTACAGACCCCTCATCTAGAAACCCTGAAGAGCGAGTGCGTCTCATGCAAGTTCCTCTTTTTTCAGCTTCTTGATTATCTACGACAAGAGAAAGTAGAAACATATTACTAAACATGTACAGAAAATAAATCAAATAGTTTGCAACTACTCGATGCAAAGAAGTAAGAGACATGTCACTAACAAATTCCAACACTTGATTCATCAATGAGCATGGATACAATAGGGGTGCAATGGATTGCACATGCCTTCTAAAGACATCTTCTAATTGCATTAAGTTACAAAAAAAACACACTCATTGCTTTGCATTTGGTTTCTTTCTCTTCCTAAATGAATCAAGAGGTATATCCATTGTGGAACTTCCACCTAAGTTCTTGGGAGTCGATTTCTTGCGCTTTGGTGTTGGCTTCTTCCCCACTGGAGGGGGTGTTGCTTTCACCGCATCTGCAACTGCCTCATCTGATGCATCATCTCTAGTGTCCACACTTGGTGTTTCTTTTGCACTCAACGGAGAACGCAACAGACTTCTTGGAGTTAGTTGTTGCCTATGTGATTTGACTGCAGAAGACTTTGCCATCAAGATGTCTTCAACTACTTCACATACTGCATCCCCTACGGCAGAATCCGCTTCAAGGGCTGGCTGCATCCCGCGGGTAGACTCCGCTTCAAGGCCTGGCTGCATCCCTGGGGTAATCAGGCCATTCTTCCTTGTGGAATGCATCGTCTTGTTGGAGCAAGCATGCGATGATTGTTCTACAAAGCAAGCTATTTACAAAGTCTCACTTGGAGTATCCCAAAATACACACATAAATACTAATTTTGGTACCTACCAGTGGCCTGCGTAGAGACTCTCTCTGTTTTTGTCCTCAATGATTCTTGTATACAGGTCTCTACTGCAATGTCTATACCTGCAAATGATTTCATTAAATGCAAGAGTTTAAACCACCAATGGAAAGTGGGCCTGCAATAGTAGTGACATAGTGACTACCTGCACTTGATTCTTTCATCTCACTCTTCACCTTCAGACCAATCATATGCTTAGCTCTCGGGGGAACAGACATGTTGCAATCTAGTGCAACACAATAGCCACAGTCCCTACATACATGCGCGAAGCATAGCATATGGTACACATGGGTGCAAGGCAGGGAGAATACATCCAAGCTTCTGGAATCGAACGGGAATCCACATCCTACACAATGGTAGAACCCATTAAGTGCCACCTTGCTAATGCTCTGCTTAAAATCCACAGGAGGAAAAGGCTTTATCAAACTGGCTCCCACGTTATGTGAAGTCCTCTCCATGGTAACACAAAATTTAAAGTGCTCTGATTCCTGTGTTATGTTGGTCTCTACTTCTGCAAGTAGTGCCTGTGAAACAAAGAAGACAACACATCTAATTTAAGTCTCAATAACCGAACAAAAGCAGATTGCTGAAAAGAATATGCAGCATGAATCTTATCCCTTATTTGCAATACCACATATAAGACAAGCATTTACTCTATATGCTATAAACACAAGCTTGATGTGGTATATGATATGCATTGTGCTATATAGCACATAGCACAGCCCAAGTATAATGTGCTATAAGTGTTACATAGAGTATGCACTGTAGATCATAGCAGAGGGACTTTTTAAAATACCAGATATAGCCCAAACATTTTCTCTATATGCTATATAGCACAAGCTTGTTGGGTATATGATATGTACACTACAAGAGGCTATTCGTATTAGCGATGCTCATAGCGACGCCGACAGGGCTAAAAATATAACAGAGAGCGCCCAAAAACTCAGATCTCAGATATGAGTTTTTCGACGCCCTCAAGCAAGGAGCAGGTAACACTCTCCCTCTCTCTCTCTCTCTCTCTCTCTCTCTCTCTCTCTCTCTCTTTCTTCTCCACACACCTACACACACACACGAGGAGAGGAAGGAGAGCCAGGTATGCTCCTTCCCTCTCCTCACTCTCATGTTCCCTTCCCCTCTTTCTCTCTCCCTCTCTCTCTCTCTCTCACACACACACACACACACACACACATAGTGTTTTTGAGAGAGAGAGAGAGAGAGACAGAGAGAGAGAGAGAGAGAGAGAGAGAGTACAAACATAAACAAAAACGCACACACACATACATAAACAAAGAATGCACACACACATTGAGAGAGGAAAAGAGAGAGAGAGAGAGCATGCATAAACAAAAAACGCACACATTGAGAGAGGAAAAGAGAGAGAGAACATGCATAAACAAAAAACGCACACATTGAGAGAGGAAAAGAGAGAGAAAACATGCATAAACAAAAAAACGCACACACATTGAGAGAGAAAAAGAGAGAAAGAGAGAGAAACTAATTTAACGTCGTAGGAAACTAATTAAAATTAAAAGACCTAAAGATCTAGCCGACGAGGAGTTGAACTCAAGACCTATTATTCAAGAGGGAAATGGCATAACCAATCTATCATACTTGGCATGGGTGATAGAAAGGTTATACCATTTATCTCTTTTTATTGGCACACACATCCACACATGCGCACACACACAAGAAGAAGAGAGTTATAATGTCGTAGGAAACTATCCTAAAAGACGTTAAAGATTAGGTTAGATGTAGACTTACGTTAAATTAGATTTAGGTTTATTTAAGTTAAATTAGATTAGATTTAGGTTTATTTTTAATTAGATTTACGTTTATTTACGCTAGATTTAGATTTATGTTATATTAGATTAGATTTAGGTCTCCATAGACTGCGATGCCTGCATGAAGCGGGTGAAGAAAGCCCTCAATGGAATATAGGGTATTGCTGCCTCCACTCATGGTGGGCTCCGTCGATCCAAAAGTACTGGTGAAATGTCTTCAGAAGATAGGGAAGAAGGTGGATCTTCAGGGCGGCAAGAGTCACTACATCCCCGACACAATGACCATCTAGACAACCTCTAGTCATTCAACAGCAACTTCAAAGTTAGTAACAAGAGCAAGAACGGTCTAAAGGGCCAATTGCTGTCGTCAGATGTGGATGGAGATGAGGCAGCGTCACCGCTGGAAGTTAACTCTCACATCTTTAGTGATGAGAATGCCAACTCTTGCCGAGTTATATGAAAAATTATGTGTTAAATCAGTTTTATGGTTCTTATAATCCCTGTTAGTTTAGTTCTTTGTTTTTAATATAACATAATTTACGTTAGATTTAGATTTATGTTATATTAGATTAGACTTAGGTTTATTTAGGTTTACCCACACACACACACACACACACACACACACACACACACACACACACACACACACACACAAGAAGAAGAAGAGAGTTTTAACGTCGTAGGAAACTATCCCAAAAGACGTTAAAGATTAGGTTAGATGTAGACTTACGTTAAATTAGATTTAGGTTTATTTTTAGTTAGATTTACGTTTATTTACGTTAGATCAAGTCCACGCAAGAATTACTTACGGTTTAGGGTTTAGAGTTAGACGAACAGTGAAAAGATCTACTGTGAAAAGATGTTAAGATGCTGTGAAGTGCTACAGCTAGAGAAGAGGAGATCAACGTAGACTCCATACCATTCGCCAAACTAAATGCTGCGGAGCTTGTGTGCATATTTGAGAAACATTTTCCTACTACCATGCTAACCATTCAAGTGCATCTTCTTGTTCACATAGTTGATGAGGTGGAAATAGTTGGCACAGTTCATTCCAGATGAATGTTCTTCTTAGAACGTTTCATGAAAACGCTTAAGGGATATGTGCGTCAAAAGGCACGTCCGGAGGGTAGCATGGCAAAAGGTTGGTTGGTATCAGAGTCCCTAGTGTACATTGGAGAGTGGCTAGACGGATTTGATAAAGCCCGGGACACGCTATGGCGAACCATAGATGATGAGCGCATATCTGGGATTGTCATGTGCAATCTCGGTGTTGAGAAGAAGATGACGGAAGATCTAGAGGCTAAAATCAACCGATTTTGCATGCTTCACAATCCAGTGATGCAAAAGTGGATTTCACAATATGAGGATGCAAAGCAAGAGCGACAAAGGGCACGAATCGAGTGGAGATGGGGAAGACGACCACTGATGCACTATCCGACGGTTCTGGAGAGCCTACCAACCTTCATGAGCTTAAGATGGTTGCACAACCAATTGAAAAGCGCACAACAATGCGGTGACGAAGTGACTGAGGAAGAGTGGGAGTACTCTCGGGGTTGCGCGACCAAGGTAAGTTTGCAATGTACGACTAGCTAGTGACTTTATTTCTAAACGTTTGAACGGCCACTCATAATCTTTGTTCGTTGTAGTATAAGTCATACACAGCAGCATGGTGTAAAGGTCGACATTTTAGGATGCAACGAATCGACAAAAAGCATTTTACTCAAGATTGTGGAATCATGGCAAAATTTGAACAGTCTAGTCGACGACGTTCCTCTGATGCAGATCCTGTGGTGGCGGAACTCACTTACTTCGGCACGCTGCAAGAGATTTTGAGGATCGATTACAGAGGATTTTTTGTCGACTTGTTCGACGTGCAATGGTTCAAGATAATCATGGAGGGTTGCAACGCTACTGTGCGTAGAGGAGAGTCTGGTTTTCTTGAGGTGGATTCTACTAAGAAATGGACTGACCTAAGAGACACTTTCGTACTACCCGAGCGTTGTGAACAAGTAAGTATGTAAATAGTTAACATCCCCCTTTTACAAGTTATGTGCTTGAAAGCTCTCATGTAATTTATGTGGCTCTGGCAGGTAATATTTCATCCTACAAAGTCTACATCAAACTTGTGGTACGTCATAGAGGTAGCCCCTCGTAGTGCAAGGACGTATGAAGGCTACCATGTGCCAATCACAACGGCATCAATGGAGGAGATCAGAGAAGATGCTCAATCAGAAGCCACTGCGGTGGTGCCAGACGAGCATCAAGATGCTACTACTCTATATGGGGTGCATGCAGAGGAGCTACAAAATGAAACAGACGATATGTGTTTAAACGGAGAGCTCTATATAGATATAGGAAGTTATGCTGAGTTATGCGAGGATGAGAGAGAGATCTCTTAAAGCCACAAATATTGTATTTGAACAATTTTGCTCCGTGTTGTAAAAGCTCTGGCTCTCTAAGTACCTTCCATGGTGTATAACGCTCTTTTCTACTCGCGCTCACATCTTTTGATTGAAAATTCTGAGTTTTCGACTTGCCTCTTCTATCACTCAATTCATTGCGTCATTGTATTTATATGCGTCATTACGTCATTGTATTTAATGGTCTTTGCGTCATTGTCTACTCTATTCATTCAATATTAAGTTTAAATATTCGTGTGTTTAATGCAGGTATGGATGATGAGGAGTTTCTTTCTTCTTTGTCACCGCAGCAGAGACAGTGGTACGTGGAGCGTCATCGCTCTGGCGCATCATCGCGCGTTCCTAGTCCATCCGCATCTCCCTCTCTTTCGGAGCATTCGGCGCGCTCCGAAGCTTCGGCGTCGACGAGATGAGCTTCACACTCGTCTAGACACCGGCGCTCTAGTGATGGCGGTGGCGGTTGTTGTGGGGATTCCGCCAGCGATGCCTCCACACCGCCTCGTGTTCGACGAGGCTCTTTACCCTCCCCTTCTTTGCCCGCCCCCACACCAGCCACAGCATCGCCATCTACGCTAGGTTTTGCATGGCTGACTGTTCTTAGCAGCTACACACCTCTACCTACTCCGCCAGGAGCCACCCCACTCGACACTCCTCGCTTCGGGGCCCAGACGCCGGTGGAGACACCTGACGTCCGTACCCCCATCGACACGCCGCTAGAGACCCCTGCCGGGACACCCAGGTTCACGCGTCACTGGCCAGAGGGCTTGCCTTACTCCGTCGACTTCAGCGGCGGCATCATCATGGATGATGACGGCAAGAAGGTGATCTCGCGCATGCGTGGTCTTTGCTCTCAGCTGTTTAGACACTACATACTAAACAAATGGAGTGAAGTACCAAGTGATTTAAAAAACAGAGTCATCAGCATACTTCATGATGAGTTTCCCGTTCCAACACGGGATCAGCACTTCAATGAAGACCTGATGAAGATTCGAATGCACGAATACTGCAAACACAAGCGTTCCGAAGTGCAAAAAGCAATCAAGCATGGGTGGAACAGGCCAGATTGGATGGCCAAAGAAGATTAGAAGAATGCGAAGAAAGCAGCGCGCGAGAATCCCGACAAGTGGAAGCAACAAAAGGATGCAGCCAGAGCGCGAGTAGAGGCAGGGAGCTCGCACCACTTGGGGAGCGGTGGATGGGCATCATTTGAGGCCGATTTTGTAAGTGTTTTCGCATTGCTCTTTATGTTCGATAGTTTAGGGTTTATGAGTTTTTTAATTCTAACATAATGAATTCTTTGTATGTTTTGACAGTGGTCGATGACAAGATGTGATCCCACACCGTACGAGCGCGAGTACGCAGGCAGGAAGGGCTTAAATGCCCTGATGGACATTCTCAGTTCTCGCGGCGGCATGGTTAGTATTAGGGTTTACTCTTTTCTATTTTTTGTATTGTTTTATAAATGTCGTTATATGTTTATACTTACTGAAAGCTGTCTTATTGTCTTTTTTTGCAGAATCCGACAGATACGCCGCTTGGACGCGATGAGACATCTGACTAGACGACGTCAGTTTAGCCGTAGCTAGATAGCATTAGTTTAGGGTTTCTCATAGCTTATGTATCATGAGACGGATTTTATATGTCTTTTTGAACCATGTATATTATTACATTTGTCACCGCAGTTCATTTTGCCAATCAATTCTTTATGCCTATGATGTTGTACAATTGTCATTATTACATTTGCCAATCAATTCATTTTGCCTATGATGTGTACAATTGTCAATTTTACGCTTGTCAATTTTGCAAACAATGCGTCTTGTGGGTGACTATTTTGGGTCTATTATCTACCCTTGCACTTTTTTTAAAAAGTGAATCAAGTACAATATGGTTGATGGGTGGCAGGGCATTCAATGCCCTGTCACCAAAAAAAAAATCTCTCGGGCGTCGCTATAACCGTCGCTATTTATGGCTCTGGAGCGTCGCTATAAGCGTCGCTATAGACTTCTGTGTAAACGTCACTATAACCGTCGCTATGAGCGTCTCTATATAGCGACGCTTATAGCGACGCCTATAGCGTCGCATATAGCGACGCTCTCGTAGCGACGCTATTAGCGACGCCGGGGGTTATAAAAACCCAGTGTATTTCCGTCGCTAACAGTGTCACAAGAGCACACAACCTCTTGTAGTGGTAGTGGGCTATATGAGACATAGCACATAGCATATAGCACAAATATTGTGCTATGTAGCACATAGCAAAAATAGAGATTGTGCTATATAGCACAATTCACTATTCCACACACTCCAGGGCTATATTGTGAACATATAACACACAAAATGTGCTATTTAGCACATAGCACATAAAAAGATTGTGCTATGTAGCACATATCAATATTTAACACACACTTCAGGGCTATACTGTGAGCATATAGCATATAGGTATACTATATAGCACATATTACACATGTCCATTGTGCTATGTATCACATAGCACATAACCACACAAAGCACATAGCATAGAATCACACACATTCCAAATAGATGAGGGTACTATTGTGAACATGATGCACCTAGATTGAACTATAAAGCACATAGCACATAACCACACATAGAATATAACCACCCACTCCATGAAGATGATGGCTATGTTATGACCATATAGCACATAACACATAGCATATAAACACCCACTCCATGAAGATGATGGCTATGTTGTGGCCATATAGCACATATTTTGTGCTATATAGCACATAGCAGAAATAGAATATGCTCATACAGTACATAACCCTACAATCCATAACACTCTAACCCCATAACCACATGGAAGTGAACCACATACTCCAAAACAAAGTGAAGCACATGTAGGAGGGTATGCACCTTTGCTTTAGCCACATTGGCTTCTAATTCAAAAACATTATCTCTAGTAGTACTCGAGAACTGTCCAATCAAATCAATCAGGCGTTGTCGAGCTACAGGGTCTTGCACGCAATCAATCTCCGTTTGCAACTTTAAAGTGTTTGAGCTTTGAGCACCCTTAGCCCTATGCAATTCTCTGACTTGATCCTCTACCTGCTTCTTTGCACCCTAAAGTCTTGACTTATAGTCTTGCAATCTGCCCTATGCAATATTCTTCATTTCTGCAAGTGCCCTGCTATCCTCCTCTGCCAATTGTACCAGGCATCCTCCTGTAGGCACGCTTGACAATGGTACAGACGTACCTTCTGTTTTCAATGATGATCTGGTAGAGGCAGCAATGGTTTTGGAACCTCTCCCTCTACCACTCATCTGCTCTTCCCACCTCTTGATCTTGTTTTGCAAGTTGTGTCTTTCTTCTGAGGCTCTCATTGCCCTCTCTGCAAAGATAGCCCAAGAAATTTGATGTTTTCCAGATTCACAGCAGTTTTCCAATGCAAAGGCCTTTGCAAATTGAGTCCCTACTTCATACATGAAGGGACCCTCCTGGTAGACATCCCAGTGTCTCCACACAAGCTTTTGTAAGAACTCCGACCGAGCATGGTATGCCTTCACTTTCTTCTAGCTACCCGGAACAGGCTTTGGGCATATTAAGACAACTTCCTAGTCCTCCTCAGAGATGTCATTGTTTCCTGTCAAGCTACGTGGATCAACTCCCTCCAATGGCAATCCACGCTCCATATGAAATTCCTTGGCAAGACGACAAAACTTCGTATGCAGAGGTGGTTCAATGTTCCTAACTAGACTACTGCTTGCTTGAATCGGATGCTTTGAGTAAGGTGCCATGATGCAGTCTCAAGTGATATACCTGCACATCATCCAATGAACTCATGAGACGTGGTGTGCCCTCGCTTATCATCCCTGCTAAAAAGAAACAAGAACTTCATGGGCTTGCTCTTGTAAGGAGGGCATTCAAGGTGATGTGCTATGGGATTTTCCCCAAGATTGCATGCAACTTGTGGACTAGCAAATTACCTCGGGAGCTCGCCTCTTGTTGCAAATGAGCAAGGTGTGGCACTCATGCAGCTCCAAATGTAACTTAATGTAGCTAAATGATCCCAGGTGGTGCGCGCATGCTCAAGCAGTAGAGAGTGTACATGTTCAATGGAAGAGACATACCACGAAGAGAAGAGGGCGGTTACTGCAATCGTCCTTCAAGCACCCAAGATTGCACAGTAGAAGCTCTAAGCACAGTAGACCTTGAGCACGCGCACGAGAAAGAGAGAGAGAGGCGGGGGGTTGGGGGGCACGGTGTTTGAAACTGCCAACTACTCATGAAACAAAGTGGGTGTGTGAAGGCTGAATTTTTTAGTAAAACATTTTTTAGAATATAAATTGGGACGTCTGAAATATGGCACCAGTGACCACACCCCCAATGTCATGCTATGCTATTTAATTATATCACATATATATCTTTCCACCTATTCATGCTTTCACCCTTCAGCCTATAGACTCTTTGCAAGGTCGCATGCCAGGGGTTCATCATGAACCAGTGGTTTTTGTTACTCCTCAGGTTATGCCAGCAGTTGTCACTACATCTGTGCAAGATGATGGTCTTAGGCAAGACATGAGGCAAGTGGTAGATTTAATGAAGAATCTCAGCCTAAACATGCTAAGTCAAGTGGGATATAATCGAGATCGAAGGAGGTATGCAAATCAGCCAGGAGGTGAAGAAAGACCTAGGAATGGTGTTGGACAAAGCAATGGTAGGTTTTGGCGGCGGCAGACGCCCACATGTTATAATTGTGGAGAGTTGGGTCACATCATCCCGCAATGTGATAAGCCACCAAGGATGGGGGGAGACATGTATCCATTGCCAATACAAGTGCTAACTAGGTCCAATGATTATGGCATCGAAATTAAGGGAGATGAAGGAACCAGTGGATTAACCCAGGAGGAAAAGGGAAAGACAAAAGTGTTAAGTGTAGTCACCTTGGAGAAGGCATCAAAGCTAGAGGATACATTAGTGATTCCTATTGGGAAGAGGACCACAGAGGAAAAGGAAGGAAGAAGTGCCCCACGTCCTAGTAAGAAGAAAGGAAAGAGCCATGAAGGCGAGGATGTCAAGGCCAAGAGGAAAAGGAGAGCTCGTCGCAAATTTCATGTTTCAGATTTTCCACTAGGGGATGGGCAATTAAGCTATGACTTGAAGGAGGATCTGACAAGCAGGAAAGCAGATGTTACTTTTGGGCAGCTTATAGAGATGGTGCCTAAGCTAAAGCGATACTGGAAGAGGATGGTTAACCCAATGGAGAAAGATCTAGAGAGAGGTTCAGTAAAGGTGTTGGCAATGGAGGAACTTTTGGGCAGCTTATAGAGATGGTGCCTAAGCTAAAGCGATAGTGGAAGAGGATGGTTAACCCAATGGAGAAAGATCTAGAGAGAGGTTCAGTAAAGGTGTTGGCAATGGAGGAACTACCAGACATTTGTCCAATAGTAGATGTGTGGCACAAAAGAAAAAATATGCGGCAAGGTTATGTGGATGGCGGAGCAATATATGCGTCATAACACACTCATGCGTTGAGAAGATGGGTCTTACAGTGTCTAGGGTGTCAGGATTTCGGATCAGATTGGCAAACCATCAGAAAGTAAAATGTTTGGGTTTGTTAAGAGCTTAGAAGTGAAAGCATATGATGCAAAGGCAGTGGTTGATTTTCATGTGATGCCAACGGGGTTGGGAGCATATCCTATTATACTGGGTAGACCATGGTTACATGCAGTGGGAGTTGTTCAAGATTGGAGATGTGGTACAATTTGCCTCTATGGAAAGACGGGTGCCAAGAAGCTATTTAATATGGATACAAGGAAATGATTGGAGGAGCTTTATGAAGATGAGGAGTCTAGTGATGAAGACTATTCCACATTGACTGATGAGGACAGTGATAGTACTACCAGCAGTGATGAGGATGCTGATGTTTCATTTCTTTTTATGGACAATGAAATCCAGCAGTCTGGTTTAGTCGCATTTGCGAATGAAGTTGAAGATGAAAGTGAAGGGCCCTATGAAGTGATTGAAGGGCTGATGCAAACCAAGGTTGAGTTGTCAAAGAAGCAAGAATTGATAAAAGAAATGATCATGAGTGGAGACCTCTCAACTATGGAGAAGGAGAGATATTTGCACATGCAGGTCCATGACAAAATAATTGATGGTTTTCTTCATGCAAGGTTGATATATGGCATCTCTACAGGTTTTCCTTGGGAACCAGGTGGAACCTTGATTAAGCTTTTGATGCAAGGAATGCCAAGTGTTTTTGTGTGGGATCCAGGTGGAATGATCATCTACTAGTGTTGTGCTGCTACTAGTGTTGCTGCTGCTGAGCATGAATGCTCTAGCAGGCTAGGGGATGGGCAAATTATGTCACGAGTTTTTTGGAGCAAGGGATTGCGCATATGTACATACACATGCATGGTGCATTGAATAAATAATTGCCCATTTTCGAGAGCCAGGTGATTACGTGGGACCCACATGTGTACAGGTAGAACGCCATGTACATAGTGCATCAATTTTCACTATCACCAGTACCAGTGTGTTTTTTCTACAATAATGAGGAGTTGGTAGTGCGTAAAAATTCTCAAGGAAGCTATCCACGGGCCGACGACATAAGGTAAGCAGGTGCGTCAGATGGCATCTAGTGGTGTCAAGACGTCGAATGGGGTCAATACTTGCACGTGGACCAACGTGGGTGTTTTCTTGTGACCATTATGCAGAAAGGTCATCATGAGGACCATATTTTGGGGCCACTTCACATGGTGGCGGGACACATTATTGGAAAAAGCTGAGTGCCAGGTGTGCGGATGATGCAAAAAGGTGACAACTATGCACTGCGAGGTCAGTTTTTGGCCTGTTCGGGGTCCGTTTGAGGTCATCTAGAAGGCCAAGGGTGCCCAAGTAATAAAGCTAAGTGTGGGAACTGAAAAAACATAGAGAAGGCCAGAAAAAACGTGGAGAAGAGAGGAGGAGCAGCCGCAACTATGTTTTTGGGGTTTTTGGAGCCTGTTTTGGCCGTAAACTGCTCATCCGAGGTCGGATTTGAGCACTTTGACATTGTAGACTGGGGTTTTGGGCCGTTCCGGACGCGATGGGGCTTTCCATTTTGCCAAATTTCTCACTCTTTTTCTATTGTTTTTGCTGTGTAAGTTTCTCCTATGAGAGAACCTTCTGCTCCAATTTGTGATTGTATCGGGCATGTTCTATCCATATTGTGTGAGTTGTTTGCCCCATTGGTGTTGGCCCAATCTCTATTGAATCTAAACATCTGAAATTATCCTCTTTTGAGCTGAGTTTTTTGGGTGTGTGTGTGTGTGTGTGTGTCTCTCAGTGTGGAGTGGGTAAACGGGTAGTCTCTCTCCTCTCACTCCATCGGTGTGTTCCTTGTCTCGGCCAGGTGTGTTGTGTAAGCCGAGTGGTGCCCCATAGTGTGTGTGTATATCATTCCAAGAGTGTGTGTCGGGTCCTTATAGAGGCGTTCTGTATGTTTCCATCCCGCTCACATTCTTTTGGCATCCCCACGGAGGATCTTCTTCGAGTACCTTCTGCTTCGAGCTTCAAGCTTCGAGATTTGGGATTACAGGTTGCAGGTTGCAGATTACAGGTTACAGGTTATAGGTTCCGGGGACACGTACAGGTACAGGTGATTCACACAGGTACAGGTAGCTAGAGTACAGTGATATACTAGCAGTGGTGTCACTTGCAGTTGTTGTGGGTATGCATCATTTGGCGCATGTTTGAGCGCATTGTCTGATGGTACTGTACGTTACTTGTGGAAACTGCCATTTTACGCCTTTGTGGAGCCATACTTGGTTTTATTTGGTATTCCCAGCCATTTTTGAGAGTTGGTTTGGAAGATAGTCATTTCTGAGACTTGACTATACGCGATTTCCATTAGCCTTCGTGTGAGGGTCGATAGCGTGAGGTTTTATTGAGCTGGGGGATTCTCAAATGTAGAGATCCTTTTGGTGATATAGGTAGCTCGAGCACCATTTTCGTGACCTTGCCATAGGCTATGTACTAGTGAGTCCTATTTGATGCTTGGGTTCTATTGTTGACAGTTTATGCATACATATACAGTCTATATTTTGGGTTCCTACTGCTCTACTTCTAGGGAAACTCTGTCAAAATTTTTCCAAGTTATGATTGCTGGTTTTTTGGTCTTTTGACCCATTTATGTTGTTATGCTGCTGAAACTCTGGCAAAATCAGAGGATAAGACATGTGTGCTTTCTTGGGAGCTGCATGGTTGACTTTAATGGATGATCAAAATGGACCTCAATTCACTCCTTTTCATTTAACTCAAAGAATCCATAGAAATGTTCATGTGTCCAGGAAGATTTTTTTTCAGCAGTGCATAGTCTTTATGTTCGGGCCAAGAAGATTAAGAGAGATACTAGAATGTCCTTTGCCTGTTGTAATTCCAATGATTAACTATGAAAACTCATTTGATGTGCATGTGTTTGTCCTTATCTAAAGTTGAGCTCCATTGAAGTTTTGGGAATTGAGTCAGTCAAAAGTTTTGGGTTCTTGCACGTACGTGTGTTCGAAGGGGTTCTCAAAGCATTGTAACTTGGGTATCCATGGCTTTCTCTTATCTGGAGTTTCATGGAAGAAGTGATGAAGATGTAGAAGACTTTTTCGAAAAGATGGAGGTTGCATGTATTAGCAACATAATTCATGACCCAGCGCAGATGTTACGTCTTCTCCAGATTTTTTTGAAGAGTGATGCACGAGTTTGGTCGAAAGCATTTGAAGAGGAGTTGTGTGCGGCTGATCCACCTGTAAGATTGACTTGGGACAATCTAAGGCATGGATTGGAAGTGGAGTTTGTGAAGATATAAGATCCTGACAAAGTGTGACAAGAAGTACAGGGTTTGGTGTAAAAGGAAGGTGAGCCAGTAGATGCGTACATACGTAAGTTCTCATTGGCATGGGAGCGGATGTGTAAGGCCTTAGCACCACAAGTACCCCCGTCTGACATGATGAAGAAGGACAGGCTCTTGGCTGGACTTTGGGAGAATATACGTTGGAGAGTGGAGCTAAAGAAGCTTAGGACATATGAAGATGCACTAGAGGTAGCAAGGAACAAAGAGTGGAAGCTGAGGAAAATGAGCCAGTTAGGGGTGGAGTATTTGCCCATAAGGTCTGAATTTTAGCCTTCAGACTCTTTGCAGGGTCGCATGCCAGGGGTTCATCATGAACCAGTGGTTTCTGTTACTCCTCAGGTTATGCCAGCAATGGTCACTACATCTATGCAAGATGATGGTCTTAGGCTTTATATTCAGCCTCTGTTGATAAAAGGATGATGGTGTTTTGTTTCTTGGAGCTCCATGAGATGGCTCCTGTACCTAGAAAGAAAGCATTGCCACTAATGCTCTTTTTATCCACCAAGTCTGCTGCATAATCAGAGTCACTAAAACCATGTAGATTCAGCTTGTCTCCTCCATACAAAATACCTAAGGAAGGAGTACCTTTCAAGTACGTTAGTACTCTCTTGGCTCCATTCCAATGATATATCTTTGGGGCTTGCATGTATTGAGCAAGTGAGTGGACAGCAAAGCAAATATCAGGCCTAGTGATAGTTAAGTAGATAAGAGAACCTATGAGCTGTCTATAGAGTGTAGCATCATAAGGAATACCATCTTCATCCTTAGTGAGTCTAAGACTAGACTCCATGGGTGTAGAAATAGGCTTTGAGCTGATCATTCCAAATCTATCAAGAATGGAGTGGAGGTACTTTTGTTGAGCAATAAAGATGTCTCCCTTCTTCAGCCTAGAGACTTCAATGCCAAGGATGTGGTGTAAGTATCCAAGGTCCTTCATCTCAAATTCCTTGGAGAGTTGAGATTGAACATCCTCCACCATAGCTTCATTGCTACCTGTCAAGATAAGATCATCCACATAGATGATAACAAGAACAATATCCTTACCTTGTACCTTATAGTAAAGAGTGTGATCAGCATGGTGATCATCAATCCTCCCGTACAAAGCTCTTGAAGCTTGCTTCAATCCATATAAACTCTTGTTGAGATTACATACCATGTCCTCTTTCCCTACAACAACATATCCCTCTGGTTGTTGCATGAATACTTGCTCCTCAAGTAGCCCATTGAGAAAGGCATTGTTGACATCCATTTTCTTAAGCTTCCACTTGAAGATAGAAGCTAAAGATAATAACAACCTAATAGAGCTCATCTTGGCTATAGGAGCATAGGTTTCATCATAGTCTAAACCATATTATTGAGCAAAGCCTTTGGCTACCAATCTTGCTTTGTACCTATCAATCTTCCCTTCCTTGTTGAACTTCAGCTTGTAAAGCCTCTTGCATCCAATGGCTTTCTTGTTGGGGGGTAGTGGACATAGATCCCATGTCTCATTCTTGTAGAGAGAATCCATCTCCTTGTCCATAGCTTGGTTCCATTCCTTCTTGGTACTTTCGACCTTGTATGTGGTAGGTTCTTCATGCTGCAATATGGAGCTTACAAGTACAAGATTGCATTGCTGAAAATCTGATTCATTACCTCTATGATATGTTAATTTTTGAGGTTGTCTTCTAGTCCTTAAAGACCTTCTAAGGGCTGCTTGATGTTCCTCATCTTCTTCCTCGAGTTCTTCAATAATCTCCTCTTGCATGCTGAATGGTATGTCCATTTTGAGAGGTGATGGAGAGCTTGCATCCTCTGAATTTGTTTGGATGATTTGAAGCTTGCACTCTCATCAAATATGACATCCCTTGAAATGAATGATTCCTTCTTGATAGGATCATATAGCTCGTAAGCTTTTCTTACATCACTATATCCAAAAAGTATGTATCTCCTTGACTTGTCATCTAGCTTCTTCCTCTTCTCATCTGGAATGTGAGAAAATGCCAAACATCCAAAGAATCTAAGGTGATCTACCTTTGGCTTGACCTTATGTAGAGCTTCATATGGTGTGAATCCCTTCAAGATTTCTGTAGGAGACCTGTTCATCAAGTAGCATGCAGTGTTGATAGCTTCATCCCAATAGCTATTGCTCAGTCCTTTGTCTTTGAGCATACACCTGGCTGCTTCAAAGAGTGTCATATTCTTCCTCTCATCTACTCCATTTTGCTGAGAAGTATAGCGGCAAGTTAGTTGCCTCTTGATCCCATGTTCAAGGAGGTATTGGCTGAATTCTTTGGATTAGAATTCTCCTCCATTGTCAGACCTAAGAGCTTTGATCCTTCTACCTATCATCTTCTCAATCATCATGTGAAAGAGCTGGGTCCCGAGTAACCTGTCTTTAGCTCTTTTCTCAAAGCTCTCCCTATTTTATGGAAACCTCTATGCTACTCTTGTTCTCTCCTTCATCTATATAATAAAGGGCTCCCAAGGGTGCAAGGAGCGCAGTATTTGGCCCTTGCACTCTTGCAAGGGGTAGTAGCAGTCACCCCCACTTGATGTGGCTCTTCTCCCTCTCACTCTCTCACTCTCCCTCTCCCGTGTGCGTGGCACTCCAATCTTGGAGGCACGCGCATACACACTCGTACACATGCCCTCACTCTCTCATTGGTCTTGTCTTGACTCTCTCTCTACCACTCTCTTATCACCTTCGGCTCACCCCGCTCCCTGCCATCGTGCAACAACATCTCACTACTCTCTCTTGACTAGAAGCAAGGTCCTATGTGTGGGATACTAACCTTGTTCTTGTGATTTTTTGCTACATTACCCAATATGGCCCACTATCGAGATTAGTCTTAAGTCTTCTACTTGCCAGAAAGTTCTACCATAACTATACGGGTGACTATAATTAGACAAGCAGATAAAGACTCCCTTAACAAGGTTATATTATGAAAGATGACACTTTGGGTTGAACTGTAAGACTATAAGGTAGATTAAGGATTATTTTTGCAAAAGACTCTCAAGAAACAATAGTTATATGATATGCCTTTTATCTAAGTTTGATGAATAGGTTGCCCCAAGAGAATGAGGATACCCTAAGTTGCTTAGCCTACAATGTTATAAAACTTGAACCTTATGTTTGCCTACTACCAATCAATTGCCTATACGAAGCAAGTAGTATCCTTATAGGTACCCTAGAACCACTTATGTGTGGCCTAGTTCTGAACGCGATCTATCATGTTTCCTTACAATCTTGCTTAAATATGGTTGGATAGGAGCTGGTAGAGAGATTCCTCACTTTTTTTTATTATGTTGAATTAAGCCTACATAAAGCTACCCATTTTATGGTACTCAGTACTGAGTATTCACTATATGGTGGGTGACTAAGCTTGAATTAGGGGTGAATTAGCTTGCACTATTGGGTAGTATGCATCAGTTACTCTTTGTTGGATTACCCAAGGGATTGCTCCTTTGTTATAATGGGTTGACTATCTATACTCTTTATAATGCAGCTTAAAATTTTCAAGGAAGGACACGGCGTCCACGTGTCACTCCCTGGTTCATTTCAAAAAACACCTTACAAAACATCTAATCTAAAATGCAAAAGTAAAGGGTAAGATTGTAAGAAATGACTATCTTTTCCTTTTCAAATGTAAGAAATGACAAGCCTTTTTGGCTTTCTAAAAGAAGCCTTAGTGTTGAGTCAAGTTAGGCATCCTTCCAATGTTTTCAGTGCCAACGATGGAGACTCATCTTAAATGTTGATGGAGTTTGGCAAATGGGTCCCTTTCATTTCATATCCTTATAGGGCTTTTTAAGACTTTGTCTTGTTTATTTTTTTTGTCCTTGCTCATCTTATATTATTTTCAACATTGCTCATCTTATATTATTTTCAATATGAACACACAATTTATACTTGTTCTTTTTTTTTTAGGATATGACTACATTGCTTTTATTTTGTGAACCTTTTTATTTTTAAAGCTTTTAAAGAGTAAAGAGCTTTTTTCACAAGAATAAGCGATTGTGACTCTCTCTCTCTCTCTCTCTCTCTCTCTCTCTATATATATATATATATATATATATATATATATATATATATATATATATATATATATATATATATATATATATATATATATATATATAGTATTTTTATTTCCCTCTTATCTTGATTTCTTTTTTGGAAAGCCATCGTGAAGCTTTAGAGTATTTCAAAGAGTTTTGGACATCCATTATCATCTTTTGATTGAAAGATACTACCGGCCACTCCATACTTAATAAGGAAGTTACTTTGATGGGTTCAAGCATTCCAAATGCTTGTGTAGAAGTAGGGACAATATAGGAGTGAGAATAGAAGAAAATCCTTCTTTGAACCAGTTTCGTTGGGCAAAGATGTGGGAACATTATTGCTCCAATATCCGCATGTATAGCATTGAATGTGCCGGAGAGACTATGTAGTGGCTGCTCCTCCACCAACGTGGATGAAAATATGACTATAAATGAATGACAAATGTTAAGTATGAATCCATAATAACATTACACTGTGATTTCACACCTAGCTTTGTATTCTCAAAACATGTACTTACAATGTGTTGGAAATCGAGGTGGTTGTTGCAAGTGCATGGTTGACATTGAGAAAACATGTTGCACAATGGCTACGGTCCCCTTGTCTTTGCGGTTCTTGAAGCCAAAGAGCTTTCCTTTCCAATGAAGATCCAAGTTTGCACGATTCCGCACACGATGAGGGCCAACAGTAGATGGTTGCATGTATACCCAAGCACCTTTGGAGAAATCTTGTGGCACCCACTCATCATCTACACCCCTAGTGTTGTGGCATGCAAGTGCTGTGACCTCATCCTTTGGCCGCCTTTGCGAAGTAGAGTTGGCCATGGTTGAGCAAAGCAAACTAGGAGAAGGAGAAGACCCTTGCTTGTTGCTACAATGTAGGTGGGATAAAGTGATATGAGAAAGTGGTTAACCCTTGTGGCAATGGGAGGAGAAGGTGGACAACCCTTGCTTGGTGTGGCACTGGGAGGAGAAGGTGGATAACCCTTGCTTGGTGTGGCAATGGAAGGTGGTAGGGGAGGAGAGGAGCTTCCTTGCTAGAGCAATGGAGATGGTGTAGAGAGAGAGTGTGTTGGAGTAGAGGATGAGTGTGATGGTTGCAACCAAGGAGGGGTTGGAAAAGGGGTTCTAGAGAGAGAAAATCACTTTTTGCCTAATAACTACTTTTGGGGGAGCTCTGGATAGCAAAAAAAGATTTTTTAAAAGTTTTTTTAAAAATTTGAATTTTAGGGTTTTTGGATGCACGTTTTGACTTTTTGAGATAAAAAAAAGCTTTTTTGACCATAAAATAGTTTTAGGGGGGTTTTCAGAAGATGAAATTTGAGTTTTGAAATTTTTGAAAAATTTCAAATTTTTGGGATTTTTTCAAATCCGGATCAAAAAGGAGGGAAGTTGGAGGTTCCATATGGCCCACCCACCCCCCCCCCCCCCACCCCACCTTTTCACTAGGTAAGAGCCCATTTAAGAAGTGTAAGACTACTTTGTCCTCTTACATTTTTGAGGGCATAAAGTGTGTCCACCACCCTCTTCTCATTGGCTGGCCTCTAATTAACCTTAATCCCAAAGGGCCCCTAGAGGGTTCATATTTTTTCTAATGTAATGCAGCTTAAAATTTTCAAGGAAGGAGAGGCCGTCCACATGTCACTTCCTGGTTCGTTTCAAAAAACACCTTACAAAACATCTAATCTAAAATGTAAAAGTAAAGGGTAAGATTCTAAGAAATGACAGTCTTATCCATTTCAAACTGTAACAAGTGACAAGCCTTTTCAAATGTAAAATCAAGAGACTTTCTATTCCACATAAAATAAATGTTGAAGTTTGATTGCACATAACGAAAAGGGAATAACTTTAGTGGAGGTTTTGTTACTTAATGCGAATTTACTTTTTGAAGATATAACAAAAAATCGGATGCAGCAAAGTTTGACACATGGCACTGGAAAACCAGTCTCCTTAATATATAGTATAGATTGTTTACACCTCTTTTAGCAACAATTAGAAAAATACTTGATTGATTAGTAGAGATTGGGTTACACAGGATATGGCTCATGTTCATTGTATATACCCCGCATCGCCTCCTTTGAAAATCCTAGTAATCAACGATGAGCCCTGATGGACGATTTGAGTCCACAGGGATTTTTTTAAAAAATCGTTGAAAATCCTATGGAGGAAAAATTCAGAGAATTGGTAGATAGATAGATAGAGAGAGAGAGAGAGAGAGAGAGAGAGAGAGAGAGAGAGAGCGTGCTTTTCTCTGGAGAGGATCAAGGCAGGACGTGGACATGGAAAGAGAGAGAGAGAGAGAGAGAGAGAGAGAGAGAGAGAGAGAGAGTTGTCCTCCCTTTGCGCACACGTTCTACCTCGCCACGGCATGGGCAGAAGAGAGAGCTTGCACGTGTGCTTCTACAGAGAAGGGGTGGACGAGGGAGAGCTCCAGCCTCCAAGCTCTGCGTGGAGAGAGAGAGAGAGAGAGAGAGAGAGAGAGAGAGAGAGAGAGAGAGAGAGAGAGAGGGCCGTGGGTGTGCATGAGAGAGAGCTCCAAGCTTTGCCGTACAGTGAGAGCATCGAGACAAAGAATGAGAGAGCGAAAGAGAGACATTGACAGGGTCAATTAAACAGCCCCCCGCCTGCCACGTCTCCCATCTCCCCACCTTTCTTGTTGTCTTTCCCCACAAAGCATCGGTTGATGATTCCCATCCTCCTTTTTGATTGGCACTGCCGTTAAGGCATGGTCTAAGGGGAGGAAATTTGTCCCCACGACCATAGCGGCTTTGGCCAATCAATTTTTTTTTGAGGTGGATGGCATGCACAAAATTACTATTTTTTGTGCGTCTATATAGTAGGGGCTCGTCGGCTTCAGTACTATAGGTGTTTTTTTGTATGGGAGCGGTGTTCTGGCTATGCTTCCTACAAGCTCAGTTGCCTTCTAATGCTAATATGAATACCCCATTAAGCGATTTGCTAGCTCTCAGAGCTATGCAGATCTATTCATTTAGCTGTTTTCAATGCTAATGCAGAGCTAAAATCTCATGGCTCTCCCTCCTCTCATGCTACTACTCTTTGGAGACATAGAATTCGTCCAGTATACTTGATTGATATTGCGAAAGATAACACTTTCATGTTGCAAGTTCCTGTATGCAAATGGAAGGAGATGACGGACCTCAGTCGCAATGATACATTGTTTGCTTCTCCTCCATCTTCTCCACCATCAACATCAAAGAGACTCTCATTACTTCCAGTAGTCAAGACCCTCAGGATACCAGGTTCTACGTTCTTTCTGAGCCAAAGGGAAGGTCTTGAAGGCTCTGGATAGCATCATATGATGGATGCAGCTTGGCAATGATAATTTGATTGTGTTTAGGTTAGTATTCCATGCTATCCAGGTTAGAGTTCTTGATGCTTTGAAGAAACAGTACGTACAAAGGTTTTCAGAAGGAAGAAGGGGTCTCATAGCTTTAATTGTTGCCATCGTTTGCTTGACATGTCCTACTTTTGTTGTGACTGCTGACATCTCGATTATCATCTCAAATGACATAGCCCTTGCACAATCCATTGGCCAAGTAAGATTTTACATGAAACAATTTCAGTTTTTCCAGTTGATATTATCGGTGTATCAATTTTCTCTTCTCTGATGGCAAGCAGATACGGCAAGCAACTTTGTTTTTGGAGCGAATTGGAGAAAGCACATCAGCAAAGGTTTTGGAGAAAGTGGTGACAGTAATTAATTAGTGGCCAAACAGTGGTCAGTTACAACTTTCTTCCCTGCCATTTTAGAAATTGGTTCAATTTTTAAAAAACTGGACTTATAATGGGCTAAAGCTTGATTGAAGGAAATCATGCATACATTTCAGTTGAACGAACATCCTTATATTTGCCAATCTTGAAGTGACATGCTGTCTTTTTGAAAACTCTTCTATCTTTTTGAAAACTCGTTGGTGAATAGCTGAAGGTTGATGTGGGTGGTGGAGGAGGTTCCCTACTGTGAAGCTCTCTACTTGTGGAAGTTTTTAACCCTCTAATTTTAAGTCATTTCGTTTGTGCACCTATATGTGTTTTTTTGGGGAGGCGGAGTGATGGCCGCAACATATAAAGAAAAAGTTTGTGATTCTTGTTTTTTTAAAGAATGTGTAGTTGATTTGTTGTTTAGTCACTTGTAAGGCATATTCTAGTGTGCTTCTTGGAGATACTTTGGATGGGGAAGAACATTGTCTCGAGGGCATGGCCATTTATTTGATGGCCCAATCCCCCCCCCCCCGACGACTTACTTGTGTTTCTATTCTTCATTGATTATACGTGGACAACGGAATACTATTATGTGGGAGTAGATAGTGCCGATGTTTTTGGACCTTTAAATCCCAAGTTAGACCGAAATCTTCAAATTAAACCAAGGTTTTGGCTCTAGATTCCAAAAGGAAAATAGAAGGTTGGGTAGAGTGAGCCACGGTCTTCAAAGATTGACATCAAGTACCATGATCACTTTGGAAAAGATTTTTGAATTACTTCTTTTGCTTTTTGCTCACCTGTAATCATGAGCCTTGCATGAAAGAATTGACGAATTCAATAAAGATATACAAAGCTTGAAATGTATATTGTTGGAAATGGCCACAAGAAGATAGTTGACAACTTGTAGCACCTACAACTTCTGGATACCCCGCTATGTAGAATGGAACGAAACAACAAAAACACTTGATGTTTATCTAAATCTTGGATAAACTCAACCTCTTTTTCGTGATCGAATTCAACTTTGTAAACATCCGATTCTCTTCTCTTTCCGAAGCCAAACCGTTTATAAAAAGTACTCTGATGACGCTTTCAATAAACCTACAAACAATATTAATATTTTGTAATTTAGTCACTCTCTCAAATCAAAATTTACTGGACACGTAGAGAGCAACTTATATTACCTGTCGTTGTCAACCACGAGCGTAAACTACATTTGTATAATTTCTCATACATTTATATAAATGAATAATTCTTCTAATAGCCACTCAGAGAACCCAACCACAAGAGGCATCAGAAGAGCAGCAAGACCTATTGAGTCGCATCACTACTCAGCTTGAAAATTTATTCGTACATCTAGTAGAGCATGGGCATGCACCTATCAAAAATCCAGAGCAAGGGAGAGGAAAAAAAAACAAAACCAAGAATACCACTGCTACAATTGTGGGGAGGACGGCCATGGCATGTATTAATGCCCACATCCAAGAAGGCAGAACTTCAATAGAGGAGGAAGACAGAATGAGATCTCTCACCAAGGGCAAGACCACCACCACCCGAGAAACCAAGGCCCATTCCATCGATCCAAATCCTTCGACCACCTGTACAACCACCACCATCACCACAACCTCTCATTCCATGGCTACCTCCACCACCTGCTAGAAACCAAGCAGTGAGTGTCATTAGCCTGGAAGCTAAAGGGAAGGCAAAGGTAGAAGAACCGGTCTGAGAAAAGAACAAATGAAAAGGGAAGATAGAAGAAGCGGAGGCCATGGGAGTGAAGCGTGCCAAGCACAAGAAAGGCAAGTCTAGCAAGCAGACATCTAAGCCTTGGTGTAAGATCGCATTGTGGATTTTTCACTAGGTGAGTATGCTAAACCATATGACCTAGTTCAGGATGTATTGATGCAGGGTCCAAAGATAACCTAGACCCAATTACTCCATCTTGCACCAAGGATGAGGAGACAATGGATGAAGATGGTAAGCACTAGAAAGTCAAGACCAAGGATAGCTGGGGCTATCTCTGGGAGGAATCTTGATGACATCCTATCAATCGTGGATGCCCACATCAAGGGATAATGTATCTCAAACGTCTACATAGATGGTGGCGCACAGATATGCATCATGAGTGAAAAAATGATGCACCATCTAGGCCTAGAGGTAAGTAGGCAAGCACCCTGCCGAGCTAAAATGGCAAATAACATTAGAGTGAAGTGCGTAGGCATTGTGAATGCAGTCAAAGTGAAGGATTTCAACACAGAAGTAGAGGTGGATATTTTTGTCATGCCACACAAAGGGGAGGGCTACCCTATCATTCTTGGAAGACCATGGCTCATGGCTATGCAGGCTAAGCAAGATTGGAGTACCGGAATGATCCAAATGAAGGATTCTAAAGGGAAGTTCATATTCTATGACATGAAGACGGGGAAGCAACACAATATGATCTTGGAGGCATCGGAAGATGATTTCACCAGTGACTCTTTGACTACCTCAAGAGAAGAGACGACAACAATCGAGGAGAGCGACAGTAGCATCAAAGTTATGGGGGTGATCCTCAAAGACCCAAAAAGATTGGCACAATTTGAAACACCACTAAAGACTCACGTGGGACCATCAGGTACTCAACCCTTGGTGGATACAAGTAAGTTACATCGGATGCTCTCTAGTGAGTTAATTGGTGAAGAGAGGAGAAAATATGTCTCTATGCTAGGTAACTTCACCACATTGTTCATTGATGGCTATGTGACAATATCACAAGCATCATAGTGGTACAACACCACATAAAGCTCAAGGAAGGAAGTAAGCCTATAGTGAAAAAGCTTAGAAGGCTTGGGTAATTCAACAGGAAGCATTGCTCAAAGAGGTGAGGAATTTGCTACAGGCAAGTTTCATTACCCTGTCGAAGACTCAGAGTGGGTCTCTCTAGTGGTAGTCACACCAAAGAAGAACACTAAGTGGAGAGTTTGTGTAGACTACAAACCTATCAACACAGCAATAAAGAAGGATCATTTTCACCTCCCATTCCAAGATGAAATTCTCAATGAGGTAGCATGTCATGAGCGCTACACAATATGTGATGGCTACTCAGGCTACTTTTAGATTAGCATTGTAGAAGAAGACCAAAAAAACAGAACTTTCATAACACCATGGGGATGTTTTGCTTACAGGGTGATGCCTTTTGGCCTCACCAACGCTCCGGCCACATTCCAACACTATGTAACTTTTGTCTTCTAGCCATACTTCGGCAAGTCAATACTAGTTTTCATAGATGATTTTTGCATCTACAGTTCTCGCTCCCTCCATTTGAGCAAGGTCTATGATGGCTTGGCTAGGCTGCAAAGCTTGGGTGGCCAACTTAACGTAGATAAGTGTCACATTGTTGAAAGCAAGGTCACTCTTCTTGGTAATGTAATTTTATTAGTCGGACTGATCTCGATTCCTCTGACTCATTGACTCTTGCTTGCATGTGCACCTTCTTGTCTTTGAGGCAGTCATACCTTGCAGGGAATCTCCCCTTCACCTTCTCGCGGAGACCACAGGCTAGCAATGAAACGGTCCTTCTTCAAGATATTAGGCTCTCCTTCACCTTCCTCCAGTAAGGCCACCTATCGCTCCCACAAATCCACAAATTTGTATTTGTAAGGGGAATACTCTAGCAAACCTCTCTACTTTAACTCTGTCAGCAACTGTCATAACTTTTTTGAGGTTGTACCTCCTCCAAACCTCTTCACAAAGGCAGCACATACTACATCCCAAGCATTCTTGGTGGCTTGGGCCAAAGCATTATACCAATACTTGGCCTCTACTTTCATCAATAGAGGAAAAATTTGTAGCCGTGAGGCATCATCATCCTTGTTAGAAACCACACAAGCGATGTCAAAGTCATCCAGAAAATCGGTGGTGATGTCTTCTCTCTTTTTCCCACTGAATGTAGGAAAAGAGACACTTGCCATGGTAGTAACTCAATGAGTAGGAAATTACAAACTTTTTTTTGTTAATCACAAATGACTCAGCGGCTCATAGCAACTTTCTTACAGGGTTGGGTGGATATATTTAAAACAGGATAAAAAT
This sequence comes from Adiantum capillus-veneris, assembly GCF_014529385.1. Classification (NCBI taxonomy): domain Eukaryota; kingdom Viridiplantae; phylum Streptophyta; class Polypodiopsida; order Polypodiales; family Pteridaceae; genus Adiantum; species Adiantum capillus-veneris. Next base: position 90,088,283 of record NC_140951.1, on the reverse strand, counting down.
GAAAACATTGAAAGAGTGGTGGTAATCCAACACTGGAAGGATAATAGGGTTTGGGGAGCTAAGGATTTCTCCTAGCACCGCAGCACCAAATAGATACACAATCTTTTGTTGATAAAATATTTTTCTATCTACATATATATTCACATGCATGTGTTGCAGAAACCTAAATGGAAAGGCGGTTGGTCCATTATCCATGATGCACAGAGTGTAGAATACTTACTTACACCCTTACCATGCCGGTGTTGACAAGTTGGCACATCCACAGGAGGTCATCGCCCTTCATAGGCTCCACTTTCCCTTCGTCGCTCAGCACGTATGGAGTGATGACAACACGTTTGACTACTCCTAGCCTTTTGGCTAGCAGCAACTGCAAGTAATTACCATATTTGACTCGTTGCATGAACTCCACTCCATTTAGTTGTAACAATATATTTTCATTTCAATATTGCATTCTCTTTCACTTGAAAAGGGAACGCCTAGTGAATTTTTCACTTGTTTCCAAAGTTTTCTTTTTACCTTTATTACTCAAGGCGAATTCCAAGATTTCTAGAAGGAGAAGTAAGAGTGGAGTAATATAAAAGTTCACGAGCTCACGCAACCCGCCTACGACGGGTCTCGTTACCAAAATGCCTCTTCACGGCTCATTAACAAACACTTTTTGATGGGCAATCCTATCAAGTTTCTTAACCTTACTCATGAGCATATATAGAAACACTGACACTTTATCTCTCTCATTTCTCTATTCTCACTTTTGAATGTCTTAGAGAATGTATCTATGTGTGTATGTGAGTATGTGTATATGTACCTAGGTGTGTATGTGTTTGTGTGATGTATGCGTTTGTGTCTATCTTTATACAAAAAAAAAGATGTGTCTATCTTTATATATCTCCGCATGACACACATCACATTCTCAAGCATCTCTGGAATACTCACATCAAGGAGGATGACTCAACACATACATCTTTATCCTCCAACCAAGAACAACCACCATATGAATACAACATATTAAGTGGGAGTTAGTCTCCCACCTCTTGAATACTGAGCGGGCTATCTGAGAGTGAGCTCATGAGACAGATCAATTACAGGTTTCTCAAGCTCACTCATGAGCACTCATAGAAACACTCACATTATCTCTCTCTCATTTCTCTATTTTCTCTTTTGAAGGTATCTATGCATGCATGTAAGTATGTTTATATGTGTTTACATACCTAGGTGTGTACATATGTTTAAACCATTTTAGATCCTATATGCTAAATAGGATCTCATGGTCAAGATCAATATATCAATTTATTTTCCTATTCCTCTACCTTTGACAATGGTTTGAATATAGAGAGAGGTGGTGTTTTGTGTTGAGATAGGCCATAGCTCTTCAATTCTTTCCAGCTTATACTATGGACACATTACATTGGTATACACACTACCCCAATCGTTCATTTTGGATTCCTCGTACATGCCACCATGATGTACACATAGCACTCACTTTGTATTCCTCGTCTCGTACGTCCCCTGGGTAAGAGGCCTTTTGAGCATCGCCATTGGTGTCTTTGTACACAGTATACAACCAGCTTTATTCGCGAGCGAGAGAGAGAGAGAGAGAGAGAGAGAGAGAGAGGGAGGCTTATTACAAAAATTTAGCTATGTTTCTTCAAAAAACCCTACAATTTTAAGAAATATTATAGCTGACGATTGATTACTAAGAACCTCAACTGCTTTCGAGTTTGGAGGCTGTACAACTTGTGTTGATGGTGGCAGGAAAGGTGCAATAACCACCTTGTACGGAACATGAGAGCGAGGAAGGAAAGGCCCAATAACCGACGAAGAAGCCACTGTCTACATAAGTGGTTTTCAAGAGGAGGAGGCTCTCAAAGCTGGAGCAAGTAGGAGAGCCACAAAAGGAGCAAGCAGCAAATAGAGTCGTCGTTGAGGATCGAGGAGCAAGCTGTAGATAAGGGTAGAGTTGTTGGATGCATGGAAGATGGGCCCAGTTGGGCGCGGGCGCTGCCAGTAGATAAACAAGAGAGTCGATGGTGGCCATGGTTGCGAGGCTCAAGCAGAGAGCGTCAACTTGCACCATCTCTCTCACACACACACACACAGCTTGATACATCGACTTCGTTTAATGATGGCGAGAGAGGGGTGGGTTGTAGCTAGCCTACAAAGATTTGAGCCGCTCTCAGGCTCTCAGCTTCTTGGGCATTGGTAGCCGCTAGCATGCCACTGGCCTCTTAGGGCTTTCATAGCGTGAATCGAAGGCAAGCAAACAATCATCCACTCATCATTGCTATGAGTACTCTAGGAACTACCATTTCTGGTTGCATCTCGAGGCCTACCAGCTAGTCTCACTCAAAAAATTTAACTGCATATTCCAGCCTCGCTATGCGCCCCTTTCTTATGCCAAGTGGTAGGCCTGAAAAGGGCTCACTCTTAGTTAGAGAGAGAGAGAGAGAGAGAGAGAGAGAGAGATGCTATAGAGACTCATTAAAATGTTCCTATGTTTTAAAAGTTACAAATCCTAAGAAATATTACAGTTCTAGAGGTTATACAACTTCAGTTGACGGTGGCAAGTAAGGTGCAGCAATCGCCTTGTACACAACATGAGGGCCCAATTTGCGATGAAGAAGCCATTGTCCACCTAAATGATTGTCAAGAGAAGGAGGCTTGACATATGATGAAGCTAGAGCAAGAAATTGGTCAACAGAGCAGCATAGATGTGAGGAGAAAGTGACAAATAGAGTCGTCGAGGAGAATAGAGGAGCAAACAGGAGATGGGGTCAGAGCCGTTGCATTCATTCATCACCTCTCATTGAATACATCTTTGAGGTCCTTTTTGTCTCTGCACGTCCTTTTTGTTGTTCAACATGTCCCCAGCCAGTGCTCCCGTTAGCCTCAGAACCCTAACTTTCCTCACAGCCAACGGCCAGCCCTTTGTACGCCTAGAATGCCCCATCCCACCCTCACACTGATGCGCTCCTTCCCATATCCTCCTTCCCCTTCTCGTGGCTTCTCCGCTCACAATCAACAACCCCAACACCTCACTACACCATGTTCCTTCCTCCCTCAATGCAGCCCTCTGTCCCAGCAGCAAGCAAAACACACACACATTTTCTTGAATCCGGATAGTGAAAACAGTGAGAGGTGCACACCTTTCTTGCACAGGCATCGAGAGAGAGAGAGAGAGAGAGGTGTAAGGAGAAAGATCGTCTCTAATACACTAACATAGAGAGAGGGGGGGCGTTTTCAAGGAAAGAGGGCTTTTGAGCTCTCCCTACTCTTCATCATTTTTGGCCTGCAGAGGCCATAGGGGCTTGGTGGAGAAAATGTGCAATTTTTCTGCCGTCGCTTTTTGACGGTGGAGATGCATGGCGCGTGGCCAACTGCCTAGTTTAATGCAGCGTCTTTTCGGCCTGCCTGAGTGGAGCTCTGCATCGCGTGGAAAAGCACACTGCAGCCCTGCAACGCTTGGAAGAGGGGACGCGTCATGCCGTGCAGCGCCTGAAAGGGGACGGCTGCAGCCCGTATTGAATGCGTGCCGAAATGGAGGGCCATTGCAGCAGCCACCGCAGTGATGCGACACTGCCCACGAGCTCTCTCTGCTGCACTCGTTGCGGACCGTTTTATAGAGAGAGAGGTCGACCAATAACCGCCAGACGTCTCTGCGTGCTTTGCCGGCCTTACACTTCTAACATATTATATGCATTTTTACTTTTAAAAATAATCACAAAAATATTTTTGGGATTCTCCTCAGGTGCAAAATGAGGTTCTTCGTTTTGTCAATACTAGTATGTGACCCGCGCGTTGCTGCGGTCAAGAAAAGCATGGCAATTGGATCTCTCTCTCTCTCTCTCTCATACATACACACACACACACAATGGAAACGTAGACCTTGGAATCACTATAGAAAGATAACAATGCATATGTACGCCTTCTCTCTATCTTTCTATCTCTCTAGAAAAGCATGGTAATTAAATCTCTCTCTCTCTCTCTCTCTCTCTCTCTCTCTCTCATACACACACACACAATGGAATAGTAGTCCTAGGAATCACAAGTAGGTCTTTGATATCTCTTTCATCACCTTCTTTCCTCAATTTCTCAATTCTTTTAAGTTGAAGACTTGCTCAATAGCTCTCTCTCTCTCTCTCTCTCTCTCTCTCTCTCTCTCTCTTCACATGGAGTACTTTCGGCCGATCGGTTGCAATCAACTCATCCTTCACACGACTTCTAACAAATTTGAGTTGTCCATATCTCCCCACTCATCAATCAATAACAATGTACCACATTTCTACCAACTTGCTACTATTGCACCATGCTATCAAAACCATGGCTTGCCAATATACGGGCTTCTCATGACTCTCACTTGGTTGGAGGTAGACAGGTTTTGATGCTTTGTAGTCATTTTGGTGGGCTACCAAGTTGCCAAGGAAAGGCTCTCTCTCTCTCTCTCTCTCTCTCTCACACACACACACACACACACACACACACACACATACACACACTCTGTAACAGTCACATGCATGCACACACAGAGCGTGTACACACACATGCAAACTATCAGGTGCACAATTTTGGCTACTACAATCTGTATGTTGTTGAAAAAGGTTGGATTTGCATATTCTACATTGTCTCTCTCTCTCTCTCTCTCTCTCTCTCTCACACACACACACACACACACACACACAGATTGACAACAACTTGTCACACTCACAAATTTGACTATTGCAAGTCGTTGGGAAAGGATGGAGTTACAATCTGAACTACTATATGCAATTTTTAAAGGCTGGGACTCAACATCTTTATATCGGCATTGATCCAACGGGCCATGCAAATCAACCAAAAATGCGACATGTGGAGGCCCTCTCCTTCCTCTAATTTTTTGAGGTCCATTATAAAGAGTATAGATAATGGACTATTGAGTAATAGTAGAAAACTATCATGTACCCAAGTGCTCTATAAAACCTAGGTTTAGTGCAATCCCACCTACAAATTTCTCAACTATATCTTATGCACCTTGGAGGCCCCTTCCATGTGACATAAGGAAAAGGCTTTTGGGGGGCGGGGGGGGGGGGCAAGGCAAAGAAAGAGAGAGAATGGATTGGGTGCCAAGGAAAGGGGCATCTCTCTCTCTCTCTCTCTCTCTCTCTCTCTCTCTCTCTCTCTCTCTCTTGGACGGGCCACACACTTGTAAAATGTAATTTGAAGATTAGGACACCCACAACATTGCAAAAAAAACATAGGTTTAGTGTAATTCCACCTACAAATTTCAAGATTTATCTCTAATTTTTAAAATTTTTTGTTTTCAGCAGCACTCACTCAATGATAATGAATTAGAAACATAAAAAATACAACATCGCCATGCTCCAACGGAGCCATGGATGCAAAAAGAAAGACACTTAACATCACAACCTTAACTTTTAAATTGAAAGACCACCTCCAAAGTTCAAAGAAACTACAAAGTTCAGAAAACATAAATCAAAGGTTAGAGAATCTACAAAGTGCAAAGAAGCTTGTGCAAAAACCTTCAAAATTTATAGTAAATTTGCCTCTATTTTTTTTTTGGAAAAAATCATAGTATAGACAAATGCTCGAAAAAACCTTGATCTAGTGTAATCTCACCTACATATTTAGAAAATTATCTCTATACGTACAAAGTATTAAAAAATTAGAGATATAAAGAAATATAATAAAATTATCCCTAAAATTTCTCGTACCTAAGTTTTTCATGTTTTTGGGAAAAAGCATTGCACCTCAACTCGATTTAGTGTAACCCCTCTTACAAATATTTATGATTTGCCACAAAAATTCTAATTTGCCTTTAAGCGGTTGCAAAAATCTAGGCTATGTGTAATCCCACCTACAAATTTTGAGATTTACCTTTAAATTTTAAGTCAACCCGAAGGAAACCACAAAGCTCACAAACCTTCAAAAATATCAAAGAGTTGTTGGAGTTGCCTCCCATTGTCCGCCTTTGCCATTTGTTGAGGTCCACTCCTGCCTTGGGTATGCACGCTTTCGGCCTTGGATTCATTGGATCAAACTTTTTTTATTGCATCAATTCTCGATTCTCGATTCTGTAGATGTCAATTGTCAATTCTCGATCTCGATTGCAAATTTCATCGATTGTTGATGTAGGACCAATGTTTATTTTCCCTTCCCTCTGACTCTAGTTCCGGTGTGAGAGCCCTTGTTAACCCTCACGGCTCACGGACACCCTATCACCTACGAGACGGACGTTGTAACCTATGGTGGACATTGTATTATTTATTTGGTAGAGTCAGGTACCGGGCTTGTCGGTCCAATAGGAAAAGGGTAAGAGTGATCGTCGATGAGAGGCGCACTCTAACTGGGACATTCAAGGGATTAGTGGGCTAAGCATGGGCGCCCAAGTGTGAATGGGGTGAGCTCATATAAAAGCCAACTAAACCTAAAATTCACTCATTCTCTCATTTGTGCAATGCAAGAAAGGTGCTCTTGCTCCATCTCCTTCTCCATATCCTTGTGTACTAGTGTGTGTGCGTACTTGAGAGAGAAAGAGAGAGTGTGTGTGTGTGTGATCGAGCATTGCGGCGGCACGACGGCGGTGAAGCGGTTGAGCGTGACGTAGCGGCGTCTCCTTCTTCTTCACGGCGAAGAATCCTCCACGGCAGAAGCATAGAGCGGTGAATGACACACCATTGCCCTCTTTTGAGCTTACTAGTTAAGCTAGTTGTGTGCTTGGAGCCGTCTATGGCTCGCACACAGTGTTAGGCAAGTCCCTTGCTTCGACAGTGCGGCAAGGAGCGCACATTTTTGGCGCCGTTGCCGGGGAATCGCCCTGCACTAAGCCCAAGAGGCACTTTGTGCTTCTTCTATGAGTTGTTTGTAGTAGGAAAGAAGAGGAAGAGGAAGAGGAATGAGTTATTTTTCTGCAAGTGGTTAATTTCTGTATTGTCTGCAAGTTCTGTGATTTCTGCATAATCTTGTGTTTGCACACAGTCTTTGCACAATTAGTAGTCGTTAGCTTGTTCGCAGTGAATGAGTAAGTAGGTAGACAGTTAGCAATTTTTGTTTGCACACAGTCTGTACACAGTTTTCTGTTAAGGTTTGCCTGCACACAGTCTTTGCACAGTAAGGTAGTGAGAGAGGAAGTAGGTGGACAGTTAGCTCACTGTCAGTAAGCAGTTAGCAGAGTGGTTAACAGATTAGTTAGTAGATTAGCTAGTGGTTAGCAGCACTGTCAGTAAGTAGATAAGGTAGTGAGCTGTGAGCTGTTGACAGAGAGGTTAGGTAGGTGTTGACAGTGTGTGTGGCCAAGAAAGGGTCACCTAAACCGCGCGCGCTCGTCGCCTTAAAATTAAAAAAAAAAACGTAAAAAATCCGAAAATATTTAAGCGTGAGTGACTGGGGGGCTACACTAAAATTTTGATCGGGATCGGGATCATTTGCCCAAGCCGAAGCCCAGGCCCAGGCTTCAGTCCTCAATCTTATGATATATACTAGACTCACTCTTATATATATACCCTAGCCCCTCAAGAGGGAATGAGAGCATGTGGGGCAAGTCCTCCACTCTCCTCCCTTCTCTTCCCACTTGCACCCTTAGACTTTCTAATTTGGGCCTAGTTCCCTACTAGAAATTGACGGTTTTAGGGATTTCGAGGGCATAAAGTGACCAAACGGAGGGCTGTAAAGCACGGCACGTCCCTCTAACCGAGACGCTCGTTTTGAGCTATCATACGTTCTATTCTATAGCTGGGTCAGAAAAAAAGGACAAAAAAAAAATAGAAAAAATTAAGAAAAGACTTGGGTTGCAAAACACCCAAAAATACTAGGTGAGCAGCCTTCACGGGCACTCACTGACACTTCTAGGGGATCCAAGTCATATGAACCTACGCTATGGACGAGTGTTAGAGCACGAGCATATTGGTAGTGCCTCCATTTACGTGGGCACCCATTATTCCTCCACCTTATGTTCTGGACCTTCGGCCGAGACTCAAGGTAGCGCGACCCAAGATCCTCATATCGCGTCTAGTGATTCTTCCTCTGACTACGAAGTCATGGAGGGGTATCCTACACCAAACCCTAATAGTTCAAGTCAAGACATGCATGCCATGGGCCCATCGCCCGGGTCCAACGTGTTTAGTCGCTTAAAAGAGACCCTTAATAGACCTACTCGCTCCGAACATGCGGTTAATGAAATAAATGAAGGGAGTGGGGAAGTAAATTTGTCATCATGCCTAAAATAGACCCTATGCTTCTTGAGAGTGTGCATGTGAATGTTCCATCCACTGCACCTCCTGATCCTTTAGGAATATCTCCCTCTGAGGTTTTACTACCCGATGGTAGGAGTCTTGCCGAAGTACAAGAGATCGAACGCTATATGCAAGAAACAAGGGAGAGGGAAATTGAGAACCTACGAAGGCTAGAACAAAGTCGAGCCCTGAAAGCAAAGGCTCCTATGACAACAATCATGCCAGCCGAGCAACCGAGTGCTCCCAAGGTAGCAGTCACGGAGGGGCAAGCGATGGGGAGCAATAATGCTTCCACTTCGAGGGAAACCTCCAGCACGCCAGGCCTAGATGGAATATTCCTAAACGAAAATTGGGAGTATGACCTACAAGCAGAAGCTTTAACTGATCGGTACATAGGACACACCTATTATGTGGGTTGGTTAGATGTTCTACAATCCACATCGGGTGCTACTAGCATATATGAGCAACAACAGAAAGTCTGTGATGTCCTCCATAGGATTGTCGAGTTAGAAAGACAGAACACAGGGATCAACATGCCTTCAATAGGCCTAATGAGATTCTTGGATACGGGAAAGGACAACCAACCAACCCTATCACAAATGGAGACTCCCTCAGTGATCCCCATTGATCCTCCATATGTTGTTTCGCCGAGAGCCTCAGTACAATCTGAGCCCACAAGTGGTAGCTTTACCTTCCCAGATCTAGCTCATCTTTCTCTTAATGACACTACGGCTACCATGCATATCCCAGTGGTGAGCATGACAAGAAGTACACCATGGAGTTCATTTGTTAATATTGCGCCGATGCCTAGTAGGACAGTGCCCCCAACTATACCTACATATATGTATCAATCATGTGCACCTGTCGTACCTCAGCCTCATGTAGCTCCTACACCTCCGATTATTCCAAGAGCTTACAATCCACAATGGCATTATCCAAGCTCTTATACAAGTGGAGCCATGCCATTTAATAATAACATGCCATATCAGGCACCCCCTATGCCTAGGGCCATGCCTGTAAACTTTGGACCACCGTCTGGTACACCACCATACGAAATATGGGACCCAAGAGCCGTGCGTATGCCAAGGCCAAGGCCAACTCCCATCTCACATGTGGTTCCAGGAGCACATACACCCATTATACCTGCTCAAATAGGAGATTTGGTAGCATTTTCTCAAACTATCGGTCGCTCTATTGCAGAAAACATGCGAAGCGCACCTGATAGAGAGCCTAGGAGCAAGGCAGTTCAAGTAGCTAAGCTCACACAGAAATTCAGTGGAGACGGAGATGCTAGAAATCATATGGAATTCTTTGAACATGTGTGCGATTCCTTGGAAGAGCACAATGAGCTACATAAGTGTAAGGCTTTGAGTTTGACCCTAAGCGAAAAGGCTGGAGATTGGTATAGAACCTTAAGAGTAGAAGAGAAAACGATCTACTCTACTCTTAGGAGATTGTTCTTAAAAGAGCACATACGAGAGGGAGTACTTTGGGGTGTAGCCTCGCAGCTCCAGAAAGCCCAACGAGAAGAAGGTGAATCCGTGAGAGACTTCATTAGTCGCCTAAAGAATTTGAATTCTCGATGCAATCCAAACGAGCGATTCAACAACAACCAATTTCTCGATAGATTCATTAGGGGACTATGGCATGAAAGTATCTATAATGGCCTAGTCATTAGAGGTATCACTACTTGGGAAGCAGTCACCATGAATGCAATCCAATTGGAGGATAATTTAATGATTGCAGGAGAAAGAGTGTCTGCCGAGCCGAAGTCTAGTAGCTCGCAAGCGTCAGGGCATGAGCCAATGAAGATAAAGCCAATCGTGAAAGAGCAAACGATTTCTGAGATGACTTTGGAAGATCTCACCAAGGCCATCCAAGAAAGCATTAGGGATAATCGTGCTCCACAAAACACTCATATGTATCCAAGAAGGGAGCAACAATGGTGCTCAATTTTCTTGGGCCCACATACTACGAGTGAATGCCCTACTTTCAGAGTAAAGTTTAACGGGACTTGTAACGTGTGTGGTAGGTATGGCCATCAAGCGAAGGATTGCCTAATGCTTAAACGCATCATGGAAAATAGACCGCCTATAGCTTGGGCAGACTCACCTCGAGTTCCTGCATTGATGCCTACCCCACCCATGGAGCAACAGTTGCCATTACAGCGCATGGTCCCTAGAACCCAAAATGTGGTCCAAACCACACCGTTGACACCTCCAGTTCTAGGACCGCAACCCCCTCATCCAGGAGTTACACCTATGAACCAAATAGGTTGCGAGTCATCTAGTTCTTATGTAGATTGCGAAGAGGACATAGACTCTAGTATCACCTATGGAGTCGACATGCTTGAGGAGTGTCCCATGTACTATATGGAAGACCATTGGGGACAAGTAAAACCTGTATAAGTAGCTGCTCTTGCGGCAAGAGGCCAAAATATCAACTACACTGCTAAGAGACCACCTCTTCAGTGCGACGAATGTGGTGGACCACATCGAGTAGCTGAGTGCCCCATTAGAATGCAAAAGAATGCTGCACTAATGCAAACAAGTCAAGGGAGTACATTGGCAATGCCAATACTCACTTGTAATCATTGTGGCATAGATCATTTGATCGCACAGTGTACTAACAATCCAAATGCACCAAAAATCACACCATTGAACTTAATAGAGATTGTTGATGGGACACCACCAACTATAAACATAGTACCAGTAAACGCACTCACACGATCGATGCTCCAAAAACAAAATTATATTCTTGAGGAAAGAGACACGGCATCAATTGCTCAATCTCAAAAAAAGAAGAAAACACGAAGAAAGAGATCGCAAAAAGAAGCGAAGTTAGACCTTAGCTCAAAGACCAACATAGGGACTGGTGATGACCCCGTATATATGAACGACGGTGAAGAAGATTCTGATTCAGGTGAAACCATGGAGACCAAAATGACCACAAACATAGAAACCAACAAGGAAGATCTTCATGAGCCACAATGGCCATGATCCAAAAAGAAGATAGGAACTTACCCAAACCCTACAGAGGAGATTGAGCGAGTCAAGCAATTAAGGAGTTTGGTAGAAGATACCCAAAGGGATCTAGAACCAGCACCTAGGAAGATCCAAATTACAGACACCGTGTTCCCTACGCAACAACAACCTCACCAAGTCCATAGACCCTTGGACATACCTAGTGTCATCCAAGAAGAAAGTGACTTAAAGTCATGGGAAAGTGGGCGTACTCACTTCTTGATGGAAAGAATGTTTACAGAGGGACTACCTGATCCTATCGAAGAAATGGAGATCCCATCTTCCCCACGTCAAGGGAATGAAGTCCAAAAGGTGCCGTTAAACATTGCGAAATTGATGGATTTCATGTCTTCAGAAGTTAGAACCACCATCATGTCCAAACTATATAAAGACCCTGAGCTAGTCTCAGCTCTTCGAGCCTTCCTCAATGGAGAACTAAAGTTTGGGCTACCACAATTTGCACAGATGGATGGAGCTGCGGAGATGCCAATACAGGAGGAACACATAGTTCCACAACCCAACCTAGATGAGAACCTTGTTATAGAAATACCTGTTAACAAGTTGGGGCAATACTTTGAAGGTGATGAATCTAATGCTACTCTACCAATCACTACTAAAGGATTAATTGTAAAGGGGGTCCTTGACGGTGGTGCGGGAGTCAGCATGGTGACAAAGAGTTGTTGGGAGTCTATGGGGAGACCTCACCTTGAAACCACAAGCGTAGTGGTAAAAATGGCTAATGGATCTATTGTTATACCTATTGGAATGCTAAAGGATCTCAGGATCAAGGTCTTGGGACACAAGGTAAGGCAGACTTTCATTGTTATGGATTTTTCCAAGCATCCTATGTCATTTGAGATGATCTTAGGGCGTCCATTCATGAGGGAAGCAAAAATGGTGCATGACTGTTCCAAATACCACGTCTACTTACAGTTCCAAGACTCTGTCATTCGAGTTGATCTTTTAAGTGGTCGAACGCATCCTCTAGGAAATAAATTCATCATTGATAATCGATCAAACACAACAACTCACTCAGCTCCATTACAGTATTGTTACACGTGTAACGAAGACATGGATATTGGGGAGAACTCTCCTTATATCGATATCCTACCCGGAATGGCTGAGTCAGACAATGTCGATTGGGTACACCTAGCGAAAACTATAGATACATGGGGAGCTAGAGGAACAACCTGGGTAACACCAGATGGGGAAGAGATACCACACATTGCACCACTAAACATGTTAGGTGTAGCGCATGTAACATCCGATGATAAGAAAGAGGCACACCTACCTGAGAGTGAAACTGATGATTCCTCAAAGGCTTCAGGCCAATACACATCACAAACGGAATCTCAGGGAGAAATGGATTCAGAACCTAAGGAAACATCGAGTGAACCAAGTATAGAGACTAAACACTCAAGGCCTAGTACGACCATCTATGGTAATTTATATGAGAATGAAGAAGATACAAGCGAAGACCTATCAGGCGAGTCGAGTTCAAACATTTACCAAAATCAAAACCTTAACAAGAAACAAAGGTCATATAAGAGACGACGATATCGAGCAAATGTGAGAGCTAGGATAAACAATGAAAGATCTACTGCAGAATGGCTTAGCTATCTAGGGGCATGTGATGCTCATCGAAAGCTAGTAGACAATTGGGGTGAACATCTCTAGAGTGTCATGTGGTGCAGCCCGCGACCCATTGACCTCGCTCAATTGGAGGTTACAGAGCCGAAATTGAGTCGAACTATAAGAAGACGTCAAAACCGTGAGTTAGCACAACAACAGAAGGAGGCAGAACTAAAAGAAAGGTCTCTGTCAGGACAAGAGCCTGCTGACTTACATACGGCTCCTAAACATTTTAAATCTTATACCACGGGGGAGCGAAAGGTTGTGTATGCCAAAGCCCAAAGAATACCTACCAATGGAAGCAGTGGAGTCTATGATGGTCCAGCGGTAGTTAAAGAGATAGAATTAGCAAAACCGGGTAAGGAGTCTAAACCAGTCTTTATTGCTCAAGACCTTACCGAAACTGAAGAGGCTGTACTTAAGGAGCTCCTCAAGGAATACAAGGATATCTTTGCTTGGACATATCATGACATGAAGGGCGTTCCACCTTCTGTGGTGCAACATACAATTCCCATGATCAACATTGCTAAACCCGTCCAGCAATGACCCTATCCAATGAATCCTAAGTATGCCAAAATTGTACAAGAGGAGATTGAAAAACTTATCCAATGTGGATTCATATACCCTATTGAGCACTTAGAATGGGTTTCTCCAATAGTCATTGTGCCAAAAAAGAATGGGAAACTAAGAGTTTGCGTGGACCTCAAGAAAGTTAATGCAGCTACTAGGAGAGATCATTATCCATTGCCATATTCAGAACATGTGCTTGAAAGAGTTGCGGGCAAGGAAGCTTATAGCTTTTTAGATGGGTACTCTGGTTAAAATCAAATCACAATTGCATTAGAGGACCAAGCTAAAACTGCTTTTATCACAGAGTTTGGAGTGTTTGCATTTCGTGTTATGGCTTTTGGCTTAACAAATGCCCCTGCTACATTCCAACGATTAATAAACACTACGTTTAAAGAATTTCTAAGGGAGTTTTGTGAAGATTTCCTAGAAGACCTTTGTGTTTATTCTTCTTGGGAGAAGCATTTGTTATATCTATGAAAAATATTTGAAAGGTGCAGATTTTATCGCATCTCATTGAACCCTTTCAAATGCCAATTTTGGGTTAAGCATGGAGTCATTCTAGGGCATATAGTGTCCAAGAACGGGATATCCACAGATGAGAGTAAGATTAAAGCCATTGCCGATCTGCCACCACCTACGAACTATAAAGGAGTTCAAAGATTTATGGGCCATGCTGGTTATTATCGAAGGTTTATTTTAAACTTTGCCGAGATAGCGCGTCCATTGTACAAGCTTCTTATCGAGTTTCACTGGACGGAAGAATGTCATCAATCTTATGAGTTATTAAAGAAGGCCCTAACAAGTGCTCCAATCCTGCGAACACCTGATTGGAATGTACCTTTTCATGTGCATATTGATGCATCAAAATTTGCTATTGGGTGTGTTCTAACTCAACCAGGAGAACATAAATTGGACTACCCTATTAGCTTTCCAAGTCGCCAATTAAATGATGCCGAGATGAACTACACTACTACAGAGCGCGAAGGTCTAGCTATGATTTACGCAGTAAAGAAATTTCTCTATTACCTTCTTGCTACCAAGTTTGTGTTTTATGTTGATCATCAAGCATTGCTATATTTGGTAAACAAGCCGTGTTCCACAGGTCGAATTACACGATGGTTGTTAATTCTTCTTGAGTTTGACTTCACCGTTTTTGTGAGATCTGGGAGGAAACATGTCATGGCGGATCATTTATCTCGTATCCCTAATGGCAAAGCTCCTACGGGGGTTGATGATGAATTGCCTGATACTCCTTTGTTCATTGTTGAGACAATGCCTGAATGGAGTGAAAAGATTATTAACTTCTTAGTTAATGGTTTTCCACCCAAAGAGCTGCGAAAAGATATAGCTCGAAAATTAATCAAGGAATGCGAACCCTATTGCTTACTGGCTGGAACTCTCTATAAGAGAGGAAAAGATGATGTTCTTAGACGCTGTGCCCGCGAGGATGAGTATTTATATATTCTACAAGAGGCACACATGGGCGTAGCTGGTGGTCACTTTTCAGGAAAGTTGACTGCCCGAAAGATCTTACAGTCAGGCTATTGGTGGCCCACTCTATTTAAGGATGCATCACTTTTTGCAAAGGGATGTGATGAATGCCAACGCTTCAAGAAGCCACAAAGAAGGGATAGGATGCCTCTACATCCCATCAAGGTAACCCAACCATTTGAAAAGTGGGGCTTAGACTTTGTAGGACCGATTAGTCCGGCTGCACGTAACACGCAATCACGATATATCATTGTGGCTACCGACTATGTAACCAAATGGGCTGAAGCAAAAGCAACACGAAAGGCGAATGCAAAAACAATAGATAAGTTCCTCTTTAAAAACATTATCACACGTTTTGGATGCCCCTTTGAACTTGTGAGTGACAATGGAACTCATTTTATAAATGAAGTAATAAAAGAACTCACATCAAACTTCATGATATCTCACCACAAGTCTACACCCTATTATCCCCAAGCAAATGGCCAAGCTGAGAGTACCAACAAAACTCTCATCTCCATTTTGACAAAGACAGTTGAGGCTCATCGCACTGATTGGGACCTAAAGCTTACATCATCTTTATGGGCTTATCGTACTGCGTATAAAGTTGTTATTAATTGCACACCGTTTAAGATGGTGTATGGCCAAGAAGCAGTTATGCCATGGGAGTTTGTCATTCCTAGTCTTCGAGTAGCTTCTCAAGAAGGTTGGGATGGTAACCCCTTAGTGGAGCGATTATATATTCTGGAAAGGCTAGATGAAGAGAGGCAATTAGCTGTGCGAAATGCTCTAGTAGAGAAGGATAGGAGAAAGAAGTGGTTTGTGTTGGGGTATAAAGCCCAATGTGGTCGCCCAGGTAAGTGGGCGGGCCGCCAGGTATGTACACATATTCTTTTGTAAAAACCTAATAAGAACTCACTATGCTCTACACATTACAGTAGAGCGAGTTCACCATATCGTCATGCTCTTCTTCTCGCACTCTCTCTCGCGTTGCACTTCCGATCGTACTCCTTCAACTGGTACCAGAGCTCAGATCGAGGCTCGGGGCAGCACTGCAGGAGGCTAGAGTCACCAGCTCAGATTGGAGTGAAATTCAACAGGCGAAGACACGGCCCCAAATCCTGTGGGAGCACTCGAAGGGCTTGGTGTTCTCAGAATTTCATTCTGAGGTCATCTCGGCGACCGTTCGGCTTGGACAAAGGTCTGTGCAAGCCATTTTCGACTACGTGGTCTCGGCGGGTGCAGATCCGACTCTGCAAATTTGGGGTTTTCGGCCTACAATTGCAGGTGCTAAGGATATTGACACTCCTAGAGTGTTGATTTGTGGCTGTCTACACATCGAAGGACGGCTCACAGTTCTTGGAGGCGTGTCACATACGACACGGGCGCATCTACACACAGTTTGTAGGCGACATCCACTAGTTCATCAGGTAGCTTGTGTTTGCTGCTTGATATTCCAGATTTCATCCTGACATTGCAGGTACTTCCACATGGGATGTATTGTCAGAGATGATGTATGTCTGTTGAGGGTTTGCTGGCTGTGAGTCACGCAGCAAACAACCGCCGCAGCGGTTACAGCATACAGTGGGAAATTTGTGGATGTATGACTTTGTGGGAAGTCTATGTATTGTTAGATTTACTGCAGCCTTTGTTGAGGGTCGAGTGAGGTTTTATTGAGCTGGGGGATTCTCGAATGTTGAGATCCTTTTGGTGATACAGGTCTTGGAGCGATCCCTCGAGCACCCTTAGATAGGCAGCTAGGATGTATTGACTGTGAGTTAGACAGTTGGGATTGCATCTTTGCTTTACTGCCATTGAGGCATTGTCGCAGTCTATGCTTACAAGACAGTGACAGGACAGTCAGAGACAGTACAGGTGCAGGACAGGTTTACCCGCAGCTTACAGTGTCAGAGAGACAGTGTTTTTGAGCTGCTTTTTGGTCTGTTTTTGAGTACACCAGAGCCATTTTACAAAGGAGACTCTGCCAAAATTTATGCAGAATCTGAAGCTTTTTTGGTTCATTTGACAGGTTGATATTGGTTCAGAGGTTAGTTTACAGGGGAAACTCTGCCGGATTTTTCCCCGGAAAGTAAACCACTGTGAAGCGTAGCTATGGCTGGATCACAGGACACTGCTCTTTACAATATCAAGAAGCTGGATGGAACCAATTTCCCATTCTGGAAGAAGCAGATTTGGCACGTGTTGGTACAAAAGAAGCGTATAAAACCTATAAAGCTCAAGGGGATAAAACCAGAACATATGGACAAAGATGAATGGAGCGAAATGGATGAATTGGCACTTTCTACCATTATGCTGACTTTGGCAGAAAGCGTTTACTTCAATGTAGCAGACGAGATGTCGGCTTATCAAGCATGGTTAAAGCTGAGTGATCTTTATGAGAAGCAGAGTGCAGCTTCACAGGTATACTGGCTTAAGAAGCTTGTTGACTTGAAGATGAAAGAAGGGACACCTATGTCCACTCATCTGAATGAATTTAACACAATCTATAGTAGTTGTCAGCTCAAGGTGTCAAGTTTGATGAACTGTTAGAGCTATGTTCCTGTTGATCACATTGCTGGAAAGTTGGGACACTTTTCGCACAGCTTTGAGTAATTCTGCACCTCCAGATGGTTTGAACATAGCAGGTGTAGAAGGAAGTCTGCTTACTGAAGAAACCAATAGAAAGACAATGGACAAAGGCAAAGGAACAGCCTTAGTTGTCAGGGGAAGGACCAAAGAAAAGTACAAAGGTGGAAAGAGGAATCAGTCTCGTAGCAAGTCCCGCAGTGCTAAAGGAAAGAGTGACATAGAATGCTACCATTGTGGCAAGAAGGGTCACATGAAAAGAGACTGCAGAGAATGGAAAGCAGAAAAAGGCAAAGAGAAAGCTGAAGACCATGGTGAGAAGAACAAGTCCTCAGTGAAGATTCAAGAAATAAATGTGACAAACACTGTTGCAGAGGATGACAGTCTAGTGTCAGGAGACATCTACTTCTTGAAGAATACAATGGACTCAGCTCTTCTTACAGCATCTGATGGAAATGCACTGAGTGACTGGATTATAGACTCAGGGGCATCACTTCATGTGTCTCCAAACAAGGAGTGGTTTACCTCTTATGTGACCACTAAATATCATGTTGGCTAGGCAATGGGCAGACATGTGAGATCTTAGGTGTTGGAGATGTTCAATTGAAGTTTCAGAATGGCTCTTCTTTCACGCTGAAGAATGTGAGACATGTTCCCGCAATTACAAAGAGCTTGATCAGCACAGGTTTACTTGATGATGCTGGCTACGTCACCACTTTTGGACAGAACATGTGGAAGATATCCAAGGGTTCTATGACAGTAGCACATGGAGTAAAGTCTGGAGGACTTTACATGATTTATGTATCAAATGTCTCTAAAAATGTAATCAATGTAACCGAGCAGCCAACGTTTCTTTGTGGCATAGCCGGTTAGGACATATGTCCAAGAAGGGAATGGAAATCTTGTCTCGTTCTGGTTATTTGCCTGGCTTTTCATTTAATGATTTTGAATTCTGTGAACATTGTCTGTATGGTAAGCAAACACAGCAGCCACATAAGCATAGAAGCAGTAGAAGAGATACACAGTTGGCACTTGTTCATAGTGATTTGTGTGGACCTATGCCTAACCTATCTCTAGGGGGAGCTTCTTACTTTATGAAATTTATAGATGATTACTCGAGGAAAGTATGGGTTTACTTTCTCAAGCACAAGGATGAAGCGTTTAGTGTTTTCAAAACGTTTGTGACACTTGTGGAGAATCAGAGTGGCAATAAGCTTAAATGCTTACGCACTGACAATGGTGGAGAGTATGTTTCAAAGGCCTTTCAGGACTTTTGTGAGTCAAAAGGTATAAAACGTGAACTTACTGCTCCTTACAATCCTCCTCAAAATGGTGTTGCTGAGAGGATGAATAGGACCATACAAGAGAAGGTCAGAAGTATGTTGTCTAATGCACAACTGCCAAATGGGTTTTGGGCTGAAGCTGTATCAACAGCTGTTCATCTTGTAAATAGATCTCCTAGCAAGGTTTTGTAGAAGGATTCAGTGCCAGAGATGGTATGGTCAGGCAAAATGCCCTCATAGAAGCATCTCAGAGTCTTTGGCTGTGAGGCATATACTCACGTTCCAAAGGAATTTAGGAACAAACTTGAGCCAAAGAGTAGAAAGTGCATCTTTCTAGGCTATGGTAATTCTGGTGAGATGGGTACAGACTTTGGGATCCGGAATCCAGAAAGGTTGTCTGCAGCAATGATGTTCACTTTAATGAATCCAAATATCATTCTAAACCAGAGAGGGTTGAGGAGATTAGAAGATTTGTCTTCCAAGAAGATGGACCTGCACGTGCAAGACAAAATGTCAGGGCTCAAGAGGAGCAAGGACAGGATAGAGTGGAACCACAGGTTGTGGCTGATCTTGAGCCACCTATTGTGCATAGATCTGGACGTGTCACGCGACCTCCTGATAGGTTTGTTCCATCTATGAACTATGTCATGTTGACTGATTGCAATGAGCCTTCATGTTACAAGGAAGCATTGCAAATGAAGGACTCCGGGAATTGGAAATTGGCCATGCAGTCAGAGATGATAGCTCTGCATAAAAACCAGACATGGAAGCTAGTTAAATTACCATGGGGCAAAAAGGCTCTACCTTGTAAATGGGTTTACAGGTATAAGATCACCGCTCATGAGAGTCAGCCAAAGTACAAAGCAAGGCTCGTTGCCAAGGGCTTTAAGCAAGAACAAGGCATTGACTTTGATGAAGTCTTCTCTCCGGTGGTCAAGATGACTACATTGAGATGCTTTCTTGCATTGGTTGCCATATTAGATTTGGTGTTGCACCAAATGGGTGTCAAGACAGCGTTCTTGCATGGTGATTTAGATGTGGAAATTTACATGCAGCAGCCAGAAGTGTTTGTTGAGAAAGGCAAGGAAGATTGGGTATGCCAGTTGTTAAAGAGTCTTTATGGCTTAAAACAATCACCGAGGGCATGTTACCATAAATTCCACAAGTTTATGCTTTCTCAAGGCTACAAACGTAGTGAGTTCGATCATTGTCTATATACAAACAAGGCTAAGGATGGCAGTTGGTTGATCCTTATTTTGTATGTGGATGACATGTTGATTGCTGGCAAGCACTTGGAAGAAATTTCAGCTTTGAAGTCAAAGATGGCAAAATCGTTTGACATGAAAGACATAAGTGAGGCAAGTCATATACTTGGTATGCGCATTGAGAGAGACAGATCAAAGAAGTTGATCTGGTTATCTCAAACAGAGTATATTGACAAGGTTTTGCAACGTTTCAATATGGAGAAGGGAAAGGCACTGAGTGTTCCATTGCCACCATATGAATCTGAGCCACCCCTACGATACCCAATTGAGCTAAATAGCCCCTATGGGAAAGTACTATACAATGCCTTATTAGATACGGGAGCTAAACACAATTTTTTATCCCATGGAGTTTGGTGTCAATTAGGGAAACCGACCCTATCCCCGAGTACGATGCAAGTCAAGGGAATTAATAAAAAGAAAACTGCTATTCTTGGAGTCCTTCAGACCCCTATTGTCTATGACAATGGAAGCATAGTGCAGAGGTTTCTAGTCATGCCCGCGGGAGCTATGGAAGGCAACGTAAACCTGGGATGCACGTGGATGTTGGCAACCAAATGCACTATTGATTGGGATACTGGTAGTGTCACGACGCGACCACCGACTCTTACCCCTATCATTCAAGCAAAGTCACCTACGTTGCAAACTCTAGCAAAGTTGAAGGATAGCCAACATTCACAAGCCAAGGTGGTTAACTCGTCTTTGCCGGCTACCCATGAACCTAGCACTTCAACACTTGTAGTTGCAGCAAGTAGTAATATTGCAAGTACTCAACCTGCACGACCTAAGAGTACATATCAATGGGTCCCCAAGGCTTTACTTCCAACTACCTCAACCCTCCCATCCATTCCAAGAAAAAATTTCCCTGGAAAACCAAGAGCGCGCTCTAGGAGAGTCAAGACCAAATCACGATGGATTCAAAAATGACTATTAGAAGCCCAAGGCTACTATGATGGAAATGAGCAAATTTGGGTACCTAAACGTAAAATGTGTCCTTCCTTATCAACAACAAACCCATATGAGTCAAATAGTGTAACGCTAAAGCCAATGGCAGACCGTGGGAAGGGAAAGATCACAGAATGCTACACACCTAGTCCAGAGCTAGTTTGAGCTCCAAGGCAAAACCAATTTATTCCACCTAGCTCAGGAAGGGGGGAGTTCCATGAAGCTTCTAGCTCCTCATGTAATACATCCATAGAGGTAAAAGCTTCTACACAGCCTCCACCTACAATAGTGGACCTCCATGAAGCTACAAAGGAATCCACACCTTCCAGTGTTCAAGAATCACCTGATGAACCACTTCAAGTTCGATCCTGGGAGAGTACCTTACCACCCTTGCAACTCGATGAGGCACCTAAGGTAATAGAAAACTACTGGCAAAAATCTTCACCTATAACAACTTGGAACAACTGGTGTCAAAGGGTGACGACATCATTTCAAACGGTATGATCTACCCAAGGAAGGGGGGAGTGTTTGTGGACAACCATTATTCACTTTCTTCCCTCTGAACCTTTCTCCCTGACCTCTTAATCTCCAATCTTAGGGAATGTATATATAAAGCCTTATACTCACAAAAATAAGATAAAAAAGTAAAAGAGAAAGAGCCATACCACAAAATCATAAAAAGAAATTATGCACAAGAACACGACCCTTGTAATATTTGCACTCTAACCATCATCTATTTGTGTGTACAGATATGGCTAGTACGCTAGAGTCATCCACTCTAGCCTTGGGTGAGAGGTACCCTCGTTACTTTTCACAAATATTTCACATGGTCTTTCCAGTGCTTGCATGTGAATGGGATTTGATAGGTACGCTAGCATGGGAGCGGAATTTTGAGGAGTTAGAATGGCTAATACGTCTCTTGACCACGTTTGATCCATACTTAGTAGAGAGAGTTTCTCCCATTGCACAAGCCTACCCTTTTGACCAAGATGACTATAGGCGTCTAGTGACCTTCTTAGTAAACATGGGCACCTATGATGAAGAATAAAATTTACAGGACTACACGGATGGCACATATGGTCTCATGGATGATGACTTTGTTTATCTCGACGACGAGGATAGGGGTTTAGCCTTAGGGTTTCCCCCCAACCTCTACAATATCCTATTCCCATGACTCTCTAGGGGGAGTGCAAAAAATTAGGTTAGGGTTCCTTATGTTTTTTGTTGTGTTCAATAAGTGTTGGTACCTTTTCCCACTAATGTGCCTCATGGAGGTATTCCTTTTGTTTCCTAGTGTGTACAGGAGCGTGTTGCTATTGATAGGATTTGGACCTTCATCGAACCTTTCTCTCGTTCACACTTCAGATCAAGCGCGACCATCAACACAAACAGGTGTTTTTTGTCCATTAGCATTGCCCCTATCTATTTTGCATCCATGTTTGTCTGCTTTAATTGTGATTGGTAGCCTAATATTCACCGCATTTGCTTAGTATCAAACATTTAATTCAATGTAATTTTTTGTCATAATCACTTGTCTAGGTTTAAAAATCAAGCAGTCCGACTAAGCTAGTTTGACCAAGCTAGGTGTTATAAATCTTCTCTTAATACCATGGGGAATGCCTTCCTAATAAGCAATGGTTACTTAGGTTCTTAATCCGATTTAGGCAGCATTGTGTGAAATGTACTAGGGCTTTCTAGTGGGCTTGACCCTATTGACCTTTAGCTTAAGTATTATAAAGGGAGTTTACTAGTGTGATGAGCCTGGGGAGGTGTATCAGAGTTATATGACCCCCCAAAACTACAAAATTAAAATGATGAAAACAAACAACACAAAAAATTATCAAAGTGCCACAATGTAAAATTTTAAGCTGGAAGAGAAATCCCTGCTTAAATTGGTACTCCACTCACATGTATCGCCTATGGTACTAGAGCCCTAGAGGTTCCCAGTGTGGGCGCTTTTCCTTGAAAAGAAAAAAACCCAAGGCATACAAAATAAGCACACACATCAAAATTGAATCACTGTGAAAAGACTTTGGGGGGTCAAAGCAAAGGTAAATAGTCAGGCGATGATTTCATGAGAAATTCCTTTTATCGTAGCTTAACTACAAGGTCCTCTAGGTATAGCCTCTAGTCAGCCCTCGAACATGAAATACTTGGCTCTCGCGATTAAACAAACTAATTAACCAGAGAAAATTAAGAAGCTTACCCATGGTATTAATAGTCGATCTCTAGTGCCTTTCGACCGTTAAATTAGCGACCCCAGACTTGTTTAATTTTTTACCTTTACATCTGTTTATGCATTTGATTACATTGCAATTTAATGCTTATTGCTCACAAATTGTTTAAAATTCTGTTACCAATCAATTGTCTGCCTAAAATTGCATATGCTTTTTAATCGCTTATGAGAATGCAATTACTGTGCAATGTTGTTTGATTTTGCAGTGACTGAAGAAGGCTAAGGACATTCATCTCAAATGCTCTTCCACCTCGACCAACGAGCTTCAACTCAATAGCTTCCGAGGACGGAATCTACATCAGGAAGGGGGGCATGTTAACCCTCACGGCTCACGGACACCCTATCACCTACGAGACGGACGTTGTAACCTACGGTGGACATTGTAATATTTATTTGGTAGAGTTAGGTACCGGGGCTTGTCGGTCCAATAGGAAAAGGGTAAGAGTGATCGCCGATGAGAGGCGCACTCTAACTGGGACATTCAAGAGATTAGTTGGCTAAGCATGGGCGTCCAAGTGTGAATGGAGTGAGCTCATATAAAAGCCAACTAAACCTAAAATTCACTCATTCTCTCATTTGTGCAATGCAAGAAAGGTGCTCTTGCTCCATCTCCTTGTGTACTAGTGTGTGTGTGTGTACTTGAGAGAGAGAGTGTGTGTGTGTGATCAAGAATTGCGGCGGCACGACGGCAGTGAACCGGTTGAGCGCGACGTAGCGGCGTCTCCTTAGTAAGCCCTCTTTTGAGCTTACTAGTTAAGCTAGTGGTGTGCTTGGAGCCGTCTGTGGCTCGCACACAGTGTTAGGCAAGTCCCTTGCTTCGACAGTGCGGCAAGGAGCGCACAGCCCTCTCTCTCTCTCTCTCTCTCTCTCTCTCTCTCTCTCTCTCTCTCTCTCACACACACACACACACACACACACACACACACACACACACACACACACACACACACACACACACACACACATACACAAATACACAGAGCATGATTCGCATGGACCATTCTCTATTTCTGAGCACACTCATCCACACATAAAAGTATAGAATTGTTCTCTCTCTCTCTCTCTCTCTCTCTCTCTCTCTCTCTCTCTCACACACACACACACACACACACACACACACACACACACACGCACGCACGCATGTGCGCACACGCACATGTACACTCACAATGTGTCTAAGACATCCACAACAAATTATTATACTCCCATGGATGAATTGTCGAGCTCATTGCACTTCATTAATGCAATGCAAATATGGAAGACCTCCGCAACGCTCCGATACCACAACAAATGGCACGCCAACTCTATCTCTCATACACACACCTGAAACGGGTCTCTCTCTCTCTCTCTCTCTCATGCACACACACACACACACACTAACACGGATGTGCCAAGATCGAAGATCATTTGCCGCATGGAAAATTCATTGTAAAAGCGTGTTGAGAGAGGTAAATTGGCCGACACGTAGAGGGGAGTTCTTCATGGCCTTCAAAATGCAAAGTAGAGATACTCTTTAAATGGCTTTCAGAAAAGAAGTAGTCAGTGGTCACCCTTGACATTTGAGGACACAAGCAAAACTCCATGGCCTTCCCAAGAACTGTCAATAACACAAATGTAGATAGAGTACTACTTTTTTGACTTTGAATTACCAAGGCTAAGTTCTAATCTTTTGACTTTACATTGTCAGCAATAAATCAATCAGAAAGTCTTTTCATTTTTTACCATCTAAGTACTTAACTCTTCACTTTTGCATTTCAAATAAAATGTTTCCAAAGGTTTTCTTTGAAATGAACCAGAGTGTGACACGTGGAGGTTCTCTCCTTTCTTCAAAGTTTTAAGCTGCATTATAAAGAGTATAGATTGCACCTTTTGTATTCAGGACTGTCAAGGAAGATGTAAATTAGCAAGGTACATTCCCACTAAATTTGGTTGAAGAGAATGAATGGTGGCCACTAGAAGTAATAAGGAGACATCACCTGGGGCATGTTTATGTTGTGCCGTCATATTGTAAGTCAGGATGTGTGAGTAGTCATGATGATAATTTGTGGAAATTCCCAAAATACCCCTCAAATTTTGAAAATTCCCAAAATACCCTTCTTTCTATTTTGGTTGAATAGTTCAAATTTTCTAATCTTTATTCCTTTTTGACGATTGACATCCGTTTGTTAGTGCTTAACATGTAATTTTTCACAAATTACCTTGCAAAAAAAGACAATTATATCTAAAAATGATGAAGCATTTCATCTCCAAAGCCTACGTAACGAAGTCAAATTCTAGTTTTAGCATCTTGTATTGATACACAATAAGTCTTCTTATAAAAATCTAGAAATGTTTTTATCTTTGGAGAAATTTAATCTCATGACTAGGGGTATTTTGGGAATTTTGGAAAATTTGAAGGGCATTTTGGGAATTTATAACCAAATATTGGGTGTGTTTTTGAAATTTGAAGGCTATTTTGGGAATTTCCACAAATTAGAGGGGTATTTTGGTTGAATAGTTCAAAATTTTCTAATCTTTATTCCTTTTTGACAATTGAAACTCGGAGTCCCCCCCCCCCCCCCCCCCCAAGTTCCAACAACTTGCACATGCATAGTCTCAAATAAGATACAAATTACTTGCAAGATATTAATGATTAGGGAAAATTACCAAAATACCCCTCTTATTTGTGGAAATTTCCAAAATACCCCTCAAATTTCAACAACTCCCAAAATACCCTTGTTTCTATTTTTGGTTGAATAGTTCAAAATTTTATAATCTTTATTTCTTTTTGACAATTGACATCCGTTTGTTAGTGCTTAACATGTAATTTTTCACAAATTACCTTGCAAAAAAAGACAATTATATCTAAAAATAATGAAGCATTTCATCTCCAAAGCCTATGTAACGAAGTCAAATTCTAGTTTTAGCATCTTGTATTGATACACAATAAGTCTTCTTATAAAAAGCTAGAAATGTTTTTATCTTTGGAGAAATTTAATCTCACGACTAGGGGTATTTTGGGAATTTTGGAAAATTTAAGGGGAATTTTGGGAATTTATAACCAAATATTGGGTGTGTTTTTGAAATTTGAAGGCTATTTTGGGAGTTTCCACAAATTAGAGGGGTATTTTGGTAATTTTCCCTAATAATTAGCTCATGAGAGCGGTTTAATTTTTCCAAGGGCCAAGACAATTGGACCAATGCCCACGTATACATTTGAATATGTCTTACTACTTAATTCTATTAAAAAAACACAGAATCATAGGGGATGCCTTGAGGGAAAAGGGAGGGCGTCCCCCCCCCCCCCCCCTCCACACACACACACACACACACACACACACACACACACACACACACACACACACGTGCAAGAGGACGTGCAAGCCCTCTCAATCTTTCTATTTTTTCCCATGCTACTCGTGCTTTCTCTCTGTCTGTCCATGCCCAAATTTAAAAAAATTGCTTCATTGTATAGTGCATGGAGAGACCTGTGCCTTGTTGATGAAAATTGGTAGGTCCCCACATTCTTTCATTGAGATGCTTGCATGAGAGGGCATGTGAGAGCCGTCCCACAGGTCGGGGGCTTGCAGTGCATAGTGATCTACCTCCTATGCACTGCATGCGCCCAGTGGGACGCAACTCTTACAATGTCATTCTGAATGGAAGTATAGGTGACATAAAGTGCTTCATAAATGTGATATGATTTTCCATAGAAAATACAAGGTGGTTGTCCAATCCTATCAATGGTGGAGAGGATGCATAGCCTTATAAGGCATTAAATGCCATGACCTTTTTTTCCCACATGCCATGACCTTGACTTTGCCAAGAGGAAATTACTTTGCTTCAATTTGCCAAGATGGCAAACGTGCTCTTTTTGTTGAAGTTGAATTGAATGTCACTTTTGAATACCTCTCATGAAAGTCTATAAAAGCAGGCATTGTTAAGCCTTTGTGTATGTGAAGAACTGTGTAAAAATACTTTGTGCTAAAATTACTTTGCTTGGCAATGGCTTCCAAACAAAACAGTGGGAGTTATTTTGCTCATGAAGGCCAAGAATGGTACATAAGCAGTGGAGGTTCTGATGGTGCTTACAACATGGATTTTGAAGGCAGTGAGATCCATTGAAGATTTTTGTCTTGTTCTACTTACTGTTTTTTGCTTGGCCAAACTCTTTAAGAATTTGTATCATCGAATCTGTTGTTGATCGGCATTATGAATGTTTTATTCATTGCGAGATTGTTCGATATTATTGTCTAATCATGCTTGCTTTGATTATTGTTATGGAAATGTGATGGTTGCTTTGCGGATTCTCTTCTTGTCGTCTTGTCTTGTTATTGAGTGCTTGTGTAGTCTTGGCTTTTTGCTAGCGTTCCACCAAGCCGTTCTTGGTTTTTTAAAATCTAGCTTTCATAACCCTCAACATGTTTAAGCAATGAGCATACACAACTAGGCTTTTATTCGCATTCCCACATTGTGCCGTCTCTCCATAAACATAGCCTTACACGGCTACAATCCTTCTACTATATGGCTCAAAGGTCGAAATGGCTTGATCATTTCATATGCATGTGCTGTGTGACACACCTAAGATTTCTTTCGCCAACATAGGCTTGCATGACTACAATCCTTCTAATATGTAGTTCAAAGATCAATATTCTAGGTCCATGCCCTCTTCTCGGTATTTGCGAATACATACAAGCGTTTCTTAAGTTTGCTAACTTTTAAGAAACCAATTGGTAGGCCACTCTTGAGTAATCATACTTGGTCAACATGCCCTCTTTTCAATAGGCCATCTATGGTGCATACAAGGGTTTCTTAAGTTTGCTAGCTTTTAAGAAGCCAATTGGTAGGCCACTCTTGAGTAATCATACTTGGTCAACATGCTCTCCTTTCAATAGGCCATCTATGGACTTGTGGTCATCATATTTTGTGTCGAACTTCCTTTCATCATAACTAAGCTACCTGTGTAATATATGAGGATAAGAATTATTATCTTGTCTTCTGTCATCTCATCTACGGTGCTTAATATCTCGTCATTCTCGCTTCATAATCATTGAATCTCTCTCTCTCTCTCTCTCTCTCTCTCTCTCTACAACACACACAGACATACATACACTTGTATCGCAACAATATTTGCCACTCTCATATGATTACCACCTTCCTAAATTGAAAGCGCCTCTTTGTCTTCTAGGTGGTTTGATATACAAGGTGTAGTTATACAGCAAGGTTTTCACCTTGAACAGTTCGTGTGACAAATGACTGCTTATGTTTCTACCTATTGTTATTAAACTTTTCATTATATATGGAAGGTGTTAGGTGCTCATAATTAATTTTCTGCAGAGCTTCGGAGGTTGGCAGAAGGTACTCCTATCTCAAGCGATTACCGTTCCGAAGCGCCCCCAACTGCTTGCACATCAGCAGCGCCTCACAAAAGATTGAAGCAGGACCTTCATAGGCCTCACAAGCCTACTGCACGCGCATTGTTTCATTTGGACGACCCGGTGAACTCTGCATGTGAGCATTCATTATTGGAAAAGCATGTCTTTTTGAGAGCGATTTTGTCAACTCATAGAGTTTTTTCTTTTTGTTGCTATCTTTTGGATTATGTAGACAAGCAACCCATGGTGGAGCACGTTAATATCAAGAAGGAACCATATGTTGAAATAGTTGTTTCATCCCATGCGCTAAACAAGCCAACACCTCTTGATATTGAGCCTTTGTCTATTGAGCCTCCCTTGCCACTCCAAGCAACAATTGTCCCAAACCCTATTGAGGACATACCTATTAACAATGCCAATGATCCGAGCCCGATTGAAATTAAGCCTTCTGTTCAACCTTCTGGCTTGTATGGATTGGGTGAATCATCTCAACCAGATAAGAAGCCTATTGATCTTAGCATTGTTCCATTTTCTCAAAGTCTTCTCCCACAATTCTTGATCACTGATATCTCTGACTCAAGCCCACGATTTTGTATTGAGGGCCACATATTGAATCTATATGGGACCTACAAAGTTGTTCTTGACCAGCTGAAATACAACCGTTACTTGAAGCTCGACTTGGTTGATGAAGAATGCACCGACACTATTACAGTGGTGATCAATGATCCATACATAGAGCTCTACGTCGATAATCTCCACCTGAGTGAATTTGTTCACATTGACAGCCCAGTTTTCAGACGCAAAAATAGGGCAGATGTGGGGTCAACACTGTATTCCTTATACATCGATGCTACTACTATTGTAAGCACAGCGGAACCTTTCCCGGTGTCTCTTACATTCGCCCCTGATTGCAAGATACGTGTATTTCTTGATGAGATAGGTGCACAACAATCTTCGAGTGGACGTTCTCAGTTGAGCACACTTGCTTTTGTTATTTTACAAAATCACAACTCGCAGTGAAGATTTGGTGGGTCTGTTGGTGACCTTTTGATTGCAGATGGTCCTCTCCCATCAGATAGGGCATTTGTAAGAATTCACCTATCTTGCTTATTGTTTTCTGCTCTTTCATTATACATTTGAAATCTTCCATGATATATTGATCCTCTTTTTGATTTTGTTTCCATATTTAATCTTTTCTTGTAGTTGCGTTTTGTGAACTCTCGCAAAGATGATTGTCAACAATTGCTTCAGGAAATGGTTGTTGATGGCCCTATAATGTGCATTGCAAGAAACATTGGTGCATTCCTTGCCAAGGCCAATACCTTGTCAATACTGGATGTTACAATTCTAGTGCTTGTTTGTAGTGCATGACTCAAATAGGAGCTTGCCGCCGTCTTTCAAGCTCAAACAAAAAATTTGGGCTACAATCGTGAGGTGCACTCATATAGCATATCGTGATATATTAGAAGTGACTTCTCTCATTTTCTTACATAGTTGCCTTATCCAGGTTGTTGGCACCCTCCGATTCGTCAACTTCAATAGTGTGCTGCTGGAGAAGCATTGTTCAAATTGTAAATCCACAAAAGTGTATAGACTTAGGCAGGCACCTTATTGTGGATCTTGCAATAACAACACCACAATAATCACAACACCGAAGCTGGAGACACGTATTGCAACAAAAGACAAAAAGCTTCTTGATGTGCAAGTTACTGGTGTAGCAGCCGATTTAGTGCTTGCGTTGGATAGAACCTTCAACCAAATTTACGCTGAGTCTGTTTTCGAGGCAAGAGATACCTTGGCAACAACCTCACGGTTTGGCCGTTTGAAAAGCAACGCGAGTGGCCACCTGGTGGAATATCAAATTTAATCTTAGTCTTGTGAATGTTTGCCTTTCATTACTAGCTACCCTTTACTTTTCTTGCTTGTTCTAACCATATCCTCAAACAAAACCAATGCTTCCATCCTCTACTTCTTTGTAACGTGCTTTTGCACACTTTTGGTTGTGGTTCTAAGTATTGTGGTTATGCTTGTAAGTATTGTTCGCTTCTTCCGCGAATTAAGAACTCAAAACATTTATGTATTTCTCTTCTCTCTCTGTCTCTCTGTCTCTCTCTCTCTCTCTCTGTCTCTCTCTCCTTCTCTCTCTCTCCCTCTATCGATTTAGAATCAAATACAAATAGGTACACAAAACATTCTCTCTCTCTCTGTCTCTCTCTCTCTCTCTCTCTCTCTCTCTTTCTATCTCTCTCTCTCTCTCTGTCTTCTCCTCAATTTCTCTCTCTATCTATCAATTATATGCAAAACAACAAACACTACTCTCTTTCTCTCTCTATAATGGAAAATTCTACTGGTTTCAGTATTCCAAAAGAGATAGACATTGACATGCTATTTATGCAAACACATCCTCTTAATCAACAATTGTTTCTAGCACTCCATAGTGTATCGCAAACAAACTTAAGCTTTGAGTCATTTAAACTTACAATGCAACAATGCTTGTTTGAGAGCCACTTAACAAGTTCTATCACACACTCTTCAGCTTCATTCTTCTTTGGATCGCAGCTAGAGTCATTCAGTGAAAGAGCTACACAATTGCATGCTCTATACGATACTTGTAAAACATCGATGAGTCTCACAATGGAAGTCATCAATATTTTTGCTCACAAATTCAAAAAAACACTTACCGTAATCCTTCACAATGCTACAAGTGGACACAACTAAAAACAGGTAGTTGAAAAATCAATGAAGAGTTCAAAAAAGGACTTCTAATTATAGATGGATCTATTATTAGCTTCATCTATTATGCTTTCACGACTTCATTATCAAGTCCTAAACTTGTCCATTGGACAATTGAAGAGTGTGATTTATTAATCCACTTGTGGAGAGAGAACATGCATAAACCAACTACTCAAATCGCAGATCTATTTATTGAAAAGCAACCACTTTGTGTCCATACACACTCTGCAATTACAACAAAATTGAAGCGACTAAGGCATATAAAGCTCACAGAGACTGCCTCATTGCAGCATCATCCTTCCATTCATCCACAACAAAAAAACAAGATCGTAAAAAAATTCCTAAAGAGGCTTACTGACACACCTACATATCCATGCGGAAAGTGTGGCCGCTTGTTTTTCTGCTTGCAAGTCATGCATTTCACTCCTCCACTGTGCTTACATGCTGGAGGTGGAAATCGAAAAAGATGCTCCTCTCTTTTTTGTTGCCGTGCATGAAAACGCAAATCAAACAGATCTATGCTGCCGTTTGAGAGCTTGCATGCATTGGGCTTTAAGGACCCTCTCCTGCTAGTCCTGCAAATTGAACAATGTCGAAGCACGCCTGGTCTCCATTTGCATACCGTTCGCAAAGATTCGATAAGTAACTTATGATGGCCAATATGGTTTGCGAGGGAGTGTCGTCAATGTCCTTGCAAATATCGAAAAAACACAAGAAGTTTTTCCTCGATTTATCCAAGATGAGGCTTCAGTCTTGATAGGGCTCAAATGCAAGCTCGAGTACACACATTGCTACTTATCTAGCCTTATTAGACCATTGCTAACACTAAAGGCCACACACACTCTTCTTGATACCTCTTTGTATAAGAAGGAAAACATAACCATAAATGATAAATGGCTTGCACACTTTCGAGAAATCTCACACTCATCACTTCCCCTAGACACAAGCACATACGAGATGGAGAATGAGGAAGCTATTGACACTGATGTGCTCCTGCATAGCATCACTACTGCTAAGCAAGTTTTTGATTACAACAATAAAATTTTTTATGTCGCACCATCAAAGGGGAACAATCCACTTGGTTTATTTGCTAATGTGTTCTGTGAGGAGCTCAGTTTCCTTACGATCTTCTTTGGAGAGCCTAAAAAATATCACGAACACGTATCTAGAAATTACCAAACAATAGCCAAATGGGAGCTCATGCACAAAGATAGACATTTTGCCCTCAACATCGAAAACTTATTTTTCAAATCAGTGAAAATCATGACGCAAAAAATACTATTCTCCATTTGGATACGCCTATGCAAAGCAAAACGTGAGGGAGGAACCTTGTCTGTTGGACATGTTTGTCAAGACAGAAACATAGAAAAAGTAGTCTTATCACAACTAGGATACAGAGACTTCGAAGCGCTTTGTACCTCGCCAGATTACAAAGAAAAAAGAAAAAGGTTTTCGACATGATTCAACAACTAGGGCCACCAACTTTCTTTGTGACATTTTCTTCAGCTGAAAAACATTGGGAAAAACTTGTTGATGTCTTGGAAAAAATAGTGCTACTTAAACGAGATAGCGATGAAAGCGATAGATCCTTTTGTAGATGTTTAGTGCGAGCAGATCCAATAACAACAGCTCGCTTCTACCTCAACCGCTTCATAGCCATGAAAAGAATACTATTGAACGATAGCAAATTATGCCAAAAAAATCTTAATTATTTCTTCGTGACAGAGTTTCAAAGCCGTGGTAGCCAGCATGGTCTTTTATGGGTTGAACAAGCTCCTATATTCGAAGATGACACAAATGATTCTATTGTGGCATTCGTAGACAGGTACATAAGTACAGATGGCTCCAAGTTTCCATCAGACCTTTGTGAAATACAAACGCACCATCATAGAAAAACTTGCCTTAAGAAAGGCAAATCCTATCGCTTTGCCTTCCTAAGGTTCCCCATGCCATTCACAATCATTCTCAGACTGACTAGCAATGACTACGACAACCAGATGAGAAGTAAGAAAACTTTTAAATGCATTCAGAATAGCCTCAATACACTTCCCATTGAAACTAGCATTTCCTTTGAGGAATGGCTACAAAGCCTGCATTTGACATTCGAAGAATATAATTTGACAATAATAAACTCATTATCCACAACAACAATCTTCTTGAAACAAAACATGCAGGACATTTATATAAACAATTTCAACCCCACAATTGCAACACTATGGGACGCAAACACTGATATTGAATTCATCTTGAACGCACATGGTGCAGCAAGTTATTACACATCATACATGACAAAAAATTGACAACACATTGATAGCAGTAATAAAATCTCAATTTGATATTTATGTGGCCAACAACGCAACAACAATTGAGCGGCTACGTAAGGTCGGCAACACTATTCTCAACATACAACAAATTAGTGCACAACAAGCATCTTACATAGCGCTATTGTTACCACTCCATACTACAACTCATGACTTTGTATACATAAGTACTAACCCTCTTGATCAATGTGCATTAGTTCTAAAAAGGAAAGCATGTCTACAAAAACTACACTCATCTGACACAAATATATTCTTCCAAAATATTATTGATAAATATGCTGAAAGACCACACAGTCTCCATCATCTATGGTTGGCTGAATATGCATCAACAATTAAACAAGACGAAACGACTTACAAACCATTGCGCAAAGCTAAGATCATAAGATTCATGAAATATAACATTCTTAAAAACCCAGAAGACCACTATACAGAACAATCATTTGTTATACCTTCCTTGGACCAATAACGAAGACCAACATTTCACAGAATCCTATACATGGAGTGATGTATATAATGAATATATACAAGCCATAAAATCAAATGAACTCAAGTTCAATAAAGACCCAAGCCCAATAGAAAGAAACCAAATGCACTACATTTCCTTCCCAACCACAACTAGTACAACCAACACTGACTCACATGCCTCGCATGATGCAGACATTCTTAATGACCTGCACATTAATACGCACTCTAAAAACACTTTTCACTTGCAATATTTCAAGTACACCTCCATGAAAATGATGACTTCCATGCAGCCATTGACAAATTAAATGACCAACAATGACACATATCTGACGACATAATGTTGAAAAAACGAATTCAACCCAACAAAGAAATACACCTCTTTCTCATAGGAGGTGTAGAAATAGGAAAAACATTCATATTACTATTGTTAGTAGAAGCATTGCAACGATTTTACAACCATAGAAGCGCACCAAGTCCAAAATCTCCAACAGCATTGCTAATGGCATACACGGGAAAGGCAGCTTTTAATATTGGTGGCACCACAATCCACTCAGCACTTCACTTGCCTCTATTTACTTCTACACAAACAAGATCGAGTGCCGAAAAGTTGAATGCGCTTTCTCTCTTTTATAAAGACTTGAGACTTGTAGTTTTCGATGAGGTCTCCTTGATAGGTTCAAGAGTGTTCTCCATGGCTGACTCCAATTTACGAGCAATCAAGCGCATTCATGATAAACCATTCGGTGGGTTGGATGTCGTTCTTTGCGGTCATCTGTGTCAGGCAAGCCCTGTTAAGGATACCTGGATCTTCTCGCAAAAACATACGCTTTTAGAAGCAATTTCCCCATCATATTGGCACACTCATCCACAATGCTACGAATTAACTTGCACTAACAATGCGACAAAATGATCGAACATTCATAGATATTCTTAATAGACTTCGAGTTGCACAACATACTTTTGAAGATTCGGAATAGCTTAACAACAAGTACTATAGACCTATTCCAACCAACCGTCAAGTTTCTCATCTATTTTACTCCAACAAAGAAAAGGACGCTCATAATCTTGCCGTTTTCAATCAAATGGAGGGAACGCCACAAACTTTCATCGCTATTAACAAAAGAAATAACTCATGCAACAAAAGAATTAGCATTCTTGCAGATCCCAAATCCACTGGAGGATTGCATTCCATACTCAACCTAAAAGCAGGCATTGTTGTCGATTTATGCGTAGGGAACTTGGATATTCTTGATGGATTGGTTAACGGAGCAGAAGGGGAGTACAAAACTTTACACAAACAAGCAAAAAAAACAATAATTTGGGTTCATTTCTCCAACCGTCTCATTGGAAAGAGAAAACGCTATGAAAATCAAGCATTGTATTCATCGACCATTAACAAAGAATGGACCCCAGTAGAACGAGTCGTTCGTGAATTCCAAGTCGAGAAAAGCTACTTGAACATCATCTCCAGATACCAATTCCCATTGCAACCAGCTAGTGCTCGAACAATTCATCTCTCCCAGGGTCTTACATTGCAAACACTAGCCTTCAATCCTCAACACATAAGAACACATGGTTTCACATACACAGCATTGTCACGCGTCCAAGACCCAACTAATCTTTACCTGCTCAAAGGAATAGAAGCTTCCCATATCAAGGTCGACCAACCCGTACTAAAAGAACTAGATCGCCTAATAGCACAAGCTAGATGGATCTCCACTCAAAAGTCATTAGAAGCTAACTCAAAAACACATATATAGTTCAATCTCTCAACATTGTGTCCTTCAATAAACACATAGGAAAGATTACAACAAATTCCATCCTCATGACATCGCATGTACTTTGTTTGCAAGAGACAAGACTAACAAAAAAATTACCTCATCCATTACTAGGCTTTCTACAACACCAATTTAATGCAAAACTAAGTGTTCCACCAAGAAACACTAATCCACTTTGACCATGGGAATATTTGTCGTCTGGGAATTGAGATGTTGTATACAACGATCAAGTTCACAAACAACAAAATCATCAAAATAGTTTCCCTTTACAATTCACCTTCAACAAGGCTAAAAAATTTAATAGACGCATTAAAAACATTGCTTCAACAACACACTATGGAAATTCCAATCATTATTTTAGGTGACTTCAATATTGACATTAAAGTTCCTAATACTTCCTACTACCAGCTTTCCTCTTTCCTAAACAAATATAACATCCGATAGTTGGTAAAAGATGTTACAACTATCTACGGATCTTCTTTAGACCATATTTGGACGAGCTCTACAATCTCCGAATACCAATCAGGATCCAGCTACATGTACTAGACCGATCACTCTGCGACATACATTATGCTACCTTCTGACCATCTTTGACATAGCCACTCCCCATTTATTCATCATCCTAGAGGCCTCCGTGATCTCTCACCTTGTTTTAACTTGCTCCTGCAGGAATATGGCTCTCTCTCTCTCTCTCTCTCTCTCTCTCTCTCTCTCTCTCTGCGCGCATGGGGTCACTGGTGCATCTTGTTTGCCCCACATCCACAGACGACTCTTGAGCTTCTCTTCTCCCACCACTATCTGGTGCATGCCTCAATAATCAGTTGAAGCCACGTGGCATGCCTGAATTTTGAGCTCCTTAATAGAGTAGAAATAGATGAGGACATCGTAAAGATAAAAATAATTAAATGTACGAGCATTTGTATCTGTAGAAGCAACCAAATAGGCTCTCTCTCTTACACACACACACACACACACACAATTCAAACTTAAATAAAAATTGAATCCTCTCTCTCTCTCTCTCTCTCTCTCTCTCTCAATAAAGTCGCTAAGTTGCAGGGAGAGGGCCTCTAAACTAAGACACACTTTTACCGAACACTCGTCCTTAAAGGAAAAGAGAGATAGAGAGAGGAGGAGAAAGACAAAGATTTTGGAGCCTCTTAACACTAAGGCCTTGGCATACCAAAACATAAGTGTTTTAGGCCTGCCCCAAGGGTAGTGCCGTAGTGGCAACACATAGTTTTTGGCTTTAACCAAAAATGTTTATGAAGAGTTCTTATGCTAGTGAAAATTTACTATTGGACGATCAGTGTTCGGGAAAAATGTGTCTCAGCTTAATATCGTGCCGTATTCAATTTCCAAAATGCCGGTTGAGGGAAGGGGAAAAGGCGAAATTCCACCCCAAAATAGAGAAAAATAGTGTAAAAAACTGAAAAAAGTAGCCTAATTTTCTAAAATTTCCTCTCGAAAAATTCAAGGAAAGGAGTTTTGTATGTTTGGAAAAATGATTTTTCCCGAACAATATGGACGATGAATAAAAGGTTCGCTTTTCATGATTGTTACCCTCATTATAACTCAAGGACATGAAAGGGCTTGTCAAGATGGTACACACTATTACTCTTGGAATTTGAATCCCATAAATTGGAGACTTGACACACTAGAAAGATGTTTCCTTAGTCCTCATGTTGCTAACAAAAAATAGTTTCTTTCTTAACTATGATTGTTTACACCTGTTTTAGCAACAATTAGAAAAATACTTGATTGATTATTAGAGATTGGCTTATAGAGGATATGGCTCATGTTCATTGTATATACCCCACCTCGCCTGCTTTGAAAATCCTAGTAATCAGCGACGATGAGCCCCAGTGTTCAGAAAAAATCCTTTTTCCAACCATACAAAATTCCTTTCCTTGAATTTGCCAAGAGGAAATTTTAGAAAATTAGGTTTTTTTTCCCGATTTTTACACTATTCACCTCTCTTTTGGGGCGGACTATCTCCATCTCCTTTCACTACAAGTTTTAGACTTTCTCAACTTGAGAAAAATGGCACTTTTTCTACCCATTTTTCTACTATCAACTAGAAAAAGCCTGACGAGTGTAGATTTGTTGTTTCGCTATCAAAAGTGATTTTCCTATGCACAATTTTTATAACGCTTGTGATGAAATATCGATGCCATTAAATTCACCAATGCACTAAGGGTGAAATATTTGCACCTGATCCATGCAAAAAGACATTTATAATATTTGTACCTATAAATATATCACCCAATGAGCATTGATAGTGCTTATTTTTTCACATGTATATATTATTTTCTATCTATTTATTAGACTAGAACTAACTTTTTCATGGAAATCATTTCCGCTCTAATATGTACACTTGTAATTTTGACTGATAATATTTCATGCCTAACAATGTTTCATGCTATAAAATTTAATACCCTCTAATGTTTTGCATATACATTTTTAAT
The DNA here is from genome assembly GCF_014529385.1 of Adiantum capillus-veneris. Lineage (NCBI taxonomy): Eukaryota > Viridiplantae > Streptophyta > Polypodiopsida > Polypodiales > Pteridaceae > Adiantum > Adiantum capillus-veneris. The sequence continues at coordinate 90,049,920 of NC_140951.1, read as the reverse complement.
ACCAGATAATATTTGCACCCATAAAAATTTTCCCATGAGGATTATTCATTATTTAGACTTTAACTTTTGATACCTGCATAGAATATTTGGATTCAAAAGAATTTTTCATCAGGATTATTCACTATCTAGCCTCTAATTATAATATAAATCTTTCATACCTATCACCATTCTTACGCTTGTGCCTATGAAAAATGACTCATTTCTTTATGAAGATTTTTTCCACTTAGCATATTTCATGCTATAAATATTAATAGTTGCTATTTTTTTACATGCATATTTTTATGCCATAAGTTTTTTGTAGCAAAAATTTATTTTCCATGTTTATTATTCACTCTTTAGCATAGCATTTCTCTAATTATAATGTAAAACTTTCATGCCTATAATATTTCTTACCATGTTTGCACTCGGTGCCCAAGATTTGACGCATGCTAAATTATTTTCTACTCAAAACAGTTTTTCATTCTATAAAAAGTGGTGTTAAAACTCTGTTTTTCAATGACAATTTTGTTTTTTTCATTAGAATTGAGATATAATCAGTCACGGCGCCGTGAGTATGTCAACACTATTTTTTTTCTATTGATACTTTTTACCACGATGAAAAAGAGAAATCTTCTATGAAAATATTCACTAGTGAATTCTTGCTCCAGATAGAAAAATTTCATGATGAAAAAATTCTACTAAATAAAGTAAAAAAAAATTCTCTCAGTTTGTTTCAAAGAAAATATGTTTCTACCTCGATATATCATATTGAATATGATCCAAAATTTGGATATCCTGATTGATACATGCATATACTTTGGGATAGTTCAAGTTATAAACTTTTATACGTAATGCTTAGTCTTCTACATTGAGCAAAAAAGAGCTTTGAAAAGATCAAGAGCATAAATGGTGTTGCACGATACTTCTATCACATGTACATATGACATGTTTTTTGCCCGCATTTATTACAAATTAGTTATATTTGATTCATCTTCATAGAATATGAGATCAAGTGGTAAAACTATAAACAATCACAAAATCTTCTTGAGACATGTCTCACAAATAGTAGCTTGTCTACTACAAGGAACATACTTGTTGGATACATATTTAAATAACAAAAACTCAAAAAAGAGAGTAACATCACAAAATTGCAAGTATCATCCCAATAAGAGTTTGCTAGTGAAGCTAAATCTAAAGTACTTCAACTTCGTCTTAACCAATGTCTTTTCCTTTGTCCTTGGCAAGCTTCACTTTCTTTCATTGGAATGCCCAACTCACCAAAACATCCAATGTCTCGAGTCCTTCGTGCGATTTCTTAAAGTCAAATGATCCCTTAGGAGTTTTCTCTTGAATTTATTTCAAAAAGTCATCAAGTCGTTTGTACATCAAGTCTACATTGTCCTCTCCCATAAGCTTCAAAGCAATGGCTTCCTTCATTGATTGCTTTATGTTATTGATCTATTAAAACCAGCAATCAACCACATATCAAGTAAATATTTAGCTCAAAAAAACCTTAAAGTATATGTGCTTTGACATTTACAAAAGGCCCAAGGCTAGGTATACATGAATTCACATACATGAGTTAGTGTTTTGATTCCTTGACGAGAAAGATTCATGTTCATCTTTCGAGCAATTGGATTCTACAAAATCAATAAGTCACATAAATTTTGTTAATGAGGTCAAGGGAATAAATATAAACAAGTTAAGAGTAATATACATTAGAAGAGTCCTCTTTGTATCTTGCAGGGACTTTTCTCTCCCTCTTTGAAGTTCCATTTGTCTTGACAGTAGTTGTACTACATGGTTGCTTGTTGGAAACATCCTTAAGAACCTATTAAAACATGTTAATATGTAAGATATAAGCTGAATACATATATTTATTAATAAGTTAGTGGTATAAACATACTTTCTTTTTCAAGGGAACGCTCTTCTTTGTTTTTTTTTCCCCCTAGCAATAGGACCAAAGCAAAAACTTCAATGAACTACCACACAACTATAGAATTCAAGTATATCAATGAACTACCACACAACTATGGCATTGAAGTATTCATGTCAATGATTTTGTGACACTCACCAATAGTTTACTCACACAAAAAACTTTTTGCTTCTTATATTGTGCACTGTTGATGGGGTTATCATCACCCTGAAAGACATACTCGATCGAGTTGAAACAAACATATAGACATTTAAATACTTGAAGTGTGGTAAATGTAGCATTTCAAATGGTTCTGTATCACTCTCCTCATCATTTTCCAAGGGATGCTTTGCAGCCTACACATAAACTTCCATTAAGTAACTAGAACATTTATAATTACCATAATACTCAGAAAATATACCAAAGGTAGTCTCACAAAATCTTGTATGATAGATATAGAATGGTCTTATATTAAGAGGGCTTGGTCAAGTCAAACATTTTCCATGTATGATACAATAAAAAATAAATAAACTTTCAAACTTAGAAAAGCATATGTTTTTGCTTGCTCAAAAATGGTTTAAGAAGTGTTACTCTTTTGTTTTCATCGGCGGTGTTCTGCAAATCAATGCAAAATCCTGCACTCAAAGGTGAGCTACTTGCCACAACATTGATATGCTAAAGTATACTTAGATTGTGTAAGTAAAATATAGTACAACGTGATGTATTTGAATTTCCAATAACTTTAAAGTACCTCTTTGACTTGCTTGTTTGGAGTCCCAGTGCCTTGGCCATTCACCTTTGAAGAAAACACTTTTATTGAAAACAAAACGCGGTACGAGTGAAGACCATCTCAGTGGCCACATGTTGGTTATACAAACCTGATCGAGCATCTTTGAGTACCAAGTATCATCTTTTGTGAAAGAGGAGGTCGGTTTTATATGTGAGGATGATCCATGCAAAATATTTGTCACCTATGAAAACATGTACAAAAATTACTCCACTATTCATGGAGATAACTTCAAGAACACACTCTACAAATACCTGTCTTGAATGTCCCAAATCATATTCAAGAGACAATTTGTTGGTTCCAAGTAAGTGAAGGCCCTGTTTGGAGTGCCATTTTCCTTGAGAGCACAAAATTAATACATAAGAAACTCCTATAAGAAGATATTTAAATGTTATGTAATTGACCAACCTCCAATTGAACTTCACAAATATCTTTCTTCCCTTCTATAGCAAAACACGCATTCAAACTAGATGGACGGTTGTTAAGGTATAAGTCTCTTCTAAGTATTGTGTTAAAATTCTTCTCTAGTAAAACTTGAACATTAATTATTTGTTGGTATCTTATAAGGAGATCCTCGAAACTTTGTGTCATAAAATCTAATATCTAGCCAACCCAAATTATTTTCTCATATTAAATTGATCACTTAATGTGGGAGAATAAACGGGAACAAGTGTTAAGATATAGATATGTGCTTATAAATCTATCTCAACACGGGGCCAATAGTAAGGGGCCCAAATGGGAGATGGTCTATCAAGAGCAAGGCTAACCAATGGAGCATATGACCTTAGGGTTAGCTTCATTGAAGACCTCCAATAATGTGTGTAAAAGTCCTTTGAAATTAGGTAAGCTAGGGCTGAGCTTGAGGTGGGAACCCGGCCCAAACTCGAGGTGCTTGTCGTGCTTGAGGTGCTTGTCTTGCTTGAGGTGCTTGTCATGCTTGAGGTGCTTGATTAAGATGCTTGAGGTGCTTGAATGGCTCCATGCTTGAGGTGCTTGACTTGGTGCATGATTAAGGTGCTTGAGGTGCCTTGAGAAGCTTGCCTGAGATTCTTGTGGGAACACCCCCTACTTCAAGTGCTTAGTCATGCTTGATGACTAAGGGGCTTGCTCATCCAAAGTCAAAAAGATCCCTACAAGGAGGGGGGAGAGCCTACAAGGGGGGGGGGGGGATGAGAGAGAACACACACACACACACACACACACACACACACACACACACACACACACACACACACACACAAGGGAAGCCCCAGCTTGAAGAGGAAGCAATGACACTTGTCAAGTTCCTCCTCATGTTGCCCTCATGGTGTGCCTGAAACCTATTGGTTGGCCACCCAAGGGGTCCAATGATAATAAAGGATATTTAATTAATTGATTTTGCATTTATCAAGTCCTCTCTCTCAAAGGGGAAAGGGAGACACTTGTCCCAAGGCTATCCCTGTTGCTTGTAATGGCTCCTGCTTGTGATTGGCTAGGCATGGAGGGGTCCAATGAGCTTCAAGCATGAGCTACAAGGGGGGGGTCGACCCAAGCAAGCTAGGGGGGTGCTTAGGGGGTATACTCACCCACACACACTCACAAACACTCTCATTGTGTACTATGCAAAGTGCAAGAGCTCCCTCTCTTTCTCCAAGCAAGTAGAGGTTGAGAGCCTACACCAACACTCTTGGCTATGGAGTGAAAATCCATCCAAGAGCCATGCTGCAATGCTTGAGCTTGCCATCTATTTCTTCTTCATTACTATGCTATTATGTATGGTAGCACAAGAGTTATGATAAGTGAGGAACTAGCTCTTTCTTGTATGAAATGTTTCTTCTTCCTCTTCCCTACCCTCATTCCCTGCTAGCTCTCTCCACCTTCGAAGGTGTTTGAGGTCTTGGGACTGAGGCTTGGTATAGTTAAAGCTTTCTTCAAGTTTAGGTTATGCTATGATGGTGATGCATGAAGCTTTCCATCTTCATTGCTTCACCTAGGTCACAAGGAACACAAAGAATGTATTGTAACAAGTCTCTCTTTATGGGAGAAATCATAATACAAATGCCTATTGGAGGGGGGACCGGCTCCACATAAATCCGGTCCTCAACTGTTGTCATGTTCTCTAAATTCTCTCTCTTGCAAAAGTATTGTCTATGCCAAGTTAACTAATTTCTATGATTATGTTGCTATCTTCAATTATGTCAACCCGCTATGCTCACAAAATCATTTCTTGAAAGTACTCTCATTAAATTCCGCTACTCTCAAATTGAATAGGCAAATTCCATTACATTGGTATCAGAGCATTTGGTTTCTCTTTTCTTGCTTAAGAAGAGAGGTCCTTAAGTAGCCTATAAATGGTTGATGTTGTTAATTATAATAGAGTAAGTGGAACTGGGATCTAATATCGTTTTTGTTAAGCCCACTATGTGGGGGATGGTGCACACCTCGGGAGCTTTGGACTTAATAATGGAGTCATTTTAGACTTGCCTACAGCTTTACCATTATTGAGCCATAAGAAGTCCGAAAGGAGCTAGCCCTTGGCAACTCTGCTATGTTAGACCTACTCCTCTACTCTCTATAATTAACCACTTTGAGCCGTGGGTGTAGATACTTAAGAGCTGATTTTCAAAGGCTAAGAGGAGTGGCAACTAAGGTGTTGTATTGCCAAAGCATACACTAAGTATAAACATAAATTTTGTTAACATGGCTGACAATAATCAAGAGAGTAGAATGAACATTGATAGCTTTGATTTTTCACATGAAGGTGCTAATGATGATGCTCCCATGTTTGTGAATTATCTCGTCACTAGGTTGCAACAAGCTATGGGCAACCCTGTTTTGCAAGCCGAAGTTACTCAACAACTTTGCGCTTATGGAATTTCCCTTCCTCTCCTAGAGGAGAGAGAGCTTAGGAGGCCTCTTGAAGAGACTCCCAAAAGAAGACTCTCTCCCATTCGAGAGGAGGAATCCAAAGAAAAAGAAAGCAATGACAGTCTAAGTTCTTCTGAAGATGTGGCTCCACGAAGACGGCGGTCTAGACGATCGCCTACTCCTCCCAAGAGGAAAAGAGCAACCCATAGTCCTTCTCCTCGTCACTCTGAAAGGCAAGAGAGGAAACAAAGGAAGAAAAGGGCTAGGAAGAGGTCACCCTCTTCTCCTTCTTCTTCACCTTCCTCCTCTTCCGATGAAAGTTATGGCTATTCTCCTAGAGAATAAAAGAGGGGACAACATCGCAAATCATTTCCTGCATGGCAAAGGTCACAAAAGCTAAAGAAGTTCAAGGAGGGAGGAAAGAGTATCTCTTTTCTCACCTATGATGGCACCTTTGGTGCTACCGACAAAGTGTTGGCCTTCATCCAGCAATTTGATGCAGCCTTTGGGGACAAGGGCTTCACAGAGTCCTCCAAGCTACGCCATGTAGCTATGCACTTCCAAAAATCAGCTCGTCAATGGTGGGCTAGCCTTCGTGGCAATGGAGAAGCCCCAAAGACATGGAAAACTCTACAAGTTTCCATCATGAAGCAATTTCTTCCAAGTGATACTAAAGATAAAGTTCTTACCGAATGGCGCGGCTTGAAGCTTCTCTCTCATGAGTCTATCAACAAGTATGTAGACAAGTTTTGGGATTTACATCTCAAAGATACTGTCTTTCAAAAGATAGACTTTGCCGAGCAAAGACAGCAATTCTGTGCGGGATTACCTGAAGAGATGGCCGAATACATCAACTCTCAACGGCCCGGTACTATTACCGAAGTAATCCACCACACCATGGTTGCTTCACGCATCAATTTCCATCAAGGGGCTAGATGTAATGTCAAGCCCATGGAAAACAAAGATAAAAATGATGCAAAGGGGAAATCCAATGCTCAAAATAATTCGCAAAGCACTTCCAACAACAACAATCAGTCCAAGGAGAAGGGAGTTTACAAAGGTAAAAACAAACTCTCTCCTGAAGAGCTTTGAAGCTTTTCGCAAGGACCATAAGTGTTTCAAGTGTGGGGATCAAGGACATGGCTATCGTTCTTGCCCCAAGAAGAATACTCGCAATGAGACTCCTAGGGCTTCCACCATCGAAGCTCCAAAAGAGGATGCTCATTGCAAAGGATCATCACTTTCCTATGAGTGGGGAAAGGTAAGAGAGCATGATGCCTTCATCTTGTTTGACCCAGGCTCTACTCTCAACTTCATATCAATAGAGTTGGCCACCAAGTTGGGCATTCAAGCTTTTGAGATGGGAGATATAGTAGCAGCTGATGCAGCTTTCAAGGGACAACAAGCCTCCATTACTCCCTTGATTGGGAAGTTGAGGCTTCATGTCCAAAGCTATGTCGACAAAGAAGACTTCTTCATCTCTCCTCTCCAACATCAGGATGTTATCCTAGGGGCACCATGGTTTGATCGCATGGCTGCCAACATGAAGTTCCTTGAAAGGAGAATTTACTTCACCTACAAGGGAAAGAACATGTATATAGATGCTAGTGAGCGTGGTCACACTATTCCACTTGTAAATCCTCTTTCTTTTGATAAATCAATGAAGAGCTCAGTTTCTGCGTACATGATTTATGTCAAAGAGTCTCTAAAAGCTAATAATGTTTCATCAAATGAAAATGATAGGAATCAAGAAGAGTTAGACTTGTCTAATTTTCTAAAAGGATTCCAAGATGTGTTCATCGATGATATCCCTATGGACCTACCTCCAAAACGATGGGATGATGACCATCGTATTGAGCTCCTTCCAGGAAGCTCACCGCCTAATAAACCTCCTTATCGAGTCTCACAAGCTCAACAAGAGGAGATTATGAGGCAAGTACAGGAATTGGTAGACAAAGGGATGGTGAGGCCTAGTTCCTCTCCCTTTTGTTCTCCAGTCCTTTTAGTGCAAAAGAAAGATGGTACATACTGTATGTGTGTGGACTATCGAGCACTAAACCATATCACTATCAAAAACAGATTTCCCGTGCCTCGGATAGAAGATCTGTTTGATAAGCTACAAGGATCTACCTACTTCAGTAGGATTGACCTTAATAGTGGCTATCATCAAATAAGGATAGTGGATGAAGATATCCTAAAGACCGCGTTTCGCACAACATTTGGTCTTTATGAATATCTAGTCATGCCTTTTGGCTTGACTAATGCACCAGCTACTTTCAATCATCTCATGGAGAAAATCTTTAGACCATATCGTAAATTCACTGGAGTGTTCTTTGATGATATCATCATCTACTCCAAGTCTTTGGAGGAACATAAGCAACATCTCCAAGTGATTTTTCAAGCCTTGAGGGAGAACAAACTTTTTCTCAACCAAAAGAAAAGTGAATTCTTCCTTCAAGAGATTCAATATCTAGGTCATATTATCTCTCACGATGGTATTCGTATGGATCCATCAAAGTTAGAGGTAATAAAATCATGGCCTAACCCAAGGAATCTGCTGAAGCTTTATTGGTATGTGTGCATACTATAGACGCTTCATAGCAAAATTCTCTCAAGTAGCAGGACCACTACACGACTTAACAAAGAAGAACGTTAAGTTTGTATGGACTACTAAGGAGAAAAATGCTTTTGAAAAACTCAAAGAGAAGCATAATTCCCAACCAGTCCTCGTGCTTCCGGATCTCTCAAAGCCATTTGAGGTCCAATGTGATGCTTGTGGTGATTGCCTTGGAGCGGTTTTGCTTCAAGAAGGGCATGCCATAGCATATGAGAGCCGAAGGCTCAATAGTGATGAATGAGTCTTGGGCATTTATGAGAAAGAGCTTTTAGTTGTTCTACATGCCCTAGACATATGGAAGCACTACCTATTGGGGAGTCCATTTATCCTACGAACCGACCACCAAAGTCTCAAGTATTTCATGACGCAAACCAAGCTTTCCGACAAACAAATGAGGTGGGAAAATTTCATAATAATCAATATCTAATTCTCCTAAATGATTTTCTCATATTAAACTGATCATTTAATGTGGGGAAGTGCCAGGGGAGAAAAAGCTAGAATATTGGTTAAGCTAGTAGACCGGCCACAGTAGGGATGCAAAGGAGGGAAAATAGGGATCCAAAGGGGGGGCCATCTACAAAAGAGCCATGTGCAACAATGGGCTAAAAAGACCCTAAGGTTCAGCCCATTAAGACTTCCCAAATGCTAAGGTTCCAAAATTCAAAGGTTGTATCCAAAGGGTTAAAGCTTAGGGGGAATTGGATGCTTTGTGTGCTCTCCAAAGTCAATGCACATCCCTACATGGGAGGGGGCGAGCCCTTCTTCTAGGGGATGAGAGAGAAATCCACACACACTCACACAAGCCCCTTTACACAAAGGGAATTAGGGACACATGTCAGCTCCCTAGCCCAAATGCCCACAAGGTGTGCCCAATTCCTATTGGATGACCCTTGAAGTGGACCAATGAGAATTAAGCTAGAGTAAATCTAGTTTAATTAATTTAAAAACATTTAATAAAAGAAACCAATAAGCATTAAGTCTCCTAGAAGACTATTGGGCAGTCTCCCAAAGGGTCCAATGAGCATTTAGGAGCCCCATGGCTTGCCTGATTCCTATTCGCCAGGAGGCAAAGGGGTCCAATGAGAGTTTAGTTTAATTATTTAATTACCTCAAACTCTCACAAAAAGGGAAAGGGGGACACATGTCAGAAGGCTATCACTTATGCTGCTTAATTGTAATTGGCTTGACTTGGGGAGGGCGAATGAGGCTGCAGGAAAAGCAAATAGCAAGGGGGCTCGCCCAAGAGAGAGAGGGGGCTGATTTTTGCTTGGCATTATCACACACACACTCACACAATCTCAGGTGTGAAGAAAGAGAAGACTATCTCTTCCCAAGCTTTAATGGAGAACTCATCACCTACTCCAAGCTTGTGAGATAGAAGCCTACCTCAACACTCTCTTGGCATGTGGATGCAAATCCAACCAAGAGCCAAGCTTCAATGCATGCTCATCTCCTCTACCAAGCTAATTACTAAGCTAAGCAATGCTAATATGAGTGATTATGGGAGGAGATGTACATCTTTCTCATAAGATACTCCTTCTTCCTCTCAATCTACTCTTATACCCTGCTAGCTCTCACCATCTTCGAAGGTGTGTGAGGTCTTGGGTCTGAGAACGGGGATAATTCAAGTTGTGTTTGTTAAGTGTTTTTCTTAGTGCATGAAGCTTCCATCTTCATTGCACTAGCTAGTCTTGAAGGAACACAAAGAATTGTATTGTACAATGTCTCTCTTGATGGGAGAAACCATAATACAAAGCCTTTTGGAGGGGGGACCGGCTCCATGAAAATCCGGTCCTCAACTGTTGTCAATAGCTTAATTTCTCTCTCTTTTGAAAGTATTGTTGATGCTATCTAACTAGGTGTTATGCTTTTTGTTGCTCTCTCCACCCAAGCACTCTTGTAATTCTCATTAGGAATCTATTCTAATGAAATGCCCACTATGTTCATGCTAATTTCCGCTACACATAAGTTATTAGGCCATTAAATGTTACATTGGTATCAGAGCACAAGATTTCTCTTTTCTTGCTCAAGAAGGGAGGTCCTCAAGCTAGCTACAAATGGTTGGTATTATAAATTGCCTGTGAGTAAGTAGAATAGGGATTTTTCAGCCTTGCAGTGCGCCTGCCTTTGTGCAGTTAACGGGGCATTATTGTCGAGAGCTATGGTCTTAATAGTGGAGTCCTACGGGGCTTGCCTACGGCTTAACCACTATTGAGCTATTAGAATCTTGACAGGAGCCGGTGTTGTTTTGGTGTTGAAGGACCCTCTCTTCTATTCCTTGGAATTAATGGTATTCGAGCCGCAGGTACAGTAGCTTGAGTGCTTTTTCTAAAGGGGTAAAGAGGAGTAGCAACTAGGGCTTGAAGTGCCAAAGTACACCTAAAAAGTTTACACCTAAAAGTTTACACCTAAAAGTTGTTAGAATGGCTGACAATAGTAAAGAGAGTGAAATTAATGTTGATAACTTTGATTTTGCTCATGAGCAAGCTACTAATGATGCTTCAATGCTTCTTAACTATCTTGTTTCTAGGCTTCAACAAGCCATGGGCAATCCATCTCTCCAAAGTGAAGTTCAAGGGTAGCTCCGTGCTCACAGGATTCTCCAAGCTCATCACCATGACGAGAGAACACCTAGGAAGCCTCCTTGTGAGACTACCAAAAGAGGTCTCTCTCTGATTCGGGAAGAAGAAGATAATCCATACGAAGGGCTCAAGAATTTACTTCTTGATGATGCATCTCCTTCCCAAAGGAGAACTCAAGAGCCTCCACCGAAGGAACGAGAAAGAAGCGAGTCTCCCGCCACCTCGGTGGAGATGGTCCACGAAGACGGCGGGCTAAACGCTCTCCATCACCACCAAAGCGGAGAAGACCATCATATTCTTCTCCTCACCACAATTCAAAGAGGGATGATAAAAAGCAAGAGAAGAAAAAGGAGAGAAAGAGGACACCCTCTTCTCCATCTTCTTCATCCTCTTCCTCTTATGAAAGCTATGGTGAAGACGACAAAGATCAAGACAAGAAAAAGGCGAGATAGAGGTCACCCTCTTCTCCACCTTCTTCAAATTCTTCACCTTCTGAAGAAAGTGATGGTGAAACCTTTGAACCCTCAAAAAGAAGAGGCTATAGGAAATCCTATTCCGTATGGAAGAGGTCGTCCAAGCTGAAGAAATTCAAAGAGGGGGGGAAGAGCATCTCTTTCCTTACCTATGATGGTACCTTTGGTGCTACGGACAAAGTCTTGGCCTTTATCCAACAATTCGATGCGGCGTTTGGAGATGAGGGCTTCACGAAGTCCTCTAAGCGACGCCATGTAGCTATGCACTTTCAAAATTCCGCCAGAAAATGGTGGTCTAGCCTACAAGCCAACGGTGAAGCTCCATGAATATGGAAGGCTTTAAGAGATTCCATTATGAAGCAGTTTTTGGCCACCGATGCCAAAGACAAAGTACTCACCGAATGGCGAAGCTTAAAGCTCTCTCCGAATGAATCCATCCACAAATATGTAGAAAAGTTTTGGGACTTACAACTCAAAGCCACTGTCTTCAAAAAGTTGGATTTTGGAGAGCAAAAGCAACAGCTTTGTGCGGGCTTAACCGAAGAAATGGCGGAGTATGTCAACTCCCAAAGGCCACGTACCATATCGGCGGTAATACACCATACTATGGTGGCCTCTAGAATCAATTTCCAAACGAGGGTTAAAAGAAATAATAAGCCCCCGAAAAACAAGGGTTCCAATGAGCCTAAGGGGAAGGACAATGTCCAAAAGTCTCCTAAGGGCAACTCCAACAAAGCTAAAGAGAAGGGAGTTTACAAAGGAAAGAACAAACTCTCTCCTGAAGAGCTTGAGCGTTATCACAAGGATAACCGATGTTTCAAGTGTGGCAAACAAGGGCATGCGTACCGTGCTTGTCCCCAAAAGAACAACCGCCAAGATCCTCCTAGAGCTTCCTTGGTTGAAATCCAAGAGGAGGAGACTCACCAAACAACTCACAAAGGATCTCCTCTATGCCATGCTTGGGGAAAGGTAAGAGAACATGATGCTTTTATTCTCTTTGACCCTGGTTCTACTGAAAATTTTATATCTATAGAGTTGGCCACCAAGCTAGGCATACAATCCTACGAGATGTGAGATATCCTACCCGCAGACAGTGCCTTCAAGGGGCAAGAAGCTTCAGTCACTCCCTTAATCGGGAAATTGAGGCTTCATGTCCAAGGCTATGTGGACAAAGAGGAATTATTTATCTCTCCTCTGAAGCATGAGGATGTAATCCTAGGGGCACCATGGTTTGACCGCCTTGCTGTCGATGTTAAATTTCCTGAAAGGAGAATCTCCTTTAACACTAGGTTGGTAACCTAACAGGACATAAAAGTGTCCTTTCAGGGTTTTGAAAAAAACCTCCAAAACCATAGTAGATCCACTCATTTTGTGAAATCCTTTCATGAGGTTATAGTTCAAGGCCTACTACACATGGAAAAAATAAAAAACTTGTAAAATTTCTCATCTTTTGGTCACACCAAGCCTCCAAAGTTGATGGACCAGTACATTTTCATCAAAACAGTCATTTCTTATGTTTTGTTGCATAAAAATAAGATTAGGGATTTTTGTAGGACTTGAGATAAATTCCCTAGTTAACTTCAAAGGGTTGGTGATCAGAACATATGATTGCTTCTCACTCACTATTTTGTGTTTTGCCAAAATAAATAGGTACAAAAAAGTTGAATTTTTACCATTCTGCAAACCTATCCTCAAAGTTTCTATAGCCACACTCAATACAAATAATATATGCATGTTTTCTTAGTTCCCTATTGTCCTTTAGGTTCATAAGAAGCCATGGAGCATGTCAAAAGAATAATACATCTCTTAACAAGGGGAATCTTGGAGACAAAGATGAAGTGCTAAATACAGCAAACATGAAAAAACTGGGTTCAACATTATGAGTTGTAGAATCCCATAGAAACTATTCAATATCTAGCCAAATTTGATCCTTATGACTAGATATGGTTACTACCTACAAAATGCATGTAGTTGTCACAAGAAGCTAACAATATTGAAAAATCTATACTTGATATACTCATGGGGGCTTTTCACAAGCCAAGCTCCCATACCCCTCTTCTCTCGTCCCCACCCCATGAAAACCCCCTCTTATGGAGGGAGTGATAAAAGGCATTGGAAAAAAGTAAGAAAAAAATAAAGTATGATTATGTAAATATATAAGAAAGGTAAAATAGGCCACCTCATGCCTGCGGGGTAGCCCATCCCCACCTTGCCTCCTTTTTCTTCACTGTTGCCCCGTCGGGTGTCCCTTTTCCTCTCCTCCACTCAAAAAGTCAACCCCCTCTCTCTTCCCCTTGTCCTTTCTCCTTTCTCTCTCCCCTCAAGCTACCCCACCTCTCACCAATAATGCATTATAACTCACCAATAACGCACCCTAACTCACATGCAACTTACCCTCTCTTCCAAAATAGTATACCCCACCCCCTCTTTCTCTCTCCTATCATCCCATGACCCAAATACCCCCCTCTCTCTCTAAAGGGCGCCATGTCTCTTGTCTTGTAGCTAAATAACCTCCCCCACACTCACACACACTCAGTTTCACTGAAAAAGGTGCCCACAGACCCATCCCCACCCGGTGGTTACCTGATTTTTCTTGTGTTCACACACATCTGCACACAGATTCACCTCTGAACACACTCCCCTCTCTCAACTCTTGTAATTACTTTATTCTCCATGTCACCTCTCTTTTTTTTCCATCAACCCATCTCTCTCTCTTAGTCTCTCTCTCATGAGACTGCTGTTCTGGCACATATACACACAGCCAGACAAGTGGGGCCCACAGTCACATGGCCTATGTAGATAATGATTTCTTCATTTCTAAATTCTATAATTTCTCCCCCCTCCTCCCCTATATAAAGAGGGGTCACCATCACACTAAGGACACACACCATCACCAAAGAGTACACTATGCACTGTGTGTGCCTAGTGCACACACACACACACCCACACCATCACCATCACCGCAATCACCATGCTCGTCTTGAGCATGACCTCTACACCCTTGGGCTATGGAAGATGAAGGGAAACTAAATGAAGGATGATGGCCATAACCCTCGTGCGAGTCTTCGCCATCAACTCCCACCTATCCGCCATGTGCTCTACCACGCTCTCCCTTCTCATTCCCCTACCCTATGCTCCCCATTTCATCGCCGTATTCTCTAAATAAAGCTTGAGGTTTTGTGAGTATGTTTTCTTGCAATTTTTTGCCCATGTGAGGTGTGCGGAATCGCCACCTAGTCTTGTGTTTGGAGTGAGCTTGTGTATGTGTGAAGGGTGTGCGGATTCGCCATCCTTTTGTGGTGCCTAAGTACTAAGCCGCTATACCCCCTCCCTCACTCTCTCTCTCTCTCTCTCTCTCTCTCTCTCTCTCTCTCTCTCTCCCTCTCACTTGATCTCATTCCCTTTCCTCTTCATCATTACTCCCAAGCATCCATCTCTCTTGGATGAAAACTTTGTTATGGTGGTGTGTTGTTTGCGTCCTAGCCGCTGAAGCTAGGTGGTGCCCCCTGTTTGCTTTACCATGACAGGCTCGAGGCGTGCTATTCGGTCCCCGGTGCTTTAGAGGCCTTTGCGGTTCGAGGTTCGCTTTGCACCCGTCATTTGGTGCCCCCACTGAGGATCTTTTCATGAAACCCTTCAGTTTACAAGACTGAAACCCCTAAACTATTGTGAATGGATGAATGGCTAACGGGATTTTCTAATTGGACGACAGAAGAAGAAGAGCTCCAAGCACAACTAGACGAACTCCGCATCTCCATCGAAGATCGAGTGCCAGGCATAACGGTAATCGATTTGCAGTGGGAGAGTCAACCAACACGCCAAACCCAGTGGATATACATAGGCCAAGTGCCAAGAGGAAGAAGGAGAAGGTCGAAACCATGTCCGCAACCTACAACCAACCCACAACAACAAAATGGAAGGAGCTCTACACAATAGAGAATCAACACTATTCTACTTTGAGAATCGGGTAACTCAAGTAACGGAGGTAATTATCACAGTCAGTTTTCAAGTCGCACCTGATGCTGCAACACAGATAACGGAATCATTGGCTCACACTCTCACTAGAGAAACTAGGGATCTACTGAGTTTGTTTCAGGAAAGAACACCACCCTCTCCCACAAGCTTGGACAGTGACTAAGCACCTCTAAGCTTCACATGAATCAGTACAACCTACCTCAAGACATATCACACATACCAACACGTGTACGCTCAATCAAGGTAATACTGGATTTGAAGGCTCACTACCAGCACTTCATTGACACCATGCTGGGTGGGGAGCAATTTTTTGAGGTTCTGGCATCAGATCAACCATTTGTCCTACCTTTGGTACAAGGGAATGTACCGTTTGAAGTTTTAATCTATGTCCTAGTATAAGAGGGTATACACGCCTCCTTGTAAAGAAGAAAAAAACTTTTTCAAGTTAAGCAGTGTGTCTTTCTAGCTCTCTCTCAGTAATCATGGCAAGTGTAGCATTTCCAACATTTAAAGGAAAGAAGGGGGAGGATTTGGTAACAGACTTCCTAGATGACTTTGAAGTAGCATGTGTAGTGAGCAACAAAGATACGGATGAATCCCGGGTTAGAATCTTTAAGCATCTCATGAAGCTAGAAGCTAGATCATGGTACAATGCACTTCCACAAGCAACCAAAGATGACTGGGAACCCTTAAAAACCGCTTTTAAGAGGCGCTTTGGGGGAGGTACCACTTCAAAAAAGTTGTGGGACAAGTTGAGAGACTTGAAGCAGGAGGGTCTTTTAGAATATGCCATATGAGTCCAAATTTGTGGATTTGTGGGAACGGTGGGTTGAGTCACTGGCAAGGGGGGAAGCTGCACCCGATTTCCTAAAAAAAGATCGGTTCACGCATGGCTTATGGCCGCTTCTCAAGGAGAAGGGGAAAGGTAGATTCCCGGCTACGTACGAGTTAGCCGTTGAGATTGCTTGCCTTAAGGACAAGAAGCTGCGAATGAAAACCAAAGAAACCGAGTCAACAGAAACAGAAACATCACGTCGACCAACAACTACAACAACCACCATTCCACCACCACCACCGGCTCTTGGGGTAAGAGATGACCAACAAGATATGTTGGCCCATATTACTGACCAACTGCAGAATTTGTCTGTCCACTTAATACAACAAGGGAGGAGTCAAGAAAGAGATCAAGACCTTGGAAGAGCACGACGACAAAATAGGGAGTATCATTGCTACAATTGCGGAGAAGACGGTCACGGTATGTACTACTGTCCCAAACCACGACAAAACTATAATAGAGGAGGTAGGAGGAACCAATTGTCACCCCCTAGAGAAACAACACCCCCACCCAGAGCACCAACCCCACCAACACAAATTCTACGTCCACCCCAGACACGACTACAAGCATCCATTCCACCTCTTCCACTAGCCCCACCACCTGATCGCCCTATAAACATCATAAGGCTAGAAGAGAAAGGAAAAGCCATAGTAGTGGATCCACCCAGAGCAAAGGAGAGGGACAAGGGTAAGGAGAAGGTAACCTTTTTAGAACCACTTGAGGCCATGACTGTGAAAAGAGCTAGGAGGGAGAAGGCTACACAATCAGATGATGAGAGAAGCATGAGAGGAGAAACTAGCAAGAGGCCATCCAGGCCACGACGGAAATTGGGCATCACCGACTTCCAGCTAGGGGAAAGTTCAAAGCTCTATGATTTAACATTGGATGTGGTAGAGCAAGGACCAAAGATTACATGGCCACAACTGCTACATCTTGCACCAAAAGTAAGGCGACAATGGTCTAAAATGGTAAGTACAAGACGCTCCAAAACAAAGGTAGCCGGAGCAATTTCGGGATGCAACATGGATGGCATCCTTCCAATTGTCGACGTAAACATAAAAGGAAAGAGTTTTGGAAACACCTACATTGATGGAGGTGCACAAATCTGTGTAATGAGCGAAGCTATGATGCTTCGATTAGTGCTCGAGGTTGACATGCCTTCTCCATGCAAGGCAAAGATGGCAAACAACGCAAAAGTAAAGTGTGTGGGTGTGGTAAGTGTTGTGAAAATAAAAGCTTTCAACACTGAGGTAGAGGTAGATGTTTTTGTAATGCCTACTAAGGGGGAGGGCTATCCACTAATTTTGGGAAGGCCATGGTTGATGGCCATGAAGGCAAAACAGGACTGGGGTACTGGCCTTCTACACATGACCGGTAAGAAAGGGGAGACAATCTACTACGACATGAGGATTGTCAAGCAGAAGCAAATGAATCTGGAAACATCGGCAGATGAAACCACTAGCGAATCTTCCAATTCTGAGGAGGAGACCACATCCACCGACGAAAGTGACATTTCCATTGATGTGATGGGTATCATTATGAAGGATCCACAAAGGGTAAGCACAACTGGTGATCCATCACCAAAAGGTGATCCTTCACCAAAAGGGAAACCCAATGAAGAGGAGAGAAAATCACCTGGCCTAGGAGGAAGTAGGTTGAAGGGTATGTTGTCTACGGAATTAACACTTGAGGAGAAAGATACTTTTTTGCAAATGTTGATGGGATTTCCTAACCTGTTCATTGACAACTATGAAAGAATCACAGGCATTACAGTGGTGGAACATCATATTAAGCTGAAGGAAGGGGTAAAACCAATTGTGCAAAAGCTACGACGTCTGGGGGTCATACAAGAAAAGGCACTCTTGGCCGAGGTAAGGAAACTGCTGGAGGCGGGATTCATATATCCTGTAGAAAACTCAGAATGGGTGTCACCCGTAGTGGTGACGCCTAAAAAGAATGGTAAGTGGAGGGTCTGTGTTGACTACAAACCACTAAATGCAGCTACAAAGAGAGACCACTTTCCTCTCCCTTTCTTGGATGAAATTCTGAATGAAGTAGCGGGTTTTGAATGCTATACCATCTGTGATGGTTATTCTGGATACTTTCAAATACGCATAGCCTTGGAAGATCAGCTAAAAACCACTTTTATCACGCCATGGGGTTGTTTTGCATACAGGGTTATGCCATTTGGTCTCACAAATGCACCTGTCACATTCCAAAGATATGTCACATATGTTTTTCAACCGTTCTTTGGAACATCCATAAGAGTGTTCATTGATGATTTTTGTATATATAGCTCTCGTATTTCACATTTAGAAAAGGTAACTGAAGGTTTGGCCAGGTTGCAGAGCCTAGGTGGGCAATTAAATGTGGATAAATGCCACATTGGGGAGAGTAAAGTCATTCTACTAGGCCATGAAATTTCAGCAAAAGGTATCAACGCCGACCCAAGTAAGGTGTCCGCACTCATAGCCCTACCTTCACCAACGACCGCACGTCAACTGGTCTCTTTTCTACAGAAGGTGAGGTACTTAAGTAGATTCATACATCTACTATCACAACTTGTTCTACAACTGCAACAACTCACTCAAAGATCAACTTTCACTTGGGACGAGGAAAGCGAACATCACTACAACAAGGTAAAGGATGTCTTAGCCACTCTGCCAACTATCTCACCACCTAAGTGGGATGAAAAATTCTATGTCACCTCAAGTGTTGGTGATGACTCATTGGGGGCTGTGCTACTCCAAAAGGATACGACGACATCTTTCATGAGGCCAATCTACTTCTCTAATCGAATGATGACAGCAGGAGAGAAAGGTTTCACCCATGTGTAACACTTAGTCCTAGCTCTTAGATTTACAACTACAAAGTTTAGGTCATATTTGCTGCCTAAGAAATTTGTGATTCTAACCACGGATGAAATATTTCCCTATGTTGTACAACACATGGACGTGTCTGCTAGAATTACTAAATGGCTAGTTCGTCTGCAAGAGTTTGACTACACGGTACAGGTAGAAAGCACGACAAGGGACTCATGACCTACCAAGTCTTTGAAAGGAAGGAGAAGTCCGATTACCTCCAGTACCACCGATGGTAGAAGGAGCATACTCTCTCTACTTTGATGGAGCCTACAAGCGAGCGTCCGACAAAGCAGCTGCAGGCATAGTGGTCTTTGATGACAAAGGGACAAAGGTATTTTCGTTGGGCCAATTGTTAGATTCACATTCTAAGAATGAAGCTGAGTATGCAGCACTAACCAAGGGTCTACAATGGTGCGTCTCGCAAGGTGTACAACGCCTTAATGTATTTGGGGATGCTCTACTTCTGGTAAGGCAAGTAAATGGAGCATGGACATGCAAGAATTCTAGTTAAAGGACTCACTTAAGTGGTGTAAAAACCTTGTTGGGTAAGTTTGAAGAAGTTCAAATACACCATATCCCAAGGGCTCAAAACCAAGAAGCAGATGCCCTAGCAAGTGAAAGACTACAGGAAGTGGTGGTTGGAGCAATAAAACTAAAGCTCCCTCTATTTCAAGGCAGTGATGCCTTGCCTGACATCATGCATTTTTTGGAAACAGAGGAATGCCTATCAGATTTAATAAAGGGACAGAAGCAATGGCTGACGCGGAAGGCCACAAGGTATCGACTCATCAATGATGGTTTGTACTGTAAGGGTAAGGACCAAATACTCAGGAAGGTCCCTCTCTCTCACGAAATCACGGGAGTAATTGCTAGCTGTCACGACGGGGTTTGTGGTGGTCACTTTTCCCTAGACATAACAAGTAGGAAAATCTTACAGGCAGGTTTCATATGGCCTAGCCTCAACCGTGATGTACACCATTGGTGCAAAACGTGTAAGTTGTGTCAAAAGGCCGGCACTGGGTCACTTATGCCTGAACCACAGACACCTATTCTCTCATATGGCCCATTTGAAAAATGGGGTATCGATGCCATTGGGCCATTACCTAGGGCCAACTCAGGAATATTCTACATTATCATGGGGGTCGACTACATGACTAGATAGGCAGAGGCTACAGCCACCACTAGAATCACAGCGGTAGAGGTAGCTAAATTTATCTACGAGAACATATGCTGTAGGTTTGGCACACCTTTAGAGATCATCTCTGATAGAGGGCGAGGTTTCAGAGCAGACTTGGTAGGAGAATTAATGCAGAAACTGGGCATTACAAGGAGGCACTCTTCACCATATTACCCTCAATGTAATGGCCTAGTTGAAAAGGTAAATGGAATGGTTTCTAAAATTATTACCAAGTAGGTAAACAATCATCCCGGAGACAGGGATAAGTATCTACTACCACCTTTATGGGCCTACAGAACTTCATTTCGTACATCCTTGGTATTCACACCGTATCATCTAGTATTTGGTAAGGAAGCAATCTTGCCCATTGAAGTGCAACTACAAAGTCTCAGAGTAATGGCAAGCCAACTTCAACAACCCAACATGCATTTGAGAGATCACATCATCAACTTGGAAAGACTGCAGCTGGACAGAGAAGAAGCAATAAATTATTATGCAGCACAAGCAGAGCATAGACGGCTTAGCTTTAATGAGCATCTCCGGAAAAAAGAATTGAAGAAAGGAATGTTGGTGCTCCGCTACGACAATCGCTTCGACATGCGCAAGGATAAGAGTCTCCTGCTCCGATGGGAAGGCCCTTTCATCATCAGGAAAATGTATGCCAATGGAAGCTACCAGCTTATGGAGGCTGATGGAAAACTTCATAAAACCAGGGTAAATGGTTGGCGACTTAAACCTTATTTTCTTCGATTTGACCAGGCTCCACCAATTGACATTCCAGATGAGGACACACCATCAGCCGCCACCTTCGACGATAATGATCAAACAGATGAGCTAGAGACATGAATGCCTCTAGCCAAAAGGAGAGGGCTAATGATGGGGGCCTTTCACAAGCCAAGCTCCCATACCCCTCTTCTGTCGTCCCCACCCCATGAAAAACCCCTCTTAGGGAGGGAGTGATAAAAGGCATTGGAAAAAAGTAAGAAAAAAATAAATTATGATTATGTAAATATATAAGAAAGGTAAAATAGGCCACCTCATGCCTGCGGGGTAGCCCATCCCCACCTTGCCTCCTTTTTCTTCACTGTTGCCGCGCCGGGTGTCCCTTTTCCTCTCTTCCACTCAAAAGGTCAACCCCCTCTCTCTTCCCCTTGTCCTTTCTCCTTTCTCTCTCCCCTCAAGCTACCCCACCTCTCACCAATAATGCATTATAACTCACCAATAATGCACCCTAACTCACATGCAACTTACCCTATCTTCCAAAATAGTATACCCCACCCCCTCTTTCTCTCTCCTATCATATCCCATGACCCAAATACCCCCCTCTCTCTCTAAAGGGCGCCATGTCTCTTGTCTTGTAGCTAAATAACCTCCCCCACACTCACACAGACTCAGTTTCATTGAAAAAGGTGCCCACAGACCCATCCCTATCCGGTGGTTACCTGATTTTTCTTGTGTTCACACACATCTGCACACAGATTCACCTCTGAACACACTCCCCTCTCTCCCCTCTTGTAATTACTTTATTCTCCATGTCACCTCTCACTTTTTTTCATCAACCCATCTCTCTCTCTTAGTCTCTCTCTCATGAGACTGCTGTTCTGGCACATATACACACAGCCAGACAAGTGGGGCCCACAGTCACATGGCCTATGTAGATAATGATTTCTTCATTTCTAAATTCTAGAATTTCTCCCCCCTCCTCCCCTATATAAAGAGGGGTCACCATCACACTAAGGACACACACCATCACCAAAGAGTACACTATGCACTGTGTGTGCCTAGTGCACACACACACACCCACACCATCACCATCACCGCAATCACCATGCTCGTTTTGAGCATGACCTCTACACCCTTGGGCTATGGAAGATGAAGGGAAACTAAATGAAGGATGATGGCCATAACCCTCGTGCGAGTCTTCGCCATCAACTCCCACCTATCCGCCATGTGCTCTACCACGCTCTCCCTTCTCATTCCCCTACCCTATGCTCCCCATTTCATCGCCGTATTCTCTAAATAAAGCTTGAGGTTTTGTGAGTATGTTTTCTTGCAATGTTTTTCCCATGTGAGGTGTGCGGAATCGCCACCTAGTTTTGTGTTTGGAGTGAGCTTGTGTATGTGTGAAGGATGTGCGGATTCGCCATCCTTTTGTGGTGCCTAAGTACTAAGCCGCTATACCCCCTCCCTCACTCTCTCTCTCTCTCTCCCTCTCACTTGATCTCATTCCCTTTCCTCTTCATCATTAATCCCAAGCATCCATCTCTCTTGGATGAAAACTTTGTTATGGTGGTGTGTTGTTTGCGTCCTAGCCGCTGAAGCTAGGTGGTGCCCCCTGTTTGCTTTACCATGACAGGCTCGAGGCGCGCTATTCGGTCCCCGGTGCTTTAGAGGCCGTTGGGGTTCGGGGTTCGCTTTGCACCCTTCAATACTAGAGTGTTTCGTTTTCTTCTATAATTGAAAAATCAACCATCGTTGTCTACTATGCAAAATAGGGTATTAGGTGCCCCAAAACTCAAGGAATATTAGCTTTATGTTACAATATGCGACATGGAAAATCAAAACTGCATTTGGATATCATGAAAGCCACCAAAAAAATCATAGAAGAGCTAAAATTGGCTAAAAATTAGGATTTGACAATTTTTGTAATTTGGTCATAACTTACAACTTTAACATTTATTTCTCCCTAGAAGCATTAGGACATGTTGAGGGCTACTAAAGATAGTTCTCTAGCATTATAGACCTCACAAACATGAATTCTAGAGTGGTATAGTTGCAAAAAGTTGAAAAAAGCCAAAAACAGGACCCGTTTTTTCACACAGTTTAGGTTGTGAAATGTTGTGCAAGGACAAGGTTAAAGATGGAATTGATATTCCAAAAAAATGTCGAGTTTTTTTCAGCTCATGAGACAACTTTCTAGACAGATAGCACCTCAAAATCTATTTTGAAACTCTTGACATAATTCAAGGAAAATGGTCACTTCACAGGACATAAAAGTGTCCCAGGACATAAAAGTGTCCCATTACCAACCTAGTGTTAAGTTCAAGGAAAAAGACATGTATATAGATGCTAAGGAAATGGGTAACACCATCCCCATTGTACATACACCAGCTTTCAACAAGTCAATAAAGAGCTCTATTTCCGTGTACATGATTTTTGTTAAAGATTCGAAAAATGAACCTAATACTTTAGCAAAAGAAAATAAAAGCAACCAAAAGGAATTAGAGTTATCCAATTTTCTCAAGGGGTTTAAAGATGTTTTTATTGACGACATCCCTTGTGAGCTACCTCCTAAACGAGGTAATGATGACCATGCAATTGAACTTCTTCCAGGAAGTTCACCGCCTAACAAACCTCCATATAGAGTTTCTCAAGCTCAACAAGAGGAGATTATGCAGGAAGTGCATGAGTTAGTTGAGAAGGGCATGGTTAGGCCTAGTTCATCTCCATTTTGCTCACCTGTGCTATTAGTGCAAAAGACAGACGGCACATATTGTATGTGTGTCTACTATAGAGCACTAAATAGGATCACTATCAAGAATAGGTTTCCCGTTCCACGGGTAGAAGACCTATTTGATAAGCTACAAGGATCGACCTACTTCAGTAGGATTGACCTAAAAAGTGGCTATCATCAAATAAGGATAGTTGATCAAGACATTGTAAAGACCGCAATTCGTACTACATTTGGTCTTTACGAATACATTGTCATGCCTTTTGGCCTGACCAATGCATCAGCCACATTCAACCGCTTGATGGAGAAGCTATTCAGGCCTCATCGAACCTTCACTGGAGTGTTCTTTGATGATATTATCATCTACTCTAATTCATTGGAGGAACACAAGCAACATCTCCAGGTAATATTTCAAGTTTAAGAGAGAATAAACTTTATGTTAATCGAAAGAAAAGTGAATTTTTCTTGCAAAAGATTCAGTATTTAGGTCACATTATCTCTCAAGATGGCATCCAAATGGATCCATCCAAGTTAGAGGTAATAAAAGGATGGCCTAAACCAAGGAATCTTCATGAACTAAGAAGCTTTATAGGTATGTGTGCATACTATAGACACTTCATAGAAAAGTTCTCACAAATTGCGGAACCATTACATGACCTAACAAAGAAAAGCGTTAGGTATACATGGTCTGCTAAGGAGAACAATGCTTTCGAAAAGCTTAAAGAAAAGCTTATCTCTCAACCTGTGCTTACACTACCGGATCTCTCAAAACCATTTGAGGTCCAATGTGATGCTTGTGGTGATTGCCTTGGAGCTGTTTTGCTCCAAGAAGGGCACGCCATAGGCTATGAGAGTCGAAGGCTCGACCCTGTTGAGCAAGCTCTAGGCATATACGAAAAGGAACTCCTTGTAGTTCTACATGCCTTAGACTCATGGAAGCACTATTTATTGGGGACTCCTTTCATTCTACGAACGGATCACCAAAGTCTTAAGTACTTCATGACGCAGACCAAGCTCTCCGAAAAACAAATGAGGTGGGCAAATTTCCTTTCGCAATTTCATTTTCATATTGCTCACATTGCTGGCAAGCACAATTAAGTAGACGATGCACTCTCAAGACGACCGAGAGTGAATGCGGTTTCCATAGCAACTCACAATGATCTATCTTCAATGATAGATGAGTACGCTATTGATCCCGACTTTAGAATGTGATTTCAGCCCTGGCATTAGGAAAGAAAGAAGAACCATTCACTTTACAAGATGGTTATCTTCTCTATGGCAATAGACTATGCGTTACTAACTCACTACGTGAGAAAGTAATGTATGAATCTCATGCTCCACCTTATGCGGGGCATAGAGGTATTCAGTCTACCTTAAAGGGAATAGAAACATATTTCTATTGGCCTACCATGAAAGTGAACATACAAGAGTATGTTTCCAAATGTGTGGTATGCCAAAAGACAAAATGTGATAGAGGGAAGCAACTTGGATTGCTTCAACCCTTGCCAATCCCTAATTCACCATGGGACAACATATCCATGGATTTTATCTTTGGATTGCCTAAGTCTATCCATGGGAATATGGGAATATGGACGATAGTAGACAGGTTAAGTAAACAAGCTCATTTTATACTTGTCAAAAAGACTATCAAAGCCCATCAAATGGCAACCCTCTTCATTTCACAAATTTTCAAGTACCATGGCTTGCCAATGTCCATAATGTCGGATAGAGATCCTAGAATGACCAGTAATTTTTGGAAGGGTCTCTTTGAGAATTTAGGTACAAGGCTAAACTTCTCTTCGGCCTATCATCCACAAACGGATGGCCAAAGTGAAATAGCTAACCTAACAATTCTCGATCTACTAAAAGCCTATGTAACGGAAGTAGATCAAAGATCCCAATGGGAGAAGTACTTACTCTTAGTGGAGTATGCTTACAATAACACTGTACATACTTCCACGGGAAAAGCACCTTTCGAGGTAATTGAGGGAAGATAAAAAAGTCCCTTGCTACTTAAGGTACATGGGAAGATCTTTGCTGCAAATGAGTATAGCCGAGACCTACAAGAATCTTTTCAAAAGATTAAGGATGCTATCTCTATCTCACAGCAAAGGCAAAAGGCTGCTGCTGACAAGCACAGAAGAGCCCAAGCCTTTAAAGAAAACGATTGGGTCTTGTTAAAGTTTCCAAAGGCTCGATTAAGGCACACGACGGGCAAGAATCCTACGGGCCACCAAAATTACTATGCTAAACTAGCAAAAAGGTACTATGGTCCCTTTCAGATTCTTAGGCCAATCAATGAGATGGCCTATCAACTCAAGTTACCCAATCATTGGCTCATACAAAATGCTTTCCATGTGAGCCTATTAAAGCCTTACAAAGGAGAGCCACCTCAAGAACCAACTATTGAAGACCCACCGGAGATTGAGGACCAAGAGGAGGTGCTGCAGCCCGAGTCCATTCTCCAACATGAAGACAAGGTACTAAGAGGCGGTAAACTATCCGACGATATCTTATTAAGTTTAAGAATTATCCTTTTGAAGATGCTGGATGGATGCAAGGCATACAATTAAAGGATAACCTAAACCTTGTCAATGCTTACAATGCTTCCCAAGAGTAAGCAAATGTACAAAATGTTAAAAAATGAACAAAGTTTTTGTCCTATAAGACTCTCCTTTTCTTTATTTGTGCACAAAAATGAAGTAGTATGCATGCTTAGATCAAGTTTGTGGAGACGACGTCTCCCAAACATCAAGTAGAGCTTGTCACTCTACTACGGAAGACTGATAGGACTAATGTGCAGACATGCTTGCGGCAGCCTCATGCTCTCAAGCGCCAAATGGACTAGTCATCCATTATGGAATGATGTCGTAGGGTAACATAGGGATCCTCTACCCGCTAAGAAAAGGACTCATGAATATGCTTTATCTTCTCTACACCATAGTCGAGGACGACTATGATTTCAAGAGAGAGGTAATGTCATAATAATCAATATCTAATTCTCCTAAATGATTTTCTCATATTAAATTGATCATTTAATGTGGGGAAGTGCCAGGGGAGAAAAAGCTAGAATATTGGTTAAACTAGCAGACCGGCCACAGTAGGGATCCAAAGGAGGGAAAATAGGGATCCAAACGGGGGGCCATCTGCAAAAGATCCATGTGCAAAAATGGGCTAAAAAGACCCTAAGTTTCAGCCCATTAAGACTTCCAAAATGCTAAGGTTCCAAAATTCAAAGGTTGTGTCCAAAGGGTTAAAGCTTAGGGGGAATTGGATGCTTTGTGTGCTCTCCAAAGTCAATGCACATCCCTACATGGGAGGGGGCGAGCTCTTCTTCTAGGGGATGAGAGAGAAAGCCACACACACTCACACAAGCCCCTTAACACAAAGGGAATTAGGGACACATGTCAGCTCCCTAGCCCAAATGCCCACAAGGTGTGCCCAATTCCTATTGGATGACCCTTGAAGTGGACCAATGATAATTAAGCTAGATTAAATCTAGTTTAATTAATTTAAAAACATTTAATAAAAGAAACCAATAAGAATTAAGTCTCCTAGAAGACTATTGGGCAGTCTCCCAAAGGGTCCAATGAGCATTCATGAGCCCCATGGCTTGCCTGATTCCTATTGGCCAGGAGGCAAAGGGGTCCAATGAGAGTTTAGTTTAATTATTTAATTACCTCAAACTCTCACAAAAGGGGAAAGGGGGACACATGCCAGAAGGCTATCACTTATGCTGCTTAATTGTAATTGGCTTGACTTGGGGAGGGCCAATGAGGCTGCAGGAAGAGCAAATAGCAAGGGGGCTCGCCCAAGAGAGAGAGAGGGGGCTGATTTTTGCTTCGCATTATCACAAACACACTCACACAATCTCAGGTGTGAAGAAAGAGAAGACTATCTCTTCCCAAGCTTTAATGGAGAACTTATCACCTACTCCAAGCTTGTGAGATAGAAGCCTACCTCAACACCCTCTTGGCATGTGGATGCAAATCCAACCAAGAGCCAAGCTTCAATGCATGCTCATCTCCTCTACCAAGCTAATTACTAAGCTAAGCTATGCTAATATGAGTGATTATGTGAGGAGAGGTACATCTTTCTCGTAAGATACTCTTTCCTCTCAATCTACTCTCATACCCTGCTAGCTCTCACCATCTTCGAAGGTGTGTGAGGTCTTGGGTCTGAGAACGGGGATAATTCAAGTTGTGTTTGTTAAGTTTTTTGCTTAGTGCATGAGGCTTCCATCTTGATTGCACTAGCTAGTCTTGAAGGAAAACAAAGAATTGTATTGTACAATGTCTCTCTTGACGGGAGAAACCATAATACAAAGCCTTTTGGAGGGGGGACCGGCTCCATGAAAATCCGGTCCTCAACTATTGTCAATAGCTTAATTTCTCTCTCTTTTGAAAGTATTGTTGATGCTATCTAACTAGGTGTTATGCTTTTTGTTGCTCTCTCCACCCAAGCACTCTTGTAATTCTCATTAGGAATCTATTCTAATGAAATGCCCACTATGTTCATGCTAATTTCCGCTACACATAAGTTATTAGGCCATCAAATGTTATAGCAAATTTTCTTTCGCAATTTAATTTCCATATTTCTCACATAGCTAGTAAGCACAATCAAGTTGCCGATGCACTTTCACGACGACCAAAAGTTAATGCGGTGTCTATAGCTACTCACAATGATCTATCCTCTATGATAGATAAGTATGCTACTGACCCTGACTTTAGAGACATAATGTCAGCCCTTGCTTCGGGGAAGAAAGAGGAACCATTCACCTTGCTGGATGGTTATCTTCTCCACGGCAATAGGCTATGTGTTACCCATTCCCTTCGTGAGAAGGTTATGTATGAATCCCATGCTCCTCCATATGCAGGGCATGGAGGTATTCAACCTATTCTCCGAGGAGTAGAGACGTATTTCTATTGGCCTACCATGAAAGTGGACATACAAGAGTATGTTTCAAAATGTGTAGTATGCCAAAAGACCAAGTATGATAGAGGGAAGCAACCTGGATTACTCCAGCCATTGCCTATTCCAAATTCACCATGGGAGAGTATATCCATGGATTTCATCTTTGGATTACCCAAGTCTATCCATGGGAATACAGGAATATGGACAATAGTTGACAGGTTTAGCAAGCAAGCACATTTTATTCCTGTCAAAAAGACTATTAATGCACATCAAATGGCAACTCTCTTCATATCTCAAATTTTCAAGCACCATGGATTACCCACATCCATCGTGTCAGATAGAGATCCTAGAATGACCAGTAATTTTTGGAAAGGTCTCTTTGAAAATCTAGGAACAAGATTGAATTTCTCTTCGGCCTATCACCCACAAACGGATGGCCAAAGTGAGATAGCCAATCTTACGATACTCGATCTACTCAAGACTTATGTTACCGAAGTAGATCAACGCTCACAATGGGAAAAGTATTTACCTCTAGTAGAGTATGCCTACAATAATACTGTCCATACTTCTACGGGGAAAGCACCTTTCAAGATCATAGAGGGAAGACCTAAAAGTCCCTTGCTACTCAAATTACATGGGAAGATCTTCGTCGCCGATGAGTATAGCCGTGACCTACAAGAATCTTTTCAAAAGATTAGGTAGGCTATAGACATCTCTCAACAAAAGCAAAAATCTGCTGCTGATAAGCACATAAGAGTCTTAATGTTCAAAGAAAATGATTGGGTCTTACTCAAGTTTCCTAAGGCTCGATTAAGGCAAACGACGGGAAAAAATCCTACGGGCCATCAAAAGTATTATGCTAAACTAGAAAAAAAAAAGATACTACGGTCCTTTCCAAATCTTCAAGCCCATCAATGAGACGGATTATCAACTCAAGTTTCCCAACCATTGGCTTATACACAATGCCTTTCATGTAAGCCTACTTAAGCCCTACAAAGGAGAGCCACCAACTGAACCAATTATTGAAGACCCTCCCGAAGTTGAAGACCAAGAAGAGGTGCTACAACCCCAAGCTATCCTTCGGCATGAAGACAAGGTACTACGACATGGTAAGATAATCCAACGGTATCTTATTAAGCTCAAAAATTATCCTTTTGAAGATGCTAGATGGATGCAAGGAGTACAACTTAAGGATAGTATGAACCTTGTAAATGCTTACAATGCTACATTAGAGTAAGAAACTGTACAAATTTCTTTTAAATGACTCATATTTTTGTCTTATAAGACTAGTCCTCTTTTTAATTGTGCACAAATTTAACTAGTATGCATGCTTAGAATCATGTTTGTGATGACGACGTCTCTCAAACACCAATTAGAATTTGTCACTCTACTTTGGGAGAATGAAATGGACTAAAGAGCAGACATGCTTGCGGTAGCTATGTCTCCCAAGCACCAAATGGATTAGTCATCCATCTTGGAAAGATGTCGTAGTGTAAAAAAGGGATCCTCTACCCACTAAGTACAATTGACTAATGACTAAGGCTTTATCTCTTCTACCTCATAGTCGAGGACGACTATGATTTCAAGAGAAAGGTAATGTCATAAAATCTAATATCTAACCAACCCAAATGATTTTCTCATATTAAATTGATCACTTAATGTGGGAGAATAAACGGGAACAAGTGTTAAGATATAGATATGTGCTTATAGATCTATCTCAACACGGGGCCAATAGTAAAGGGGCCCAAATGGGAGATGGTCTATCAAGAGCAAGGCTAACCAATGGAGCATAAGACCTTAGGGTTAGCTTCATTGAAGACCTCCAATAATGTGTATAAAAGTACTTTGACCTTAGGTAAGCTAGAGCTGAGCTTGAGGTGGGAACCCGGCCCAGACTTGAGGTGCTTGATTAAGATGTTTGAGGTGCTTGACTGGCTCCATGCTTGAGGTGCTTGACTTGGTGCATGATTAAGGTGCTTGAGATGCCTTGAGAAGCTTGCCTGAGATGCTTGTGGGAACACCCCCTACTTCAAGTTCTTAGTCATGCTTGATGACTAAGGGGCTTGCTCATCCAAAGTCAAAAAGATCCCTACAAGGAGGGGGGCGAGCCTACAAGGGGGGGGGATGAGAGAGAACACACACACACACACACACACACACACACACACACAAGGGAAGCCACAGCTTGAAGAGGCAACAAGGACACTTGTCAAGTTCCTCCTCATGTTGCCCTCATGGTGTGCCTGAAACCTATTGGTTGGCCACCCAAGGGGTCCAATGATAATAAAGGATATTTAATTAATTGATTTTGCATTTATCAAGTCCTCTCTCTCAAAGGAGAAAGGGGGACACTTGTCCCAAGGCTATCCATGTTGCTTGTAATGGCTCCTGCTTGTGATTGGCTAGGCTTGGAGGGGTCCAATGAGCTTCAAGAATGAGCTACAAGAGGGGGTCAACCCAAGCAAGATAGGGGGGTGCTTAGGGGGTATACTCACCCACACACACTCACAAACACTCTCATTGTGTACTATGCAAAGTGCAAGAGCTCCCTCTCTTTCTCCAAGCAAGTAGAGGTTGAGAGCCTACACCAACACTCTTGGCTATGGAGTGCAAATCCATCCAAGAGCCATGCTTCAATGCTTGAGCTTGCCATCTATTTCTTATTCATTACTATGCTATTATGTATGCTAGCACAAGAGTTATGATAAGTGAGGAACTAGCTCTTTCTCATATGAAATGTTTCTTCTTCCTCTTCTCTACCCTCATTCCCTGCTAGCTCTCTCCACCTTCGAAGGTGTTTGAGGTCTTGGGACTGAGGCTTGGTATAGTTAAAGCTTTCTTCAAGTTTAGGTTATGCTATGATGGTGATGCATGAAGCTTTCCATCTTCATTGCTTCACCTAGGCCACAAGGAACACAAAGAATGTATTGTAACAAGTCTCTCTTTATGGGAGAAATCATAATACAAATGCCTATTGGAGGGGGGACCGGCTCCACATAAATCCGGTCCTCAATTGTTTTCATGTTCTCTAAATTCTCTCTCTTGCAAAAGTATTGTCTATGCCAAGTTAACTAATTGCTATGATTATGTTGCTATCTTCAATTATGTCAACCCGCTATGCTCACGAAATCATTCTTGAAAGTACTCTCATTAAATTCCGCTACTATCAAATTGAATAGGCAAATTCCATTACACTTTGCATTGATGTGCCATTGGGATGGTTTTCAAATAGCAACAACAAAGCCAAAAGAGAGTGGAGTCATTGAAATAGTAGTGCTTAATGGAGGAAAAAACTCAATAATTGGTCCACTGCCAGTGATATTTTTGCCATTGATTTTATTAAAACTCGATAAGAAATATGGTGATATATTTCCATGTTTTTTAGAACCATTAGTAAGTGAGCTTGAATCAGCTTTTGTAGATGGATCTCGTGTCAACTTCAACTATCCAACAACTGCCATTTTTGAGGACACACAAGAGGTTATGCAAGATTTATGTACTCTTAGGGCAATTTTGATGTCATGGACATGAGATCACCCTACACAATGCAAAGTGGGGCATTTGAAAGATGGAGGAAAGGCCGGATGCAGAAGAGATAAGCCTCCTATGAAGCAGGTGATAGAGGGGGTGCGGGTTCCAAAGTATGTATATACAGATAGTAGATATCTTGCACGATATCCACCAACCAAGAGATGTGCTACCGAGATTCTTGATGCAATAAGAGTTTCAAAATGGAAAAAAACAAAGGATCAATGCAGTAAAGCTCTAGCAAAGGCAGGTTTAACGGGAGAATCACCACTTTGGAGAGTATACTATTTATATGGTTTTGATATAAGTTTGGACCTTGTTTATGATGTTATGCATATTCTGGCATTGAATTTTTTCAAGAAATTCACGACAACTCTTTTTGAAAGAGCATCCAA
Source organism: Adiantum capillus-veneris (assembly GCF_014529385.1). Taxonomy (NCBI): domain Eukaryota; kingdom Viridiplantae; phylum Streptophyta; class Polypodiopsida; order Polypodiales; family Pteridaceae; genus Adiantum; species Adiantum capillus-veneris. Next base: position 90,017,581 of record NC_140951.1, on the reverse strand, counting down.
TGAAATGACGAAGAGTATAGATTGTGCTGTGAAAGATGTATCTAATGCTATACCACGGACTCTTCGTAGAAGTGGAAGATGGCCATTAAATGCAATTAAACATCATGGTACCTTTATAGAAGAGGAGCACCAAAAGTTCATACAATGGTGCTTACCACACATTTTGAACATGGTGACAAGTATCCCAAAGACTTTGCAAGATGTTGGAATGATTTTGATAGACATATCTCATATCTTCTATAACTACACTCGCAACCATGGTTGGTCAATAGAAAGCATCAAAGCTACTCGTCAGTTGTTTTCAGCTTGGAGAATTATTTCAGAGGAGGAAGAGGGTGAGAATGTCTCACCACTTGAACATGTTGCGGGTATGTGTATCTAATCAATACCTTATAAAATATATCTCTATTTCAAAAGCTTGTGATCAAAGTGTGATGGATTGATTTTTTTTTCATTGTAGGTTGTGGAGAGATTCTTGACGATATTATACGCCATGGTAGTCATGATGGAAGTTGGTGCTATCAATTTGAAAAAAATGTTCTGGGAATTGTGAAGATACCAACAAATAATAGGTTCAATGAGTTGACATACACAAATGATCACAATCGAATGCTACTTTCAAGAACATTGAAACAATTAGATGTGGAGAAGGATGGTCTTTCTCCTTCTGTAAGGATACTCTCAAGCATACATAGGAGTCTTTTGTTGCCACAAGGATTAGCTAGAGCTGATGTGGATCTTTCATCTTGTGCAAATTGGCATACATCATGCTTAGTTCTCTCCACCTCACAAAAATCAGCAAAGGAATTGTATGAGAGTGCACATAGACTTAGTCCTTGTCCTTGCCTTCAAATGATTGATAGAAAAGGAATTGCTTTTAGTCCTCGCAAAAGGAAAAGAAGAGCTTTACAGAGTTGGGAGATTTTGAGCTTGAAAAACTATTGGAATCAAGGAAACCTTTATCTTGAAGGCATTTCTTACTCAAGGGTCCATATGCATGCTAAACAGTACGAAGTAAATGATAATGTAATTGTCAATCTCTCTCCTGGTACCAATGCAAGTCGTCAATGTATATCAAGGGATGTATGTAACATTCACGAATTCTTATCACATGAGCATAAAAGGAACATTGAGCTCTTCTTTGTCGGAGAGTTTATGAATGCACGTTGTGCAATAGATGATTTCCAAGATGACAAAGTGACAGGAATGAAATCAATCAAGCACACGGAGTTTCTGAATAAGAGGTGGTGTTTATTGCCAACATACACAATTCTACACAAATGCTTCTTCCTACCTTTGAATACCCCATGCGATAAAGTGATTTACGAAATGAGTGACATTCACTTTCGTACGCATTTATTAAAGCCTAGATTTGCAGGATGTGCTCGGCCTTGGATGGAAAAGGGAGACATAGTGCTGGTTTCAAGCCACACTAATGTTGAATCTAATTCATCTACTAGAAACGCAGTGGTAATTGATGTTAATCATGTGCAACAACATGCCTTCAAAATAGGTTTTCTACATCAAGATCCAGAGAGTGAACATTGGAACATAGAGGGTGAAGTAAGCACATGGCAAGATTGGAGCATATGTCTAGATATTTTACAAGGATGGTCTCCGGTTCATTATTCAAACCTTGTAGATGGCATTCCTACTTGCTTCAAAGCATCGAATTGAACATGGACTTATTAAGAGCACTCCTAGATCTTTTTGAACAATGTTTGAAGCTCAATTTTATGTACTTTGGGTTGATACTTTTTTCCAATTCGACAATATTATTGTGTATTTTGCGACTATCTCAAAATGAGATTCCCTTGAATCCACGATTATGTTGGTTATTGTGATTTTTAGTTCTTGCATATTGCGCATCATGAAGAGTACAATTCTAAAAAGCATGAATTCGATATTCTTTAATAATTAGTGATGCTAATTCGACATTCCTTAATATTAGTGATACTAATTCGTTTATTTTTAAGACATTCTTTTACACTCCAAGTTTCATACTTTTCATTAGTTGAGAAAAAGGGCGTTTTTCCCACTCATTTTCACACTTCATCAGAGAATTTTAAAAATTCATAATAATTATTTAAAAATTCCATAGAATAAGTAATTTTTGTGTTGTGAATGCCGACTAATTAGTATTAGAACAATCAAGTCGGTGTCGTGAGTATACGTATTGTTTCAACAGTGAGAAATAACTATTTTCGAATGGAAAAGTTTCTTGGAATGTAGTGAATGTGGACTAATTTTTTGTTAAGCTAAGTTGGAACAGTCACAAGACACCGCGAGTACTGTTCCAAGAGTGAGAAATATATTTTTTTCACTCGAAAAGCTGCTTCTTACGGTCAAAATTTTCAAGGTCGCACGTGTGAAAATATCGTATTCTCACTCACTAGGTGCGAATCTCGATTTTTTCACTAAATTTTGCAATTGGAAAAAGTTCTTGAACAATTGTTGCGTGCGCATGCGTGCTAATTTGTGTGCAAATTTTTTCAATCAAATTTTTATAATATCTTGCCATCATAGACATTATATGTGTGAAAATTTTCAAAGTGAAAAATCTGAAAGGACTTTTACTTTTTGCATAGAGAAATTTCTCGACGAAAAAAAAATATAGCATAAAAATTAGAATTTAATTGCATGCTCCCTTAAAGGTATGAATAATTCTACGGGAAAACATGTTGACAGCATGCTAGATTGTAAAAGATTTATACTTATATCACGTATAGAAATGTTTTCAATGTTGAAAAAATTACAAGTACCATTAGAAATGAGTCATAAAGAAAAAATCTCAATGTAAAGCACAAGGGTACGAATAATATTAGAGAGTGAAAATATCAAATTTACATGGAGTTTTTGAACTTTAATCGTTTAAAAAAAACATCAGTGTAAAATACGAGTATGAAAATAATATATAGAAGTGAAAACATGACTTCTCCATAGAAATACATATTAATTTTTGGCTATAAAAAATGGTTTTCACACCATACGGTGTGAATGCCGGAATTAATACCCACTTTTTATAAGTAAGAAAAGTTCTAAAACTTGTAGTGTTTTCCCCTCGCCCCCAACCGGCATTTTTGAAATTGAAAACGGCATGATATTAAGCTGAGACACATTTTCCCCGAACACTGACATTGAACCCTGATGGGCGATTTGAGTCGTCACAAGGGATTTTGAAAAACGTCGTTAGAAAATCCTATGGAGGAAAAATTCAGGGAATTGGTAGGTAGGTAGGTAGATAGATAGATAGAGAGAGAGAGAGAGAGAGAGAGAGAGAGTGGGCGTGCGCGAGAGAGAGCTCCAAGCTCTGCCCTATAGCGAGAGCATCGAGACAGAGAACGAGAGAGACATTGAGAGGGTCAATTAAACAGCCCATCTCTCTCTCTCTCTCTCTCTCTCTCTCTCTCTCTCACACACACACACACACAATAAAGTCGTCTAAGAGCGCCTGCTCATAGGCCCTCTAGCAGTGGTTTTGGACGGCCATACAAAAGTAAAGGCAAATCCCATACGCCGATGAGATCGCCGCCGATAGAAAGCGGGGAAAGGTTTCGCCTCTGAGGTGGAGGGTGTTTCAACCACCCTCTAGAACTGAGAATCGCCTCTGCACCGTCAATGGGCGGTAAACTTGATACTGCAGGCAGCACAGTGACTGGACAGTGTCGACAGCTAGTACCGAAAAGCCTTCGTCAATTGGTTGCTTGCTGGCCTATGGGATGGCAAGAGCAGCCATCTACGATGATGGCCCTCTGCACGATGGCGATTTTGGGGTGTTGTATGGGCAGGCGCTCTAAGTTGCCGGGAGAGTGCCGCTCAAACGGCCTCGCGCACATGCAGAAACCTTATAAAAGAGGGACGTGAAGCACGTGCGAAAGGTTGGTCTTGAGCTCCCGCTCGTAATCACATACAGTCCCTCTCTCTCTCTCTCTCTCCCTCCCTCGCGCGCGCGTGCACACACAGGCATTATAATCTCTTTCTCATCAACGCCTAATATTCCTCTTCCACCTTCTGCTTTCTTAGATACTCTGCGAGCAATCTCTCCCTCTCAACTCTCACTGTGTTGCAATATGCAAGATCCACATAGAAAGGGTGAGAGCTCATCACATGATCAGCCCCTCATGCACGGCGGCCATGCTATCTTCCTTTCCCACAGTGGAAAACAGAAGGGTTTTGCCAAGGATCTCTACAACGATCTCTATTTGTCTGGTTTCACCACCTTCTTCGATATCAAGCACCATAGCTTGCCGCCAGGAGAGCATTTTCCCTCGCACATCTTTCAGGCAGCGAACAGCTGTGAGGTTGCTTTGCTCCTCCTATCAGAAGACTTTGTGTGCTCCAAATGGCCCATGATCGAGCTGTGTGCCTTCGTGGTTGCCATGGGGTGGCTGCCATGGCCAAAGGCGTGAAGCTCTTGCCTCTTTTCTACAAGCTCCCCTGTGAGGATCTCAAGTCTCCGGAAAATCTCGAGAGATGGCGCAAGGAATGGGGAGACCATGCTAGAAAGCTGCAAGGTAGCAAGTTCCCCATCGACATCATCGAGTGGGAGAACGCTTTGCAAAAACTGACCTCGCACAATGGCGTCGTGTTTGATCAAGGCTCTGAGGGAGAGAAGACGTACATAGACAAGATTGGTCGGCAGTCTCTGCTGTCGTGGCTCCTGCTTTCAACTTCGATGTGACCTACATAGCTCGCAAAGATCGCCTGCGTGTCAGGGATTCACAAGGAACTTTAATTCAATTCCTACATAGCAAAAAAAAATGACTTTCTTAGATAAAACTTAACATATGTAGGAAAAGTCCAAACTAGTAAAAATGAAACCTTTTATTGTATATATATGTAGTAAAAATGATCCACATAATAAAACTATGTAGCTTTTTGATCAACATATGCACAAAAAAAACTACATAGTAATTGGAACGAAAAAAATCTATATAGTAATATTCACGTTAGTTTTATATACAATAACTAAACAAAAAGAGTCACATAAGTGAATAACCTAAATCAAAGTTTTTTATTATATACAAATTTATTGATTTTATAATTAAAATAATAATATTATAATAACAATTCTCACAAATATGTTGTAGATCTTGTATCAAAGAAATTAAATCTTTGCATCGAACTCATTATGCATGGGTATTTGGAGCAGAAACTACTTCATAAGAAAAGAACAACATATAAGAGTGACTCACAGTAGCTTTTTGAAGAATTCAATCTAAGTCATAAATTTAACAATTGAAAATAGTTGATGCAAAAATGTTCACCCTTTCTTTGGGTCTCAAGGTTACATTAAAATAATCAAATTAGCATAACATCACTCAACCACAATTACATCATCCACACTTAGTGGAGAAGAGTCACATTTGAAAATTCTAACTTTGTTTGTGGCCAAAAGGTACACTACAAATGATGAGCGCATTCCATCCACACTTTGCTCTTGATGATCTCTTGTGAAATCCGTACTACGCTTTGCTAGATTGAAACTAGCTTTTAGCGTAATATACAATGCATCAACTGTTGAAACTTCTAAAAATTTGATTAAAATCGTCTCTTGGTCGTCTTTATCAAAGTTCATATCCTAAATAAAAGTTCAATTGTAAAAAGTCACTACTTAATTGAAAAAGCTTAATCCATGCCAAAAGATGAGTATAACTAAAGTCAATCTCCTTACATATTCATGAGACCCATTTGAGAGTTCATTGAAGGCCTTTGTGTTTTGAAGAGTAGCACTCTCATTAAGAACATTCTTCAATACACTCTGTATGCATAGAAAATTGAAAGCATAAAAGTTGAGTTAGAGCTCTAGACTATGAAATTTTGGGCAATAGATAACAACTACCTTTTTCTTGGTGCAATCTTTTTTTTCCTTTTTAGTTTGCATCATATCCATCATCTTTTGATTCCACTGCATCAAAAAAATTAAGTTAAAGCTCAAAGCATACAAGGATATGACGCATATAAAGTTAAAAGATGTGAGTAAACCTTAGGTGCACGCTTGCTCTTTCTAGAGCTCACATCCACTTGATTTTCCTCATGAGAGCTCTCAAAATCGATTTGTTCTTTAATGAGATCAACCTTTGCATGTTCTCAAAATAAAACACATCAAATACATAACTAGTTTAATTATTGTAAAGGACAATAACATAAACATACCTTTGTGACATCTTCAATAAGAGCCAAGAAAGAACCATTTGAAGCTAAAGCCTCATCCTCTTCTTCTACATCCTAATAGTAAATAACTAGATTAAAGAAAGTGTACAAAATAATTCGACATAGTATAAGTTGAGAAGACATACATCTAGAAGGGCTTCAACTTGCACGCCAATGATAATTGCCTCTGAATAATTCTGGTATTTCTCAAAGTCAATATGAGGATGATACACTTCCTCATTGATAGGTTGTAAATGATTTTCCTTGATCTACAATTCATGTATAACATTTCTAAATAACTTTAATTAAAAATAAACAAAAAAAAAGAATGTAGAAATTCCCACAAGCTGTTTTTTTTTGTCTTCTGCCTTTGCATTCACTAAGTCGGTTCCCTACAGTGCACAACTTCACATAATCAATCTTATTATGATAGCTAAAAACAATGGAAAAATAATGATAGTGTGGCTTACAGATATTAAATTTGTGGTATTGACTAGTGTTGATTTTTTCTTTTCATTCTTTCGCTTTGCTTGCCTGTGACGCAAGCAAAATGTGTAGATGTCCTCCACTTTCCAAAGGTACTCTGCACCACGGAATGTCACCTCCTCAATTTCATCATGGTGCTCTTGAATGAAGCTCATAAGTTCATCCTTCCCCTCTAGATTGTGTCGTAGGTCACAAAGCTTGGAATCAAATGCTTTCATCCAACCTCTAACAGTTCTTAGATTGGAGCAATGGACTGCATGTACACTGTCAGCGTAATACTTTGCAAGGAACTCTTTTCCATACAATAGTGATGGATCTCTATCACTTTTCTTGAGTGGGAAGCGAAAGAGTTGCTCATATGTCGGAACTGGTTTTTCAACTGTGTCTTCCTTTGCAACTTGTATAGCCTTGCTTTGCCATTGAGACGATCTTCCATCTGCCTTACTATTCTTATGATCAACCTTAGAGGACTCTCCACCACTTGATTCTAGCTCTTTTACCCTTTTCTCTAGCATTGCTATTGTCTCTTTGAGAGACATTGTTTCAGATGGAGAAGCCATGTAATAGATACAATGTCACAAGTTATACCTTAAATCATATAAAGTGTAAACAAAACTTAAAAACCACAGAAAAATATTTTTTCCAATCAATTAAAGTATTTTAATGTTTGATACATCAAAGGCTAAGCACTTGTGCATCTCCAAACTACTGGAAAATTTAATTGTGCACCACTTCTTGAAGACATGCACCTCCTACTAACTACAATAAAGTCATGTATCACTACTTTGCATGAGTTCCAATCTCTGTCTTCGTATTGCTGGCTTTGTATCCTCCATGTACAATGATCAAGACTATCATGTACTAGCCAAGCTAATTTGCATTTTTTGCCCTGGTGGTCAATCTCTCTAACAACTACGTGTACAAGATCATCTTCACCATCACTTTTGGTTGCTAGAACAATATCACCAACCTCTAACCAAGGGGGTGCATGTCCGACCTCACCGAGATTTGTAAGCCGCTTTCTTTGAATCAAATCCTTCACCTCATATGCTACTAGCCTGTTACCTGTCAACGGAAGAGGTATGAACTTATGCATCAAAGATGAGATTGGTCTTACACAATCCCAAGTGTACGGCATAGTTTGTTGTTGTACAATGCTCATTCCAGTTGCATGATGAACTATTAGTTCGTCAACCCCATTGTGTGAGGATATGCATTGTCTATAATACTCTGCCCCAAAATACAAATAATATTGACCATTGTGCTCGATAGAGAACAATGTTTTTATCTTGGCCTTCCAATGCCCTACAGGAAGAGCATCAGTATCACCATTGTCCTGCTTTACAGTCACATGATCACCAACTTTAAAAGCCTCACCCTGGTAAAGTATCTTTTGGTAGGTTGTGACAAGAGTATTTTCAACTTCACTAACTGTCATCGCCCACAGTTGCTGAAAGTACCTTTTCTCCTCATCTGAAAGGTATCTCTTTGTGCGTTTCTTCTTGGTTATACCAATCCCTTTGGCTCTAATCATGTTGTGGCAGTAATCCGGTTCATAATCTGCCAAAATCTTATGCCATAGCTCCCTGGCTCTTGTTAAAGATGAGAGTTCCAAGAGCCCTTTTTCATGGAAGATAGTGCATTGTGGACTCATAGGATGCAGTAGAGTGAAATCATCTGGGAGTATCAGCCTTTGGTGTAAGAATGACAAATTCCTCTCGTGCGGCAGGAACCCATCCTTCTCCTCTTGAAGCATGCCAGTAACCCATGTAAACAAAACGCGCTTGTAAAAGTGGACATAAGTTATCTCATTATTATTTTTATTTCTCTTTACTCCCATGTAGATGGAGACCATCCTTTCAAAAATGTAACACCAATATACATCATGAGATCCATGCCTGATAATGTCATCAAGCAATTCCCCATTCCCAACAACATGCTCCAATGGTGAAGAGTTTGGACCAAAGAATTCCTCGCTCCTTACTGGCCAAGATGAGAACAATGATCGCATTATCTTGATACTCTCCTTGGTCCAACCCTTTTCACGACTAAAATTGTAAAATGTGTGGGCAATGTCTATTAGGAGAAGACCAAGCTCATACATGGGTCTTGATACCTCGTTGATGACACTCAATACATATGGCAAACACCACTGAACAAATTTTTGATTTTTCTCTGCCTTAAAACCTTCAAAGTACTTGCTAGGAGTGTGTGGCCACCTGCCATTGCGAATTGATGGTGGTGCTAGCTTGTATACAAGCTTGCAACATTCATCCACCTTCTTTTTTGATTCATTTTGCAATCCTCGCATGACATTTGATGTATACTTACTGAACAAATTCAATGGAAGAACATGCATTGTATCATACACCAAGTCACGTGACAAGTCAAAGCCATATAAGTCAAAGAACTTCCACAACACTGACTCTCCATATAGTCCTGCATGTGCAAGATTAGTCTCACTTTGAGTTTGAGAGGTTGCTCTTCTGGCCTGAGTTACTGCATTGGACATTTCCAAAATGGAGCGTTTTGTTGGTGGATATCTTACTTGTTGTCTATTGTCATCATAAACATATCGCCCTCTATACATTGGATTACTAGCATCAAGAGTTGCTTTGGGCTTATCTCCGACAACCCTCCTTGCCACCGTCCTTGAAGAGTCCTATTTTGCATTGGGCAGGATGGTCTCCACTCACCATCATAAGCATCCCGCGTAATATGCATGTCTGTTGCCGTTCAGTTCCCATGCTAAATATTTTTTTGACATCATAGTTGTAGTGTACTTTTATTCCTGACATGAACAAGTCTTGCAATTCCTCCATAAGAGGACGTAGAAAAGCACCAAATAGACCACTATTGTTTCAGGCTACTTTCTTGGAGCTAAATGGGAGGAACAGTACTGGGAGTACACTAACATTAGAAGACTTGCCCATGTTCAAAATTTTTATCTCTACAACCCCACTATCTTTCTGTGTGGTGCGAGAGGATTGGAATCCATCCCAATGCAATAGAAGTGCCAGGTTACGGGGATCTCCCTGGAAAATTATTATGCCATATGAAAATAATCAAAAATTACAAAAAAGTAAATAAAAATAGCATGCCAATATTTCTAAAACCATACCTCAATCAATCGCTTATTAGAGACTACACGTCTGCGACAATCTCTACGTACGAAAATATATTCTTGAGTCTGCTCATTCCACCCTTGTTGAATCTCGTGCGGACGGGATGAAGGAGGAAATGTTGTGTACACCTTTTTACACCCTGGGGTTGTACAAATAACTGGAAGCTCAAATGTGGCATGTGGGTCCCAAAAGTGCTGGACTATACGACATTTTGCACCATCCCAAAAATCATGGATAAACTCCGATTGTAGTTCAGGTGGCTTTCCCAACCACTTGTCTTGGTTTCTCCACATGGAGAGCATGCCATGACACAAAGACTTGCTCTTCAACATAAGCTCAATCTGTCTTCCAATTGGGAGACAATCAAAGGCTAGTGTCTCCTTGCGAGGCTTTTGACAACTTGAGCACCTTTCACAACATGCCAAGCAATCACGCTTCGCTTTCCTTTTTCTACTATTAGTGATGCATGCACAAATTTCCACACTACATCCTTCATAGTTGTCCTCCTTGCTTGGGCGTAGGAGCTCTGGCTCATGGCGATTCCCTTCTTCGCCCATGCAGAATCTATATCGAAGAGGTTGTACCATACCAAGCCCTTGAAATAGCGATTGCAATTGCTCCCAGCAAGCAGGCACTCTATAGTTACCAAACAAAAAACCATCCCAATCATGTTCAAGTCGAACCAAGATTTTGCTTAGGCTTTGATCCTCCCTACTGGAGTCATGCTTGCCTATTTTTGCCCCACCCATGTCACCGAATAGTAGACGAAGCATTTTGTCTTGACCGCTAATGGGAACCTGATATTCATCCCATAATGTCTGTAATTGAATGATCTTTGATAAAATTGCAATTCCAAGCGGTGCGTGATCTGGACATCTGGGTTGTTTAGGGTCTACATCTGCTCCAGTTGTACTTGCCGATCTCACCTCTATGCCCTCTTCAAAGCCCTCTTCCACATTCAAAGAAGCATCTGATGGTTCCACGTATGGTATATTGTCATCAAAGTGTCTTACCTCCACACCATCTCGATTTACAAACCCAAGATCACTTGCTAGATTTCCTGCAACACTCCTTAGTTGTGCATGCCTAAAAAATGTCGTTTTCCCAACATACTTTCCACCCTGGAAAAATGTAGAACATGTACACCGCATTCTTCGTGTGGTGTCATTGTCGGATGCACTCTGGAGAGGTGTACTATCAAGCTCATTCACATTAGGTGATTGACCTTGAAGGGCTTCTACATTTCTGTTGTAATGGACATCTGGGTGAAATTTATGGAGTGCCTCCTGTTTTCTATGTTGAAAAAAGGTGCTTCTGCTCAGCATTTGATATCCTTCCAATGTAAACGCACATTTATACGTGCATGTACACTTGAAAGTCTTGGAGGTGGAAGCCATGTATGCAGGTATCACCTAAATGTCATGAGCCATGGTTACACGGACTATATGACTCAAAAAAACACTTTTTCACATGATGCTAGTGGCAAAGGTTGTAGTACCACATACACTAAGTCACAGATACAAATTAGATAGCACCGTGCATTCAAAAACTATTATATTAATAACATGCGTGTGTCAATATGCGAATGACCCACTCAAAAGACATTCCTTTTTGCTTTGTATACAAGAGACACAATCGTTGGTGTATGTCTTTGTGCATGTGAGATCCGCAACAAGCAACCTTGAAAAAAAAGGCACATGGATGACTTTTTGAATTTTTATTTTTTTTTTACAATCACATTGAATGAATTTAATGCTATTGGCATATGTGTGTGCGCATATGTGAATTTATTTGAATTTCTATGTGAGGATGATATGCAAACGAAGTACGTGAGTGCAAAGAAGAGAGCCATGGCTCAATTAATTAAGTAGATAGTGAAGTTGTAGTTACCCGACAAAAATAATGCGCATAGTAGTTAGTCTTGGCCGATGAAACACCTCGCCAACGGTCGAACCTCGAGAATCCTCGACGTTTTCCTCAATTCGAAAAATACATGCACAGTGCAGTAGGTCGCCTCTCTATGTAGAAAAAACTGAACTTCAATGTTGGAACAATATAATATATTGGGTATGCTTCACACATAAATCCATAAAAATTCACACTAAAAATCAAAAGTTTCATGATCAGGAATTTTTATATGGTGTGCATTACCAAGATTGAATTTTGTGTAGATACTCGTTCAATCCCAGAATATTCTAGGTAATCAACGTCTTTGAGCTGGTGCTTCTGCTGTTGCACACGTAGTCAGCCTTCCAAATTCGGACGCCACTGTTGATTACAGCTTCCCTTCGACCTCTTGCTGCGGCACTCTTACAGAGGGTGATCCCATTAGGGAATTTCGGAGGTCATTTGGAGGGCCTTCTAAGAAAATGTATTTTTTGCACTCTCTCTCTAGAAAAAATGGCAAATAAAAGAGCTGGTTCTTTCATAGTAAAAGTTCAAAAAGTGTACTTTAAGTAGATTCCTTACTCTTCTGAACATTCGTTCGTCAATATGGAGGGAATGAGGCTAACATGGAGGGACGAAGGCGCAGCCGCTATTCACTTTTCATTAAACATGCACATTTGGCTAATAGTCCACTCCTCAAATGGCACAAATGTTACCCAGAAACGAGCCAAATATTACCTTCACATTGATTTGGACAATGAGTACCAACCATTGATTAAGCGTAGTAAAACAAACACACATATACCTCAAGCTTCCATAGACACGCTCAGAGCTCAGGGAGCTAAACACATAGATATTTGGACAAGAGGCTCTCTCTACCCTAAGAATCCAATGACTAATGTGTCTCCACCGTTTGTCAATCCTACAAGCTTATTGACCTTTGCTGATGATGGAGAAAAGGGCCTTCTGGGTTATTGTAAATCTCTTACAAGAGAAGCTGAAACTTACAAGGGCATTCTCCAAGCTCAACAATGTGAGATTGTTCGCCTTTCACATTTACATTCTACAGATCAGGTTACCATTTTGCAACATAAAACATAGGTACAAGAACTGAAAGGAAAGGTGCGAAGTTGTCAAATAAAGGATACCATCTTGGGTGCTCGTATCCGAAAGAAGAAATTGTGCAATCTTGAAACATTGCAGGTTGCATCAGGAGGTCTCAAGAAAAGAATTAGAGCATTAAGGTGATACTTCTTGGTTGGCTACATTGTCTTAGTTAAGTAATCTTTTTGTTTTTTCTTGTTATGCATTGTTTTCATGTGCCTAAATAGTGTTAGTGAAGCAAATTTTCTGTTATTTACTTATGCATTGTCTTCATGTAGAGATTCAATCTATCCTGACAAGGAAAACATTGACCCCAAAACCAATATAGGAAAGAGATTGAAGCCACTTATAAGTAGAAGCCTGGCAGTAGATATAGTACATGACAAGAAGTTTAAGGTCCTACAACGAAATGTAGTGGACCGCTTTATTTCAGAGAACTCAGTGCCTGCAAAAGAGATACAAGGCACACTTGATTCACTTGGTGTAAGCAAAAGAGGATATTCGGCTATCCAAAAGTCTGTCTCATCCATCTTTGTTAAGAAGGGTATAAAATCCAAACTTCTATCATCAGCCTCAAGTGTTTGGAAAGAGAGGCTCCAGCTTAACGAGGCACAGGGAGACTATCTTGGACAGCCCTTTCATATTAAAGCAACTTACAGTGGCCATGGAGAAAACATGGCATATGATGAGTTCAATAATATTTTTATGGACCTGCGGATATTACAGAAGAGAATGGTGGAGTTTTACAACATCACATTTGAAGAGTCACGAGGGGTATTACATTTTGTGTTAAAATTGGATGAGTGTGAGCTTGTTAAAGAGAAAAATCTAGAGCGTGTTACTATTACTTTAATGAATAGATCCCTCTCAAAGTGTCCCAGTGATGATCCTTTATATTTTAGTGTTCAATCAGAATCTAACATATGGTGGCTTGGTGCGTTTCAGGTAAGCGAGATTCTCAGGTAAGCTCAAATGTTCACATCTACTTAAGTCTCAAATGTTCACAGGGAATAGAGCTACGTAGAGACCTCTGTATATCCTTCTAGAGCTTACTTCGCATTGCCTCCACCATTGTTTCCTCGGGAACTGGCCAGTCCACAGTGTTCCAATCGGTTCGTAGAGGCACTTTCACCAACATTCCATTCTTATTCCCTGAGTTGAGTTGGTAGAAGTGTTCATAAAAAAATATTCCCTCATCAGCCAGGATTTTGCTGCTCCTCCCTGAATACTGTAGAGAACCAATGTGGGCATGAACAACATGGAAGAGGCCTAATATGCACTCCACAGGCTCCCATTGCTCATAAGAAGAGGGATAAACATCTGCAATATATATAAGAAGAGTTAAACTAAGAGTATCAATAAGTAAAAATGACAAATCTAATGTAATTGAGCTGTGAAGAATGGAGACATTGCTCATAAGAAGCGGGAGAAACATTGCAAAATATATAAGAAAAGTTATAATGAGAGTATCAGTAAGTTCAGATGTCAAGAGTACTTACAATTGCAACGTGGTTGATGTATATTTGATACATTTCCACCGTTTGCTATCACCTCTGGATGGGTAAACACATGCTGAACAAGAACTTCCTTTATAGATCGTTTGCCAATTTCAACTTTGAAATCCAACACTCTGGCCTTCCATGCTGAGCGGTAAACGTTGATACCACTAGACCTCTTGGGTCTTCTTGGTTGCATGAGGACCCATTAACCTTTGTTTATCCTTTGTCCAACCCATTGGTTCTATGCACTTATTGAAGGTGATATCGTAATTGAGGATATGCTACTACTTGGCCTTCTAGGCAAAGTGCAGCTGTTGGTTGTTGGTGTGAGAGACAGTAAACACCTGGAGCTTCTTGGGCGAGAAGACGTGGAAGCCAAAGCTCTCAGAGAAAAGCTTTAGTGGAGGGAGATTCACTTTGAAAGCATTATAATGGAGGGAAAGTGTTTTAGAATTCCAATATCTTGTGCGGGCTTAATGGTCACCCTCCAGTACGTTAATGACCATAAGAGAATATCAGAAGTGGAACCACATGCAAGCACCTAAAAGCTCGGTAAAAGGAAGGAAATTACGATGCTACAATCCTAGATTCGTGAAAGTTTTATGCTATTTTCCTATTTTTTGAGTCTTTCCACGTACTTTCCTACGTAACGTAGCCTTCGTGCTCATTGGATGCGCTCTATTTTTCTCTCTCTTCATATGGCCCTCCAAATGACCTCTGAAATTTCCTAATGCACTCTTGCTTTCCAGCTCCACCCCGTTCCAGCATTGCACAACTCTGTTCCGTAGTCTCTCCAGCTCACCACTGCAACGCACAGCTAGCAGCTCGCGCCCTTAATTAATAGCTCCCTGAACATCTTAATGACATGCCCACTGCAGCCTTAATTGGCAAGAGCCCGTACTGTACTCCCCTCAGGAATTGCCGCCATAGCCCGTGTATAACTCCCTTGATCTTCTGATCTGAGCTGCTTTCGACAAGGCGACCCCTCTTATTTAATATGGCCCTCAATTTGGAGGACCTGCAGACGGTCGAGCAGTACATCAATAAGATAAGGATACCTGTTGCAGATCAACACGTCGAGCTGGATACTAGTTGCAGCTGCAAGCGCAACATGAAGGGGGAGCTCACTCTAAATAAGCGTAGCGTAACATGAAGTGGGAGCGCACTATGAATGAGCGGTGACATCGAGCTGGGCTTGGATAAGATCAGCAAGTACATTTGCGGCCCGCCTTGTAGCTAGAGCTCTAGAGAGCAGGTTAGTTTGCGTGCCAAAATTTAAGGTAATTAGGTAGCTAGGTACTCCAGTAACACCTCTGTTAGGGTTGGTGTAATCCCGCCTACTAAATTTTTAGAGTAACCTATAAACTTTTGAAATAGTTCCAAGGTGAGTTAAGCAACGCAATTGAGACAAATTTTCCACACTAGGGTAAAATTTTCCAAGTCAAACGAAAACGTCAAAAACATTTCTTGTTATGCATGGATGTGAGCATGTGCGAGCTCAGGCGTGTTTGCGCATGCCCGCTTGTGCATGCGTGTGTGTGTGTGTGTGAGTTTGTGTGTGTGTTTCCTCGATCATTGAGGTCTAACCGTCTCCAAATGTTATACTAACCGTCTCCAAATTTTCGAGTTCAAATGTTATACTAACCGTCTCCAAAAGGCAAAAATGACAGACTAGGCCAAACTGATGCATTCTTGGTAGGTCCGATACAATGTATAGGTACACAAATAGAATGATTCGGCGCAAAGTGTATGAAGTAAATAAAAGGCGAGAATGATGATCATCATCCTGGTTCTCAATGTCTCAAAAAAAAAAGTTATATTAAACGTCTTCCAAAGGCCAAAATGACATACAAGACCAAATCGATGCAATCTTGGTGGATTTGATACAATGTACAAGTACAAAAATGGAAAGGTCTTTTGTAGCATTTTCGAAATCTTTGACATTCCAAATTAGGACACATATGACTTAGTCTAACGCATCTCTCAACACTCTCTTGGTGTTGAAGACTTGTGTCATAATCGTGAGTAAGAGAGAGAGAGAGAGAGAGAGAGGGGGGGGGGGGGAGATTACCACGGAATTAAAGCACTCTTCTCTAAAACACGTGTATCCCAAGTTTCTATCTACATAGGCAAGTACGTACTCGTTGGAAGTTGGAATTAAAGTATGTCCTACCGATCCCTAATGAGTGTCATTACCTTGCTCCTAATCTAGTGATGGGGGCTTTTCACAAGCCAAGCTCCCATACCCCTCTTCTCTCGTCCCCACCCCATGAAAAACCCCTCTTAGGGAGGGAGTGATAAAAGGCATTGAAAAAAAGTAAGAAAAAAATAAAGTATGATTATGTAAATATATAAGAAAGGTAAAATAGGCCACCTCATGCATGCGGGGTAGCCCATCCCCACCTTGCCTCCTTTTTCTTCACTGTTGCCCCGCCGGGTGTCCCTTTTCCTCTCCTCCACTCAAAAGGTCAACCCCCTCTCTCTTCCCCTTGTCCTTTCTCCTTTATCTCTCCCCTCAATCTACCCCACCTCTCACCAATAATGCATTATAACTCACCAATAATGCACCCTAACTCACATGCAACTTACCCTATCTTCCAAAATAGTATACCCCACCCCCTCTTTCTCTCTCCTATCATATCCCATGACCCAAATACCCCCCTCTCTCTCTAAAGGGTGCCATGTCTCTTGTCTTGTAGCTAAATAACCTCCCCCACACTCACACACACTCAGTTTCATTGAAAAAGGTGCCCACAGACCCATCCCCACCCGGTGGTTACATGATTTTTCTTGTGTTCACACACATCTGCACATAGATTCACCTCTGAACACACTCCCCTCTCTCCCCTCTTGTAATTACTTTATTCTCCATGTCACCTCTCACTTTTTTTCGTCAACCCATCTCTCTCTCTTAGTCTCTCTCTCATGAGACTTCTGTTCTGGCACATATACACACAGCCAGACAAGTGGGGCCCACAATCACATGGCCTATGTAGATAATGATTTCTTCATTTCTAAATTTTAGAATTTCTCCCCCCTCCTCCCCTATATAAAGAGGGGTCACCATCACACTAAACACACACACAACATCACCAAAGAATACACTATGCACTATGTGTGCCTAGTGCACACACACACACCCACACCATCACCATCACCGCAATCACCATGCTCGTCTTAAGCATGACCTCTACACCCTTGGGCTATGGAAGATGAAGGGAAACTAAATGAAGGATGATGGCCATAACCCTCGTGCGAGTCTTCGCCATCAACTCCCACCTATCCGCCATGTGCTCTACCACGCTCTCCCTTCTCATTCCCCTACCCTATGCTCCCCATTTCATCGCCTTATTCTCTAAATAAAGCTTGAGGTTTTTGTGAGTATGTTTTCTTGCAATGTTTTGCCCATGTAAGGTGTGCGGAATCGCCACCTAGTCTTGTGTTTGGAGTGAGCTTGTGTATGTGTGAAGGGTATGCGGATTCGCCATCCTTATGTGGTGCCTAAGTACTAAGCCGCTATACCCCCTCCCCCCCTCTCTCTCTCTCTCTCTCTCTCTCTCTCTCTCACACTTGATCTCATTCCCTTTCCTCTTCATCATTACTCCCAAGCATCCATCTCTCTTGGATGAAAACTTTGTTATGGTGATGTGTTGTTTGCGTCCTAGCCGCTGAAGCTAGGTGGTGCCCCCTGTTTGCTTTACCATGACAGGCTCGAGGCGCGCCATTTGGTCCCCGGTGTTTTAGAGGCCGTTGGGGTCCGCGGTTCGCTTTGCTCCTGTCATTTGGTGCCCCCACTGAGGATCTTTTCATGAAACCCTTCAGTTTACAAGACTGAAACCCCTAAGCTATTGTGAATGGATGAATGGCTAGCAGGATTTTCTAATAGGACGACAGAAGAAGAAGAGCTCCAAGCACAACTAGACGAACTCCGCATCTCCATCGAAGCTCGAGTGTCAGGCGTAACGGTAATCGATTTGCAGTGGGAGAGTCAACCAACACGCCAAACCCAGTGGGTATAGATAGGCCAAGTGCCAAGAAGAAGAAGGAGAAGGTCGAAACCATGTCCGCAACCTACAACCAACCCACAACAACAAAATGGAAGGAGCTCTACACAATAGAGAATCAACACTATTCTACTTTGAGAATCGGGTAACTCAAGTAACGGAGGTAATTATCACAGTCAGTTTTCAAGTCGCACCTGATGCTGCAACACAGATAACGGAATCATTGGCTCACACTCTCACTAGAGAAACTAGGGATCTACTGAGTTTGTTTCAGGAAAGAACACCACCCTCTCCCACAAGCTTGGACAGTGACTAAGCACCTCTAAGCTTCACATGAATCAGTACAACCTACCTCAAGACAGATCACACATACCAACACGTGTACGCTCAATCAAGGTAATACTGGATTTGAAGGCTCACTACCAGCACTTCATTGACACCATGCTGGGTGGGAAGCAATTTTTTGAGGTTCTGGCATCAGATCAACCATTTGTCCTACCTTTGGTACAAGGCAATGTACCGTTTGAAGTTTTAATCTATGTCCTAGTATAAGAGGGTATACACGCAAGTTAAGCAGTGTGTATTTCTAGCTCTCTCTCAGTAATCATGGCAAGTATAGCATTTCCAACATTTAAAGGAAAGAAGGGGGAGGATTTGGTAACAGACTTCCTAGATGACTTTGAAGTAGCATGTGTAGTGAGCAACAAAGATACGGATGAATCCCGGGTTAGAATCTTTAAGCATCTCATGAAGCTAGAAGCTAGATCATGGTACAATGCACTTCCACAAGCAACCAAGGAGGACTAGGAACCCTTAAAAACCGCTTTTAAGAGGCGCTTTGGGGGAGGTACCACTTCAGAAAAGTTGTGGGACAAGTTGAGAGACTTGAAGCAGGAGGGTCTTTTAGAATATGCCACCTATGAATCCAAATTTGTGGATTTGTGGGAACGGTGGGTTGAGTCACTGGCAAGGGGGGAAGCCGCACCCGATTTCCTAAAAAAAGATCGGTTCACGCATGGCTTATGGCCGCTTCTCAAGGAGAAAGTGAAAGGTAGATTCCCGGCTACGTATGAGTTAGCCGTTGAGATTGCTCGCCTTAAGGACAAGAAGTTGTGAATGAAAGCCAAAGAAACCGAGTCAACAGAAGTAGGAACATCGCGTCGACCATCAACTACGACAACCACCATTCCACCACCACCACCGGCTCTTGGGGTAAGAGATGACCAACAAGATATGTTGGCCCATATTACTGACCAACTGCAGAATTTGTATGTCCACTTAATAGAGCAAGGGAGGAGTCAAGAAAGAGATCAAGACCCTGGAAGAGCACGACGACATAAAAGGGAGTATCATTGCTACAACTGCGGAGAAGACGGTCACGGTATGTACTACTGTCCCAAACCACGACAAAACTATAATAGAGGAGGTAGGAGGAACCAATTGTCACCCCCTAGAGAAAGAACACCCCCACCCCGAGCACCAACCCCACCAACACAAATTCTACGTCCACCCCAGACACCACTACAAGCATCCATCCCACCTCTTCCACCAGCCCCACCACCTGATCGCCCTGTAAACATCATAAGGCTAGAAGAGAAAGGAAAAGCCGTAGTAGTGGATCCACCTAGAGCAAAGGAGAGGGACAAGGGTAAGGAGAAGGTAACCTTTTTAGAACCACTTGAAGCCATGACTGTGAAAAGAGCTAGGAGGGAGAAAGCTACACAATCAGATGATGAGAGAAGCATGAGAGGAGAAACTAGCAAGAGGCCATCTAGGCCACGATGGAAATTGGGCATCACCGACTTCCAGCTAGGGGAAAGTTCAAAGCCCTATGATCTAACATTGGATGTGTCAGAGCAAGGACCGAAGATTACATGGCCACAACTGCTACATCTTGTACCTAAAGTAAGGCGACAATGGTCTAAAATGGTAAGTACAAGACACTCCAAAACAAAGGTAGCCGGAGCAATTTCGGGATGCAACATGGATGACATCCGTCCAATTGTCGACGTAAACATAAAAGGAAAGAGGGTTGGAAACACCTACATTGATGGAGGTGCACAAATCTGTGTAATGAGCGAAGCTATGATGCTTCGATTAGGGCTCGAGGTTGACAGGCCTTCTCCATGCAAGGCACAGATGGCAAACAACGCAAAAGTAAAGTGTGTGGGTGTGGTAAGTGCTGTGAAAATCAAAGCTTTCAACATTGAGGTAGAGGTAGATGTTTTTGTAATGCCTACTAAGGGGGAGGGCTATCCACTAATTTTGGGAAGGCCATGTTTGATGGCCATGAAGGCAAAACAGGACTGGGGTACTGGCCTTCTACGCATGACCGGTAAGAAAGGGGAGACAATCTACTACGACATGAGGATTGGCAAGCAGAAGCAAATGAATCTGGAAACATCGGCAGATGAAACCACTAGCGAATCTTCCAGTTCTGAGGAGGAGACCACATCCACCGATGAAAGTGACAATTCCATTGATGTGATGTGTATCATTATGAAGGATCCACAAAGGGTAAGCACAACTGGTGATCCATCACCAAAAGGGCAACCCAATGAAGAGGAGAGCAAATCACCTGGCCTAGGAGGAAGTAGGTTGAAGGGTCTGTTGTCTACGGAATTAACACTTGAGGAGAAAGATACTTTTTTGCAAATGTTGATGGGATTTCCTAACCTGTTCATTGACAACTATGAAAGAATCACAGGCATTACAGTTGTGGAACATCATATTAAGCTGAAGGAAGGGGTAAAACAAGTTGTGCAAAAGCTACGACGACTGGGGGTCATACAAGAAAAGGCACTCTTGGCCGAGGTAAGGAAACTGCTGGAGGCGGGATTCATCTATCCTGTAGAAAACTCAGAATGGGTGTCACCCGTAGTGGTGACGCCTAAAAAGAATGGTAAGTGGAGGGTCTGTGTTGACTACAAACCACTAAATGCAGCTACAAAGAGAGACCACTTTCCTCTCCCTTTCCTGGATGAAATTCTGAATGAAGTAGCGGGTTTTGAATGCTATACCGTCTGTGATGGTTATTCTGGATACTTTCAAATATGCATAGCCTTGGAAGATCAGCTAAAAACCACTTTTATCACGCCATGGGGTTGTTTTGCATACAGGGTTATGCCATTTGGTCTCACAAATGCACCTGCCACATTCCAAAGATATGTCACATATGTTTTTCAACCGTTCTTTGGAACATCCATAAGAGTGTTCATTGATGATTTTTGTATATATAGCTCCCATATTTCACATTTAGAAAAGGTAACTGAAGGTTTGTCCAGGTTGCAGAGCCTAGGTGGGCAATTAAATGTGGATAAATGCCACATTGGGGAGAGTAAAGTCATTCTACTAGGCCATGAAATTTCAGCAAAAGGTATCAACTCCGACCCAAGTAAGGTGTCCGCACTCATAGCCCTACCTTCACCAACGACCGCACGTCAACTGGTCTCTTTTCTACAGAAGGTGAGGTACTTAAGTAGATTCATACATCTACTATCACAACTTGTTCTACCACTGCAACAACTCACTCAAAGATCAACTTTCACTTGGGACGAGGAAAGCGAACATCATTACAACAAGGTAAAGGAGGTCTTAGCCACTCTACCAACTATCTCACCACCTAAGTGGGATGAAAAATTCTGTCACCTCAAGTGTTGGTGATGACTCATTGGGGGTTGTGCTACTCCAAAAGGATACGACGACATCTTTCATGAGGCCAATCTACTTCTCTAGTCGAATGATGACAGCAGGAGAGAAAGGTTTCACCCATGTGGAACACTTAGTCCTAGCTCTTAGATTTGCAACTACAAAGTTTAGGTCATATTTGCTGCCTAAGCAATTTGTGATTCTAACCATGGATGAAATATTTCCCTATGTTGTACAACACATGGATGTGTCTGCTAGAATTACTAAATGGCTAGTTCGTCTGCAAGAGTTTGACTACACGGTATAGGTAGAAAGCACGACAAGGGCAAGTTTGGGGGGACTCATGACCTACCAAGTCTTTGAAGGGAAGGAGAAGCAATCTAAGGAAGGAGAAGTCCGATTACCTCCAGTACCACCGATGGTAGAAGGAGCATACTCTCTCTACTTTGATGGAGCCTACAAGCGAGCTTCCGACAAAGCAGCTGCAGGCATAGTGGTCTTTGATGACAAAGGAACAAAGGTATTTTTGTTGGGCCAATTGTTAGATTCACATTCTAACAATGAAGCTGAGTATGCAGCACTAACCAAGGGTCTACAATGGTGCGTCTCGCAAGGTGTACAACGCCTTAATGTATTTGGGGATGCTCTACTTCTGGTATGGCAAGTAAATGGAGCATGGACATGCAAGAATCCTAGTTTAAGGACTCACTTAAGTGGTGTAAAAACCTTGTTGGGTAGGTTTGAAGAAGTTCAAATACACCATATCCCAAGGGCTCAAAACCAAGAAGCAGATGCCCTAGCAAGTGAAAGACAATAGGAAGTGGTGGTTGGAGCAATAAAACTAAAGCTCCCTCTATTTCAAGGAAGTGATGCCTTGCCTGACATCATGCATTTTTTGGAAACAGGGGAATGCCCATCAGATTTAACAAAGGGACAGAAGCAATGGCTGACGCGGAAGGCCACAAGGTATCGACTCATCAATGACGGTTTGTACTGTAAGGGTAAGGACCAAATACTCAGGAAGGTCCCTCTCTCTCAGGAAATCACGGGAGTAATTGCTAGTTGTCACTATGGGGTTTGTGGTGGTCACTTTGCCCTAGACATAACAAGTAGGAAAATCTTGCAGGCAGGCTTCATATGGCCTAGCCTCAACCGTGATGTACACCACTGGTGCAAAACATGTAAGTTGTGTCAAAAGGCCGGCACTAGGTCACTTATGCCTGAACCACAGACACCTATTCTCTCATATGGCCCATTTGAAAAATGGGGTATCGATGCCATTGGGCCATTACCTAGGGCCAACTCAGGAAAATTCTACATTATCATGGGGGTCGACTACATGACTAGATGGGCAGAGGCTACAGCCACCACTAGAATCACAGCGGTAGAGGTTGCTAAATTTATCTATGAGCACATATGCTGTAGGTTTGGCACACCTTTAGAGATCATCTCTGATAGAGGGCGAGGTTTCAGAGCAGACTTGGTAGGAGAATTAATGCAGAAACTGGGCATTACAAGGAGGCACTCTTCACCATATTACCCTCAATGTAATGGCCTAGTTGAAAAGGTAAATGAAATGGTTTCTAAAATTATTACCAAGTAGGTAAACAATCATCCCGGAGACAGGGATAAGTATCTACTACCACCTTTATGGGCCTACAGAACTTCATTTCGTACATCCTTGGAATTCACACCGTATCATCTAGTATTTGGTAAGGAAGCAATCTTGCCCATTGAAGTGCAACTACAAAGTCTCAGAATAATGGCAAGCCAACTTCAACAACCCAACATGCATTTGAGAGATCACATCATCAACTTGGAAAGACTGCAGCTGGACAGAGAAGAAGCAATAAATTATTATGCAGCACAAGCAGAGCATAGACGGCTTAGCTTTAACGAGCATCTCCGGAAAAAAGAATTGAAGAACGGAATGTTGGTGCTCCGCTACGACAATCGCTTCGACACGCGCAAGGATAAGAAACTCTTGCTCCGATGGGAAGGCCCTTTCATCATCAGGAAAAAGTATGCCAATGGAAGCTACCAGCTTATGGAGGCTGATGGAAAACTTCATAAAACCAGGGTAAATGGTTGGCGACTTAAACCTTATTTTCTTCGATTTGACCAGGCTCCACCAATTGACATTCCAGATGAGGACACACCATCAGCCGCCACCTTCGACGATAATGATCAAACAGATGAGCTAGAGACATGAATGCCTCTAGCCAAAAGGAGAGGGCTAATGATGGGGGCCTTTCACAAGCCAAGCTCCCATACCCCTCTTCTGTCGTCCCCACCCCATGAAAAACCCCTCTTAGGGAGGGAGTGATAAAAGGCATTGGAAAAAAGTAAGAAAAAAATAAATTATGATTATGTAAATATATAAGAAAGGTAAAATAGGCCACCTCATGCCTGCGGGGTAGCCCATCCCCACCTTGCCTCCTTTTTCTTCACTGTTGCCGCGCCGGGTGTCCCTTTTCCTCTCTTCCACTCAAAAGGTCAACCCCCTCTCTCTTCCCCTTGTCCTTTCTCCTTTCTCTCTCCCCTCAAGCTACCCCACCTCTCACCAATAATGCATTATAACTCACCAATAATGCACCCTAACTCACATGCAACTTACCCTATCTTCCAAAATAGTATACCCCACCCCCTCTTTCTCTCTCCTATCATATCCCATGACCCAAATACCCCCCTCTCTCTCTAAAGGGCGCCATGTCTCTTGTCTTGTAGCTAAATAACCTCCCCCACACTCACACACACTCAGTTTCATTGAAAAAGGTGCCCACGGACACATCCCCACCCGGTGGTTACCTGATTTTTCTTGTGTTCACACACATCTGCACACAGATTCACCTCTGAACACACTCCCCTCTCTCCCCTCTTGTAATTACTTTATTCTCCATGTCACCTCTCTTTTTTTTTCATCAACCCATCTCTCTCTCTTAGTCTCTCTCTCATGAGACTGCTGTTCTGGCACATATACACACAGCTAGACAAGTGGGGCCCACAGTCACATGGCCTATGTAGATAATGATTTCTTCATTTCTAAATTCTAGAATTTCTCCCCCCTCCTCCCCTATATAAAGAGGAGTCACCATCACACTAAACACACACACAACATCACCAAAGAATACACTATGCACTATGTGTGCCTAGTGCACACACACACACCCACACCATCACACACACACCATGCTCTCCCTTCTCATTCCCCTACCCTATGCTCCCCATTTCATCGCCTTATTCTCTAAATAAAGCTTGAGGTTTTTGTGAGTATGTTTTCTTGCAATGTTTTGCCCATGTAAGGTGTGCGGAATCGCCACCTACTCTTGTGTTTGGAGTGAGCTTGTGTATGTGTGAAGGGTTTGCGAATTCGCCATCCTTTTGTGGTGCCTAAGTACTAAGCCTCTATACCCCCTCCCTCACTCTCTCTCTCTCTCTCTCTCTCTCTCTCTCTCTCTCTCTCTCTCTCTCTCTCACTTGATCTCATTCCCTTTCCTCTTCATCATTACTCCCAAGCATCCATCTCTCTTGGATGAAAACTTTGTTATGATGGTGTGTTGTTTGCGTCCTAGCCGCTGAAGCTAGGTGGTGCCCCCTGTTTGCTTTACCATGACAGGCTCGAGGCGCGCCATTTGGTCCCCGGTGTTTTAGAGGCCGTCGGGGTCCGGGGTTCGCTTTGCTCCCGTCACTAGCATAACATTGTATCCACCAAATGAGAGAGAGAGAGAGAGAGAGAGAGGGAGAGATGTATGGAATGTCACATGTGGTCCAAACTTTCAAACCTATAAGTGGCATATTGTGTGTATACACAGAGGGACTCTCTCTCTATCTTTCTCTCTCTCTCTCTCTCTCTCTCTCTCTCTCTCTCTCTCTCTCTCTCACAAGAGATGGCTAGTGTGCTCCGTACACTATGGCTCACGTCTTTCACTCATTGTTTCCCGAGTGTCTCTCTCTCACACACACACAAACACACACCATGCTACAGTTGATGATGAATACCTCTCCCTCTCTCTCTCTCTCTCTCTCTCTCTCTCTCTCTCTCTCTCTCTCTCTCTCTGAATTATTTCACTTAATTGCAAACCTTTATGTGAGGTATGTTCTACCCATCGCTAATGATGTCATTACCTTGCTCCTCATCTAGCATAAAATTGTATACACAAATGAGTTCCCGTTTAGATACAACGTTTATATGGACACATCCTCAAAATGATAACATGTGTATAAACCAAGCAAGGAGAGTTAATTTTTATATTGTTGGTAAGTTAGTCTTGGTATCCTCAGGGGAAATATGTTTGGCAAGGTCACCAAGCAAGATAAGGCGCATGACATTCACACTTTAGTAGAGGGAGAGAGAGAGACGGATAGATTGTATTATTGTCCTCAAAGGTTAAACATCCTGTATGGTAGAAAATTCCACATGTTGTATGTGAGAGTGAGAGAGAGAGATAGAGAGAGAGAGAGGCTCAATTACCCATTTCTTGACCACATTTGACATGTTAGTGCCATTAATTAACTGTGGCAAAAAAGGCATAACTCGTCAAGAAAGCAAAAGGTCGTGGGAGCAAGTAATGACGAAATCGTCGACAAGCAAATATTACACTGGCCATCACTAGCTCTACTTCCTAGAATTTTCTGTCTGCTACCAGCTTCATACGGCTTGCACAATACACTAGCGTCATATAATGGCTTCCCTTCCCCTTTTGCAATAGCATGGCTCCAATGGCATCCTCCCCTACTGATGGATTTACATAAAACACTTGCTCCCAATCAGGAGCCTGCATGGCTGACAGCCCCCCCTAACACCTCTTTCACCTCTTGAAACACTTCTTCACAGTTGTCATCCCATTGCAATGGATCATGCTTTGCCACTTTTTGTAATGGATAAAGAATCTGAGAAGACAATGGAATAAACCTTGCCATGTACTTCACTTTGTGTATAAAAGTTGCCAATTGCTTCGTACTCGTAGGTGATGGAAGAAGAATAATAGACTTAACCTTTTCTGGATCAGCCTCAATGCCATTTTCTGACACCATATGGCCCAATAACTTCACCCTTGGCTGTGCTAGATGACATTTCTTTGAATTTAGTTATCCTCCACATTCATCATATCGAGCCAATACCATCTGCAGCTTCTCATGGTGTTCAGCCCTACTGCTATAAACACAGAAGTCATCCATAAAAGCTTTAACACAACTACCAATGAATGGTTCCAACACCCAATTTTCTCTCTCTTCATAGAAGGAAGGTCCATTTGACAACCCAAATGGCAATACTGTGTAGCAATAGAAGCCCCATGGCGTAATAAAAGTGGTCTTTGTGCGGTCTTTAAGAGCAATCTTCAATTGAAAATAGCCTGAAAAACCATCACACACACACACTGTACCTCTCATAACCGGCCACTGAATCCAAGATTTGATCGATGAATGGAAGAGGATATGGGTTCTTCTTAGTGGCTGTGTTTAAGGGTTTAAAATCTACACAAATTCTCCACTTCCCATCCTTCTTTGGACTGACTACAACTGGACTCACCCATTCTGTGGTCTCCACAGGGACTATGAACCCTGCCTTCAACAACTTGTCCACCTCTTCTCGCAAGGCTTCCATTTGATCTTGACCCATCCTTCTTAGCCTTTGTCACACTGTCTTAGCACCTTCTTTCAGCTCTATATGAATCTCTTCGCCCTTGAACCCTCTGATCTCTTCATATGAAGTAATGAACAAATCAGGAAAACTAGCCAGCATGTGCAAATATATATCCTTCTCCATAGCTGAGAGGTCTCCATTGATCATTTGTGTCATCAATTCCTGCTTCTTTGACAACTCAACCTTGGTTTGAATAAGCCCTTCAATCACTTCATAAGGCCCTTCACTTTCATCTTCAACCTCATTCGCAAATGCAACTAAACCAAACTCCTGGATTTCTTTGTCCATCAAAAGAAATGCATCATCAGCATCCTCATCACTGCTCGTAGTGCTATCACTGTCCTCATCTGTCACCGTGGAAGAGTCTTCATCACTAGACTCATCCTCATCTTCATAAAGCTCCTCTAATCATTTCCTTGTGTCCATATTATAAAGCTTCTTGGTACCTGTCTTTCCATAGAGGCTAATCGTACCATGTCGCCAATCTTGAACAGCTCCCACTGCACGTAACCATGGTCTGCCCAGTATAATAGGATATGCTCCCAACCCTGCTGGCATCACATGAAAATCAACCACTGCCTTTGCATCATATGCCTCCACTTCTAAGCTCTTTACAACACCCAAGCATTTTACTTTTTGATGGTTTGCCAATCTGATCCGAAAACCTGACACCCCAGCCACTGTGAGACCCATCTTCTCAACGCATGAGTGTGTTATGACGCATATTTGGGCTCCGCCATCCACATAACCTTGTCCCAAATTTTTCCTTTTATGCCACACATCTACTATTGGACAAATGTCTGGTAGCTCATCCATTGCCAACACCTTTACTGAACCTCTCTCTGGCTCTTTCTCCATTGGGTTAACCATCCTCTTCCACTGTCGCTTTAGCTTAGGCACCATCTCTATAAGCTGCCTAAAAGTAACATCTGCCTTCCTGCTCGTCAGATCCTCCTTCAAGTCATAGCTTAATTGCCCATCCCCTAGTGGAAAATCTGAAACATGAAACTTTCGACGAGCTCTCCTTTTCCTCTTGGCCTTGACATCCTCGCCTTCATGGCTCTTTCCTTTCTTCTTACTAGGACCTGGGGCACTTCTTCCTTCCTTATCCTCTGTGGTCCTCTTCCCAATAGGCATCACTAATGTATCCTCTAGCTTTGATGCCTTCTCCAAGGTGACTACACTTAGCACTTTTGTCTTTCCCTTTTCCTCCTGGGTCAATCCACTGGTTCCTTCGTCTCCCTTAATTTTGATGCCATAATCATTTGACCTAGTTAGCACCTGTCTTGGCAATGGATACATGTGTCCCCCCATCCTTGGTGGCTTATCACATTGCGGGCTGATGTGACCCAACTCTCCACAATTATAACATGTGGGCGTCTGCCTCCAAAACATACCATTGCTTTGTCTTACACCATTCCTAGGCCTTTCTTCACCTCCTGGCTGATTTGCAAACCTCCCTCGACCTCGATTATTTCCCACTTGACCTGGCATGTTTAGGCTAAGATTATTCATCAAATCTACCACTTGCCTCATGTCTTGCCTTAGCCCATCATCTTGCACCGATGTAGTGACCACTGTTGGCATAACCTGAGTAGTAACAGGAATCACTGGTTCATGATGAACCCCTGACATGCGACCTTGTAAAGACTCTAGAGGCTGAAATTCAGACCTCATGGGCAAAGACTCCACCCCTAACTGGCTCATTTTCTTCAGCTTTACTCTTTGTTCCTTGCTACGTCGAGTGCATCTTCATATGTCCTAGGATTTTTTAGCTCCACTCTCCAACGTATATTCTCCCAAAGACCAGCCAAGAACCTGTCCTTCTTCATCATGTCAGGCGGGGGTACCTGTGGTGCTAAGGCCTTGCACATCCGCTCCCATGCCAATGAGAACTTACATATGTAGGCATCTACTGGCTCACCTTCCTTTTGCACCAAACCTTGTACTTCTTGCCACACTTTGTCAGGATCTTCTATCTTCACAAACTCCACTTCCAACCCATGCCTTAGATTGTCCCAACTCAATCTTACAGGTGGATCCGCTGCACGCAACTCCTCTTCAAATGTTTTGGACCAGACTCGTGCATCACTCTTCAAAAAATTTTGGAGAAGACGTAACATCTGCGCAGGGTCATGAATCTGGTTGCTAATGCAGGTAACCTCCATCTTTTCCAAAAAGTCTTCCACATCTTCATCACTTCTTCCATGAAACTCCAGATAAGAGAGAGCCATCGCTACCCAAATTACGATGCTTTGAGAACCCCTTCAAACACATGTGCAAGAACCCAAAACTTTTGACTACCCAATCCCCAGAAACTTCAATGGAGCTCAACTTTAGACAAGGACAAACACATGCACATCAAATGAGTTTTCATAGTTGATCATCGGAATTACAACAGGCAAAGGACATTCCAAGATCTCTCGTAATCTTCTTGGCCCGAACATAAAGACTATGCGCTGCTGGAAAAAAAATCTTCCTGGACACATGAACATTTATATGGATTCTTTGAGTTAAATGAAATGGAGTGAATTGAGGGCCATTTTGATCATCCATTAAAGCCAACCATGAAGCTCGCAAGAAGGCACACCTGACTTAACCTCTGATTTTGCCAAAATTTCAGCAGCATAATAGCATAAATGGCTCAAAAGACCAAAAAACCAACCATCATAACTTGGAAAAATTTTGGCAGAGTTTCCCCAGAAATAGAGCAGTAGGAACCCAAAATATAGACTGTATATGTATGCATAAACTGTCAACAATAGAAGTCGAGCATAAAGTAGGACTCACTAGTACATAGCCTATGGCAAGGTCACAAAAAGGGTGCTCCAGCTACCTGTATCACTGAAAGGATCTCTACATTTGAGAATCCCCCAGCGCAATAAAAACCTCACGCTATCGACCCTCACACGAAGGCTAATGCAAATCGCGTATAGTCAAGTCTCAGAAATGATTATCTTCCAGACCAAGTCTCAAAAATGGATGGGACTACCAAATACAACCAAGTATGGCTCCACAAATGCGTACAATGGCAATTTCCACAAGTAACATACAATCCAGTAGACAATGCGCTCAAATAGGCGCCAAGTGATGCATACCCACAACAACTGCAAGTGACATCACTAAGTCTAGTCTATCACTATACTCCAGCTACCTGTACCTGTGTGAATCACCTATACCTGTCCCTGTAACCTGTAACCTGTAACGTGTAGCCCCGAATCTCGAAGCTTCAAGCTCGAAGTAGAAGGTACTCGAAGAAGATCCTCCGTGGGGGCGCCAAAAGAATGTGAGCGGGATGGAAACATACACAACGCCTCTATAATGACCCGACACACACTCTTGGGGTGATACATATACACATTATGGGGCACCACTCGGCTTACACAACCAGCCTGGCCGAGACAGGAAACACACAGACGGAGTGAGACGAGAGAGATTTCCCACTTGCCCACTCAACACTCACACATACACACTCACACACACACACTCTCAATTCAGCTCAAAGGAGGAAAATTGGTGTTGGTTAGACTCAATGAAGCTCAGCTCAACACCAATGGGGCAAATAGGTTACACAGTATTGAGGAAATACACCAAATACAACCACAAAGTTAAGCAGAGGCTTCACTCACTCGAGAAGATTACACAGAAAAACAGTAGAAAATTTGTGAGGAATTTGGCAAAATGGACAGCACCATTGCGTCCGGAATGCCCAAAAACCCCACCCTACAATGTCACAGTGCTCAAATCCGACCTCGGATGAGCAGTTTAGGGCCAAAAAATGCTCCAAAAACAGCAAAAACACACTTGCGGCTGTTCCTCCTCTCTTCTCCACGTTTTTTCTGATATTCTCTCCGTTTTTCCAGTTCCCACACTTAGCTTTATTAGTTGGGCACCCTTGGCCTTTTAGATGACCTCAAACAGACCCCGAACAGGCCAAAAACTGACCTCGCAGTGCATAGTTGTCACCTTTTTGCATCATTCGCACACCTGGCACTCAACTTTTTTCAAATAATGCATCCCAAAACCACGTGAAGTGGCCCCAAAAAGTGGTCCTCATGATGACCTTTTTGCATAAGTATCACAAGAAAACACCCACGTCGTGTCCATACTTCTCCGCGTGCAAGTATTGATCCCTTTCGACCTCCTGACTCCACTTGATGCCATCTGACGCACCTGCTTACCTTATGTCGTCGACCCGCGGATAGCTTCCTCGAGAAGTTTTACGCGCTACCAACTCCTCCTTATTGTAGAAAAAACACAGTGGTACTGGTAATAGTGAAAATCGATGCACTATGTACACCCTGTCCTACCTGTACACATGTGGGCCCCACGTAACCACCTGGCTCTGAAAAATGGGCAATTCTTTATTTGATGCACCATGCATGTATATGTACATATGCGCAATCCCTTGCTGCAAAAAACTCCTGACACCACCTTTGGAACCTATTTCAAAGGACAGTTTCTCTGACACTTTGTCTGAGAGATCATACGGCCTCATGACTGAAGATTGTAACAAGTCAAACCCTAAGGAAACAGCTTCGATGGGTGCAGGTCCTTCTTAGCCTACATCTGATGTGAAATTTTTGTATTTGAAGTTTCAATTTGAAAATGTGCTTAAAGCCAAAATCTATAAGGATGGAATGGACCGCTACTGTGTTAAGTTGGAAAATCAGCCAAGCGAGTGCAAAGACCTTGTAGATGTTGATTATGACGGGGATAGATATTTCGACCGAGAGGGAATGATGTACCTAGTGGTTCATAACCCTTTTATTGTGGATAAATGGGGAATGACTGGCACCAAGGACAAAGTAGATAATGAGCTGGTCGATGCACCACCCAAAATGGAGAAACAAAACGCAGTACTCAGATGCACCAATGAGACAGAGCACCTTAACACAGAAAACACATGTGTGGGGCTTTACAAGTTCAATAATGGAGAGCAAACACTCTATTACAGATGTGACAAGTCCCGCATCAAAGAATTAACAGACCACAAAACTTGTATGTTTACACCTACACGGAGGGCAGAAGTATTCAGGTGGTCATAATGGACAAGTATGGCCAAAAGTACTCTCCAATGGATCGAAACGAGTTAGAGAGATATACATATTTTGGAGGACCACTCCACCAATACTACGTAAATCCACAAGAGGTAATAACCACAACTACTCACATCAGACCTGAGACTGTACTTGAGAGCCCCTTGAGAACCAGAGTGGAGGATTCTTATGGACATGAACGAGTTCCAAAAACAGAACCTTTAGGATCAACAGTGTCTAGGGATTCCATGAACACACATAGGGGCAGTACTGTTCCCGAATTCACTTACACCACTGGAATCCCTTCGACTATTACATGAGATCCACTTGATGAACGTATAGCAGATAGGATACCACTGTTAGTACCAAGAGGAGATTATGAACCAAAAGAAGCCACACTAGGGGGACAAGGAGTTGTTAGAATGGTTGCAGAGGCCAGGTGTATGCGACCATCTCAGGTAGCAAAATTCTTACCCAAAAAGTATAATGTATCTGGAGATCCATATGCCCATGTTTCAATCTTCAAAGAAGTATTGAGAGCGGAATAGGTAACTGCTTTCCACACTCAATATGAAGGATTTGGGTTGACATTGAAAGGTACTACCCTAACTTGGTTCCAACCATTAAACAACTTGGAATTCCCAAGTATTGAGCAGCTTCTCCGAGAACTTGCTGAGGAATTCTCAAAAAGAGGGATCAAGAATAACACAGTCTCCCAGATCTATGCATTTAGGCAAAAGGAAAAAGAGAAAGTGAAGAAAGCATCACTTCGTTTCAAGTAGTACATAAAAAGATGCTCTGCTCGAGACTGCCTCAAGATGAAAGACTATCAATCCTCTTCATAGAGGGGTTGCGAAATGACACGCTCAAAAAGGACTTGCACCTGAAAGCATGTGTAACCTTTGAGCAAGTCACAAAAGAGGCGTTGTATCTTGTAGATAATTGCAAAGCATATGGGGAGGTGACTGAAGACACACATCAGGGGACTAGTAGCACCTCTTCGACCATGAATGAGTCCACGACAAAATTGGGAGGGCAAAACCCAACTGTGCCGGACGTTGATCAAATGATCGAGGAAGTGATCAGGAGGATAAACCAAGGAAACACGACGAACCCAAACACACGACAACCGCCCACCCAAAAATGCGATACTTGTGGATGAGATCATCCAACCCAGTGATGCAACCTTCAACAAAGGCCAGGAGCAAACGCACAGCAAATATTGAAATGGTGTGCTACAGAACAAAAATGGACAAACCACGAAACTCACGAATGTTTCTATAATTGGAACTATGTTAGAGAGAGACAATATGGACCACATGGGGGACAACAACGTCCGCCCCCTCCAAGGTACCAAGTGGGGCCAAATAATGCAATCTTGGGTTCGGAAAAAGCTCAACCTATGCTGGGACATCAACCTCCCTTACCCCAGGAAAATAGGGCTATGGTAAGGATTTCTCAACCCATTGAACCACCTTCTGATCAGAGTATGATCCAGGTAGTCTCATATCAAGAAGATTCAAACAATACTTATGAAAGGGAAATTGATAGGAATGCATATGCTCCAGAGGCACATAATCCATGGATAATTCCATAAGAAATGCCCGAGCCCTCATATATAGCACAACCAACCAAAAATCATTACTTGGTCGATGAGAATATGCTCATGTTTATGGCAAATCAGGGCTACAAACCTAGAGGCTATCCTCCTAGAACAGGACAACTGATGGGACTCCACAAGCTTCTCCACCACCTGCAGGACCATGCTATGAATGTGGCGGTGATCACTGGGCTAGAGTTTGTCCAAGCAAAGGAGAGCGGGTGACGGATGCACGACCAACCATCTTATTCCACACTGCCCAAAAAACCCCGAAAACAAAGGAAAAGCAACCATGAACAAAATAGGGATTGTGCCAAGCTCAAGTGGATAAAAAACAGAACCGAACATTCCGATAAACGCGGTCACTAGAGCTCAAGCACATGAGGTAGCAAGGAACGTCCCAACCAGCCAAACTGAGATAGACAACTTGTCTGTCCGAACCCCTAAAAAATCCTGGAAGGCAAAACGAAACAAGATGAAAGACAAAAGAGAAAAGGAAAAAACGACATTGGAAACCAAATTGCTGAAAAAAGAGGAACAACTTCAAAGGGAAAGAGACCTTAAGGGCAACAACGAGATAAAGAAACCATCGGAACTGCCATCAGGAGGGTCAATCTTAGTAGACAAAATGTTCGAACCTTTGGACATAATTCTGAAAGCTTACGAGGCAAGGCTAAAGCCTAACCAAACCGAAGAGGGTAGGTGCTTAACGTACCCTCATCCAGCCTATGAGAAAGAGAGGCTAAAGATGTGCAAAGAGCTCATTCAAAACGGTCAAGCGCTTATGGAACCATCAGTTCCTACGACTCCAAAAACCGAGATAATCATACAAGAAAAGATTCAAGAGTTAGAGGGGAGGGGAACTGAAGAGAATAACCTACCCAATCTTGTAGAGAAAACACCTTTGGATATGAGGGTGGTAGCCAATACAACAGATGGAACGCATTCTCAAGTACCACTGCCAATTCAGGAGGTAGAAGAACAAGAGCCTCAAGATTTATGGGAACAGATTAGGAATAGAAAATATGGAAGTGCCACATTTGTGTCATCTCCTATCCCAAAGATCCACCTGGAGTATGAGCTCTACCCAAATGACATCCGATCATTGTATGGAAATGCAGGCACATCGATATCGAAAGATAGTAAACCACAGTCGTTGAAGACTTTACCTTGATTTATTGGTAACCCTGAAACTCGATCTGAGGTAAGGAAAGTCCCATCTCAATGGAAAGCCAATCCTAAGATGATGGATACTTAAACTCTTCACGAGCTAATGTCATCCCCTATCCATTGTACACTGACTCTGTTAGAGTTACTGAATATTAGAGCGCATCTTTGGAATGAGGTCGCAAAATTTTGAAAAAAATAGGGCTTGTAATTCCTTCACCCGAGGCTTCTCAAAACACACTAAAGACACAACCCTCGAAGCAAACTAAACATGAGCCAGTGCCAGTAAACAAGGTAGGGGACTATTGTGAAGGTGAGAAAGGAAATACTACCCTACCGGTAGAGTACAAGGATGTAAAATCGGTAGCGATATTGGATAGTGGAGCCGGAATTTCCATAGCCACCAAAGCAATGTGGAAAAAATGGGATAAACCTGCTCTAAGGAAAACTAGAATGAAACTTCAACTACCGGATGGGTACCTGGAGAGACCTATTGGCATCTTGGAGCAGATTGTAGTAACCTCTTGTGGAATTTCATATGAACACACCTTCGCTATTATGGATTTCGATGAGAGTAGCAATTGTGACATCATACTGGACAGACCATTCATGCGTCAGCTCAAAATGGTGCAAGATTGGGGCTACGAATATATCTATCTCAGGAACAAGGATGTCACTACAAAAATTAGTGTCACAGATAATAGCTACAGAGACGTAGAAAGAACCACAGGGAAGACTTGCGTTCCACAACTGACTAGGAAGGAGGAATATTGGCTTGGCTCCAGAACAAAGCTCACTAATGGACATGAGAAGCTTTGGATTGTAGAAGTCTAAAAAAGGAAAACTGCATTCTTGATAGGACTGCACAAGAAAAAGTATACATATCAGAGCCTTTTCCAGAAGAGATGTTCGAACCATTTGGATGGCAACAAATACTAGCTGCTCTTGATGTTTGTGTAATCGAGGTGACCCTCATCAATTTTTGTGATGAGGAAGGGTATGATATCATTCCATTCCAGATGATGAATGTCCTCCTAACTCCAAAGATAGAGGAAGACGTGCCTGACAAGGAAGGGGTGTCCCAGTGCCGACGCATAGTGGATGAAATCTCTGTAAGAGACCTTGTCCAAACGGATGAAGAAGAAGATTTTCAAGACTCCATTGATAAGACGCTAGAGGATAACGCGGACGATGAGTTGTCCAGTAGCTCGAGTTAGAGCATCAAACGGAAGGATCGACGAGTGATCTACTATGATTTCCCAAACCACAAGCCTCGAAGACAACACATGTATCGAGATAAACGCAGAAACAACCACAACAAGAACAACAAGGACTCAATACCTCTATTAACTGACAAAATGCAATACTTTAGATTAGTTGTAGCGACTGACTGCCTGAAGGACAGGATACCAAAGCGATATATGAAACCTGACTCAACCAAAAGAACATCAAAACAAAAACCAAAAAAAGAGGAAAATTGAAAAAAATCTTTTAAGTTGTCCAAGATGGAGCGCAAAGTGAAATACAATGATTTGAAACGAGCTTTCAAGGAAGTTTGGACAACAAAAATGGAAAGTGATGAGGAATCAAATGATGATAAATTCGATGCACCTTCCCACTATAAGAAGTATACCATGGTTTGAAACGATCTTTCAAGGAAGTTTGGACAACAAAAATGAAAAGTGATGAGGAATCAAATGATGATAAATTCGATGCACCTTCCCACTATAAGAAGTATACCATTCAGGATAGGAAGATAGTGGTGCAAAAACCCAAAGAAGATCCCAAAGAACCAAGAATTTCATATGATGGGCCTGAAAATACGAAAAGCATCAACTTAGCAGAACCAGGTGAGGAGCCTAAACCGGCATATATTGCCATGGACCTTACTGAAGAGGAAGAGCAACTTCTAGTCGATACACTCAGGCAATATAAAGATGTCTTTGCATGGTCATACAAAGATCTAAAGGGGATAGATCCTGGCATATTTCACCACACGATTTCCCTTAAGAGTGATGCCAGACCACACAAACAACGTCCTTACACGTACAATGAAACTTTTGCAAAGAAAATTAAGGAGGAAATAGACAAACTGAAGGACGCTGAGTTTATCTACGAGTGAGCACACCGAGTGGGTATCCCCAATTGTGGTGGTACCCAAAAAGACTGGCAAACTGCGTGTCTGTGTAAAACTCAAACAAGTAAATGCGGCCACCATCAGGGATAACTACCGATTTCCAATAACCGATCATGTTATTGGGAGGGTAGCAGGGAAAGAGGCCTATAGTTTCTTGGATGGGTTCTCAGGCTACAACCACTTGATGATTAGAGTAGAAGATCAGCATAAGACAAATTTTGCGACAAAGAGGGGTATATTTGCATACAGGATAATGCCTTTCGGCTTGACCAATGCCCCGGCCACATTTCAAAGACTATGACCCACGCATTCAAAGAATATCTCAGACAATTTTTGAAGATCTACATGGATGATCTTTGTGTTCATTCTCATCGACGAAGTGAACACATCACTCATCTGGGAAAAGTCTTAGAAAAATGCAGAACGTATCGTATTTTCTTAAACCCGAAAAAATGCGTCTTCATGGTAAGACAATGTAGAATTTTGGGCCACATTGTGTC
Source organism: Adiantum capillus-veneris (assembly GCF_014529385.1). Classification (NCBI taxonomy): domain Eukaryota; kingdom Viridiplantae; phylum Streptophyta; class Polypodiopsida; order Polypodiales; family Pteridaceae; genus Adiantum; species Adiantum capillus-veneris. Next base: position 89,979,588 of record NC_140951.1, on the reverse strand, counting down.
CAAAAAACGGAATTTCAACTGATCAAGGAAAGGTGCAAAAAAATTTTGCACTACCGAGACCAATGAAGATAAAAGAAGTGCAAGCATTTATGGGGCATTGCGGATACTACAGGCGTTTCATATATATGTATGTTGTAATAGCTAAGCCATTGTACGCCCTCATAATAACTAAGTTTTAATGGACTGAGGAATGTGAGAAGGCTTTCCAAAAATTGAAGAAACATTTAATTTCACCTCCAATTTTGCAAGCCCCTCACTGGAGAAAAATCTTTCATGTCCATGTGGATGCATCAGCCTATGCCATCGGGTGCATATTAGCCCAACCACCAGGAAAGAAGAAAATGGATTTTCCCATTTGCTACTCTAGTCGGCAACTAAACAACACAGAGAGAAATTATACCACTACGTAAAGAGAAGGTTTGGGAATGATCTATTTTGTCAAGAAATTTAGACACTACCTTCTAGAAAACAATTTTGTCTTCTTCGTGGATCATCAAGCACTGTTGTATCTAGTAAACAAACCTTGCAGCACTGGAATAATTGTTTGTTGGTTTATATTGTTGCTTGAGTTTGACTTCACGGTGGTCATAAAAAATGGGACCACACACCAAAGAGCAGGTCATCTTTCACGACTATTTCATGGGGAAGCACCATGAGGGTGTTGATGATGACCTTCCTGATTCATATCTGTTTAACATAGAAATGGTTCCAAGATAGAGCAAAGGGGTCATTCCTCTGCTCACAATCGGCTCATTGCAGATAGAAAGACAACCATCAATTATCCATCAAACACAAAATCTCTAACTTTTAGCAGGACGACTGTACAAACACGATAAGGATGGGATACTGAGACTATGTGTACAGCTCGAAGATACCACCTACTACCTCAAACAAGCTCATATACAAAATACGGGATTTCACACTGGTGAAACACAGATAGGCCAATGGTTACAAAGACGCCTACTGACCAAACATGGAACACAGTGTCCATAAATATGTAAAATCCTATGATAGTTGTATAATACAGTCCCTAGTGGAACATGTCACCATGTTTCGTGTAGTACAAGCACCTAAATAGAGTGCTCACATAGTTGAGTACTTAAAAAACAAAACCTTTCCAGAGTGAAAGCATGTTAACTTGTCATGCTTTTTCATGTCCCGGACAATGCTAACTAGCACAATTTTGACATATGCTAACTAGTACAATAACTTGAGCTACATCTCCAAGATCTATGACATATCAATAGAAAGCAATTGAAACAAGGAATCCAAATGTACAACCTTCGACAAATTTTCATATTATTTGTAAAAATTTTACCGGACGCCCAACTTTTCGAAGATGTGCTAACTTGAAACTGCTAACTAGCACAAAAAGCGAGACAAGTTAACATGCTTTCACCCTCCAGCGGAATGGGGCAAAGCAAGAATGAAAACTGTCGAAGAAGAAGACAAACACTATCTACTCATTGCCAACCAACTCTATAGGTGGGGAAAGCACAAACAATTACTACTGTGTGCTAGAGAAAGTGAATATTACGTCATCCTAGATCAAGCACACTTAGGACAACCAGGGGGACACTTCTCTGCTGATAAAACGACAAAGCTCATGCTACACTCATGCATATGGTGGCCAACCCTGTTCATGGATACAACGACATATGTCAAACGATGTGATGGATGTCAACGCACAAAACCACCCCAAAGGAGAGATGAAATTCCACTGAGGCCAATGATGGGTGTACGTGCTTTTTCCAGATGGGGCATTGACTTCGTTGGTCCCATCATACCTCCAGGATATAGGACTCACGCACAATACATCATAGTAGCAATAGACGACATGACGAAATGGGTGGAAGAAAAAGCAACCCCAAAAAATGATGCAAGGACCACAGCTCATTTCCTTTTCAAAAACGTCTTTACTGAATATGGACTACCAATCGAAATAGTGAGCGATACGGGAACACACTTTATGAAGCGACGTCATTGAGAGCCTCCTTGACAAATTCATGGTGGTCCATCATAAGTCAACACCCTATCATTCGCAATCCAATGGACAGGCAGAGAGTACCAACAAAATCCTATGCACAGTGCTCACCAAGATAGTCAGTGACTCAAGAAATGACTGGGATTCAAAGCTACACATAGCCTTATGGGCTTACTGCGTAGCTTTTAAAACTTCCATTGAAACGACTCCCTTTAGCCTGGTATTCGGGATTAATGTGATACTACCGTTGGAGTTCCTAATCAAATCCCTCAGAGTGGAAACACAATTAGGATGGACGGGCCATGAGCTATCGGAGAGACTAGACACCCTAGAACAATTAGATGAAACTAGACTTAAAGCGATAGCTGGGATATATGCTCAAAAAAAACAAATGAAATCTTTCCATGATCAACACGCGATTGGTAAGGAGTTCCAAAAAGGGGATTACGTTCTCATGTATACCATCAAACAGTACTCCAAAAAACTCAAAAAGTGAGGAATGGGGCCTTTTGTAATCCATGATATATTGCAAAGTGGCGCCATCAAACTTGCAACATTCGCAGGAGAGGAGATGCCTAATTGGACGAGTGGTTGCAGGTTAAAGAAATACCTTCTTCCCCTGACACAAGAAGAACTCGCAACACTTCATGAAACAGCTCAGCGCAGACGTCAAGCACAGGACATTTGGGAACAAGCATAGCAGGAAGCCAAACTCAGAATATTAAAACGTAGGGAGCAAGCAAACTTCTAGAGGAAAGAACAAGAGGGAGTGGCTATTAAGAATGCTCCGATAGCATCCATACAAACGGCGGCTACATGGTTAGGAGGAATGGATCTACGAATTTAGTTACAACTTGTCGATGGCACCACCGAAAGAGAGTTAATAGACACAGGGGCTAGAGCTAATGTGGTTAACTAATCCACTTTCAGAAAAATCACACAGGAACCTCTAATGCCCAACACTATGGGCTTCAAAGTCGCAAAAAAAGATACTATGGACAGTCTAGGCCACATAAATTTACCAATCACCATTGATGGGACAATTTATCCACATCAATTTCATGTGGTCGAAGATCAACATCTTAATGAAGAAGTTATTCTGGGAGTGCCGTGGATGCGCACTTATCAAGCCACACCAAAGTGGCAGGAGAAAAATATACTCATTGAACACGAGGTCCAATCTTTAGCCACGCCATTTGTACAAACAGACCATGTCTGAGAACCTCTACCATCGCTACATACAACAGCTCAACAATCATCCACCACCATGGTCACGAAAATATGGGTTAAGAAATCAATCATGGAAACCAAGCCTAGGCAATTGTGGATACCTAAGACACAAACCAATACACGTAAACCTATGCACAAATGATGCTAAATCCTTTGTGTTGTTGGGCGGATCCATAAGCAACAAAGCCTTAAATTTCTCTGGGTCAGCTTCTATTCCATTTTGGGAAACCACATGTCCTAGCAAATGGACTCTAGCATGAGCAAATTTACACTTCTTTGGGTTGAGTTGCCCACCCTCTTGTTGAAGCCTTTCAAAACTCAACCTCAACTTCTCCAAATGTGTGACCCTTGAGCTATAACACCCCATGTCATCCATGAAAACATGAATGAACTTACCCAAGCAGGGACCAAACACTCTATTCATCCATCCTTGGAAGGTAGCATATGCATTAACCATCCCAAAAGGCTTTTTTTGTAGACAAAACAACCCCAAGGAGTAATGAAGGTCGTTTTCAATTGATCTTCAATCGCTATCAAGATCTGAAAGTAGCCAGAAAATCCATCCATGATTGAGTAACGTTCATGACCTACAACCTGATCGAGGATTTCATCTAGAAAGGGTAGTGGATCATGATCACTTTTTGTGGCAGCATTCAAAGGTTTGAAATCAACACATATCCTAAATATTCCGTTCTTCTTGGGCACAATAACAACTGGAGAGACCCATTCAGACTCCTCCACTCGAAAGATGAAATCTGCTTCCAAAAGCTTCATCACCTCTTCATGAAGTGCCTTCTCATGAATGACCCCCAACCTCCTAAGATTTTGAACCTTTGGCTTGGCACCTTCTTTTAGATTGATTCTATGCTCGACTCCTTTAGCTCCTTACAACTCTGTATATTCAGTGGCGAATAGCTTTGGAAATTCCTTGAACATGTCTTCATACTCCTTTTTTTCTTTTTCTATCAAGTCCTCTCCTAGCATGCTCCTTACATTCACTTTGGCAAGCTCTACAATTGCTTTTGGACTATCCTTCTTCTCCTTGACATTCACATCATGCATCGATGCTTCCTTTTCAACACTTATCCCAAAAAGATCAGGACATAATTGCATCAATCCTTCCTCTACACTTTCTTTCTGTCGAATCCGTATCTTGCATCTCCAATAGGGGTTGTGTACGACTCTCGTGTGTCTTCATGTTGTAGACAATGTTCCTTCCTTTCTCTTTGTCCGGGATGGTGATCAAGCCCGTGCCCCAATCGTGCTTAGCACCAGGGGTTATAAGCCATGGCCTCCCTAAAATGATCGAATAAGCGTTCTCACCCGCTTGCATCACGTAGCAATCAACCAAGCACTCAATCCACAAGACTTTTATCTTCACATCTTCAGCTATTCCAAGACACCTTGCCTTTTTGTGGTTGGCCATCCTCATACGGATCGAAGCATTCACTGACATCTTAACGCCTGCTTCCTTCATGATAGCCTCGGTCATGACACACACCTGGGCACCACCATCCACATATGCTTGCACTTCCGTCTTCTTTCCCAGCATAGCTTCAACTATTGGCACCATATCCACTGGGTGACCAACCCTCAAAGATGACACCATGCTTTGGCGCTTTTCCTTCTTGGAAGGAAGACGCGTACTCACACACTTGTTCCACTGCCTCCTCAATTTAGCATTCAAAGCCACCAACTGACCAAAAGATATATTTACCTTTTGATTTCGTATGTCGTCGACAATATCATAGTCTTCAACACCTTGGCCAAGGAGGTAGTCCTTTGGACCAATTTTCCTTCTTCGCCACCTCTTACTACTTTCTGGTTTGTCTTCTACCTTAGCCTTTCCTTTTATTGCTCTTGTTTCCCTCTCTTCTTTTGTCTCTTTCTCCCTATCATGCCTAGCTCTCTTATTGGCCAAAACATCCACATCTTGATGCTCAAGGGTAATGATGTTGATAGCCCTACCTTCTCCATTTCCAAGCAACAGTTGTGGTGGTGGTGCTTCTAGTGCCCGCTCTTGATGATTTTCTTCTAGTCTTCCTCAACCACGTCCATATAAGGGGTATACCCCTCCTCTCTCTCTTGGTGGTTCAGGAAAATCAAGGGCGTAGTGACCCTCTTCATCACAATTGTAGCATCTTCCTTGTAGCCTTCGTCCCCTACCTCTCCCAGTTGGCTGCTCTTCTCTTTGGTTTCTATTCATTATGTTAATTCTTAATTCTTGCAACTGACCGGCAAGATCATGTAGAACCCTGGCCGTAATCTGGACCTTGCACCACTCGCTCCACTCTATCATCTGTTGTCACAGGGACCATTGGTTGCACCACAACTGGCTCAGTATGTGTCAGGCCTTGCTCCCACCTTCTCTTGATCTTCTTGCTCTTGGCCTCGGCAATTTCCACAGCTCTTTCAAATGTAGCAGGCTCATCTTGATTGACCTTCTCCCTTACACTTGGATGGAGGCAATCCATAAACTGACGTACTTTAAAGAAATCCCCTAGAGGTACTTGGGATGCCGCCTCTAATTGAACCCAAATCCCTTTGAAGTGTTGCAAAAACTCTTTAAAGTTAGCATGAACATCTTGCTGCAAACCTCTCAATTTTGTTGTCGCTTCTGTTGCGGTTAGTTTCTTTCCAAACTTGTCAAAAATTTCCATCTTCATCTGCTCCCATGTTTGCTTTTTTTCTTCCTCTAAACCTTCAAACCACTCCCGAGCTTCTCCTTTGAGCGCAAGAGGAAATACATGAAGCTTGGCTTCGTCATTCACAATGTGCATACCAAGAATATGCCACTCGAAATCCGCAATCCAGTCCTTCACATCCACCTTCCCTGTGAACACTGGCCGACTATAAGCCATCTCTTCGGAGTCGCTTCTCCCTTGCGTGAGTAACTCCACAAAAGTTGAAGTCTTGCACCTCAACCAAACCACCATTTTTCTTCAATGAAGCTCGAACTTCACAGAAAAACCGCTTCACCTGGGTGCACAACTGGCAAATTTCCGCTCCCTGCGGGATCGCCAAAGGATGATGGAGCAAAAGATGTCGTGCACACACTCACACACCCAGAAAACTCAATACAATACAAGGAATTTACTTAAATTCCTCACCACCACTCAAAAGATCCCTAAAAATTCTACCCACAAGCTCACTTCAAACTCCAAATGCCTCGACCTACAAGCCCTTGCCTGCCCGTAGACACTACAAGGTGAGTCGAGGTGATCAACATTGGAAATCACGCTTGATGGTGAACAAAATATACAAGAAAAACCATCAAAAACCCAAAAAATCCAGCCACAAAATGCCACTCTCAAACCATTACAAAGGCTTCACCAAACTCTACTATGTTGGACTCTTTGGAGTAGCACCAACCCTAATGGCACCGATACAGGGTCACATAGTCTTACAGAAAGCCGCACCTTCTTCCCTTAATTCCTTGCACACACACATCCATCGAAACCTCAGAACTTCCATAGACTCTCCCAAGTGCAAAGTTGAAGAGACAAAGCTCTTATTCACTCCTCCATACACTCAAAAACAGGACGGGAACGCAACGGGACTGCACTAGACCACCTGTAGGAACCCTGCTTCCTTCCCCACACAGAGAGGTGAAAGTGCCAAAACTTGGCTTCCAAAATGCTCCTTTAGCCCAAGCACTCATGGAAGCTTCACTGATGTTGCAATTTGAAGCCATTTCACATCTTTTTTGACCATTTTTTGACCCTTTTTGGCCCAGTTTTGGCCAGTTTTGATCCCTGGAGGGCATTTTTCACAGGAAAAACCCCAAATGGACTCCAAAATTCACCAAATTTTTCACGTTTGATCCTCGATACCCAAAGCACATTTTCACATCTCCACATTCCATTTTTGACCACTTCTAGGGCGATGCACGTATCACCGCAGATCAGACGCCGCAAATAGACAGTTACCGCATGTGTCAAACTTCTCGAGCGGGATGAGAGTACCCACACTTGTCACTTGCATTATTTACATTCTAGAAAGCTCAAACACATTATATAGAGCCAAAATAAGCCACCTAGAACCATATCCAAGACCCCGATACCCTATCCAGGCATGTACGTATGCTCGACTCCCGACACGCAAGCACGCATATTTACAATGTGCACACGTTGCACCTTTTTCCGAACTTGAAACCACTCTGCAAAGCTCACAAATGCATGTATTTACATCTTTTTGTACATATGACCATGCATATAAACGCTACTTTGTACACGCCAAAAGCGTTCTATCAACGCGTGCACGTGCACACACACACACACACACACAATCAAAGAAGGGACCTAGAAGTCACAACAGCAAATTGAGAAAAACCCAATGAGCTCATGATTCAACAAAGCTGAAAATTGGGCGGTTGATCTGCAATGCTAGAGAGAGGGAAGCAAGCAACTAGATTGACTTGGGAAGCTCAAAGAATCAAGGAGAAATCAAAGGCACATCATGGCTCTCTCTCTCTCTCTCTCTCTCTCTCTCTCTCTCTCTCTCTCTCTCTCTCTCTAGTCAGCAATTTTCAGGATTCTACAAACAGCACATTGTTTTAAAAGAAAATTGTGGATAAGGGTGGGTTCACACACACTCGACAAACAAATATTTGTGAGTTTTAATCAAATGGAAGCAATCTTTTGGAGCGCATTGATCTGTAGGATACGCCCAACACAGACAAGACAAGTGCATTCTTGAGGGCGAGACTGGGAAGCCCAAAAAACAAAATTGGTTTATGCATGTGTGTGTGCACAAATTTTGATGATAGGGGGATCAGCTCGACATCAATCAAAACAAGAGAAAGAGATTCTCTCTAGTACATCACACACCCAATCTCGCTCTCACAGCTTCATGCATCAACATCCAGCTTCCGTGACATCTTTTTCCCGACTTTAGCGTGCATGCACAAATGCATCTTTTGTGTGCGGTTTTTTAGCATCAATGGTTCTTTTCCCGATTGAGAGCAATTCTCCCAGACGCTTCTCTTGAGAGTGACTTCGACAGCTTTAACCCGGCTTTCTGGTAGACGACATCGGCCTTGGCTTTGATCATTGGTGGCTACAATTTCGGCGATCGCTTTTGTTCGGCAACAGAAGGAGACATTGATCAAGTTTTTTCTCGACTTTGACATAGCAAGAGCGTTTTTGATTCTCCTCCAATGTAGCTTCGCCAGCGACTCCCCTCCCACATTCTATTCCAAAGCAAATTTTCTCTTACAAACATTCCCTGGCACCCCAGATAATCGCCCTCGACATAGCAAGAGACACACGAGTGAGAGCGGTATCAGCTCTCCTCTAGCCTGCATCCGGAGCTGCTTAGCTCTACCACAATTTCTCCTTGGCAGCCCCTTGCCCCCACCCTCAATGGCATTTCGGCTTTGACGATTTCCCAATTTCCAGCTTCAACAGCACATACCAATGCATACCTGCTCCGACGGTCCATTTTGGAGTAGTTTTTCCCTCGAGAGTGGCTCTCGAACAACGATTTTGACCTCAAGTAGTTGGTCGTGCTTTGTGCTTGGTTTTTTATCGATGTGTTTTTTCAATTTTTTGACCATTTTGTTCACAGGTTGCAGATTCTTTGTGCATTACAAATAGTGCTCATGTATGATTGTGTGGGGCATTCTAGAGAGCAATTTTAGTACAATTTTGTGTTATCTTATGCTATGTACTCATTTGCAGATACAACCTAAGCTAGGTATAGCTCGTAGGTAGAAGGTTCATAGGTTTATAGATTTTTTTGGACAGGTATAGGTCCATAGAGCAGCTCATTCAGGAGTGAGCTTGTTTTGCAAGGGTTTTGGCATTCTCTGTATACCATTTGTGGATCTTTTTACTGAGACGCTGAGTGTATGTATGTTTATATGTAGTATTCGTGAGATTTTTTGAGTTTTCACTCAGTTTATAAGGGAAACTCAACCGGATTTTTCCCAGGTTCTTGCCATGTTTCATACGTATATGGAACTAGAGTGCTTCATTAGCTGCATTCACATAGACATGAGATTGAACAAACTAGTGGATACTAGCTAGGATTGAGCAAAGTACTAGAAAACTATATACGCCATTTCAACACTTCTCAAATGAAAAAAAAATCAACAAGTTCTACTATTTGATGCTATTAATTATATCTAAGATATTTGTTAACTAGGAGGAGAGACATCAAAATGAAGAATATATATATATATAGATAGATAGATAGATAGAGAGAGAGAGAGAGAATGAGAGAGAGTTTTCATCAAAGTGTATTAGATTGGTTTACCTAAGAGTGTGTTTGAAATATCGATTATGGTGCTTCAGAGGTGTACCTCACAAAAAACCACAGGGAGGATTAGAGTTTTGTCAAGCTCAATGTTCGTAATCATACAAGACGTCAATAATGTTATATGTTTGTTGTTCCATTTTTATGTTTCCAAAAAACAAACATGCAAGTCTCCTTGCACGCAAGAGTTTGCACAATCCTCCCCAATGTTTATAATACAAGGGAACGTGCCATTCCCACGGTAGCGCGCGATTTTTAGTGTATCCATTAACTGCGTTCTCAGTGTTAAAAATAAAAAATGGTACTCGTCGTGCAGTTGAATGTCTATTGCCAATACACACACATCACATTCAACCTTCCATACGGCCGCATTGCTCAAAATAACATGATAGTCGATACAAAGTGGACATTGCAAAGGTTGAAACTACATCACCTTCCAAACAAGGATCTCCTCAATGTTAGGAAATAAAAGGTACCTAAATAGATAATTGAGTAGAGAGAGACAAATTTACATACACGAGATTATAGAGTGGAGAGAGATAGAGAGTACAGACGATATACGTGGTTCACCCAATGTGGGCTATATCCACAGGAAAGCATCCACTCAATGGATTTAGTACTTCAAAACAAGAAGTAGTTTACAAAGGGATTATACCCTTTTGGAGCTCTCGCCTTGCTTCACTCTCACCACCTCACACCCACCTTGTTGCATCAAATTCGCACTATGAAATGTGTGTAGAAATGGCCTCCTTTTATAGGCCAAAAGGGCTGCCCTCTCTCATGAGAGGTAGCCATGTGTAGCCGTCCTTGTGTGAATAAGTCCAAATCGGACCCTCCAATCCGCCCATGTGTGGCCGCCCTTGTGTAGACAAATCCGCTTTTGAATTCGGCCACCGGCCACCGGCCATTGACTTTCGACCACCGGCCCACCGGCCATTGACTACCGGCCACTGGCCAACCGACCAGTCGATTTTCGACCACCTTCCGGCCGTCGTTCGGCCATAATATTTCGGCGAAAAGGAATATTCTAGCGAGTGATTTTCCTTCACGCACGATGGCTTCTCCTCATAATGGGGGCCTTACAAATGCGCGCTTTTACCACAGAAAATTACAAGGGGTAAATCAGGCTCCATACTTAACAATCTCCCACTTGGAGATTGATCTCCAAATTAAACCTGTGACTGCTTTCCATCCTGGCTTCTTATCCTTGAATGCCGATTGAAGATGAGCAAAAGCTCAACTTCTCCTTGTTGACCACCTTTGTAAACATGTCTGCAGGATTTTCACTTGTATGCACCTTTCCTAGCTTTAGCTGTCCCTCTTCCAAAAGAGTGCATATGAAGTGATATCTCACCTCAATGTGCTTTTTCCTTGAATGAAAGGCTGAGTTCTTCACAAGATGAATCGCGCTTTGGCTATCACTGTACCAGACACAATTGTCTTATTTGAATCCAAGCTCTTCTAAGAATCTGTGAAGCCACATAATTTCTTTGCTTGCCTCCGTCATTGCTACATACTCTGCTTCCGTGGTAGAAAGTGAGACCACTTTTTGCAACTTTGAAGCCCAACTTATTTCTGTGCCTCCAACTGTGAATACATAGCCCGTAGTGCTCCTTCGAGTATCTTTATCACCTGCCGTATCTGCATCAGCATACCCTTGAAGAAAAATATCAGTTCCTCCAAAATACAAAGCATTTGTTGTTGTCCCTTTTAGATACCTAAGTATCCACTTCACAGCTTTCCAATGCTCTTTACTTGGGTTGTCCATGAACCTACTCACAACTCCCACTGCATGTGCAATGTCTGGCCTTGTCCAGACCATAGCATACATTAGAGAACCTACCGCCGCAACATATGGAACTTTAGACATATAGGCTATCTCCTCTTGTGTATTTGGACACATATCCTTCGTTAGTTTAAAGTGACCAACCAAAGGTGTAGAAACCGGTTTTGCATTTTGCATTGCAAACCTTTCTAGTACCTTCTTGATGTAATCCTCTTCAGATAGCTTTATTGTCTTCTTCGTCCTGTCCCTTGATATTTTCATACCAAGTATCCTCTTTGCAGCACCTAAATCTTTCATTGAAAAAGATTTAGATAGCTCCTCTTTTAGGTCTTTGATGTCCTGCATGCTAGCAGTTGCAATCAACATGTCATCAATATACAACATTAGGATGATGAATTTCCCATCTCCCAAATTCTTCGTGTAGACGCAGTGATCTGAGTTGCATCTTGTGAATCCATGATCCAACATCCATTGATCAAACTTCAAGTACCATTGTCTTGATGCTTGCTTTAAACCATACAAGCTCTTCTTTAATCTGCAAACCATTTTCTCCTTACCTTTTACTTCATACCCCTTTGGTTGAAGCATGTAGATTTCTTCCTCTAAGTCACCGTGAGGGAATGGCATATTTACATCCATTTGCTCAAGATTTAAATCATGAGCATCCACAAGGCTTAAGACAAGCCTAATTGAGTTCATTTTTACAACAGGAGAAAATATTTCATTGAAGTCAATACCTTTCTTTTGAGAAAACCCTTTTACCACAAGCTTAGACTTGTACCTTTTTTTCCTGCTTTCTTCTTCCTTCAGCTTGTACACCCATTTGTTTTGAAGTGCCCTCTTACCTTTAGGCAACTCAACCAATTCCCATGTTTGGTTGCAATGTAGTGAGTCCATCTCCACTTGCATTCTCTTCATCCATTCTTCTTTGGATTCATGTTGCATAGCTTCTTCGTATGATTCCGGCTCTCCAGAATCTGAGATCAAGATATGGTTGAAGGAAGGAACAAACCTTTCTGAAGGTCTACTTGCTCTTCTAGATCTTCGGGGAATAGGTTGAGGCTCCTCATTTGGTTGATGTTGCTGCACATTGTCACCGTTTGCAGTCCTTGAGTCTTCACCGTCCTCAAGCTCCATGTACTCATCACCTATTTCTTTTTTTTTCTTTCTTTCCAAGTAATCTTTGTACATGTTTTGTTCGTTAAAAATTACATCCCTACTCCTTAAGATTTCACCATCTTCAAGATTCCATAGGTGATATCCAAAGTCACTTTCTCCATAGCCAATGAAGAAACACTTTTTAGACTTTGCATCTAGCTTTGATCTTAGGATTCTATCTATGTGCATGAAATCCTCACACCCAAACACTTTGATAAATGCATATTTCACTGATTTACCTGTCCATGCCTCTTCTGTAACTCCCCCATCCAATGTCGTTGAGGGTGACCGATTGATTAAGTACACAGACGTACTTACAGCTTCGTGCTCACTCCAAGATTGTCCTGTTCATCCTTTCTGAAATCCCATTTTGTTAAGGTGTCCTTGGGGTTGTCCTTTGTCGAAGGCCATTGCTAGCACAAAAGCTTGGATGCAATATTCGCCTCCATTGTCGGACCTGAGGCATTTAACCTTGGTACATGTTTCATTCTCCACAAAGGCTTTCCACCTTTGAAATATGGAAAATACATCGGATTTATTCTTCATGACATAAACCCATGTTTTTCTAGTCCCATCGTCTATGAATGTTACATAGCACAATGAGCCACCAAGTGATGGTGTACTTGCAGGACCCCAAACATCAGAATGAACCAGCTCAAGTTTTTTATTTTTTCTTTTATTTCCTGATTTTTGAAATTTTACCCTCTTTTGTTTACCATAAACACAATCTTCACAAAACTCTAAGTCCACTTCTTTCAAACCTGGTAGAACCTTCTTTGTTTGAAGGATTTGCATTCCTTTGGCACTCATATGCCCAAGCCGATAGTGCCACACCACAATGTCAACGTCTGTAGTCACTACCAAAAAAGAAGGTGTTATCGACGCATATATCGATGCTTCCCACCGCTATGAGCGTCGCTATACGCGTCGCTGTGAAACCAGTCGCTATTAGCGACGCTGATAGCGACGTGCATAGCGACGCATATAGCGATGACCATAGCAGAAACTTTTTTTCTTGGGTAGAGGGCAGGTAGCCTGGCTTGTGCCCAGTTAAAAGATGGACACAGCCACAACCAGACTTCCTGCCCTCTGTCCAAGAAAGCGAGCAACACCAAAATATCAACCATGCTCCCGTGCGCAGAAATTTCGGCAGAGTTACCTTTGTTTTTACATAAACTTTTATAAAAAAACCATATCATGTATACGCCTCCTACATGCTATCCATGTAGGATCTCACATGAGATTTAAGGCCAATGAAAGAAAACTGTACCAACTAAAAAGCATAGCCATAACTTAAAAGCATAACCATAACGAACCATAACCATAACTTAAAAGCTTAACCATAACTTAAAACCATAACCGGCTATAATCACTTTGATCAAAACCATAATGCAGATAACCATAACCATAAACAAAATTAACAATAACCATAAGCATAACCAAAAAAAGAAACAATAACTGTCTATACAATGACAATGACAATAATCATAACCATAAGGGAAACAATAGTTGTCTGAACACTAACTGTTTGTACAAAAAAGAGACACAGAAGCGTGTCTGTGTCTCACAAAGCATATAGATGAAATCTGGTCCACTAATGACTAAGCGTCGCAACCTGCACATAGGACAACTCACAAAATTAGTATTGATATTACTTCACATATACTGACTTAATTAAATCAACTCACACATATTAACGTCTCACCTCAAGCGATCAGCGAGACTGTAAGGCCTCCCAGTCTACAAGCTCTCCTGAAGCTTCAAGATCATTCAGTACTTCATAGATACCTCTGCGATATCCATCTGACTCCTCGCGTGATGGAGCTCGATGCATCGCAAGATTCTGCGTTTATACAAAAATCAAAGTAATAAGAATACATGATTCATCGCGTTTTAAAAAACGCCATAGTTAAGATTGGATTAGAAACTCACAAACTCATAGCGAAAGGTGTCGAAGCCTCCGCTGCCAAGATGAGATGTCCCCCTAGTCATCTGTCGTACCTACGCGGCCTCACGTTGCTGTCTGAACCGCGTGGCCGCTGTCCGCTCATCCTCCCTGATCTGCAGCCACGTCTCGTGTGGGATGCCCGAAGGCTTCAGCGAGCCGGTCCTGAAAGCCTTCCGAGCTGCATCTCGTCGATGTTTGATGGTGTCCCGTGCAACACCCTTGATCCACCGCGCCGAAACAACGGAAGAACCTGGAGCAGGCTGGTACTCTCTGAGGATGTTCTACACTATGTAAGTGACTTTTTCCTTTTCTTGCTGATTCCAAGACGTCAAAATGCTGGTCAAAAACTGCAGCTCCACGAGCTGGCGAATCCGCTGTCGCATCTCAGTCCCAACTCTATCAATGTCAACAGAACCATCTCCCCGTACAATATAGAGCTTGCAAGCACTAGGATTGTGTGCCCCCCAAGGTGTCCTAGGTGTGCCAAGAGGTGTGTCGAGAGGTGTGCCTGGGTAAGACGGGGGTCGTGAGCGAGGAGGGGTCGAAGCATCTCTGGACCCTCCTCCACAGCAACCACCACCTCCACCTGACGATCTCCGAGATCGGCGAGTGCGCCTGTGCTGCGGAGATGAGGACGTACCTGACTCTGCCCCACTGTGGAAGCGGCCGTGATGGGAGAAGAAGGCGTCGTACCCATAGGCATGCTACCCATAAGGCGTTCCCCCCCTAGGCGTCGGTCCCTCGAGTGTGAAGCCCGGAGGTGTAGTACCCGTGCGTCTGGCTACCCAGTACTGAGAAGCCTGTGCCATCTGAGCAGGCCTCATCCGTGTAACGAAGCCCATGAATGCATCTGTACTCATGGAAGCGGGATCTGGAATCTCGTCTGCCATACTAAAGTCCTGCACAAAGAAAGTAAAATAAAGCGTTAGAACACAGTTGTTTAAATTAACTTTAAGCTTAATTTTAAATCAAAGTCTTCACACAAACACTTACATGCCTAGGCCTCGACGAGTGAGGCATCATCGATAAGATCTTGCACCGTATCATCGTCTATCTCTAATTGCAAACATAACTCTGCCCCAACTCGTTCTGACAGATTGTCTTCATCCATTGCATCTTCATCTACAAGTGTCAATTCTGGCTCGTCTGCGTCATCCCTCGTATATCTTTCAGCTTCCTCTTCCATACCTTCGTCCATCTCATCTAATGTCACAGTAGTATGGACGTCGTCTGACTGACTTTCCTCCAGGAGATCTTGCCCTTCACATACTTGTTTATTTCTTGGAGCAACCTGAACCACAAACCACCATTGTCGCTCTCGAGGGTCCGGTACAAAGACCACTTGCTCGCAATGTTCGGGGAGAGCAAATGTGTTGCTCGCATCTGTCCAAGTCTTTGTAGAATCTATTTGCACAAGTTTGTTTCCATCTCTGCGTACCGTTGCATTGCGAACAGAAGTAATCACCTTGAACCACTTCACATCCAACAAAAACATCTCAAACCGCCTGAAGCTTATTTTCAGGATATCGGACACCAGACCACAGTAATCCAGGTTGCTAGTGCTCTCATTCGTGTCTCTAGCACTGGCCTTGCTCTTTTGCATGAAACTAACCATTACCCCACTGTCAAACATGTTTCTTCTGCTATCAATTTGTTGTGTTCTGAAATGCTTTCCATGCGACCACAGTGCCATGTATGTATGATACTTCTAGTCACATCCAATAGCCAGCTCTTCCTCTTCTAGAGATATGGGTTCTCCGATCTGTCAAGCTGCTCTCACCATCTTGTCCAACCATGCCATTGTAGGGAATTCAGGTAGAGGAGCGAGATAGTCTGGCAAGGGTAAGCCTCTAGTCGTTCGACTTCGCTTGAAATCCTGTCGCTCTAGATTGCGTCTCTCTTTCTCTTCTTCGTACCTTTCAAGCCATTTTTGCATCGGCGCTGAATTTAGTATACAGAACTTCATGATCTTTTCTTGCATGGCCAGGTTCATTTTCTTCAGCACCCCTTGCCCTTGCGGCTCCTCTCCCACCAGTCTTGCATCCTCCTCATCGCTCCACAGTCGAGGCATTTCTGGGTCAAAAACGGATAGAAATTCGGTCGTCAATACAAGAGACTCTTGCACCGGCCATCCTTCTGCCATGCTCCCCTCTGGACGCGCTTTTTGGTGAACAAAACCCTTAAGTGTTTTCATGAACCTCTCTAGAAAGAACATCCAACGGCTATGGATTGTACCTGCCACTGCAACCTCATCTACTACATGGACGAGCAAGTGTATTTGGATAGTTAGGCAGCTCGTGGGTAGATACTTCTCAATCATGCAAACTACCTCAATGGAGTTAGCCCTTGCGACTGCAATAGATTCCTCCCGTATCTCCTTGGAAGAGATCCACCGCACTAGCTCTGAAATCTTGTATATGCAGGTCCGCACTTCCTCCGTTAAACATCCCTTGATCGCAATTGGAAGAATGAATTGCAAGAACTTATGCCAGTCGTGCGATTTCAACCTTTACAATTGATCGTCACGGGTGAATGCTGTCTTGAGACATCGCATATATCCTGTTGGCGTGAACTCTGAAATCACCCTTTTCACTTGTCGCTCTTCGTTTTTTAGCAATACCCATGGCGCTCTTGGAAGTTTTGTTTGACCAGCTGCATTGGTGAAAGGCCACAGCTCTGGTATCTTTCCAACCGACTGCAAATCATCTCGTGAAGCTCGATTGTCTTTCATTCCCATGATTGTCTTCCAGAGGAGCTCTCCCACATTCTTGAATATATGCATTGGATCCAGCAAATGGTTAATTAGTAGATCACCCCAGTACAACAACGTATGGAGAATGGACAAACATTTCATTCCTAGAACAAGTTGCCCCTCATGTTGCTCCCATCGGCGACGCCACTCTTGTACATGCATAGGACGACATTCGACGCGACCAAGCTGGCCTTCGCGCAAGTGATGGCCATCTGGAAGATAACGGTGGTGGCCTTGATAAATTGTCTTTCGAAGAGAGGTAGAATAGCGCACATCCAAAGACTGCCCGCAAATTGGACATGCATTGTATCCCGAAGTTGTTAGTCCTACATATATCAAAGCATGAATCAGGCCAAGGCAAAGGGCTTGCGAATAGCGAGAATTTTGTAAATCAATAACCATTACCAGAAGCTTCTCTGTATCCTGGCCAATCATGCATAGTCCACATAAGAAGTCCATGGATCCTTGCATGTTGTTGTCCTACTGGTTCAACCGCATCTACTATGTCGATCCCATGCCATAACTCTTGGAGCTCCTCAACTAGTGGAGCTAGATAAACATCCATGTTTTTTTGCCTTGAACTTACCAGGTACAATCAAGCTTAAAATCAAATGACCCTTCTTGATAGCAAGCCACGGCGGGAGGTTGTAATTGATAAGGCACACAGGCCAAGTGCTCCATGCATGACGAGCTTCTCAAGCCAAATGGATTGACTCCATGCATTGCCATGCCCAAACGCAAATTACGTGGTTCACTCTTAAAATGTGGCCAGGTATCTTCAATGTGCCTCCAAGCCTTCGAATCAGCGGGCACCCTAAATGTTGCGTCAGTGGATCTATTCGTAGAATGCCACCGCATCAACTTTGCAATGGAACCACAACGAAACATGCTTTTTATCCTAGGAATAATAGGGAAATTGCGCAACACTTTAGCTGGCGCTGTCTCGCCAACTGCATCTTGTTTGTAGAGCATTGCTCCGCACTTAGGACACGACAGACAATCTGCAAATTCATTGCGAAAAAGAATGCAATCATTTGGACATGCATGAATCTTGTTGTAGTCCAAGCCAACTGAGGTGAGAAGTTGCTTTGCGTCTGGCCTGGAGGGGGGCATTTCATTGCCAGCCGGGAGAAGTTTCTCTCGCAATAACCTATTTAAGCCACATTAAATTAAAAAGCTCTCCGAGCACATCACCGTTGCAATCGGAAAATCTCTTTTGTAAATTACGTACCTAAACAAAGCAGTGACGCTTGCATCTGACCACCCGTACACTGATTGAAGATTCAAAAACGCCAGACAAGTACGAAGCACAGATATTTTGGTGCCTTCATAGATTGGTTGATGTGCCAACTTCCTCAACATGTCTTCAGGAGATAGGCGCACGGCTTCTGGTGCTGCTTCGTTCGCGTTCTCCTCGCTTGTCTGGAAGAAGGCATCCAGCATCTCCTCCATGCCATCGTCTTCTGTCTGTAAGCCCTTTTCTGCTTCCATCCGTGGCTCTATATTGGTCGGACCTTCACGCATAATCTTTTTTCTCTCTCTCTTAGATGTAGGTGCTATGTCACGGAAATCAATGCCCGTTCCGTAGGAGTCATATCGCAGATTCTGTACGGTTTCTCTAGCAAACTCTCCGTACTTGTGCACATGCTCATTACATATCCTACGCTTGCGCAGGATTTGATACTTGCAGAGCGTGCACGAGCATGCAATCTTTTCCTCCATGTTAGTTGATGACGCTGCTATCTACAATGATTACGAATGTTGTTTTAATATATATATATATATATATATATATATATATATATATATATATATATACTCCTCACAATGTAAACTACCTCGTATTCTCTAGTCTTTCCCAATCTCCGTACACCTCGGTCCAGAGGTGTACGGAGATCAGGACCACCGGGTCAAAATCTCGTCTTTATTGGTCAAATCCTATATTGGTAGACACATACGTGCACTCCCAGGTGTACATGGCAATGCATGTAGCAGAAAAAACCCCTTTGCCTCATTTAGTTCCGTAGTTTCTTCTCTGTCTACGAACCCACCTACCTCCATTCCGAGGTAGCCTGTCAGAGAAAGCTTTCCAATGCCGCACTTGATGAATCATATATTAAAGCATGACCATTTTTGTAATGTTCCGTCTGTTTGCAATTTTTTGCACAGGTTTTTTCAAGGGTATTATGCCCATCCTGGTGTTTTTTTCACCACATGCACAAGCCATGGAAGTTCTCAGCCCAATGAAAGTTTTCTACCTGATTGTAAACCGGACGGGGCCTCCATGTCCAAGCCAGAAGATAATGTGGAGATGGATGAGCAACTTGAGAAAGATTCAGAAGCCTTGCATGGTTCTTGCTCAAAAAAGCGATCTCGATCTCTCTTTCTCTCTCAATCTCACTCTCGCTATCTCTTTTTCTCTCTCTCTCTCTCGATCTCGCTCTCGCTCTCACTATCTCTCTTTCTCTCTCTATTTCCTTATTTTCCTATCTCTCTCTCTGTCTCGCTCTTCACTTCCCTCTCTCTCTCTCTCTCTCTCTCTCTCTCTATATATATATATATATATATATATATATATATATATATATATATATATATATATATATATAACTCTCTTTCTCTATCTCTATTTCCTCTCTCTCTCTCTCTCTCTCTCTCTCTCTCTCTCTCTCTCTCTCTCTCTCTCTCTCTCGCTCTCTACTTCCCTATCTCTCTACTGATCGAACGAGCGACTGAGCTAGGGAGATCTAGACGTCCACGAGTGCGGAGGACTACACAACATTGACAGAGGCTGCATCAGAGGATCTAGCTACGTCACTTTGGCTCGACATGCATAACGCCCGGTCAAACTACTGACCATGGAGGAGATTGATGAGATTCGCCAGTGACAGCTGGTGGATCTCCTATGATCTACCTATCCCAGCTAGCTGGTTTAGCCGTTTAGTCCATACCCAGCAGTTTAGGATTCCATAATATTTTATTTTGTCATCTTCTTACTCTGACTTTGTATCAGATCCATCACATTGTAACTTTCTTGTCTCATGTCTCATAGGTCACTTTGGCCTTTCGAAGACGTTCATATAACATTTCATTTCATTTCTCTCTTTAAGTATTTTTCTTTAATTTTAATTTCCTAAGCATACATTAATTCTCTATCTCTCTCTCTCTCTCTCTCTCTCTCTCTCTCTCTCTCTCTCTCTCTCTCTCTCTCTCTTCCTACACACACACACCGCTCTCTCTCTCTCTCTCTCTCTCTCTCTCTCTCTCTCTCTCTCTCTCTCTCTCTCTCTCTCTCTCTATTTCCTACACACACACACACACACCTCTCTCTCTCTCTTTCCTACACACACACACACCGCTCTCTCTCTCTCTCTCTCTCTCTCTCTCTCTCTCTCTCTCTCTCTCTCTCTCTCTCTCTCTCTCTCTCTCTCTCTCTATTTCCTACACACACACCTCTCTCTCTCTCTCTCTCTCTCTCTCTCTCTCTCTCTCTCTCTCTCTCTCTCTCTCTTTCCTACACACACACACACACGATGTAGAGAGAGAGAGGGGGGGTGGGGGGTGGGGCATAATACCTGCGCAGCAGGTGGAGGCCAAGATTTGAGCAGAGCGCAGGCAAAAATGGCCCCTACTGCTCGCGGGTTTTGCTTTTTTTCCCCAAAATTTTTTGCGTTGCTATACGCGTCGCCTTACACATCGATATACGCATTGGAAATAAAGTCTTTCCACGTGTATATCGACGCACATTGCGATGCGTATATCGATGCCCGCTAATTTCGTCGATATACGCACGTCGATATCTCCATGTTGTGTTGTAGTGAGTTGCTGCACAAGGTGAAGGTTGCATGCTAACAGTACACAAGTGAAGTGTACCAACCTTTTCTCCTTTGACAACCACCAGAGATCCCTTTGAGATCTTCCACCGTTTGTTTCCGAATGCAATGTTGTGACCTTCATCGTCCAATTGTCTTGTAGAGATCAATTTTTTGTGAAGAGAAGGAACATGCCTAACATCTTTAAGCTTCCATTTATTTCCGTTAGCAGTTTTGACAAAAAATATACCTTTGCCGACAATCTCACAAGCTTCATCATCTCCCAAGTATACATACCCAAAATTACCTTTGGTGTAGTCTTGGAAATGTTGCTTGTGTGGTGTCGCATGGAATGAAGCCCCGGAATCTACTATGCAGGAATTAGACACATTGTCTAATGAGATAATTAGAGCATCTTGCTCTACTTTACCTGCCACATTGGCCTCCAATGTTGGCTTGTTGTCTTGAGACTCTATCTCCTTCTTCTTCTTGGACCAACAATCCTTCTTGACGTGGCCCTTCTTGCCGCAGTTCCAACATTCAAGAGCTGACTTTGTGCGTGACTTGCTCCGCCTTGAGTGTGTTACCATATACATGTGGTAGTGATGTGTGTGAACACACTAGGACCGCTGGGGCATTTTTTCCCTCTTTAGGAGTTTTTTTCCCCCGTGCATTGTATATATGCCCATCACTCTAGGGCTATCTATCTTTCCATTTCACACTAAGTAACACACTCTCCATTGTGTGTGTGACTTGCTCCGCCTTGAGTGTGTTACCCTATACATGTGGTAGTGATGTGTGTGAACACACTAGGACCGCTGGGGCATTTTTTCCCTCTTTAGGATTTTTTTTCCCCCGTGCATTGTATATATGCCCATCACTCTAGGGCTATCTATCTTTCCATTTCACACTAAGTAACACACTCTCCATTGTGTGCCTTGAGCTTCCTTCGTCTTCTCCAAGCTGTGTGTGTTTCTCTGCAACCCTAATTCCAACAATTGGTATCAGATCAGGTCACGCCCTCCCGAGCTTAGTCGCCAGCTGCTCCAGCACACGCCTACTCACTTTCTCCGATTTCTGTGAGCTTTGGCGAGCGATCGCAGGCCGACAAAAATTTTGGAGCAGCTCGAAGAGATTGGTTTGCTCAAAATTTTGATTTGGGCTCATTTCGGCCTTCATTTCCACTACAAGCAGTATTGCACAGGCTATTTCGTCATTTTGTGCAGAATTTCTGTCAGTGTCATTTTCTGTATAACAGGTGCCTTATAGTCTTCTACGGTTTGTGCTATATAGCACAGGTTGTTCCCGCTCCGTTTCTCCTATTTTCAGGCAGTTTTCACATCAGGTGAAGCATTTACCATGGCTGACAACAACAACACAGATGTGTTCAAGATGTTTGCTGCTGAGGACAGGTTGGATGGGGACAAATACACTATGTGGGCTTATATGATGCAATATGTTCTTGTGTCAAAGGGTGTCTAGAGCATTGTGTAGGGCATTGATGTACGTCCTGGTTTTGAGGATGTAGGCGCTATCGATGATGCCTCACTAGTCGAGACCTGTAAGTGTTTGTGTGAAGATGCTGATTTAAAATTAAGCTCTTTCTTAATTTAAACAAAGGTGTTCTGACGCTTTCTTTTACTTTCTTTGTGCAGGACTTTAGTATGGCAGACCAGTATCCAGATCCCGCTTCTATGAGTGCAGATGCATTTATGGGCTTCGTCACACGAACGACGCCCAATCAGATGACAGACGTGTCTCAGTACTGGGTAGCCAGAGGCACGGGTACCATGCCTCCGAGCTCCACAGATGCTTCAACCCCTCCTCGCTCAGGACCCTCATCCTACCCAGGCACACCTCTCGACACACCTCTTCGCACACCTCGGACACCTTGGGGGGCACACGATCCTAGTGCCTCCAAGGTCTATACTATATGGGTAGACGGTTCTGTTGACATGGATAGAGTCGGAACTGCGATGAGACAGCAAATTCACCAGCTCGCGGCGTTGCAGTTTTCGACCAGCATTATGGTGATCTTACAACAACCTTGGAGGAAGAGCTACTAGACTTAGGTATGCACTTAACTTCAAGCTTCAACCACTTTGACTCTTTCTGAGTGGGAAGGGCATGCTCGTTCACCAGGAAGTGGCCTTTTTACTTTCATGCATGAAAGCCTAAGAGGACACATTGTTGAAGTAGGGGGTGTACTTATTTGTGCTACATTGGGGCATGTTTAGAATAACTAAAGCCAATAAAGAAGGTAAGAATGTAGCTCTTCATGATTTCATCTGCATTGGTCAAAGCTCTTTCAGTATGACCCATTTTTTAACCAACCAAAATCCTCATGTTATAGTTCATCAAGATGAGTGAGTTGGCATATATCTACAAGTGATAGATCCTATTGCGATGTCCCAAAGTTGCAAGCATGATGACTCCTCTTAGTGAGACATCTTCTATCGCATATGATAATATGGTCCTTTCACACGAATATGCTGCTTAAGGGTGTACTCTAAGACTAGGTCTCCTTTCTCAAACTCCTTCATTATTTTGTGAGAGTCAAAGGATTGTTTTTTGCTTAAATTTTTTTGTGCATAGATGTCAACAATAGCTACTAGTCTTTGCTCTCTAGTTTTTGTTATTTCTCCGAGCCTTTCTCACAAGTCATGTCTTTTCCATTCAAGTCGATGCATTACTTTCAAGGTGGGCAATGAAAAGTCCCTAGGTAGTATGAAATCAAGTTCGTAGACTAGATATAATGGAGTAGTGTTTAAGGCAATTTTGCATGTACTCTATATGCCCATAATGCACAATGTAAATTCATTTCCCAAGCTCTATGGACTCTTTGAGATCCCAGAATAGGGTTGGCCACCATATTTTAGGCATCATTATCAATATTACAGTTGTTTTTACTAAAAAGTGACCTCATTATGCACAATGCAAATGAATTTCCCAAGGTCTATGGACTCTTTGAGATCACTGAATAGAGTTAGCCACCATATTTTAGGCATCATTATCAATCTTACAATTGTATCTACTAAAAAGTTGCCCTTGTTAATCTCGCATTTGTTAGCCACCATATTTTAGGCATCATTATCAATCTTACAATTGTATCTACTAAAAAGTTGCCCTTGTTAATCTCACATTTGTTTGTTCTAAGATAGGGATATATTCATCTTCATTACATAAGCAATGTTTTTTGTCTTTAGATCACTTTAAGATCCCCAAATTTTGTGTCTCTTTTAAAAATAAGAAAAATACATTCCAATATTCATTTTTCCATATTTTCATTAAGAATGCTTGTTTGACAGTATTATAAGGTTCGAAAGTGAAAATCTACGTCGTTGCCATGTTCCACTAGGTTAGACGCACGTTTGCTTCAGTTTTGAGAAAATTCGCTATTTTTTTCTTTTTTAGGATTTTTATGCTTTTAGGTGTTTTTTTGCAAAAAGCAGGG
Source organism: Adiantum capillus-veneris (assembly GCF_014529385.1). NCBI lineage: Eukaryota > Viridiplantae > Streptophyta > Polypodiopsida > Polypodiales > Pteridaceae > Adiantum > Adiantum capillus-veneris. The sequence continues at coordinate 89,955,206 of NC_140951.1, read as the reverse complement.
CCAGATTCTTAACTTGCAAGTTCCAAGGAATCTATGGTTCAATTTTGTAAAAAATTTCTTTTCGAGCGTTTTTCACGCTATTTTTAGTTTTTCATGATTTTCAGTGTTTTGTAGTGAAAAGGAAATCCGCTTTCTTATTCCATTGGACAAGGGAAACCCGTGGTTAAATTTTAGATTTTTTCTTTTGCGTTTTATGCTATTTTAAGCTTTTCGTGTTTTTGGTGTTTTTGAAAAGCAACGTGCTTTTTAGGATGACCTAATCATGAAAATAATAATTTTAGTCTCCGTCGAATTTAAAAATGATCGGAGCAAAAACGGGATCAAACGGGATTTTTACGAAAGCAGTACCATAAATACGCCGGGGCAGTACGAGAAAGTGATAATTATGTCGGGACAACACGATGTGACAGAGTCTAGTCACGGTTTCAATATTTGCTTGGATATTGTTCAATTAGTAAGTTTCAATGTAAAAATTGAATGGTAAGTGGGAGAGTGAACTGCCAAAACCTATGCCATGTTTTTAGAAAAGGCTGGAGTCTATGTATGGATTTTCTGAGTGCGTACAAAGTTGTCCCATAATTATTTCATCATGTTTAACACACTGATTTATGCACACGATGTGTTTATGATCAAGTGCATGCATAAAAAGTGCTTTTCGTTTCACGTCATAGAAGCGGTAGGAACATTGTTTGGTCATAACTCACAAACCGTTATGAATCAGCCCGAACCCTTTAAACTAGAGATAAAACACATCATTTAGAACATTTTCTCTTTTTGATATCATGATGTGAAATTCACGCACAAGTGTGCTACCCACTGCACTTAGTCAAAATTTTGGACCCCAGGCTCTTTGGAGAACCACTATATAGATTCATTGGATGGGCAAACCCACTTAGACAATTGAAAATCTTGATTAAAATTGATGATAAATTTATTTAGGTCTCCATTATCACCTTGGGTATGCGAGTTATTAATCATTCCATAATCGGGTATACCTAGGCGTGTAGGGGTGCTACATGCCTAGGTTACCCGTAATCATTCCATAATCGGGTATACCTAGGTGTGTAGGGGTGCTACATGCCTAGGTTACCCGTAATCATTCCATAATCGGGTATACCTAGGCGTGTAGGGGTGATACCTAGGGGAAGTGCCATATGACTTCATGAGTTAACCAAGTTGTTTACATGATTTATAATTTATTTTGGTGAGTTGATTTCAAGTATTATATGTCCATAAACTTATGTGAGGGTATATGGTTCGTCAACCTGAACCGCATAGGCAGATATGAATAAAGTGGCTTTCTTTTTGTGTTACCATTTGTTGTATGAGTATCATATGGGCAAAGTGATGAGATGGAGTGTTAGTTTATATTATGGAGCTAAGATTGATGCATTGGTTTGAGGTCAAACACTTTCATTTTCATGTTATATACGCTCTCGAAAAATGGAAAATTTTTGTTTTTTGTATATGTGTGAAGTTATGGTTTATGGATGACCTAAGGGTCGAAGTTGTTTTGCATCATGTTTATGGTGATGGAATGATATCACATGATGTATGGAGCCTTACGGATAAATGTGGATGCCTCATCTGCATGGATATCATTGCTTTCCACATTTCTAGGTCAAAACCAGCTCTATGTGCTAGAGGGGTGAAGTGCAAATATGATGCATCCACTTGCATGACTGGATGTTGTCAATATTGGATTTTTATATCATGTTTAGCTTTTTGTTGCACTCATTTTATGCATAAAAGGTTCATGTCTTAAGGGCCATATGTGTGGACTCATATTTATGTAGTGGATATGTCAAACTTCAAGTGTGGGAGTTGGTTCAATGTGAATATGAATTATGGTTAAGGCCTAATATCCCTCATGGATTATGGTTTTGATTTTATGGTGGAAGCCGGTGTGGCTCTTGGTTTTTTTTTCTAGACATGGTTATGCTACCGAAATTTTTGCAACCATTGGCATGCCTCACCCCAAGTTGGGTAGAGTGCTCACCCCTGTGATGTGATTGGGTTATGGGTTATGTTTTTGGGATTGAATCATGAAGTGATTTAGATGGTTTAAGGTAGAGGTGTAAGGGTAGAGACCTTGTAAAGTCTAGCTGCTTGGAGAAGATTGTTTCTGCATATGATGGATGCTATTGTGACTGGACTCACATGTTATGTTTCGCATGGCAGCGTCCTACAAGACTAGGATTACCTATATCGCTTAGCTTTAGATAAAAGGGTCATTGACCTTAGGATTTGCTGGATTGGGGGTGTTGTCTAGGTCTTCTTTTTCTGTTAGGCTCATCTACGCGGTTAATCGGGGGTTGAATGACCTACAAGGCTAACACGTCGGGGATCTTGCCTTGGTTTTTCCTAGACTTTCGATGCTGCGCATCGAAGAGACATGGCACCTAAACTGGTATGGTTGGTGTTGATCACTACCACCTATTGGTATTTGGGATCCTTTCAGAGCTCGGGTTCATAGAGGGACGTGAAGCGACCTTAGCCTATGTCTCCCTCAGGAAGGCTAGAGATGTTTTGGCTCGCTCCCGGCGAAGTGAAATTCTCTTTGTCCGTAGTAGAGCAGAAGTGGATGGGTGGACTAGTCAATCCCTACACATGGTCCAATGCTCTGCTAGTTATTTGTTTATACTTATTTTTGTTGTTATAGTATACCCAGATTTTGTTAGTGCATTAATACATGGGTGCCTGTTTCATTCAGATAGGGAATTTAAAAATTCTCTATTGCCATTCTCTCATGTCTCTGTTTCATTCAGATAGAGAATTTAAAAATTCTCTATTGCCATTCTCTCATGTCTCTGTGCACTCATGTCTCTGTGCACTCTATTTCATCCTCCACTATATTCTCTCTCTCTCTCTCTCTCTCTCTCTCTCTCTCTCTCTCTCTCTCTCTCTCTCTCTCTCCGCAATGCGGTGTACACATACAATGTTATTTTTTCTTGAGTAGACTTTCATCCATAACACACATGCAGGGGTAGCTCTAGTGGCTAGGTGCCTCTGGATGCAGTCCTGCGCATGGTCTAAACTCCATGCTAGGTTGGACGTTGAGAACTCCTCCCCTATGCAAATGCTTCCGTAACTTTGATGTGTATTGAAAATTGTATAAATGTGTAAATTGTATATTTTGAGCAGAGACCCCTAGGGAGGGGTATCTCTCAATCACCTATTCAAATGATCATCATAGCCTCATAGCATCATAACCTAGCATGGCCTAAACTCCATGTTAGGTTGGACGTTGAGAACTCCTCCTCTATGCAAATGCTTCCGTAACTTTGATGTATATTAAAAATTGTATAAATGAGTAAACTGTATATTTTGTGCATAGACCCCTAGGGAGGGGTATCTCTCAATCACCTATGCAAATGATCATCATAGCCTCATTTTGAGCCTCAGTCTCAATATTTCATTGTTTATGTTTTGTATTTTGTCAAGAAACGTTTTGCTTGAAAGAAACTCAACTAGATATTTACCCCACTCAGGTACCACCATAATCTAAAACAATGTAGGGGATGGTGTGGGAGATACTTTACATCATTGTTGACGTTGCTCTACATACTTTTGGGCATCTTGCCTCATTGATGGCCAATATGCGCCAATCCATTTGAGTCGATTAATAATTTGATCCTAAGAAAAGTGAAAACTTGTTATAGTTTTATGAGCCTATACTCAAGGAGAAGCTTTACTCTTGGAGTTCTATACATAAGAGATATATTCCATCATAAGTTTTCCAAGTAGCTTGAACACGGCATTTTGGTTAATTAATTTGGAAGATAAAAGCATTGGATTTCTACATCCAATTGTGCAATGATCGTTAAGACTTGTAATACTTCCATACCATCTAGTACCATTTTAATAGAGAATAGACATGTATTTACTTGCATACCAGATTGAAAAATGCATGTTACATTCATCTAGCTATTCCAATACACATCTAATGGATAAGATATCAATATGCACATCAAATATCTTATTCTCATATGGTATATTTAGTATGGGAGTTGAGAACCAATGCATCTTTTAAATATCGTCGAATATGGGTGGAGTCATGAACTCCATCAACCAACCGAAGAGACTCCAACGACCAAGGACCACCTAGAAGGAGCTAGATCTGAACAACCACAAGGAGATCAACAATAAAGAGTTATTGCACTTAGTGAGCCATGCACCATCGTCAAGGTCATCACAAGGGCCATGCTCCCATCCGACATTGATCGATGCCAACAAGTGGATGGCGCCTGCCACTCACTGACCCGTTGGGAACCAGCAAACCAAGACCAACCTACAAATCCTTGGCCAAAGAGGGGACCAGGTCCTTCCCTATAGAGATTGCTTCCACCAAGGGATGCATCCTACCATGCCACAATCCCTTGCCAATCGCACGTAGGCTTGATCCAAGACACCTTTGCATCCCATGGGAGAGGTGGGAGGGAGGCCTCTCCCAGTGCCAAAACAGAATGAGGGTGGAGCGGCTGCTCCCCTTTGTATGCCTCCCTAGTGTACATTTGCATCTATTATTTCTAGGGCACTAATACATCTTTTTTTCTTCAAAACTCAAAATGGTGAGTGCATTATATTATCACAACCAAAAAATTACAAATTCTAGTCATGCTTGTGTCGAGCCATGACGTCTCCAAATAATCATAGATGCATCGACTAATAGGGAAGCCACCCCACGACACTGGAAAGGCTCGATATGTTCACTAACTAATATTTTCTTACATCACCTGAGTTCACCAAAATTGATTTTAATTACCCCTTATATCCCTCTTGTGCACATGTTTTCGTAAATTTACAAGAAATTAAGATCCCTTATGTTGAATGCACGTGCTATGTTACATATACTTTAGTGAACTCCTCGGGTGAAAAGGACATCAGAGAGAAACTTGGTTGAACATGAAGCAACAAACCTCCACTTAATTAAAGCTCCATATACTAACCAATCATTGCTGCACCAATTACCCTATTCCATTCATCAAAGTTTCTCTATTTTTCAATGCTGACAATCACTTCCCTGCTATGTTGTATAATCTCTATGGTGGACCTAGCTATTTTTAGGGCGTTCTTGAAGACCTGATAGTTCCTGGCCTTCCACACGTGTTTGAAGTAGCAGAATCTAACAATTTGCATGCCGATCAGAAGCGCGTGACTATTGGATACCTTCCCACCCAGGAAGAGATCGTTCTTTAAGAACCCTATCTTCCAGGTCTTTTGAGCCCATTTACAAATTTTCCCTTCCATGCCACAAATCGTTGGGCACTCCTTGAATAAGCAAGAAATGCCCCTCACTAGTTGTTCCGCATTGCAAGCATCTATCTGGACCACTACATCTAGCTAGAACCTTCACACCAGTAGGTAAGGCTCCCCATAGGACCTTCTATAGAAAAACCTTCAACCCAAGGGGCCATTATGGGCACCAAATGTTCTTCATGATTGTCACCCATCTTGATTCCGGCCATTGCTTGCCCCACTACTTGTTTACAGGAGAAACCAATCCGAACGAGATCATATGGGTGTTGTACACGTCCTTGGTTTGCAGTTTAAGGAAACGTAGGTTCGTGGGCCACCACCATGCTTTTCACTCGAACTTGGACTCGCAGGGAGACAACCAACATTCGTCTTGCCGTTCTAAAGCTCTATTGACATTAACATATATTATCACATCCTAAAATGTGTATTATAGTTCACAAGTTGCATTTATTATATTGAATGCTTTAACATACCTTTTTGCAATAAGACATTTGTGCATACGTGTATCCACAGACAATACTAAAAGCACCCACTTATCAACTTTTGCATGAAGAAACTCCTCGATTGAGCCTTCTCATTTTGGGGCTAACCTTGTCATACTATCAAGTGAAGCTGGTTTTGGATGAAGCCATACAAAGAGAAATGATAGATTTTATTTACAGCTCGTGCTCCCCATCAACAGTTACATGCACCATGCCGTTGTGCTTTACTAAGCACGACCTCTATGATTACAACAGAGAATCTTACATCATAAGCAAAGCAAATCCATCGTTGCAAAACATTGAAGATTTTCTTTTTGACACATCAATTGTGCAAGCTTTGGACCATATTGTGAAAGGCACTGTGGAATGATTATGAGAGGATTTCTATATAGCATATGGATTCTATATAGCATATCTCAATAATTCTTAATACTTTGTTTCATATGTGATTTGAACTTTTTCATTTTCATTGATCTTTGATGAACTTATTCAAACATGGCGGTATTTTTGTCCTAGTCCATAGTAGCCTTTTGTAGAAGTCAATATGTCTTCAATGAGCCGATCTATTGTCACGACAGTATGTTAGGTACGATCAAGTTTTATGGTCTGTTACTTCATCCAACTATAGTTTGTATATGGGTCTCCCTATAAAAGCCCTCGGGACATGTTCAATGTTCTTCTGGTGTGTTGCAACTTGTATCTGGGTTTGGGGGCTCCCTGTAAAAGTCCTCAAGATGATGCTTTGCTAGTTGGTTATTGTCTGATGTATTTTTTTGGACTACATGGTTCATTTTGAGAGTGGAGGATGTATGGTTTTTTGTTAATGCTCATTTGAGCTAGATTTCAAATAACTTGAAGTAATACATGAAAACCTTGGGATATCCGTTGCACAAGGACATCCAACATATACAAAAGAGTCATCTCAATGGACGCAAAGCCCACTGAGGGATTTAAGACCATTGACCATACACGTACCCTTAATCCATGCTACAAAATCGCTATCTTCTTCTTGTTGGTAAGTCGCTTTCTCCTACTTGCCAAAAGCCATCCGCAAGTTTCCAACAGGAGTTCTGTATGCAACATGCCCTTCTTTTTTTGTAATATGTTCATTTCTAGAGACTTGTATGGCTTTTAAAACTATAGCTTTGACTATAAAAAATTAGGTCCTCTACTCTTCATCGGCTAAGCGTCAGTTGGAGCCCAACGCTAGGTCTCGTCTAAAGAATGGGGTGTCAAGCTAGCAGAACACCCATTTGTAGACTCTTCTAGTGAAGGCTCTTGATTGTTGGGTATCTCCATATTAGATGAGATATGGTCTTCGTTTGCTGGTTTCATCTAATGCATGTTCCATCACCAAGACCCCTCACTTTGGCCTTCTCTTTAGTCGATGGAAAACCAAAATGCATTTTCGAGAGGAAGACTTTCTGTTCATAGCTAATCCAGGATGAGAGGGGGTGCTAGTAGCTTGCCTTGGGCATCACTCTGGCTTGCTGCAGTGCTTATAAATTGGCAGGGAGTGCTCTATTTTCAGTGATGTCATTTGTATCTACTACCGCAAGGCAATACGTACATATTATACGCAGTAATGTAAGCTCTTCATCACCATCTACATAAGCTCTTTTCTCTTGTTTACGGGAAAAAGAAGAAGAAGAAGAATACTCTCTATTTACTTGCTTACTATCTCCTCTCTCGTTTTATGGTGTACGAGCTCTCCGAAGGCTCTCGTGGTGAAAACCTTAGCTCTCATCACCGCTCTTTTGAGGCAAATCAAGAAGCCTTTTGACAGCCTGTAATCAATTCTAGAGCACGGTGAGAAGCTCTAAACTCCATAGCCATCATCATCTCTCTGTCTCTCTATGTCGTTTTTCGGAGTAATTATCCTCTCAGTGGTTATTTATTTCTATATCAGCCTATGTATGAATTTGCCAAGTGCATACAAAGTTGTCCCATGATTATTTCATCATGTTTAACACGCTTATTTATGCACACGATGTGTTTATGATCACGTACATGCTTAAAAAGCGATTTTCGTTTCATGTCATAGAAGCAGTAGGAACATTGTTTGTTCATAACTCACAAAACGTTATGAATCAATCCGAACCCTTTATACTAGAGATAAAACACATCATTTAGAACATTTTGTTTTTGGATATCAGGATGTGAAAATCATGCAGGAGTGTGCTGCCCACTGCACTTAGTCAAAATTTTGGACCCGAAGCTCTTTGGAGAACCACTATATAGATTCATTGGGTGGGCAAACCCACTTAGACAATCAAAAAGCTTGATTAAACTTGATGATAAATTTACTTAGGTCTCCATTATCACCTTGGGTATGCGAGTTATTAATCATTCTATAATCGGGTTTACCTAAGTGTGTAGGGGTGCTACCTAGGGAGAGTACCATATGACTTCATGAGTTAACTGTGTTGTTTACGTGATTTATGGTTTATTTTGGTGAGTTGATTTCAAGTATTATATGTCCATAAACTTATGTGAGGGTATATGGTTAGTCAACCCGAACTGCACGGGCGGATATGAATAAAGTGGCTTTCTTTTTGTGTTACCATTTGTTGTATGAGTATCGTATGGGCAAAGTGATGAGATGAAGTGTTAGTCTATATTATGGAGTTGAGATTGATGAATTGTTTTGAGGAATTATGAGAAAGCTGGACTCACTTTTGGGCCTTTCAGTTCTAGAGAGAGAGTGGCGCTCGACCAATGAGGAAGAGGCTAACGTTACGTTGAAAATCGACATTTTGGAGTCAAGCTCTTTTTAAAAAAAAGGAGAAAATATTATTTTGGTTCATCAAATTGCACAATTTCATGCTTTCAAGGCATAAATGCCGTAAGTCGTACTAACTATGTACCGAAGAATTTCAGAACTTTCATTGAAGACTCTATCTAGTATCTTTGTTCCCGCCCAAATATGACTTTGAGTAGCTCTGCTTTCCTCTCAAAAGTTCTTCCCTTTTTTATATTTGCGCTAACCTTTCTGTGTATTCATTCTACTGCACACCATGTCTACTTCTTGAAGGCTTAGCACTACCATTGACTCTGTTAGCATTTTTAACAGTTATACTACAGACGATCAAGCATGGATTCCATCTCGAATAACTATCGGAAGTTGGGTTCTACTGCAAACTAGGAGGAGGAAGAGGAGACAACGCAATGATTTCGTGGAGGCTTTCAAGGGTCAAGTCAAAGAGTTTAAAGTGTGTGCACAAAGCAAGCGGGTGAAAGAGGTCCTCATACAACATGCTTTCCAGCATGCAGACTTAAGGTTGCAAACATCTCCTCCAAGTTTTCCAAGGCATCGACCTAACTGTAAGTTATTTCAGCATCTCGCTTAGTGCATGATTATATTCGAATATTAAGTGATGGATATCATCTTTGGTATGTTTCAGATATTTATCCATCGAATAGGACAGATTGGCAACCAGTTGAGAGTATAGTTGGGATTTTTGATGCTTTCCATGAATTTATTGGTGAGCAAATGTACCGAGGAAGACAACACAAGGAACTTGCAGATAATGGAATTTTCTTTTATGATATGTCATATGTGGAACCGAGCACTTCCATTGGTTGGGGTCGTGTAGCTCCTTTGTCACTTCCATCCTTTGACAGCAAGGATTGGTCCCTGCCTGCTTCGCAAACTAGTGAAAGCTTCAGGAATAAGTTGTTTCAGGATATACAAAAGTCCCTCAAGTATTCAATTGCCACAAAAATAGTTCGGCTCGCACTATTTATGTCTCTTGAAGTATTTGTAGATTTTTTCTTCGATGAGCAAATAAGAACTACTGCAACAATGTTCATTTGCAACTCTGAGAGCTATTTGGACTTTTTCGATGATAAGTGGGATAGGAAACAATCACAAAACAAAATCTATATTTTGCAAAAGAAGTCCATAATTTGCAAGTTCATTATAAGCTCTCAAAATTTCTTAGTATCGTTTTACTATATAAGATATCATCTTCTTAGTGGGCAGCTTATTCCACTCGACCAAGATACATAGAACAACCTCGAGAAAAAACCTTTATCAATAGAGCTCTACTTTCGAGACAGCCTACTTACTGTGAGGGAGACAATGGCAAGCACAACTCTGGCACAGCTCACGATAGATCTTACATGTGAAGAACTTCCACTTTTGCCGGAATTGTATGCATTCAGTCTCAACAATAGAAAGGTGCTTACTAAATCAATAAGTTTTTGATTGTCTTTAATACACTATGATTGAATCTAACTTTTTCTTCTTTTCAGATTCCAAGGCGCAAGGAGAAAAAAACATTGTGCAAGGAGTCACTAACAAATACACTTCACTTAATTGATTCCACCGGAAGCTAGGTCACATATCTTGTGTACGCAAAGAGCTTTGATGCCATGCAAACCATGATGTAATTTTCAAAATGATTAATACAAAGATATTTTTAGCGGTCAAACAATGTTTCAAAAATGTACATTTTCAATGTTTCAAAACTTTACATATTGTGTTGTTTCTGTCAAGATTTATACAAGTAATTTTCTCCCTTTCCCTGCTATTTTCCTCTTCCCCGGTTTGTGCCACTCGTCCCCTGTCCTCTCCCGCGGTTTGTGCCACTTGTCCCTTGCCCTCTGCTCCGGTTGCTCCCCTGCCCTCTGGTCCGGTTGCTGCTACCTCTGCCTCTGGGGACGCTGGTCTCGGGCATCCTTTCGCGTCGCTCGAAATCATGGGCCTCTTCCATGGCTTCCCATGCTTCTTGCACCTATGAAGCTTCCCTCTGTTCTTGCTCTTGCCGTCGACGTGTAGCCCAATCCTCTACTTCTGCGGTGTCCGCATAATATTGGTTTATTGCTTCTTGCATATTTATAACTTCTTCTTGAGTCGGATTGTGGCGTTGCGTCATTTCGTTAATGCGAGCCTCTTCGAATTCATCAGCTCTCCCCACTTCCTCTCTTGTGCGTATGTTTACCGAGATTATAATATGATGGATGGCCATTACAGAAAAATGTCGCACATCGTTGTTTGTGTAGTTGTGTAATCAAAGTTTCTGTAGAAGCGTGATACAGACATCTGTTGCTTCTTCATACATACGTTGCAGCAAACAATAAAACAGCAGATTACTTACGTTCGGTATATCCATAATTTGACTGATGAGCAACACGGCATTCAAACAGGTTCGCTAGCCACAGCTATAGTCATCAGTCTGCATGGGCACGGTTACCCGTTCCTGCCAGACTACATTTCCTAGATCATGTTCTAACAAAAGATGCTCTACACAGCATACAAGTTTTTTCACGGCACTACCTACATAACCACTTGAGTCAGCAACACATTACAAAGACACACTGCTTTTCAAATGTACCCAAATGGACCTTACAATCTTAGCTTCCATGTCAAATAACATCAGACTCCAATGATCACTACAAGGACACCATCAAAGATGCGGAGAGATTCTCAATAAAAGATGTTTTTTACAAGGTAAGAAAATACTCACGATTGATTGTACGCAGTGACCAGAAAGCACGCTAGATCAAAGTTGACTCTGCTAAACCAGTTCATCAGACTCAAAAAGGAAACTGAGTTGTTTTGCAGATAAGGCGATATTAGCGGATCTATTACGTATACTTTCTCTTGAACCTCACGGGACACAAGCGAGACAGCGTGGCTAACATGAACAAATGGCAGAGATTAGACTTGAACACCAAGTGAGTCAATACCGAGCGAGTGGGGCAGCTATCGAATTCCATCGGCAGGCTGATTCGCTTTGTACTGACCCATGTCTTGGCTAAAATGAGCCATTATAAAGAGTCGCAAAGACATGGGTCAATACCGAGCAAGTCAGAGGTGGATTCCAATTCCCTAAGCAACAGAATCGCTTGGTATTGACCCATGTCTTTAAGGTAGTGAACCATTATAAAGAAAAACTTGGCAACTGCCGCAAAGACATGGGTCAATACCGAGCGAGTAGTACCAAAATCCAATTTCATTAGCCACTATTTCGCTTGGTATTGACCCATGTCTCGGTAGAGACCCATTAAATGAGCATGAGAATTACCACAAAGAAACATTGACGACCTCATTCGTTGCGATCGAGTCGGTGAAACTGTGCATGCACATGAAGTCTACATTATCGAGGTTGGTAATGCAGGCCTCCTCTGACCTTGTAGGCAGCTGTATGTGTGCATGCAGAGGTGTTGAGCTCAACAAAATTCTCAACTTCTCTTCATTCTCTTCATTGATTTTCTCTAAAATAATTGACTCATCCGATACGTTGGATGGACCTTCTGATGCAGAGCCTTGCCCTTGCCTTTCTTGAGCTGGCTCTCGAGCTGCCTCAGGCTCCTCCCTAACAACCTCAGGATCCTCTGGCTCCGGATCATTTTCCTTCAATATTGGTTGCTTCATAGATGCCTCAGGCTCCACCCTGACCTGCTCTTGTCCCTCATCGTCCACGATGGACTCCTCCATGACTTGCTCATTTTGGTGTCTAGCTGGCTCCTCGATAACTGTCTCTGCTTCTTCCATGACTGCCTCGGGGTCCACTCTGGCTTGCTCTTGGCCCTCTGCGGCTATCTCAGCCTGTCCATCTATGTCGTTTCTCTCGACCCGTGATCAGGTCCTTCTGCTGTTTGTTTCAACCCTAGCGGCTCTGTCTGTCGTGCATGAAGATGGAGACGGGGTATGTTGAGAATAGCCATTGTTCTACTATCCCGGATAGGCACTGGCCGAAGCAGCCCATCGTAGCGAAAACGAAGTCTACGAAGAGTATCAAAATCCCGCGGCATGATAGTGACGCAATGTGCATGGGCAGCCAGGATATATCCATCGCTGAAGAACTCCACGAGGTAGTCTTCAACAATTTCTTGAAGGCAGAGGAGTGCACTGTTGGCCCATCGCATGCCGACTCTCCACTGCTCGAAGATCTCCCGCACTACTCACTTTAAAGGGAGACGTGGAATAGTAGGTTGAACGTGTTGTTCTATCCTCTACAGCTCTTGTAGTACACCTCTGTGCGCCTCATATCGGCGTCTTCTTGCTTGAGCATTCAAAGATTCACCTGTTGCCCTCCTAGCGCAGTCCTTTACACGAGGCATCTCTACAAATACAATAACACCAAAAGACAATTCATTTGTCAGCACAAGGGACTTCAGATTTCAAAAATGGTCAATACCAAGCGAATAGGTGAATAGGAAAGAGTTGCCTTACCTTATTCGCTCGGTATTGACCTCAGAAAATAGTAATAGTAGGCATGACTTATATTTTATGAGGTCACTACCTAGCGAATAGGTGCATAGGATAGAGTTGCCTTCTCTTATTCGCTCGGAAGTGACCTAAGAAAATAGTAATAGGAGGCATGACTTATATTTTATGAGGTCACTACCGAGCGAATAGGTGCATAGGAAATAGTTTACCTTGCCTTATTCGCTCGGTAGTGACCTCAAAAATTAGTAATGGCAGACATGAATTATATTTTCTGAGGTCACTTACGAGTGAATAGGTGCATAGGAAAGAGTTGCCTTGCCTTATTGGCTCGGTAGTGACCTCAGAAAATAGTAATGGTAGACATGATTTATAATTTCTGAGGTCACTAACGAGCGAATAGGTGCATCGGAAAGAGTTGCCTTGCCTTATTCGCTCGGTAGTGACCTCAGAAAATAATACTGGCAGACATGACTTATATTTTCTGAGGTCACTACAGAGCGAATAGGCGCATAGGAAAGAGTTTGTTTTGCCTTATTCGCTCGGTAGTGGCTTCAGAAAATAGTAATAGCAGACATCACTTACATTTTTTGAGGTCACTACCAAGCGATTAGGTTTGCATCCCCTATAACAAAATACCTTATTCACTGGGTAGTGACCTCAGAAAAGTGTATAAGCAAGCGAACAGGTTTACATCCTCTGCAACAAAATACCAATGACAGGTCCTAACTGTCATGTCGTTCTCTCCCATCACCTCCCCTAATATCGGGGGGATGGTACCATTGATTCTGTCTCCCACATCCACCTCTCATGAAACCGCATGGCGGTACCACCCCTCACAGACCACTCACTCATAAGCCAGAACCCAGGCTTTTCTTTTTAGGCATGTCTAAAAGTCTATTTAAGAAGCAGTTGTTTCAGAACCTCCCTCAGGCTTTCGTAGAACAACTAAAGGAAGCTTAGTATAGTGGTGATTCCTTTCCAAGGTATACTCCCACAGCGCCAGAAACACAACATCCGGGCCCTCCTCATGAGGTCCCCCCTTGGCCCTCCCTCGATGTTACCTTTAATGTTCTCTACCGACACAGCTCGGGAGTGGCTGTTGTCAACACGGGAGTCAATTCTCGAGGTAAGCCGCCGGTAATTCTTTGCTTTCTGCTCCCAATTTCCAAGCTCCTAGTTTGAAGAGCTTACTTGCTAAATGCTCTGTACAGGATGCTAGCCTGAAGCTGCAGCAAATGATGATCGTCAGGCAGAGGGTCTCAATCCTTAAAGACTCTCTGGAAGCAAGAAGGCCTGAACACATGCAGCGATTGCTCACCGAGAATGTCTCTATGGAGGCTATCATTAGTTGGCTTCAATAAATGAAGGATGAAGTGCGTGAACTAGCCAATAAATATGAGGAAGCCATTAACTTTGCCAACAGACTTTGCGAAGAGATAGCCTGGTTGTGAAGGAAAAGGACTACATGGTTATTGCAAACCCTAAACCCTCGGAAATTAATAGTTCACTCTTTGTAAAGTCTGAAGTGTTTTCTAACTCAAAACCCGGTGTTTAGTTATAATTTTGTTTCTTTCTTATAAAATCAAAACGCGTATTTGGCAAAAGAAAACCCTAAATCTGCAACAAGCAGGGGTTACCTTCCCCTTATTTACTTAGTATTGACCTCTGTTTGCAGGAGCGACTCACACACCCATGAAGTGCATGCAAACACTACCTAGATCAATATAATGTCAATCGAGGCCACAGATGACATGATAGGCACACGAAGGAAATCTCTTTAGCTTGTCAGGTTGAGACCATCCTACACATACAACACTCTAGAAGGCCAACTAAACCACAATCAAGAACCTCACTTGTCTCACCTACACCACCTAGCCACTTAAGGAACACCATCTCCTCACTAGGATACACCTGTCCCTATGCTTCTACACTCAAAACCCTTACTCTAAACCCGTCTGCGGAAAACGCGTAGGATGACAGAGCAAAATTTTGAAAGTGCCCGAAACTGAAATTTATGAGTACCTATGCGTAGCTTATGTCGCCACGATTTTATAGACTACTAGCATGCAGAAAACAGACATCTTTTGATACACTTACGACCACAAATAGCTCATAGATGCATCGGCGTGTGCGCTTCATCTCATGTGGAATGCTTGGCGTTGTCGCATAGCTCTCCTCGAGTCTACAACAATGGTGCAGTTGGATCTCCAATGTGTTCAGCGAGCCGGGCGTAGCAAGAGGATAAAGCTCACACTCACTCTCTTTCTCTCTCACACACAGTAGATGACAGTGCTAAAGTTTTGATAATGATTCAAGTCCCCCTTTACAAAATGATCTAAGTACCTTATATACTAAGGCTACCTTAGGTTTAACCAAAAATGGGGTTGAAAGGGTCAAATGGATTTGTATTTACAACCTGGAAGTGCCATTGCACCCCGGCTTCTGAAACTAGAATAACTACTCATTACAAATGACGTTTATAGCCATAATCCGCAGCATTTCATAACTCGCAAAAGATAAGACTTTGGTACGAAACTTGAGTTATGTTGTGTTGTTGACCCAGCGGTCAACACTCCCCCCTTCCGCGTTCATGTCGTCCCCGACATGACCTGATTGTTGATGGCGATGTGGTCTTTGCTGTCGTTTTGGATTCATCTGTTGCACTGCTTGTAACTTTGTCAAACCACAACAAGAACTATGATCCATTAGAGAGGACATCTATCATCATAACCATTCATCTTTTGAGATCCTCTGATTACTTTTATGTCTTCTCTTCTTCATTGGGGACTTCTTTGTTCCTGTGCAATCATGTTGTTAGTGTTGTCTGCAGCTTTGTCATTGTAGGCCATTCTTCGACTCGCCATTGAGGAGAAGTATGTTATGATCTGAAATTGGTGCTCCAATTCATTTGTCAATTGATTTGAGTAGCATTTCCTTATTTTTGATGTAGAAGGAATATGTACAAGAGGATGGTGATAGGTGTCTTTAGATTAGGGTCTAAAACCTGGATGACCAAAGGGAAAAAACCCGGTGGGAAAAAAAAATGCCTTTGGTATACGCTTTTATTGGAGTTGAGCAGTTGAACGTGAAGTACATGTTCATGAAAGGTGAGTGCTTGGGTGAAACACGGAAAGAGTGCCTGATGCAAGTGCCAATTATGGGACACTCTATATGCATATGAGAAATTTGTCACCAAAAGCATGCAATGTGAAAGAAGGAGATGATGGGTGTTTCGAGGAATAAATGTAGCACATGTGACATGAAAAGATGTCTCAATAGCTTCCACCTTTCCAAGAAGGGTTGTCGATGTAGAAGTTTATCCACTCGTATCTCACTGTGCTCAGTACGTGAGTGTCTTTTGGACCTTCTCCTTCACTTCACCAGACTTAAGTACTTAGACTTCAACTCTTTTTCTCACCTATACCAGCATGAGCGACACAACGTAAATATGCGCAACTCTTCCAGCTTGAGCAGTACCTAGAAAAGCTAAGACGCTTAGACCACAAAGAATATTACTTGAAGCTTTGGGACTAACACCTCACTCATTTTGTGGCTTAGCTACTCGACTCTAACTTTTATGACTTGTCGGTTGCATGTTGACACTGCTTTGTGACAAGTTCTTCGGCTGTTGTAGTGGCTGCTGAGACATACTTCGTGAAGTTTCATCGTTTTCCTGTACCTTCTTCTCTTTGTAGTGCTCAGGCCTCTCGTCAGTCTTTTCTTCATGTGGATTATGGATTTTTTAATTTTTTTTCTTAATAATAAACAAAGAAAATCTTAAAACAACTCAACAAAAAAAAATCATTCAAATAGAAATCTAAATGCTATGTACACTATACACATGTCCCTAGGGGCTCATATATGGATTTTGTCCCCATACTCCTCTGTAACACTACTATGAGGGCATATACTCTAAATTTCGTCAAAAATTTATCACAATAAAAAACAAAAATTCAATGCATCTCACAAAACATTTCCCTCTAATAGTCATAATGTTAGGTCTGCATTCAGAATGCCTCCCCCCTTCCTATTTGAAGTCATCCTTTACGACAGGGTATCGCAAAGGGTATGTGTTGTGCTTGGGCAATTAAAATTTGTGCCTATGCAGGCCTTGTAATGTAGCCCTATTATGGATACACAGTCAATGCATGGAAAAGATTTATGTTGTGCAAGATGTGGGTATAAGCAATTTGCTTATTGGTATTTGTTGGCGAGGCTTCCTATTCTAAGCAATGTAATGGTCTTTGAAGCTCCTGTATCGTTGCTTGATTGAAGCGACTTGCTCTCTTCTAACTATACTGTAATCGTAGGAAGAATTGTAAGAATTCAAGCGGCGATGCACTGACAACAGTTTTGTTGTTCTTCTTTGGGACCCATTTCTTTGCGATTATTGGCTGTTTTGTTGTTGGATCTGGTTTGGGAACCCATACTTGCCCGTGCTTCGTTTGTGTTTGAAGAGACTTCTTTGGGATCCACCTTTTTGTTGTGTGAGTCAACAGTGGTCTTTGCTTCAGCCCTTGTACGCTTGCTTGTTTTGGAATCCAAATGAATTCCTGACTTTTTTGTGCTTGAATCAACTTCGTTGGAGCCCAAACCCGAGTTGTGAAAGCTTGCGACTTTGTGATATTCTTACCCGTTCGTGCATGCTTTCCTTGTTTTTGTTTTGGTGTTGGATCTTGTGATTTGTCATTAGAGATCTTTTTCTTCTTGATCCATATCTGTTTTTGGCCGATCTGGCTTTTTGGTATCCAGATTTGTCGAGCTTTTTGACTTTGACTTGTTGTCCTGTTCTTTTGACCTGTCATGGTTGTTGTTGAAGGGGTTGGTGATAGTGATGGCCTGAGTTGATGATAGGGGATGTCCTAAGATTCATCACTATCGCTACTATCCTTAGCAAGGTTGACTTCTTGTACTTTCCCTTGATTTTTTGGCTCGTAGTGGAAAGTTACTGTCTATTTGCTCGTGGGTGGTAGTTTCTTGGAGGACTTTTCTAGCCCATTGATTAGAGCATTGTTAGCTCGTTGCTCTGGTCGTATTCCTCCTACCTGAGTCTTTGCATCCTTATTAGGAGCCCTGTATGAGGATGCTTGTGGTGGATGTGTCTTCACTGAGGACTTTGGAATCCACTTTTGATGCACTTTATTCATGTAGCGATGACATTGATTCCCAGGTCGTTGATCTTCTGGAAGCTCGAAGTATTCTACAGATTCATAGAACTCGTCGTCTTCTTCATCTTTTGATTCTCCACATTTCTTTGTTTGCTCCTTATTTCGAGAGCTTGTTGATTTCTGGTTCTCTTCGTTTTCCTAGATTACACTCACTGCAAAATAAGGAACGACATCATAGCCATTTTCATCACAAAACTTTGTTGTGGGAGCATCCTCCACAGCGCACACGTCTAGAGTAGCCAAGATGTGTTCCCATCCAAAAGGCTCTAACTCTTCTTTAGGAAACGGTTCTGGGATATAGTCCATATCCTTTATAACCCGCTCTAGGATACATTCCTCAAGTTTCAAGCTGCCACATTGTGAAGATCCACACACCCATAGTTCTTTAGGCTTACCTAACGAAGCTGGAAGTTCTGATCCTGCTACTGTGGTGGAATCAAACTCCTCAACCGGTGTTCTCGTCACATCCCTATAGCTATGGTCCCTCAAGTTTATCTTTGTTATGGTTTCCATATGTCTCAGGTATATATGGTCATAACCCCAATCTTGGACCATTTTTAATTGTCGCATGAATGGTCTTCCCAGAATGTAGTTGTTCTTCTTGCCAAAGTCAACAAGAGCAAAAGTGTGTTCACAAGAAGTAACAAGTACTTTTTCTAGCAGTCCTAGGGGCTTTTCCTTGTGTCCGTCTGCAAGCTGCAGGGTCATTCGTGTGGATATCAAGGTAGGTTTTCCCCATTTTTTCCAAACCTCTTTGGTTTTAATGGCCACACAAGCTCCACTGTCAAGGATTGCCATGGTTTTTACACCATTGAATTCCACAGGAAGGGTGGTGTTTCCATATTCTCCCTCGTAATACTCGCCTACCTTGTTTAATGGCACTGGCCTAGTATTTAATTGAGGCATTTCAACCTCTTTGATGCCTTCCTCGATTTGAGTCATTGTGGTTTTTACACCAAATTTCTCTAGACATTTACCCACATTAGCCCACATGTTTGGTATTATTCTGAGCAACTCGGCTAACATTATTGTACAGGTGACTGGGGTAGATAGAATATGTACTAGCCCCTTTGAATCGATGGCCTTGTTGGGAGACAGTCTCTGTGATGGGACTGCAACCACATCTGACTTGGTCTCGTACTCTCCCATGTAGGACGGTAGTGTTCCTAACAAATGGGGTTGACTATCCATCGATTGTATAGATCCTTTGTCGCCCCAATAGGATTGCACGTCTAGATTCATTTGAGATCCAGTCTCAAATTCCTCTATTGGTGGTAGAAGCACTCCTCGTTCATCAACAGTCTTGTCTACTAGTCTTCTTAGGTCATCGGCTTCATTGGCCTCTCTGACTTGTTTCCACATTTCATCAAGACCATCTATCTCTTTACAATCCTCAGGTATAGCTTGGTGAAATCCCTCAGAAGATTTATCCGTGGTATTCAGTACTATCCTTGGTTCTAATGCTGGGTCTTTGAGGTTTGGTTTGTGCTCATGACTAGAATCTGGCTCTTTTAGTTCCTGGTTTGGTGGGGTTACTTGTGTAGGCATGACACGGATCACATCCTCAGGTTTTGCAACTAGTGGTTCTAGTAAAGCTTGGGCTGTTTGAATCATTTTCTGGCACATTTCAAACCTTTGCTTTTCTAGTTTCGCATAGGGATATGTCATCCGCCTGTGTTCTTGGGTTTGGTTGTTTTTGAGCCTCACATCATAGGCTTTCAAGAGGGCATCTAATGTCTCATTAACCTTATCTGCCAACACAGATCCTCCTGAACTAGCACTTCTCGGTTTCTCATCCATGGATGGTTCTTCTAGAGGTTTAACCATCTGTGTAAGAGAAGGTGCCTCCTTTTCCTCGTGTTGTTTTATCTTCTCCTCAACTTCGGTAAGCTTCTCACCTAGGGATTTTTGCTCTCGTTCCCTGCGTGCTTTCATCCTAGTCTTTCTAGCTTTCCAACTATTTCATTTGCTCTTGGTTTTCTGACTAGGTGCACCTGTCTTTGGTCCATCATCTGTCTTTGGACTCGTGTCACTTTTCGTGTTCTTTGTCTCTGGATTCTCATCAGCTTTCTTATGAGCTTGTGCTCTCGTAAACACTTGAACTGGTACGATATTTTCATTTTCTGAGCTACTAGGTAGATGAACAATCCCTAATACATTTGTCATGATTTTCCTGATATTGTTCGGGTTTTTCCGGCAATCGGGGATCAAGTGAGTGATGCCACACTCAAGACAATAGGCATTTACTTCAGTGATCTCCGTATGAGGACATTGTTTGACCAAGTGGTTGTCACAACTTTTGTGACAATCTGTCTCTGGTTGAGGAGATTCTTTTAGCATTTCCTCTTGGCTATAAGCAAGCTTTGACCTAGATAAGCCGCTATTTGTAATGAATCGCAATGTCCTTTTTCCCATTTCATACCTTCTTTCTTTCGACTGAAACCCAAGAGGTGGAGGTTGCACCGGCCTCACCACTCCATGTGTTTCTCTCACATTTTGTTGCTCCAAAGGGTAGTACTAACTTTGGTTGCTATACCACACTGTAGCTGGTACTAGCATTGGTTTATTTGATGCTTCCATCATTGGCATGTATCTCATGTCTACCTACATTCTACCACCTGGTAGCGGAGGTTGTTGTCCTAAGACAACAAGCTGTGGCCTTAAAACTCCTACTGGTCTTGGCGCATTCCCCGTAATGTATCTAGGTGGAGTAGGTGTTTCTGGAACAGGTTGTACATACCTCTCCCTAGCATTTTCCATGCTATAATAGCACTCTTCCCCTGTATGGTTCGTCCATTTTCTCTCAATTTCACACCACTTCGGCTCTCCCGAATCAGACCTTACAAGAGGAATCAACCTCTTGACCAAGTCGTCGATAAGCTTTCTTGATCAATAGGTGCCGTTCGCTTGGCAATGGACTCACTTATCTATGAAACACTGTGCTGAGAGGATGTGTCATCTCCTTGACTCTTTAAGTCCTTTTCTTTGTATGCCTCACAATTATCCACTAGATAAAGAGCTTCTTTGATCAACTCGTTTAGCATCATCCTCCTTATCATATGCAGATCCTTCTGAAGGCCCGCATGTCTCATTCCCTGGATAAAGATCAGCATCACTTGTGCTTGCGTAGGTAATTCCGCTCTCGGGCAGAGCTTAACATATCTCTTGAGCCATAATGATGCTTTGCGTACTGATTCATACTCTTTCTGATTGAATCTATGGATTTGCAAGACCGTGTTGTGAGCAATCCTGTTTGGCGAGAATTCTTCAATAAACTCCTCAAATAGCTCATCTAGGGTCTCAAAATCCCATTTTTCCATCGAGTCGAACCATGTAGCTGCATCATCTTCTAGAGTCAATCCAAATCCCGCAAACTGTGTCGCAAAATCTGAAACTTCCTCTGCTCTAATCACTCTTCTAAAAGCCGTTACGTGATCTCTCGGATCTTTATCTCCGGAGTATTTTATGTTTACCCATTTCTGGACTTGGGATGGTCTAACTCGTCGATTGTCTACAAGTCTAACCAGAGACTCTCCCAATCCTTCTCTCGTTCTCGATCTTGAAGGGAATCCTGGTGGCTCTCTTCTTGGAATTCCTATAGGAATTTTCGTGTTTAGTGGAGGCATTTGTGGTCCTTCATTGACCAAATATCCACCTCTTTCTAGTACAGACTGTGGATTTGTGCTTTCTACAACTCTGTTTCCTCGTCTATACTTGTCGACAACTATAGATCTCCATTGACAGTCGACTCCGTATGTGTAGACATATAAGAGCTTGTAATCCGTTATCTCTTCTAGGTATGGATCTGAGCACCTATAGAGATTGACCTCATTGTCGTCAATGTATCTATATAGTCCTTAACTCTGATGAACAATCATCCAAAATCTCTCCACAAGATGGATCTTTATCAATTGCAAGTTTGGAAGATCCATTGTGGGAGGATATTCCTCTATCGTCGAGATCTCCAAGCTTGTGTAAGATGCGTTTGAATCTAGGGTAGACATAATTTCTGGGCTTAAGAGATTTTGCTTGGTTCAAGTAGACTTGGTCCACTGTGTTCAAGTTCTTTGGTTAGGGAAAAGTCGAAACTATGTCCAAAACCACAACCGTTTCGTCACAATTCTCGCAAATTGTTGCTTTCAGACACCCCTAACTTGCAGATGTATGTTGAGGCCTCAAACGATGTTTTTTTCAAAGTTGACCTAAATGGTTGCCATGGGCATGCATTTAGTTCAAGTTTTGCTCTAAGATATGTAGAGTCGCTCTCAGGCTATGTTTTGATATAAAAACTTTTCCGATCCGATACCGTTTGTGAAAGTTATGGCCAAAATAGTGAAATGCAGTTTAGACTGGTCAAAATGAGTCCAAATTCAATTTTAAAAGAAGATTTGGGATCTTTGTGACACTGTGAACACTCTTGTATGGTCAGAAGTACAATTGGACTCTAAAACTGGCCTAGAGACATCCTATGCGTAGGATGTCTATATGCTCAGAATTTAACAAAATTTGGTCCAGAGACTCCCCTTAAGTCCAGCAACACAATGGTATGCTCAGAGGTTGATTTGGACCTAAAAATGGCCTTGAGACATCCTACGCATAGGATGTCTTTTTGCTCAGAATGACTTGAAATTTTCACCCCAGCTTCTCCTTGATGTGCTGATCACAGTGGTGTGCTCATAGGTTGGTTTGGAGTCGTAAATCAAGCTGGAGACATCCTACGCGTAGGATGTCTAACTGCTCAAATTTTGTCCAAACTTGATCCCATGATTCTTCTGGTGCTCAGTAACACAATGTTATGCTTAGAATTGAATTTGGATGCCAATAGGTCAAGATTTAGGCTGCAAGAGCTTCTAGTGCACTGCAAGAGTAGGATGTCTGACAATTCTTGTCTTTGCTTGGTAAATAGGCCAAACAAGACACAAATTCACTTTTGAAAAAAGATCTGGAATCCTTGAGACACTTAGAACCTCCCTATATGGCTACATTAGAATTTTGACCACTTTATGACCCTAAAGACATCCTAAGCGTAGGATGTCTTTTTACTTTGTTTCAGCTCAAACTTGCATTGTAGCTTCCCCTTGATGTGCTAAACTCACATCTATTTTTACTTTTTGATTCTGACACCTATAGGTTGGTCAAATGATCAAGAATCTGTTCCAAAAGCCTGATGTCTGTTCTGATGAATTCCCAAGTCAAATCAACCCCAAATTGGACCAAATTTAGGAGGCTTATCTAAGGCTATATGATAGCATGGTATGGTCACAGGAGAATTTTGGTCTCAGAGTCATGCAGTAGACATCCTACGCGTAGGATGTCTTTTTGCTCAGAAGGAACCCAAACTTGGACCAAAGATCCCCCTAGTCTTCAGCAACCCACTGGTATGCTTAGATTTGAGTTTGGATCTCAAAAGACCCCAAAACTAGCTATTCTTGCCTTTTGTCTATCCAAAAACGCTAAAGTCTATTCAATCTTTACTTTCACTAACCCAAATGAAATGAAATTTATCACATGCACTCAATACAACATTTAGAACATGCCTATGGAGTCATCCTATGGTTTGGTCTCAAAATTAGGCCTTGGACACAATTTGGGTAGGATGTCTGGCAATTCTCATATGTTGGCTTTGATCTGTCAAAATTTGGTCAAATTTCCACTTTCCAGGTGAAAATAGGTAAAACCTACCTTCTAAACACACTGGTAACCTCAGATTTTCAAAAAATGCCCAGATCACCCTGTAGACATTCTACGCGTAGGATGTCTACTGCTTATTTTTTCAGACTGAAGTGTCCTTGATGCTTCCTTATGCTCTGAGAAAGTGCAAGTATGCTTCACAATTGCAAAAACATGCAAAAATCACTCAATTTAAGCCTTTTCTGAAATTTTACGTTTTCTGACTCCGCCTATTGGCTTTTGGTCAACAAAAATAGGGAAAAACACCCAAGTCCATATGTTGCTAGGGTAAAACCTACCCTCTGAACCCACTGGTAACCTCAGTTTCCCCAAATTCCCTGTCAAAAGTGCTCTGGAGACATCCTATACGTAGGATGTCTATTGTCTTAAAATGCAATTTTTTTCTGGCAGTAGTATTCCCTATGCTCTGTAGAGCTCTCAGCAATAATCAGAGAAACTTTTGGACTTCCAATCAGCTTCCAAACACAATTTACTGTCT
Source organism: Adiantum capillus-veneris (assembly GCF_014529385.1). NCBI lineage: Eukaryota > Viridiplantae > Streptophyta > Polypodiopsida > Polypodiales > Pteridaceae > Adiantum > Adiantum capillus-veneris. Next base: position 89,930,948 of record NC_140951.1, on the reverse strand, counting down.
TTCCTACTTAGCGTTTTCCACTTCTCTGATGAGCCTAGCAAAAAATTAGACATGCATAAAGTACTCTAGATCAGTAATCAAGATATCCTACTTATCAATGTGAGATGATGATTTTGATGTCTTGGTTGCTTCCTAGTGTCACACAGACTCTCAAATCAACCTACCACCACATCTACCACTCCAACTCCTACTCTCTACACCACAACCTACTCTAATCCATAGATCCTAACCAAACCTATCTAGTCGCAGACCCTCGGCAAGACACACGCTTCCTGGCTATCCACTTGATCGTGGAATATCCTCTTCCGGATCCACTTAAGAAAAATGCTTTCTTTAGCTGAAACTAAATCAAGCAGCCATCACACGAGTGTTAGTAGGAAACCTACTTAGGTCCTTGTGTCCCCGGCAACGGCGCTAATGCTGCGGGAGCGACTCGCACACCCATGAAGTGCATGCAAACACTACCTAGATCAACATAATGTCAATCGAGGACACATATGGCACGATAGGAACACGGAGGAAATCTCTTTAGCTTGTCAGGCTGAGACCATCCTACACATACAACACTCTAGAAGGCCAACTAAACCACAATCAAAACCTCACTGCTCTCAACTACACCAGCTAGCCACATACACACATACGGAAGGTAACTCACCTAATCATGCCAGATTCGTACGAAACTTAAGTAACACCATCCCCTCACTAGGATACACCTGTCCCTACGCTTCTACACTCAAAACCCTCACTCTAAACCCATTTGCGGAAAACGCATAGGATGACAGAGCAGAATTTTGAAAGTGCCCGAAACTGAAATTTATGAGTACCTATGCGTAGCTTATGTCGCCACGATTTTATAGACTACTAGCACGCAGAAAACAAACATCGGTTGATACACTTACGACCACAAATATCTCATAGATGCGTCAAACATGTGCGCTTCGTCTCGCATGGAATGCTTGGCGTTGTCGCGTAGCTCTCCTCGAGCCTACAGCATTGGTGCAGTCCGATCTCCAATGTGTTGAGCGAGTCGGGCGTAGCGAGAGGATAAAGCTCACACTCACTCTCCTTCTCTCTCACACACAGTAAACGACAATGCTAAAGTTTTGATTATGATTCAAGTCCTCCTTTACAAAATAACCTAGGTACCTTATATACTAAGGCTACCTTAGGTTTAACCAAAAATGGGGTTGAAAGGGTTTGTATTTACAATCTGGAAGTGCCATTGCACCCCGGCTTCTGAAACTAGAATAACTACTCATTACAAATGACGTTTATAGCCATAATCCGCAGAATTTTATAACTCGCAAAAGATAAGACTTTGGTATGAAACTTGAGTTATGCTGTGTTGTTAACCCAGCGGTCAACAACCTCTATACTAGTAGACATTACTTAACTTTTCTTTTGGTCACTACCAAGCGAATAGGGCCCTTCAGACTAAGTGACCTTACCTAATTCGTTTGGTACTGACCAAGGACGATGACCTGTACCAAGCGAACAAGTGCAGCAATACCTTCCCTTATTCGTCTGGTACTAACTACACAAATACAAGTGCACAGAAGGGTAGTAAGTAGCATACCTCTTCACTGTGTGTAGAGCTCCGCATCGCTGAAGCACTACAGAACAAGACTAAGAGAAGAAGGATGCGCGAGAGTAAGAGGTGATGGAGTTTTCTTATTGCGTAGCGTCGATGGGGGTAGAGTTAATTAGAATGATGTGCAGTAGAGGATGCAAAAATAGGTAGAATAGTTGAAACTTGAGATGTTTGGCGGGGGTAATGCCTCAACTTAGAATGCTTACCTCGGGGAGGGTGACAACTTCACTTATGCGTGACATTGCGGTTGGTAAATCGTACTGGGAATGTGAGACCATTTAATACTGGTTGTCCTTGAGAGCGCATCCCACGTGCCTTTTTGAGTGAGCGTTTAGGGTCAGACAAGCCCCAATCGCCCTTGCAGTTGTGAGGTCCCCACCCCGCCATATCAAGATGGCCGATCTGATGGTGAACCTGGTGGCCACTAGATCTAAAGCGGAAGCAAACAAAGTGGTTCAGGTTTCAACTAGCCGACGATCTCTCATCACAAAGTGAGTCGAGTTTGAGCCTACTAGCAATGAGATCTAGCTCCACCTCGCAGGGGAAGCGTACTTAACCTATCTAGCGATCCTAAGACCCACCTTCCAAGAGGAGAGAATCCTCTAGTTCCTTTTTACCCATGTTTCAAAGGCACGTACACTTGAGACTTCACCACTCTAGGGGCAATGAGTATTACTAATATCAAATTAAACACTATGGGGACAAAGAGTTCTCGATCAATTGGAACCACCCATCTCATAGGCATTCACAACCTGAGCCAAGCCCCCACTTTCCACCCCCATACTCACACTTCCTTGTGTGACCTAATTACTACCACAATGATTGTTCAACATAAACATTCCTTGATTAATTCCGAATCACATTGTTCGTTAAGATAGCCCTTCAACCAGTATTGGAAACAACACCAAGACAGTATTCTAGTAAAAAATCTACTCAAACTTATTCATTAAAATTCCAATGTTCTGAAAGTACAACCTCCCCCCTCCAGCGAGAGTTTACTTCTCCTGTTGTCGCCTAGCTGCCCATACAACTAGGTATGTCCACCGCATACAAAGCACGACATGGACACTCCCACCGCATAGAAAGCAAGACGTGGGTTCCCACCGCATAGAAAGCAAGTCGTGGGTATCCACCGCATAAAAAGCAAGTCGTGGATTCAAGATCCCTTAACGAGGAACTCTGCTCCCTATGATAGGGGGGTCAAGACTGATTCAACATTGGAAATAAAATGAACACGTCGAGCTAAATTTCCCTAGCAGACATTCTTTCCTATTGCAAACAGCATACCCATCAATCATTTCTTTCCTACTTTAGACTTTAATGTACAAATGAGTTCAATGCCTAGGTTTCCGTCGGATTTCTCCAACATGTTTTGGGGATATGTTCATTCCTAACTAAACATGTGCAATGTTAATTCAAACGACTTGAATAAAATTATGACCCACCTCTTTCATTTCTTCGTCAATAACCCATGAGATGGCCGGTATTTGTTCGTCCATGGGAGCTTTTCCCTTTGCATTGACATTGCTTGTTCCTGCCTCGCGGTCGTGGGCACCACCGAAGCGAGATCTCTTAATCGGGGCCATTTTACTCACTACTTTAAATGATAAAATTGAAAAAGAGCTAAAGTCGGAGAGCATCATAACAAACCAATTGGCATATTAGAATCATTAATGAATCCACCTTACGCAAGAGATTTGATTTTTCCTTCGAGACCTAGCAATTTTATGGGTAGTTCTTTACTTGCCCTATGGGAACTAGCTCTAAGTTAATCACTTGGCTTAGATGATTAAGAAATTCAGAATTTTACTAATTGATTTACAAGAGAGGTGAAATAAGCGAGTTCAATCACTTTCCTAGAGCAATTTGAAGATGCAGAATTACCGCAGGCATGTCTGATAGAAAATTCTCTTCTTAATTGCCTAATGACGGTTTAACTTTCAGCCTTAATCCCATTTTAATGTGAGAGAATATTGAGTCTAATTTAATTTCAATACTATTGAATGATAAAAGAATGAATTCCATCAAATCTACTTTATTACCGGCAGACAATTTATTAACTATGCTGCCTAGAGAGAGAATCTTTCCTAGTCATGTATTAATCCTTGATTAAGGGTGATGAATGGCTGCATAATTTAGCTAATTGAATGATGATTATGTAACGGGATATAGATATGTAAACTTAGAGAGCAGCTATTGGGAATTATAGCTAAAAGTAGGCATAGTAGACGAGAATTATGAGAGAGTAATGATGAGAATTAAGAAGAACCGTAATAAAACCATAATTACCGTGATTAGGGGTTGAGAATCCTCTGATTTTTTTGATCCAATGAATCCTCAAGATGAGAATTTCGGCAGCACCTCCCTCCTTGCTTCTCCTTCAAGAACTGTGTGCGTACCGGCAGCACCTCCCCAAGGTGTGTGTAGGTGTGTGAGTGTATACTGGGTATGTGTGTGAGCATGTGTGTGTGTGTGAGCACACCTTTAAATAGGCCTCCTCAAGCTGAAAATCGATCTGGGTTGCTATTTGCATCTGGAAATCTCTCTAGTTAAGCATGGCAAGTCCAGTTGCCTACCCACCAAGTGTCTAGTTGGCTTGGTTAACTGGCTCTCATACTTAGTTGCAAGCTTGGAAACTCTCCCAAGACTCTCACAAAGACAAAAGGCGCCCCCTAGTTGCTAAAGCTGACCTGGAGTGGCCTTGAACCTACTCCCACATAGCCTTGATCCCCCGCTGCCTCCCTGGACAATTTTGGGAAAAATTGATTTTACGCTAAAACGGGTCATACGAGTCGGAATTTGATGCTGAAAACTGCTATGCCAAGCCCTAACTAAGGCTTATTGGCCCGAGTACCTGCCATATTTAGCAGCCCCCGGGGTCCGAACATGTGTTTTTTGAAACTCGGAGTGCGGGTGCAGTTTTTCGAGACGGTCAAATCTGGATGGGTCGGGTGACCAAAAACTTACTAAATTTGGATTTTTTTACAAAAATTATTTTAATTCACATTTTGAAGCTTTAAAAAATTCTAAACATCATGGCACTGACAGAATTCGGAAAACTGCTAAAAATAGTAACTTTTTCCATTATATTCATTTCAAGGTACAATGGTGCTCTTTTGATCGGGGTTAGAGACCTTACAACCTCCCCAACGTGAAAAATTTGAGATGTCCTCATCTCAAGAATGTGTTTGGGTAATCTTTTATGAGTGTTGGTTCATCCTCCCAAGTTGCATCTTCTTTAGGATAATCCTTCCACTTTACTAGATGTGTCATGATAGTTCTTGTAACATTTAATGGCCTAATAACTTATGTGTAGCGGAAATTAGCATAAGCATAGTGGGCATTTCATTAGAATAGATTCCTAATGAGAATTACAAGAGTTCTTGGGTGGAGAGAGCAACAAAAAGCATAACACCTAGTTAGATAGCATCGACAATACTTTCAAAAAAGAGAGAAATTAAGCTAATGGCAACAGTTAAAGACCGGATTTGCATGGAGCCGGTCCCCCCTCCAAAAGGCTTTGTATTATGGTTTCTCCCATCAAGAGAGACATTGTACAATACAATTCTTTGTGTTCCTTCAAGACTAGCTAGTGCAATGAAGATGAAAGCTTCATGCACTAAGCAAAACACTTAACAAACACAACTTTAGCTATCTCCGTTCTCAGACCCAAGACCTCACACACCTTCGAAGATGGTGAGAGCTAACAGGGTATGAGAGTATATTGAGAGGAAGAAGGAGTATCTTACGAGAAAGATGTACATCTCCTCACATAATCACTCATATTAGCATAGCTTAGCTTAGTAATTAGCTTGGTAGAGGAGATGAGCATGCATTGAAGCTTGGCTCTTGGTTGAATTTACATCCACATGCCAAGAGAGTGTTGATGTACGCTTCTATCTCACAAGCTTGGAGTAGGTGATGAGCTCTCCATTAAAGCTTGGGAAGAGATAGTCTTCTTTGCTTCACACATAGCCTATGTGTGAGTGTGTGTGTGATAATGCCTTGCAAAAATCAGCCCCCCCTCTCTCTTGGGCGAGCCCCCTTGCTATTTTCTCTTCCTGCAACCTTATTGGCCCTCCCCAAGTCAAGCCAATTACAATTAAGCAGCATAAGTGATAGCCTTCTGACATGTGTCCCCCTTTCCCCTTTTGTGAGAGCTTGAGGTAATAAAATAATCAAACTAAACTCTCATTGGACCCCTTTGCCTCCTGGCCAATAGGAATGAGGCAAGCCATGGGGCTCTTGAATGCTCATTGGACCCCTTGGGAGACTTCTCAATAGTCTTCTAGGAGACTTAATTCTCATTGGTTTCTTTTATTAAATGTTTTTAAATTAATTAAACTAGATTTACTCTAGCTTAATTCTCATTGGTCCACTTCAAGGGTCATCCAATAGAAATTGGGCACACCTTGTGGGCATCTGGCCTAGGGAGCTGACATGTGTCCCTCATTCCCTTTGTGTAAAGGGAGCCTGTGTGTGTGTGTGTGTGTGGCTTTCTCTCTCGTCCCCTACCTTTAGGGCTCGCCCCCTCCCATGTAGGGATGTGCAAAGACTTTTAGGGCACACACAAAGCATCCAATTTTCCCTAGGGTTGACCTTTGGACACAACCTTTGAATTTTGGAACCTTAGCATTTTGGAAGTCTTAATGGGCTAAACCTTAAGGTTCCTTTAGCCCATTGTTGCACATGGCTCTTTTGCAGATGGCCCCCGCTTTGGATCCCTATTTTCCCTCCTTTGGATCTCTACTGTGGCCCGTCTGCTAGCTTAACCAATATTCTAGCTTTTTCTCCCCTGGCACTTCCCCACATTAAATGATCAGTTTAATATGAGAAAATCATTTAGGAGAATTAGATATTGATTATTATGACATTACCTCTCTCTTGAAATCATAGTCGTCCTCAACTATGGTGTAGAGAAGATAAATCATATTCATGAGTCCTTTTCTTAGCGGGTAGAGGATCCCTATGTTACCCTACGACATCATTCCACAATGGATGACTAGTCCATTTGGCACTTGAGAGCCTGAGGCTGCCGCAAGCATGTCTGCACATTAGTCCTATCAGTCTTCGATAGTAGAGTGACAAGCTCTACTTGGTGTTTGGGAGACGTCGTCTCCGCAAACTTGATCTAAGCATGCATACTACTTCATTTTTGTGCACAAATAAAGAAAAAGAGAGTCTTATAAGACAAAAACTTTGTTCATTTTTAACATTTTGTACATTTGCTTACTCTTGGGAAGCATTGTAAGCATTGACAAGGTTTAGGTTATCCTTTAATTGTATGCCTTGCATCCATCTAGCATCTTCAAAAGGATAATTCTTAAACTTAATAAGATATCGTCGGATAGTCTTATCGCCTCTTAATACCTTGTCTTCATGTCGGAGAATGGACTCGGGCTGCAGCACCTCCTCTTGCTCCTCGATCTCCGGTGGGTCTTCAATAGTTGGTTCTTGAGGTGGCTCTCCTTTGTAAGGCTTTAATAGGCTCACATGGAAAGCATTGTGTATGAGCCAATGATTCGGCAACTTGAGTTGATAGGCCATCTCGTTGATTGGCCTAAGAATCTGGAAGGGACCGTAGTACCTTTTTGTTAGTTTATCATAGTACTTTTGGTGGCCTGTAGGATTCTTGCCCGTTGTGTGCCTTAATCAAGCCTTGGGAAACTTTAACAAGACCCAATCATTTTCTTTAAAATCTTGGGCTCTTCTGTGCTTGTCAGCAGCAGCCTTCACAAAGCACATTGAGGTGCATTACCACTATGTCAGGGAGTGGCTCTCAGCAGGAGAGATCAGCTTGGCTTATGTGCCAACACAGGAAAACCTTGCAGATCTTTTCATAAAGGCATTGTTTCGTGAGAAGCTTGAAGCTTTACGCAAAGCTTTGGGCTTACTCCCCTTTGTGGATTGATCATGTCCTCAGGGCATGGCACTTCCCTTTACTCATGTGCCATCTCTCGTTCACCGCCTCACTCTAGGGGGGATTTGTTACCATATACATGTGGTAGTGATGTGTGTGAACACACTAGGACCGCCGAGGCATTTTTTCCCTCTTTAGGAGGTTTTTTCCCCAGAGCATTGTATATACGCCCATCACTCTAGGGCTATCTATCTTTCCATTGCATACTAAGTAACACACTCTCTATAGTGCCCCGGTTAAGAGAACTCGCTTTGGTGGTGCCCACGACCGCGAGGCGGGAACAAGCAATGTCAATGGAAAGGGAAAAGCTCCCATGGACGAACAAATACCGGCCATCTCACGGGTCATTGACGAAGAAATGGAAGAGGTAGGTCATAATTTTATTCAAGTCGTTTGAATTAACATTGCACACGTTTAGCTAGGAATGAACATATCCCCAAAACATGTTGGAGAAATCCGACGGAAACCTCGGCACTGAACTCATTTGTATATTAAAGTTTAAAGTACGAAAGAAATGATTGATGGGTATGTTGTTTGCAATAGGAAAGAATGTCTGCTAGGAAAAATTTAGCTCGACATGTTCATTTTATTTCCAATGTTGAATCAGTCATGACCCCCCTACTGCTCACAGGGGGCAGAGTTCCTCATTAAGAGTTCTTGAATCCACGACTTGCTTTTTATGCGGTGGATACCCATGAATTGCTTTCTATGCGGTGGGAACCCACGTCTTTCTTTCTATGCGGTGGGAGTGTCCATGTCGTGCTTTGTATGCGGTGGACATACCTAGTTGTATGGGCAGCTAGGCGACAACGAGAGGAGTAAAGCGAAGATCTTCCCATGTACCTTAAGTAGCAAGGGACTTTTTGATCTTCCCTCAATTACCTCGAAAGGTTCTTTTCCCGTGGAAGTATGTACAGTGTTATTGTAAGCATACTCCACTAAGGGTAAGTACTTCTCCCATTAGGATCTTTGATCTACTTCCGTTACATAGGCTTTTAGTAGATCGAGAATGGTTAGGTTAGCTATTTCACTTTGGCCATCCGTTTGTGGATGATAGGCCAAAGAGAAGTTTAGCCTTGTCCCTAAATTCTCAAAGAGACCCTTCCAGAAATTACTGGTCATTCTAGGATCTCTATCCGACACTATGGACATTGGCAAGCCATGTTACTTGAAGATTTGTGAAATGAAGAGGGTTGCCATTTGATGGGCTTTGATAGTCTTTTTGACAGGTATAAAATGAGCTTGTTTACTGAACCTGTCTACTATTGTCCATATTCCCGTATTCCCATGGATAGACTTAGGCAATCCAAAGATAAAGTCCACGGATATGCTCTCCCATGGTGAATTAGGGATTGGCAAGGGTTGAAGCAATCCAAGTTGCTTCCCTCTATCAAATTTTTCTTTTGGCATACCACACATTTGGAAACATACTCTTGTATGTTCACTTTCATGGTAGGACAATAGAAATATGTTTCAATTCCCTTTAAGGTAGACTGAATCCCTCTATGCCCCGCATAAGGTGGAGCATGAGATTCATACATTACTTTCTCACGTAGTGAGTTAGTAACGCATAGTCTATTGCCATAGAGAAGATAACCATCTTGTAAAGTAAATGGTTCTTCTTTCTTCCCTAATGCAAGGGATGAAATCACATCTTTAAAATCAGGATCAATAGCATACTCATCTATCATTGAAGATAGATCATTGTGAGTTGCTATGGAAACCACATTCACTCTCGGCCGTCTTGAGAGTGCATCAGCTACTTGATTATGCTTGTCAGAAATGTGAGCAATATGAAAATGAAATTGCGAAAGGAAATTTGCCCACCTCATTTGTTTGTCGGAGAGCTTGGTCTGCGTTATGAAGTACTTAAGACTTTGGTGATCCGTTTGAAGGATGAAAGGAGTCCCCAATAAATAGTGCTTCCATGAGTCTAAGGCATGTAGAACTGCAAGGAGTTCCTTTTCGTATATGCCTAGAGCTTGCTCAACAGAGTGGAGCCTTCGACTCTCATAGCCTATGGCGTGCCCTTCTTGAAGCAAAACAGCTCCAAGGCAATCACCACAAGCATCAGATTGGACCTCAAATGGTTTTGAGAGATCCGGTAGTGTAAGCAGAGGTTGAGAGATAAGCTTTTCGAAAGCATTGTTCTCCTTAGCAGACCATGTATACCTAACACTTTTCTTTGTTAGGTCATGTAATGGTCCCGCAATTTGTGATAACTTTTCTATGAAGCGTCTATAGTATGCACACATACCTCTAAAGCTTCTTAGTTCATGAAGATTCCTTGGTTTAGGCCATCCTTTTATTACCTCTAACTTTGATGGATCCATTTGGATGCCATCTTGAGAGATAATATGACCTAAATACTGAATCTCTTGCAAGAAAAATTCACTTTTCTTTCGATTAACATAAAGTTTAGTCTCTCTCAAAACTTGAAATATTACCTGGAGGTGTTGCTTGTGTTCCTCCAATGAATTAGAGTAGATGATAATATCATCAAAGAACACTCCAGTGAAGGTTCGATGAGGCCTGAACAGCTTCTCCATCAAGCGATTGAATGTGGCTGGTGCATTGATCAGGCCAAAAGGCATGACAATGTATTTGTAAAGACCAAATGTGGTGCGAAATGCGGTCTTTACAATGTCTTGATCAACTATCCTTATTTGATGATAGCCACTTTTTAGGTCAATCCTACTGAAGTAGGTCGATCCTTGTAGCTTATCAAATAGTTCTTCTACCCGTGGAACGGGAAACCTATTTTTGATAGTGATCCTATTTAGTGCTCTATAGTAGACACACATACGATATGTGCCGTCTTTCTTTTGCACTAGTAGCACAGGTGAGCAAAATGGAGATGAGCTTGGCCTAACCATACCCTTCTCAACTAACTCATGCACTTGCCGCACAATCTCCTCTTGTTGAGCTTGAGAAACTCTATAAGGAGGTTTGTTAGGCGGTGAACTTCCTGGAAGAAGTTCAATTGCATGGTCATCATTACCTCGTTTAGGAGGTAGCTCACAAGGGATGTCATCAATAAAAACATCTTGAATCCCCTTGAGAAAATTGGATAACTCTAATTCCTTTTGGTTGCTTTTATTTTCTTTTGCTAAAGCATTAGGTTCACTTTGAGAGTCTTTAACAAAAATCATGTACACCAAAATAGAGCTCTTTATTGACTTGTTGAAAGCTGGTGTATGTACAATGGGGATGGTGTTACCCATTTCCTTAGCATCTATATACATGTCTTTTTCCCTGAACTTAAAGGAGATTCTCCTTTCAGGAAATTTAACATCGGCAGCCAGGCGGTCAAACCATGGTGCCCCTAGGATTACATCCTCATGCTTGAGAGGAGAGATAAAGAAGTCCTCTTTGTCCACATAGCTTGGACATGAAGCCTCAATTTCCCGATTAAGGGAGTGACTGAAGATTCTCGCCCCTTGAAGGCACTGTCTGCGGGTAGGACATCTCCCATCTCGTAGGATTGTATTCCTATCTTGGTGGCCAACTCTATAGATATAAAATTGTGAGGAGAACCAGGGTCAAAGAGAATAAAAGCATCATGTTCTCTTACCTTTCCCCAAGCATGGCATAGAGGAGATCCTTTGTGGTGAGTTTGGTGAGTCTCCTCCTCTTGGATTTCAACCAAGGAAGCTCTAGGAGAATCTTGGCGGTTGTTCTTTTGGGGACAAGTGCGGTACGCATGCCCTTGTTCGCCGCACTTGAAACACCGGTTATCCTTACGATAACGCTCAAGCTCTTCAGGAGAGAGTTTATTCTTACCTTTGTAAACTCCCTTCTCTTTAGCTTTGTTGGAGTTGCCCTTAGGAGACTTTTGGACATTGTCCTTCCCCTTAGGCTCATTGGAACCCTTGTTTTCCGGGGGCTTATTATTTCTTTTAGCCCCCGTTTGGAAACTGATTCGAGAGGCCACCATAGTATGGTGTATTACCGCCGATATGGTACGTGGCCTTTGGGAGTTGACATACTCCGCCATTTCTTCGGTTAAGCCCGCACAAAATTGTTGCTTTTGCTCTCCAACATCCAACTTTTTGAAGACAGTGGCTTTGAGTTGTAAGTCCCAAAACTTGTCTACATATTTGTGGATGGATTCATTGGGAGAGAGCTTTAAGCTTCGCCATTCGGTGAGTACTTTGTCTTTGGCATCGGTGGCCAAAAACTGCTTCATAATGGAAGCTCTTAAAGCTTTCCATGTTCGGGGAGCTTCACCATTGGCTCGTAGGCTAGACAACCATTGTCTGGCGGACTTTTGAAAGTGCATAGCTACATGGCGTAGCTTAGAGGACTCCGTGAAGCCCTCATCTCCAAACGTCGCATCGAATTGTTGGATAAAGGCCAAGAATTTGTCCGTAGCACCAAAGGTACCATCATAGGTAAGGAAAGAGATGCTCTTCCCTCCCTCTTTGAATTTCTTCAACTTGGACGACCTCTTCCATGCGGCATAGGATTTCCTATGGCCTCTTCTTTTTGATGGTTCAAAGGTTGCACTATCACTTTCTTCAGAAGGTGAAGAATTTGAAGAAGGTGGAGAAGAGAGTGACCTCTTTCTTGCCTTTTTCTTGTCTTGATCTTTGTCGTCTTCACCATAGCTTTCATAAGAGGAAGAGGATGAAGAAGATGGAGAAGAGGGTGTCCTCTTTCTCGCCTTTTTCTTCTCTTGCTTTTTATCATCCCTCTTTGAATTATGGCGTGGAGAAGAGTGTGATGGTCTTCTCCGCTTTGGTGGTGATGGAGAGCGTTTAGCCCGCCATCTTCGTGGAGCCATCTCCGCCGAGGTGGCAGGAGACTCGCTTCTTTCTCGTTCCTTCGGTGGAGGCTCTTGAGTTCTCCTTTGGGAAGGAGATGCATCATCAAGAAGTAAATTCTTGAGCCCTTCATATGGATTCTCTTCTTCTTCCCGAATCGGAGAGAGACCTCTTTTGGCAGTCTCACAAGGAGGCTTCCTAGGTGTTCTCTCCTCATGGTGATGAGCCTGGAGAATCCCGTGAGCACGGAGTTGCCGCTGCACTTCACTTTGGAGAGATGGATTGCCCATGGCTTGTTAAATCCTAGAAACAAGATAGTTAACAAGCATTGAAGCATCATTAGTAGCTTGCTCATGAGCAAAATCAAAGTTATCAACATTAATTTCACTCTCTTTACTATTGTCAACCATTCTAGCAACTTTTAGGTGTAAACTTTTTAGGTGTACTTAGGCACTTCAAGCCCTAGTTGCTACTCCTCTTTACCCCTTTAGAAAAAGCACTCAAGCTAATGTACCCGCGGCTCGAATACCATTAATTGCAAGGAATAGAAGAGAGGGTCTTTCGACACCAAAACAGCACCGGCTCCTGTCAAGCTTCTAATAGCTCAATAGTGGTTAAGCCGTAGGCAAGCCCCATAGGACTCCACTATTAAGACCATAGCTCTCAACGGTGATGCCCCATTAACTGCACAAAGGGAGGCGCACTGCAAGGCTTAAAAATCCTTATTCTACTTACTCACAGGCAATTAATAATACCAACCATTTGTAGCTAACTTGAGGACCTCCCTTCTTGAGCAAGAAAAGAGAAACCTTGAGCTCTGATACCAATGTAACATTTAATGGCCTAATAACTTATGTGTAGCGGAAATTAGCATGAACATAGTGGGCATTTCATTAGAATAGATTCCTAATGAGAATTACAAGAGTGCTTGGGTGGAGAGAGCAACAAAAAGCATAACACCTAGTTAGATAGCATCGACAATACTTTCAAAAGAAAGAGAAATTAATCTAATGACAACAATTGAGGACCAGATTTGCATGGAGCCGGTCCCCCCTCCAAAAGGCTTTGTATTATGGTTTCTCCCATCAAGAGAGACATTGTACAATACAATTATTTGTGTTCCTTCAAGACTAACTAGTGCAATGAAGATGAAAGCTTCATGCACTAAGCAAAACACTTAACAAACACAACTTTAACTATCCCCGTTCTCAGACCCAAGACCTCACACACCTTCGAAGATGGTGAGAGCTAGCAGGGTATGAGAGTAGATTAAGAGAAAGAAGGAGTATCTTAAGAGAAAGATGTACATCTCCTCACATAATCACTCATATTAGCATAGCTTGGCTTGGTAGAGAAGATGAGCATGCATTGAAGCTTGGATCTTGGTTGGATTTGCATCCACATGCCAAGAGAGTGTTGATGTAGGCTTCTATCTCACAAGCTTGGAGTAGGTGATGAGCTCTCCATTAAAGCTTGGGAAGAGATAGTCTTCTTTGCTTCACACATAGCCTGTGTGTGAGTGTGTGTGTGATAATGCCTTGCAAAAATCAGCCCCCTCTCTCTCTTGGGCGAGCCCCCTTGCTATTTGCTCTTCCTGCAGCCTTATTGGCCCTCCCCAAGTCAAGCCAATTACAATTAAGCAGCATAAGTGATAGCCTTCTGACATGTGTCCCCCTTTCCCCTTTTGTGAGAGCTTGAGGTAATTAAATAATTAAACTAAACTCTCATTGGACCCCTTTTCCTCCTGGCCAATAGGAATCAGGCAAGCCATGGGGCTCCTGAATGCTCATTTGACCCCTTGGGAGACTGCCCAATATTCTTCTAGGAGACTTAATTCTCATTGGTTTCTTTTATTAAATGTTTTTAAATTAATTAAACTAGATTTACTCTAGCTTAATTCTCATTGGTCCACTTCAAGGGTCATCCAATAGAAATTGGGCACACCTTGTGGGCATCTAGCCTAGGGAGCTGACATGTGTCCCTCATTCCCTTTGTGTAAAGGGAGCCTGTGTGTGTGTGTGTGTGTGTGTGTGTGTGTGTGTGTGTGTGTGTGTGTGTGTGTGTGTGTGTGTGTGTGTGTGTGTGTGTGTGTGTGTGTGTGTGTGTGGATTTCTCTCTCATCCCCTACCTTTAGGGCTCGCCCCCTCCCATGTAGGGATATGCAAAGAATTTTAGGGCACACACAAAGCATCCAATTTTCCCTAGGGTTGACCTTTGGACACAACCTTTGAATTTTGGAACCTTAGCATTTTGGAAGTCTTAATGGGCTGAACCTTAAGGTCTTTTTAGCCCATTGTTGCACATGGGTCTTTTGCAGATGGCCCCCCCTTTGGATCCCTATTTTCCCTCCTTTGGATCCCTACTGTGGCCGGTATTCTAGCTTAACCAATATTCTAGCTTTTTCTCCCCTGGCACTTCCCCACAAATGGTCCACAATACCTTGGGCTTAGCTTCTTATATCTGCCTAGTGATAAGATTCTTTTCTTTGGTCGGACTCGTAGAAAAACCTTATCCTCTTCTTTAAAAGTTCTTTCTTAACGATTCTTATCTGCATAGTGCTTCTGTCTATCCTGAGCGGCCTGAATGTCCTGGCGAATAGCTCTAGTCTGTGCTTCCATATCTTCTAACATCTTCTGTACCCTGATGGTTGGATCTGAGAAGTTCAGTGGTGCTAAACAGTCCTGTCCATAAAGAGCTTTGAAGGGTGACATTCCAATGCTTCTGTGTTCGGAAGAATTATAAGCATACTCCACCAAAGGTAGATATTGTAACCACTTCTTTGGTTCTTGCGAACAATAGGCTCTGAGAATGTCCTCGATGACTTGATTAACTCTTTCATTTTTCCTATCTGTCTGTGGATGATACGTTGTACTGAAAACTAATTGTGACCCAATAGATTGGAAAAGAGAAGTCCAAAATTTTGATGTAAACTTGGCATCTCTATCACTGACGATACGCTTCGGTAGACCATGTAGCCTAAAAATCTCCTTGATGAATACCCGGCTAACATCTGAAGCAGTAAAGGTTGTCATTACGGGTATTAGATGAGCCACTTTTGTGATCATATCAACAACCACAAAAACAGAATTATAACCTCCTGTAGAAGGTAATCCTATAACAAAATCCATAATGATGCATTCCCATTTCATCTGGGGTATGTCAAGAGGTTGAAGTTGTCCTGGTAATTTAATCCTTTCAGCTTTTATCTGCTAACAAGAAAGAAATTGCCTCACATAGCGAAGTATGTCTCCTTTCATTCCAGACCAGAAGTAACTCCTCCTGATAGCATGAAGAGTCTTAGCATAGCCTGGATGTCTAGATGTAGGGCTATCGTGTGCTTCATACAGAATAGCCTTCTTTAGAGCTGGGTCTCTGGGTACACAGAGTCTATGTCTGTAGTAAAGACATCCTCCCATAAGAGAGTAATCTTTAGCTTCAAGCATCTTATTCTGTTGAACTAATGATACTATACGTTGGTACTCTGGATCCACCAAGGATGCTTCCTTGATTCTATCCCAGATAGGGTTATTTGGAATAGAGATAACTCCGAGAAAGGATTTTCGGCTAAGGCCATTTGCAACTGCATTTTCCTTTCCTGGTCTATACTTTATGTCAAGGTCATATTCCTGTAATAGCTCTATCCATCGTCGTTGTCGCATGTTGAGAATAGGTTGAGTAAAAATCCATTTTAAGCTCTTGTGGTCTGTAACCAGCTGAAGCTTGTGTCCGAGAAGATAATGTCTCCATAACTTCAGCGCATGTATAACTGCTAAAAGTTCCAAATCATGAGGAGGGTAATTCTTCTCGTGATCCCTCAGCTTTCACGAAGTATACGCCACTAGTCTTCCTTCTTGAGTAAGAACTCCGCCTAGAGCAAATTTGCTAGCATCGGTCGCTACTTCAAATTCCTTACTGAAATCTTGAAGCTTTAAAATAGGAGCTGAGACCAAGAACTCTTTTAGCTTAGCAAAGCTAGACTCGTGCTTGGTCTTCCATTCGATTCTCATTCCTTTCTTTAGGAGTTTCGTCAAAGGTGCAGCAATACGTGCATAGTCCTTGACAAAAATCCTGTACCAACCCATTATTCCAAGAAATCCTCTTAATTCGTTGACGGTGGATGGTTGAGGCCAATCAATGATATCCTTGACTTTGTCTGGGTCTACTGAGATCCCTTCAGCCGATATGACAAATCCAAGATAGTTGATCTTTGGTGAGCAAAAAGTGCACTTGCTCTCTTTAGCGTAAAGTTGGTGTTCCCGAAGAAGATCAAGTACTTTGCGAACATGTTCTTCATGGTCTACCTCGTTCTTAGAATAGATCAGAATATTATCAAAGAAAACCAAGACAAAATCACCCATGTAAGGTCAGAAAATATCCTGCATAAGTCGATTGAAGCTTGCAGGAGCATTTGTTAGACCAAAAGACATTATTGTGAATTCGTAGTGTCCATACCTAGTATTGAAAGCTATCTTTGGAATATCTGATTCCTTGATCCTGATCTGGTAATATCCTGACCTTAGGTCAATCTTTGTAAACATTTTGGCGCCGTGGAGCCTGTCCAAGAGTTCGTCAATCCTTGGAATTGGATACTTGTTCTTGACACTTACCTGGTTCAGTCCACGGTAATCTATGCATAACCTTAAGGTTCCGTCCTTCTTCTTCTGGAAAAGAACTGGTGCACCCCAAGGAGAAGTACTGGGTCGAATGAATCCTTGCTCAATGAGTTGCCTAAGTTGTTCCTTGAGTTCAATGGCCTCTGGAAGTGACATTTTATAAGGTCTTTTTGAGATATGTTCACATCCAGGGATAGTTTCAATCTCATGATCTACCTCTCTATGTGGCGGAAGATTCGTAAGGTCTTCTGGTAATGCATCATCATACTCCCTCAACCAATTTGGTCGAAGTTAGGTATCTGCTTGGTCTACTTTGTTGAGCTTTACCGCATAAATTTGGTGTCCCTTTTTTAATCCCTTCAAAAGTCTGTTGGCCTTAACTAGAGTAGCCCTAGGTCTCCCATTTCCCCCCTGGATTAAGGCTTCATTATCCAAATTATCTGTAAAGGTAAATTTTCCTGGTGTACAATGTATGTGGGCCCTATTTTGGTTTAGCCAGTCCATCCCTAGTATCCCATCAAAGAATCCTAAGGGTAGGGTTCGAAATTGGGCAGAAGTTGGGTGTCCCCCTAAATCAAAGTCAATTTTTCCTGCAAAATGTTGAGATACTACTTCCTTGCCGTTTTCTAACTCTACAACTAGCTTGCTTGTTGGATACTTATCTAGCCTTAACTTCCTCATGCATCTGGGTGAAAGAAATGAAAGAGTAATACCACAATCTATAAGGAAGTTAACTTTTTAACCTCTGAGAGATCCTGGTGTATGAATGACTGCGTATTGCTTGCAACCATTGGGGTTGTCAATTGCAGCAAGTAGGGTTTCTCTCTCCACTGCTTCGTCACCCACAGTTGGTTGTACCACTGCGGCATTCACTCGAGCGGTAGCTCCACGCCCTCGCCCTCTATTCATCCTTCCATGTACTTCTCTTCCATTAGCTTGGCCACGCCCATGGGTATTCAAGGGTATGGCATTGGCGTTGGTTGCCTGAATGTTCCTGGGGCACTTGGATCTATAATGTCCATACTCGTCGCAACCATAGCATCGAACATCTGGGAACTCCATGGTTGTGCTGGTAGCCATAATAGGACGTTGGTCATATGCTTGGTTGGCTGGTCTGTTATTCCAAGCAGTTGTCCTTGCCCTCTTTGCCCAATGATTCCTCCTATTCTGATTAACCTTTTGTACTTCAAGAGCTAGAGGTTTGTCCCTCAACAAGGCATCTTGTAGTGTCGTTGGCCTGAGAGCTTCCAATCGAGTATTCAAAGGGTCGATTAGCCCTTGGCAGAACCTCGCCACCTTTTGTTCCAAGGTCATCTTAGGAGCGTATCTCCAAAGAGTGACAAACTTTGCATAATATTCTTCGACAAATGAAGTCAGCTCTGTCGAAGTGAAAATAATTCATTCATCTTCAAGGTCCTATAGGCAGGTGGTAAATAACGTCCCATTATTGAAACTTTGATGTCTTCCCAGGATTGGGAAGATCCTTTAATATCCAAGTCCTTGCAATGTTGCTTCCACCATATCTTGGCATCGCCAGTCAAGCGGAACATCGCAAGCATGGTCTGATTTACGGGTTGGGTCCGCGCAGCTTCAAAGTAGTCTTCCATGGCTTCCATCCACACTTCCGCATCTCTCTCCACATTTGCCCCCCCGCCCTTAAAGATCGGAGGTTGGGCTTGCTTAAGGAGAAGCTTCTTCTCTTGCACTGCCGAGTACAGAGCAACAGGCGGTGCCTACAGAGGTTATACGAGATTCTTAATACCATTACTTGGATTTCAAAATAGACACGAGACTTTAAATAAAATTCAAGATACTACTTTGTCAAGAGACAGAGATTCAGAGACAAAAAGCACTTTATTGATGAAAATTTATTACAATTGAAACCCCTCAAGCTTTACGATAACTGATGATCAACTTATTACATGGCTTTTTGGATTGCGTATAAAATATACGCCTAGGAGATGGTATTCACATGATGCAGTACTTTGTTGGTGAAATAGTTCTTGTACTCATCCTTGAGTGGATAATAAACTAACATATCAGGTCGGGATTCCTCTTTTGGTACTCCAAAAGCTATGACTTTGTTCACTGGGATCACCTCGGTGACCTTTTCCAAGAGCCAGTCGTTGATGGTTTGATTGGAGTCGCCTGAGACAGTCAGGTCCAATCAGGTAGACAGCAGGTAGAATAACTCCCCTACCCTCAACTCTTCTCTCCAATGTATCTTCTTCAAATCGGTAGCCAGGCATCCTAGCTTTCGAGCGTTGATGTAGTAAACCCCTCCTGGAAATGCCCAATCAAGTTCCCATCCTCTATCAATGCGAGTGGAGTGTGGCGTATGAGCCTTCATCAGTATCTCCATGAAATCTCGCCTGAACTGGTAAATTGGGGATCTTTGAGCTTGCTCATAAATAAGCTCAAACACTTGGAAAATTCGATATTCTAGCACGGGGTCTTCCTGCAACACCAATGTAAGGAATTCGGATCAGCTACATATATACTTTCAGGTCCTTTTTAAATATTCAAACAGTACGATTTTATTTCCCAGCCTAACCTAGGCTCTGATACCAGGTGTGAGGTCCCCACCCTGCCATATCAAGATGGCGGATCTGATGGTGAACCTGGTGGCCACTAGATCTAAAGCGGAAGCAAACAAAGTGGTTTAAGGTTCAACTAGCGGAAGATCTCTCATCACAAAGTGAGTCAAGTTCGAGCCTACTAGCAATGAGATCTAGCTCCACCTCGCAGGGGAAGCGTACTTAACCTATCTAGCGATCCTAAGACCCACCTTTCAAGAGGAGAGAATCCTCGAGTTTCTTTTTTCCCATGTTTCAGAGGCACGTACACTTGAGACTTCACCACTCTAGGGGCAATGAGTATTACTAATATCGAGTTAAACACTATGGGGACAAAGAGTTCCCGACCAATCAGGACCACCCATCTCATAGGCATTGGAAACTTGAGCCAAGCAACCTAAGCCAATCCCCCACTTTCCACCCCCACACTCACACTTCCTTGTGTGACCTAATTACTACCACAATGATTGTTCAACATAAACATTCCTTGATTAATTCTGAATCACATTGTTCGTTAAGACATCCCTTCAACCAGTATTGCAAACAACACCAAGACAGTATTCTAGTAAAAATTCTACTCAAACTTATTCATTACTATTGCAATGTTCTAGAAGTACAACATCCCCCCTCCAACGCATTGACAGAATTCGGAAAACTGCTAAAAATAGTAACTTTTTCCATTATATTCATTTCAAGGTACAATGGTGCTCTTTTGATCGGGGTTAGAGACCTTACAACAGTCGCCATCTCCATCTCCATCTCCGAGTGGAACACACTGATCGCCACTACCTTTGCCTTTTCTGCGCCCTTCCCCTTGGCCAGCTCTCATGATCCTGCGTTTAGAGTCTGACACCGATCGCCCTTGCATTCGCCATCTACATCTCCATTTCCCTTGCATTCGCCATCTCCATCTCCATTGCCCTTGCATTCTCCATCTCCATCTCCATCACCACCGCCTTTGCATTTTCTACGCTCTTCCCCTTGGCTAGCTCTCGTGATCCTGCGTTGAGTGACCTCCACTGGGTCGAGTCCTTTGCTGCCGCGTCGCCATCGCCCCCCTCTGGTTCTTGCTATCGGTGGCCTGCGACATCACCATCCAACTCACCGCCATTGGATATTGCAGAGACACGTTCTTTCTCCCTGCCTCTCCCCTCCTGTGTGCTGTTAACTGTGTGCGCACCGAAGCCACTGCGTTAGGGTAAAAACGCATGCATGGTTGGAATAATTACTCCTTATGTGACTGTGTCTGAGTTTGGGCATAGTGAGTGAGTAGGCCTATAAATCTATCATTGATAACATAATATGCTATGTTCTTTTCCACCTATTCCGAATGCTTAGGTCACAAGACAGAACGAAGAGAATAGGGCCCTTCGGAGATTCTTGGGGCCCCAACTCGCTTGGTTCTGACTCAAATAACATCAATTGTTATGACATTAGCACAAGGGACAGAACCATGCCAATAGGGTCCTTCGGAAATTCTTGGGGGCCCTACTCGCTTGGTTCTGACTCAACTAACATCACCTCTTATAACCTTAGCGCACAGGACATAACCCGTCGATAGGGCCCTTCAGTGATTCTTGGGGCCCCTACTCGCTTGGTTCTAACTCAACTAACATCAACTCTCATGACATTAGCACACGGGACAGAACCAAGTGAATAGGGTCCTTCGAAAATTCTTGGGGGCCCTACTCGCTTGGTTCTGACTCAACTAACGTCACCTCTCATGACATTAGTGCACGGGACAAAACCAAGCAAAAAAGGACATTGAGGGGTACTCGAGGCTCAACACTCGCTTGGTTATGACACCAAATAGTTTTGGCTTGCTTTTTCTTTCAGTCATGGGGATCATAGTCCTGGAGACAGACGTGAGCGAGGATACATGTGAAGAAAAACTATTCACATTCTTATATAACGCCCGTGCTCATCATCGTGCACCAGAACTATCCATTATCGTGCTCATCATTGTGCTTCAATATGGAATGGTGACCCAAGTTTCTCAAACACCTCATCGTTTACGTGCCGGGGAGCAGCCTTAACATGTGATGGCTTTGGTAGCAATGATCCTCTTTGTAGTTTATTTTGAGACTTTTTAGCTAATGCTTTGAAGAGTGCCATCTATCCCATCTGCAAGATGCCACTCTCATCAAGTATTGCTTACACTTCCATTGGTTCCAGCTGATTCTCATTCATGAAGGAGGTAAGTAGCCTCCCTTTCAACTTACAAAATTTTTTCTGAGTTATCATCTCTTCAACTACTTCTTTTGGAACTAGACAGCTGTAATGCACTCCGGCATTGAAGCCTACACCGTTCGTGTTTGGATGCAGTAAAGACCTGCCAAAAAAGAACAATGCGTTATGATCATGTATATGAAAGTAAGTGTATCCATTTCTTAATGAAGCACATTGAAGAAACAAACTTCGGGTTACCTTAAAACTCGTATTCGTTTTTTCAGCCTACCACTACCAACCTTCATGTTCACAATGTTGCACAGATCTCGTTTCTTTTCCGACTACCAAGCACGGTGTCTTTCTTTCGCAAACTTGTGATCTTCTTCTCAAGGCCTTGGATTGTCTCTTTGTTTGATGAAATATTTTGAGAGCATGCTTCATTAAGTTTCTTCAGCTGCATGTTCTCCATTGCCAAGAAGTTTCTTTGCCTTTCCACATTCAATCCTCTCATTTCCAAATGTTCAGTGTATCCCAATAGCCCATCCTTGGCATCGCCTCTGTGAAATGTAAGAGGTTAGTGATATTAGAAAAGGGAAGTGGCTCATTTGTCGTAGGATCCTTTGGATAAATAGACCCATCGGTCCACAAATCCAAATGATGTTCCTTGTTTGTCCTTCTAAGTTATTTCTCCCGTTGAGATAAGAAAGACTCCCTCCTACGTTTTTGCAACGGTGCGTACTCTTGCAATACATCAACATGAAGATGATGTGTGTTCTTTCTTTGGGTAAATTTTAAAGATGAAGGGGCTGAGGATTGTAAGTTCAAATTAATGTTTTCATCAAGAAAAGATGCGTTCTCCATTCCTAGAGTTGATAGAGAAGAAGACGGAGAAATGTCTCAGGTTTTGGGAGGGAAAGCCATATTCTCAAGTTTAGAGTTGATAGAGTTCGTGTGGCTTATGTTTCTGGAGGGAACACTTGTAAGTTGGCATTTCAAATCATTAGTCATACAGTTAGTTGGATTCCTGACAAGAGAACGAAGGATAAGAATGATAAAGACAACGGCTACCTACCAAAGAATGTCATTTTGGCCTTTTGTTGCGAAGAAAAGTATCACATAAAATGCACAATTGAACATTTTCATTTTCTCTCTCTAAGTCGACGTGGCACTTCTTACAGGGCCCAAAAGTGATTCCAACTTTCTCCCAATGTCAAACACTTTCATTTTCATGTTATGTATGCTCCCGAAAAATGGCAAAAAGTTGTTTTTTGCATATGTGTGAAGTTATGGTTTATGGCCGACCTAAAGGTCGAAGCTGTTTTGCATCATGTTTATGATGATGGAATGATATCACATGATGTATGGAGCCTTACGGATAAATGTGGAGGCCTCATGTACATGGGTATCATTGCTTTCAACATTTCTAGGTCAAAAGTAGCTCTATATGCTAGAGAGGTGAAGTGCAAATATGATGCATCAACTTTGCATGACTGGATGTTGTCAATATTGGATTTTTATATCATGTTTAGCTTCTGGTTCCACTCATTTTATGCATAAAAGGTTCATGTCTTAAGGGCCATATGTGTGAACTCATATTAACTATAGTGGATATGTCAAACTCCAAGTGTGGAAGTTGGTTAAGTGTGAATATGAATTATGGTGAAGGGCTAATATCCCTCATGGATTATGGTTCATGGTGGAAGCCGATGTGGCTCTTGTTTTTTTTTTCTAGACATGGTTATGCTACCAAATCTTTTGCAACCATGTCATGTTCTAAAGTGATTATGAAAAATTGGTTGTGCCCCACCCCGAGTTGGATAGAGTGCTCACCCGCATGATATGATTGGGTTATGGGTTATGTTTTTGGGATTGGATCATGAAGTAATTTAGATGGTTTAAAGTAGACGTGTAAGGGTAGAGACCATGTACAGTCTAGCTGCTTGGAGAAGATTGTTTGTGCATATGACGGATGCTATTGTGACTGGACTCACATGTTATGTTTCTCATGGCAGCATCCTACAAGACTAACATCACCTACATCGCTTAGCCTTAGATAAAAGAGTCGTTGACCTTGGGCTTTGCTGGATCAGGGGTGTTGTTTAGGTTTTTTTTTTGTTAGGCTCATCTACACGGTTAATCGAGGGTTGAATGACCTACTCGGCTAACACGTCGGGGATCTTGCCTTGGTTTTTCCTAAACTTCCGATGATGGGCATTGGAGAGGCGTGGTGCCTAAACTGGAATGGTTGGTGTTGATATCCTACCACCTGTTGATATTTGGGATCCTTTCAGAGCTCGGGTTCATGGAGGGAGGTGAATCGGCCTCAGCCAATGTCTCCCTCAGGTAGGCGGGATATGTTTTGGCTCCCTCTGGGCGAAGTGAAATTCTCTTTGTCCGTAGTAGAGCCAAAGTGGATGGGTGGACCGATCAATCCCTATACATGATTCGATGCTCTGCTAGTTATTTTTTATACTTATTTTTGTTGTTATACTATACCCAGATTTTGTTATTCCATTAATACATGGTGGCCTGTTTCATTCAGACAGGCAATTTAAAGATTCTCTATTGTCATTCTCTCATGTCTCTGTGCACTCTATTTCATCCTCCACTATATTCTCTCTCTCTCTCTCTCTCTCTCTCTCTCTCTCTCTCTCTCTCTCTCTCTCCGCAATGCGGTGTACACATATATTCACCCTCCACAACGTTATTTTTTCTTGAGTAGACTTTCATCCATAACACCCATTCAGGGGTAGCACTAGTCGCTAGGTGCCTCTGGATTTAGTGTGGTGCATAGCCTAAACTCCATGTTAGTTTGGACGTTGAGAACTCCTCCCTTATGCAAATGCTTTCATAACTTTGATGTATATTGAAAATTCTATAAATGTGTAAATTGTATATTTTGTGCATAGACCCTTGGGGAGGGGATCTCTCAATCACCTATTCAAATGATCATCATAGCCTCATTCTCAATATTTCATTGTCTATATTTTGTATTTTATCGAGAAATGTTTTGCTTGAAAGGAACTCCACCAGATATTTACCCCACTTAGGTACCACCATAATCTGAAACAATGTAGTGAATGGTATGGGAGATACTTTACATCATTGTTCACATTGTTCTACATACTTTTGGGCATCTTGCCTCATTGATGGCCAATATGGGCCAATCCATTTGAGTGGATTAATAATTTGATCCTTTGCAAAGTGAAAACTTGTTATAGTTTTATGATCCTATACTCAAGGAGAAGCTTAACTCTTGGAGTTCTATACATAAGAGATATATTCCATCATAAGTTTTATCAAAAATTCTTTTTCCAAGTAGCTTGAACACGGCATTTTGGTTGATTAATTTGGAAGATAAAAGCATTGGAATTTCTACATCCAATCGTGCAATGATCGTTAAGAGTTGTAATACTTCCATACCATCTAGTACCATTTTAATAGAGAATAGACATGTATTAACTTGCATACAGATTGAAAAATGCATGTTACATTCATCTAGCTATGCCAATACAAATCTAATAGATAAGACATCAATATGCACATCAAATATCTTATTCTCATATGGTATATTTAGTATGGGAGTTGAGAACCAATGCATCTTTTAAAATGACTCATCACATTAATCACTCCAAGGAAAGTTAGTAATTAATCCATAAATGGCTTTAGCTACTACATTACATATGTATATGAACCTTCGATAGTATCGACAATGTCTTGTGAATGATTGTACTTCACGAACTATTGTGCATTTAGACAAATACATAATTCCCTTTATCTTTTTGAGATCCTTTGACATGCATTTTTTAAAACTATATCTCCAACCATTTCACATCATCGTACCAAGAATACACACTTCTTGGGATTTAGAAAATTCCTCTACAATATGCACTTCTCAAAGACTTTTCCATAGGGGGGTCTAGGGGGCGATAATTTTTTCTAAGGTTGTTTCATTGGATAAAAATATAATTATAATTTTTGTGGATGCAATAAGTATTGCTTCTTTCTATGCTATGTTGCTTTCTTGATGGTGTTATAAATGGTTTCCTTTTTTTTTAAATAGCAGAACTCACAATTGCGAGTGAATTTCTATACTCTTTATAATGTTGCTTAAAATTTTCAAGGAATGAGAGGGCATCCACTTGTCACTCCCTGGTTCATTTCAAAAAACACCTTACAAAACATCTAATCTAAAATGCAAAAGAAAAGGGTAAGATTGTAAGAAATGATAGCCTTTGCAGAATGTAAGATCTGACAAGTCTTTTCAAATGTAAAGTCAAAAGACTTTCTATTCTACATAAAATAAATGCCGAAGTTTGATTGCACATAGCAAAAAGGGGATAACTTTAGTGGAGGTTTTGTTACTTAAAGCAAACTTACTTTTTGAAGATATAACAAAAAAAGAAGAATTTTAGTGATTTTTTTTATGTTTAATGGAAATGTAATTTTTGAAGATATATTTGGCTCCGTATAGAGATTGCTTCCACCAAGGGATGCATCCTGCCATGCCACAATCCCTTGCCAATTGAACGTAGGCTTAATCCAAGCCACCTTTGCCTCCCATGGGAGAGGTGGGAGGGAGGCTTCTTCCAATGCCCTTCCTTGGATAATGTCCTTCCATTCACTAAAGTTGTTGCACTAAAGTTGTCAATAAAATGTTATTTAAGCAGTTGCATTTGTAGGAACAATGTAAAGCTCAAGATTGTGGAAACAATATCTAAAAAATTATCACAAATAAAGAGCATACTACAGTGTGCCCAATGTATCAAGCTTGTTCCATTGATATGCAAGACTCGGGAAAAATCAACTTCACATACATACAAAATTCCCTTTAGGATAGGAAATTTTCCAAAATAATTGGTTCTGTTTTGCAATTTAACTCTATTTTGTTAAATTTTTAAAGCGGATTTTCTCTTTCTCCTCCTCCCTTCAACCAACTGTTTTGATTTTCCAACCGGCTCAAGGCTAACTGAGGCACACTTTTCACGAACACTGCTTTCATGAGATGTTTTGGGTTGTGGATCCCATTGTGGTTTGTTAAATATCTTTGTTGCTCTCGAATTGTAGATGATGTTACCCAACTTCAGTGGAAACTTCAAAGAAGCTCGTCGAAAGAAAACAACAATACAATTGGATCCGTTCAATCGCTTCAATTGAAACACAGTTATTGATATTGTTAACTGGTGAAAAATACATAGGCAATCATCTCCTTCTTCTTTTTTTCAATGCTCTCTTCAATAGAGAGAGTTGAGCTAAACATGTTCAAAAGGAATTATTAAAGTGCCATCGGCTAACAAGGGAGCCAACTGAGCACAACCATCAGATAAAGTTCAACGTAGCTACATAGCATAGATACCAGGTCACCGGGGTCAATCAAACAAGGAGCATATCATCGAATATGGGCGGAGTCATGAACTCCATCAACCAACCGAAGAGACTCCAACGACCAAGGACCACCTCGAAGGAGCGAGATCTGAACATCCAACAAGGAGATCAACAATAAAGAGTTTTTGTGCTTGTATAGTGAGCCATGCACCATCTTCAAGGTCATAACGAGGGCCATGCTCCCATTTGACATTGATCGATGCCAACAAGTGGATGGCGCGTGCCACTCACCGACCCGTTGGGAACCAGCAAACCAAGACCAACCTACAAATCCTTGGCCAAAGAGGGGACCAAGCCCTTCCCTATAAAGATTGCTTTCACCAAGGGATGCATCCTACCATGCCACAATCCCTTGCCAATCAGACGTAGGCTTGATCCAAGCCAACTTTGCCTCCGATGGGAGAGGTGGGAGGGAGGCTTCTTCCAGTGCCAAAACAGAATGAGGGTGGAGTGGCTCAAGTGCTCCCCTTTGTACGCCTCCCTAGTGTACATTTGCATCTATTATTTCTAGGGCACTAATATATCTTTTTTTCTTTCAAAACTCAAATGGTGAGTGAATTATTTTAGCACAACCAAAAAATACAAATTCTAGTCATGCTTGTGTCGAGCCATGACGTCTCCCAATAATCCTAGATGCATCGACTAATAGGGAAGCCACCCCACGACACTGAAAAGGCTTGGTATGTTCACTAACTAAAATTTTCTTACATCACGTGCGTTCACCAAAATTGATTTTAATCACCCCTTATATCCCTCTTATAGATGTGTTTCTATAAATTCACAAGAAATTAAGATCCCTTATGTTGAACGCACGTGCTATATTACATTTACTTTAGTGAACCTCCCGGGTGAAAAGGACACCAGAGAGAGAAACTTGGCTGAACATGAAGCAACAAACCTCGAATTAAGCAAAGCTCCATGTACTAACCAATCATTGCAACAACAATTGCCCTATTCCATTCATCAAAGTTTCTCTATTTTTCAATGCTGACAATCACTTCCCTTCTATCTTGTATAATCTCTATTGTGGATCTAGCTATTTTTAGGGTGTTCTTGAAGACCTGATAGTTTGTGGCCTTCCACACGTGTTTGAAGTAGCAAATTACAACAATTTGCATGCCGATCAGAAGCGCGTGACTATTGAATACATTCCTACTTAGGAAGAGATCGTTCTTTAAGAACCCTATCTTCCAGGTCTTTTGAGCCCATTTGCAAATTTTCCCTTTCATGCCACAAAGTGAGGAAGGTCCCTCACTAGCTGTTCCACATTGCAAGCATCTATCTGGACCACTACATCTGGCTAGAATCTTCACACCATTAGGTAAGGCTCCCCATAGGACCTTCTATAGAAAAACATTCAACCCAAGGGGTCATTATGGGCACCAGATGTTCTTCATGATTGTCACCCATCTTGATTCCGGCCATTGCTTGCCCCACTACTTGTGTAGGGGAAAAACCAATCCGACAAGAGCATATGGGTGTTGTGCACATCCTTGGTTTGCAGTTTAAGGAAATGTAGGTTTGTGGGCCACCACCATGCTTTTCACTCGAACTTGGACTCGCAAGGAGACAGCCAACATTTGTCTAGCCGATCTAAAGCTCTAATGGCATTAACATATATTATTACATCCTAAAATGTGTGTTATAGTTCACAAGTTACATTTTTTATATTGAATGCTTTAACACACCTTTTTGCAATAAGACATTTGTGCATACGTGTATCCACATACGCTACTAAAAGCACCCACTTATCAACTTTTGCATGAAGAAACTCCTCGAGTGACCCTTCTCATTTTGGGGCTAAGTTTGAAGATGGTTTTGGATGAAGCCATACAAAGAGAAATGATAGATTTTATTTACAGCTCATGCTATAGAACAATCATAGGTCAGAATTAAAGCTCTCCATCAACAATTACATGCACCATGCCACCACAGTACTCTAGATGGAGCCGTTGTGCTCTACTGAGCACAAAAGCCTTGATCTCTACGATAACAACAGAGAAGCCCACATCATCAGCAAAGCAAAGACATCGTTGCATAACATTGAAGACTTTCTTTTTGACACATCAATTGTGCAGTTTTGGATCACATTGTGAAAGGCATTGTGGAATGATTATGAGAGGATTTCTATCTCCGTAATTCTTAATACTTCATTTTATATGTGATTTGGACCTTTTTAATTTTCATTGATCTTTGATGAACTTATTCAAACATGGTTGGGTATCTCCATATTAGATGAGATATTGTCTTTGTTTGGTGGTTGCATCTGATTCATGTTCCACCACCGAGACCCCCCCACTTTGGCCTTCTCTTTGGTCGGTAAAAAGCCAAAATGCATTTTCGAGAGGAAGACTTTCTGTTCATCTTCACATTGAGAGTCACATATGTTCTCATATGTTCCTCAAACATTTTTTCAGTCTCTTTTATAGAGAATCCAGCAAGATGCCAATGCAAATGAAAAGCTAAATCTGAAGGAAAGAAAGAAAGGGGGAGGGAGGGGGAATAGGTGTCGCGTGAGCGGGGAGCTGTGTGCACAGGGAGAGAGGTCATAGATATTTGATTTCCTTTGTCTCGCAGGCAAAAGCGACGTGTAGGCAAATGGCGATGGCGTGGAGATGCAAACAATCTTAGAAACGCCATAATCCATTAAGACGTCCCTTTGCGCGCGCATGCATGTGTGTGGCAAGCATGCACGCGTACATGCTCTCTCTCTCTCTCTCTCTCTCTCTCTCTCTCTCTCTCTCTCTCTCTCTCTCTCTCTCTCTCTCTCTCTCTCTCTCTCTCTCGTGTGTGTGTGTGTGTGTGTGTGTGTGTGTGTGTGTGTGTGTGTGTGTGTGTGTGTGTGTGTGTGTGTTTTTGGACATAGAGGACAAATCTTGTGAGATGCGCATTTTGAGGAGTGAGGACAAAACGGGCGCAGTCGCCATTTGGTGGGCAAGGCAAGGTGGGATGGCAGTCGAGGTGGATGGAGTCAAATGTTAGAGCAATATCTATGAGGCAACAAAGAGAGGCATACAAGCAGGGAGGGGGGACGGACGTAGCTCCATAGGGGAAGATGGGTAGGTGAGCATGGCTAAAGGAGGGGTGCATGATGCGAAGCATGTGGAGTGGAGGAGGCTGCCATGAGAATTTGGAGAGAAGGAAAAAGAGGAAGGGGGGAGGGGGGGATGTACAGAGAATAGGGAGTGAGAGAGAGGGGGTGTGTGGAATCAGGGAACAAGAGCAGGGAGAATCTATGAATTAATAGGAGAGGCTTGCCCAGAGCAGCAATGGCGAAGGAACAAAACAAATGCGTGTAGTCCGAGGGAGGCGCGAGAGGCGGGGGGAGGGAATCGCGCATATGCATATGCGAGAACTGGGGCGAAGACAAAGCATTTAGTTTGGCAGAACTAGGAGAAGGAATTTGTTCTTCTAATTAATTAATAGCGTGTGAATATGTTACTACAATATTTTTTTTCTAAATTGATTTCAATTCACTCTGTCGATTGAGTATTGCCAAAAAAAAAAAAGTTAGTATTAATTCTTTCTTTGTTTCTTAAGTTAGGACTAATTAAATAACTGATTCACTCAGACTTGTGAGTATGGAAATAAACAGATTGCTTCCACCAAGGGATGCATCGTGCCATGCCGCAATCCCTTGTCAATCGAACGTAGGCTTGATTCAAGCCACCTTTACCTCCCATGAGAGAGGTAGGAGGGAGGCTTCTCCCAATGCCAAAATAGAATGAGGGTGGAGCGACTCAAGTGCTCCCCTTTGTACGCCTCCCTAGTGTACATTTGCATCTATTATTTCTAGGGCATTAACATATGTTTTTTTTTTTGCAGAACTCAAAATGGTAATTACATTATATTAGCACAACCAAAAATTACAAATTCTAGTCATGCTTGTGTCGAGCCATGACGTCTCCCAATAATCATAGATGCATCGACTAATAGGGGAGCCACCCCACGACACTGGAAAGGCCTAGGATGTTCACTAACTAAAATTTTCTTATATCACGTGCGTTCACCAAAATCGATTTTAATTACCCCTTATACCCCTCTTGTACACATGTTTCTGTACATTTACAAGAAATTAAAATCCCTTATGTTGAACGCACGTGCTATGTTACATATACTTTAGTGAACTCCCCGGGTGAAAAGGACACCAATCTTGACTTCAGAAAAGCTCCATATACTAACCAATCATTGCAGCACCAATTGCCCTATTCCATTCATCAAAGTTTCTCAATTTTCCAATGCCCACAATCACTTCCCTGCTACTATCGTGTATAATCTCTGTAGACCTAGCTATTTTCAGGGCGTTCTTGAAGACCTGATAGTTCATGGCCTTCCACACGTGTTTGAAGTAGCAGAATCAAACAGTCTGCATGTCGATTAGAAGCGCGTGACTATTGAATACCTTCCCACCCAGGAAGAGATCGTTCTTTAAGAACGCTATCTTTAAGGTCTTTTGAGCCCATTTGCAAATTTTCCCTTCCATGCCACAAATCATTTGGCACTCCTTGAATAAGTGAGGAAGGTCCCTCACTAGCTGTTCCCCATTGCAAGCATCTATCAGATAAGGCTCCCCATAGGACCTTCTATAGAAAAACCTTCAATCAAAGGGGTCATTATGGGCACCAGATGTTCTTCATGATTGTCACCCATCTTGATTCCGGCCATTGCTTGCCCCACTACTTTTTTAGGGGGAAAACCAATCCGACGAGATCATATGGGTGTTGTATACGTCCTTGGTTTGTAGTTTAAGGAAATGTAGGTTCGTGGGCCACCACCATGCTTTTCACTCGAACTTGGACTCACAGGGAGAAAGGCAAAATTTGTCTAGCTGTTCTAAAGCTCTATTGACACAAGGATTCTATTATCCTAAACTGTGTGTTATAGTTCACAAGTTGCATTTATTATATTGAATGCTTTAACACACCTTTTTGCAATAAGACATTTGTGCATACGTGTATCCACAGACACTACTAAAAGCACCCACTTATCAACTTTTGCATGAGCCTTCTCATTTTGGGGCTAACCTTGTCATACTATCAAGTGAATATGGTTTTGGATGAAGCCATACAAAGAGAAATGATAGATTTTATTTACAGCTCATGCTATAGACAATCATAGGTCACAATTAAAGCTCCCCATCAACAATTACATGCACCATGCCACCACACTACTCTAGATGGAGCCGTTGTGCTCTACTGAGCACGAAAGCCTTGACCTCTATGATAACAACAGAGAAGCCCACATCATAAGCACAAAACATTGAAGACTTTATTTTTGACACATCAATTGTGCAGTTTTCGACCACATTGTGAAAGGCATTGTGGAATGATTATGAGAGGATTTCTATCTAGCATATCTCACTATTTCTTAATACTTCGTTTTATATGTGATTTAAACTTTTTTATTTTCATTGATCTTTGATGAGCTTATTCAAACATGGCGGTATTTTTGTCCTAGTCCATAGTAGCCTATTGTAGAAGTTAGTATGTCTTCAACGAGCCGATCTATTGTCACGGAAATTTGTTAGGTACGATCGAGTTTTATGGTGTGTTTCTTCATCCAGCTATGGTTTGTATATGGGGCTCCCTATAAAAGTCACCAGGACATGTTTAGTGTTCTTCTAGTGTGTTGTAGCTTGTATCTGGGTTTGGAGGCTCCCTATAATATGATGCTTTGTTAGTTGGTTATGGTCTGATGTATTTTTTTGAACTACATGGCTCATTTAAGAGTCATTTTGAGCGTGCAGGATATATGTGTTTTTTTAAAAAAAAATGCTCATTTAAGCTAGATTTGAATTAACTCAAAATAATACATGAAAACCTTGGGATATCCATTGCACAAGGACATCCAACATATACAAAAGAGTCACGTCAATGGACGCAAAGCCCACTGAGGGATTTAAGACCATTGACCCTACACGTACCCTTAATCCATGCTACAAAATCGCTATCTTCTTCTTGTCAGTAAGTCACTTCCTCCTTGCTAAAACCCATCCGCAAGTTTCGAGCAGTAGTTCTGTATGCAACATCCCCTTCTTTTTCTATAATAGTTGTTCATTTCTAGAGACTCGTATGTCTTGTAGGACTAAATCTTTGACTCTATAAAAATTTAGGTCCTCTACTCTTCATAAGCTAAACGTCAGCACAGCTGAAGCCCAACGCTAAGTCTCGTTTAAAGAATGGGGTGTCAAGCTAGCAAAACACCCATTTGTAGACTCTTCCAGTGAAGCTCTTGATTTTTGGGTACCCTATTAGATGAGATATGGTCATCGTTTGCTGGTTGCATTTGATTCATGTTCCATTGCCAAGACCCGTCACTTTGGCCTTCTCTTTGGTCGATAGAAAACCAAAATGCATTTTTGAGAGGAAGACTTTCTGTTTATCTTCACATTGAGAGTCACATATGTTCTCGTATGTTCCTCAAGGGGTTTTTGAATTTCTTTTATAGAGAATCTAGCAAGATGCCGATGCAAATGAAAAGCTAAATGTGGAGGAAAGAAAGAAAGGGGAGGGAGGGGAAATAGGTGTCGCGTGAGCGGGGAGTTGCGTGCACAGAGGGAGAGGTTAGAGATATTTGATTTGCTTTGTCTCGCAAGCAAAAGCGACAGTGTAGGAAAGTGGCAATGGCGTGGAGATGCAAACAGTCTTAGAAACACCATAATCCATTAAGACGTCCCCTTGCGCGCCCATACGTGTGTCGCAAGCCTGCACATTGTCAAGAAGTTGGCGGTCTTGCCAGGAAGGCACCGGGCCTCTTGCTGTGAGATTTTGTGAGGAAGCTCAAGGGTTATGAGAAGGAGATAAGATGTAGATAAAATAGCTTCTAAAGCTAAAGAAGAAATGTAGACAAAGAAGCCGCTCACTTTCCCTTACAAACACACACATGATGGAGAGAACTCATGAAAGATATTCAAAACAAAACAAAAATGAAAACATCGAGATTACGATCATATCGTATCATGGGTAGGATAAAAGGGTTAATGGATGAGTTAATGATATTTAATCTTTGTTGTCCAGATAAGCTAGGGATTGCTCTTTGGAACTGTAGCTTTGTGCTTATTATAATGTATATGTTTTGTTTAGCAATTGGGACTAGTTGTGAGTACAAATCCACTTGATTCATAATAAAATAACCACATTCACATCAAAAGAGAAGTTATAGTCAATAATAGGTAGTATGATGGGATCTGGTGAGAGAAGTATTTCGTTGAGCCTTTCAGGACCAAATAGAAACACTATACGTTGCTGAAAGTGAATCTTTTGACTAATCCAAAAGTTGACCCTCATAGATTGCACAGAATGGAAATGAAACAAATTTCCTCCATGTGGATTATGGTTATTCATCAATGATATACTTAGTATCTTCAAAGATAAAGGTGTGAAAGAAGTGAAAGGAGAAGAAGAAGAGAGTTTCTCTCCCAAGCCCTATTGTTGCCCTTAGGCAATAAGGATACTGCGGGGAGAGAAGTACCTGTAGTAGCAAGGAGATTTTAGAGTTTGTGAAAGAAAATGAGAACCTTAAGAGAGAGAGATGCTTGTGAAAGATGAAGATATGGTTAATAACCTTGTGCACATAATTGTTTCCCGCAAGAAGGTTGTGCGCGTTACATTGACAAGATTGCTGCTTGAATACCTTCCAATGAAACAATTAGGACACAACAAGAGAGATGAAAGGAGAAGTAAAGATAGAATTAGAGATAGATCTAAGTGTGGTGGTGGTATTAAAGTTAGATAATGAGAGATAGAGATAGATTTAGAGACAAGTATTGGACTAGATATGCAAATGAAAGAAAAACTAGCAACATATATCTTACATGAGAGCAATCGTCACCACCTTAATGGAGAGAGAAGATGAGGCAAGACTTCAGCCTTTCTTCAAGGGAAAGTATGGCACTAAGATGAGTGTGTCACTATGGAATTGAGCTATTCTCACTTACTCATAAATTGCCCCCCAATGAAGAGAAGGCTGCCCTAGTGGGGGAGCCATGTTTTACATAATCACTTGATTAGGCTAAAGAATTAGCCCAAATCAAATGTTCTTTGTATATTTCTTAAAATAGGAAATATTAGGACTCAAACTATCATGAAATTCAGCATTTTTGTTCGTTGAGGCTCCATGTGGGTGCATGATGTATGTGGGCCCCACCTAGGCATCTTCTGTGTGGCTCCAGCAGGGGGTCCCAACTTGTGTGTCTTGTCCTTCAAGGAATCTTTGAGGTGTCACATTCACATGCTTGTGTCTTTTATCCTCCAAATATTTTATTTTATGGAAAAAGACCAAGATTACCTCTTTTCACTTATTCACCTGTTTACCATCTCTTCTTGCAGTGTAGTTGTGAGAGGATTTTTCACTGTTTTCCATGTAACTTTTGACCTGTAACTCGGATTGATATGCTTCAAAAAGAAAAATTGGCCTACTAAAAGAGCTTGAATTTTTTTTGGCCTTTTCTCCACGCCCTTAGGTTGGGATTTTCAAATTGGGATGGTCCAAGAAGCTTTGGATCCTCCTTTTCATAAAGTCTTCTAGTAGGGAAGGTATACATTATTGAAGGGTTATATTATTAAATAAATGTGAAAAGAAGAAAATAATTTATATATGGTAGGGTATAGCTGAGATATTAGAAGAAATATACAAATGCTTTTCCCCCATACAAAAAGAGGCACAATCATTGATACTTCTCTTGCAGTAATGTACATTTATATTACTTCAAAGGTAAATACTAAGGTATGGTAGAAAGCTTTTATATATGCATATGAGTATTATATGAAGTATACTTATACGTCAAAAAGTCACAAGAGAAATCGTTTAATGCCCGTTCCTACTATATACGTGCCACAGTACGACAACCACCCCCTCTCAACCCGCACATCCTCAGGTATGTGCCACATTGTCTCTTTTCTCACTTTGATCTTCACCTGTGTTTTGCTCTTCTTTCTCATCAACATCTTTTAGATCATTGTCTTCTCTTCTCTTAAACATTTTGATTCTTTTTCCCACAATGGGAATCTTTACTTCTGTACCATCTAGTTTAGACAAGCTGTAAATAGCATTTTCATGCACATGCTTTACAACATACGATCCAAACCATGTTTTTGAGAACTTACGCATGACTGTGTGCTCGTTATCAAGGCTACTATCATACACTAAAACCCAGTCACCTTTGTCAATTGCTCTGATCCTGAGTCGATGTCGCTTATCAAAGTAGTCCTTGTTTTTCAACCTTGCATTTTTGAGTCATTCGTTTGTAGCTTCATTGTCTCCATGTCTTCTAGTTGCCTTATACGCAGTGCAAGGAGATCTTCTCTGCTAAGCCCCTCTTGCCAAGGTATTACATTCCATGTGGGAATTGTATCTTCAATCGGCATCACTGGCTTTTGAGTATACATTAGCTCCGCAGGAATGTAGCCAGCTACTGAGCTATGTGTTGTACGATCAGCCCATGAAGCATATGGTAACAGTTTTGGCCACTCACCAACTCTTCCTTCACAAGCCTTGGCCAAAGCTTTGATGATAGGAGGATGCCCTCTTTCACTCTTTCCATTGCCTTCAGGGTTGTAAGCTGTAGTAAGAGAAAGCTTGATTCCTAATCTAGAAAAGAACTCCCTTTCTTCTTTGGCATCCAGTTCACCCCTATCTGCAGTGATTTTTCCCACACAACCATAATGTCAAATCACCTCTTCAAGAAGGAATTTTCACACAGCTTCTGTGGTTTTAGCTCATAATGCCCTTCCTTCAACCTGGTTAACTGGGTCCTCTTGTGCAAGAACCAAGTATCTCATCTTCGAGAGTCCTAGAGGCATTGTGACTAGATCCACAACCCATTTATAGTGCATGGCTAGTGGATATGTAGGGCGCAATCCATCACAATGTCGGACATTTGAATACATTTGACGAGTTACACACGACTCTACAAACTGAGATACATCTTTATACATACCCTTCCACCAGTATTTTTCTTTCAACTTGGAGAAGGTTGCCCACACACCTCTGTGTCTAGCCCATAGACTCTCATGAAACTCTTGCATGAGCTTTACTTGAGTCTCTTTTTTATATATAACCTGTTCTCGTGTAGCACCCTTTTGTTTAGGATGCTTCCACAAGTGACCATCCCTCAAAAAGTACCCATATGCTTTCCTGCGTATCCTCTTGAATTTTTGTTCAGACCAATCATCCTGTTTTCTTAGAGTACTCAAGTAGCTTCCAATAAGAATCCAATCACCTTCATAAAGATCTTTCAAGAACAATTCAAGTGAATTAGTCATGCAGAAATTGTTACCTTTGACATGAGAGATAGAATAGAACTTTGTGTCTACATCATCTCCCTCATCAATCATTTGTGACTCATCTTCATACCTTGCTCTTGATAGCATATCTTCCACTGTATTGTCTTTACCTGCAATGTGCTTAAACTCCGGATTTAAGGACTTAATGTAGGCAATCCACCGCAACATAGCAATGTCTGGTGTTGAGAAGCTTGTAATCATCCCAAGAAGTGGTAGACAATCTGTTGCTACAACCACACATGCACCAATTAGGTACTCTTTCCCATTTTTCAAGGCTGTAATCATACCCCATATCTCTCTCTTTATTTGTGGATAGTTTCTTTGGCGAGCACTTAGTACCTTTGCTCCAAATCTTACCACATACCTACGTCCTTCTTCGTCATCTTGCCCTATTGCCCATCCAATCCCTGTAGGACTGGTGTCTACTGTCACAATTACTGGCCTTTGACACTCATAGTCTACCTTTCTCAAAGTTGGTGCTGACTGGAGCAACTCCTTTATCTTTTTCATGGATTTTACATGTGCTTCTGTCCATTTAAACTTTTGATTCTTTCTAAGCAATTGATAAAGAGGATCAGCTACATGTGCATAATCTGGAATCCAAATAACATAGAAGACACATGCTCCCAGAAACCTTCTAACCTTAGTGATGCTAGTGCATGTTTCTTTCATTCTTTGGATGGCATCTACCTTTGCTGGACAAGGTTTCCTCCCATATGGCCCGCACATGTGCCCCACAATGAGTACTTCATTGACACCAAACATAAACTTTTTTCTGACAATGTAAGATTCACTTCTTCCAACCTAGAAATTTTTTTATCACAATCATTTATGTAATTTACCACAAACCTGCGACATTCTTGGAGATCCAAAGCTCATCTGTGTCACTTTCTTCACACCCTTTGATAGGCAAATCATCAATGAAAGGCATTGTGATTTGAGGAATAAAGTCACGTAAGACCTTATTCATCCCATTCATCATATGTGCAACCGAGTTGGTTGCTCCCTGTGGCAAGGTACACATCCTTACCAAACCCAAAGGTGTCCTCATGGTTGTCAAGTCTCTGCTTTCGATTGCAAGCTGAAATTGATCATACCCTGAGTAGAGATCCCCCATTGAGTAGATTGCCCTCCTTGCAAACGCCTCTGCAAACTCATCCACAATTGGACTTGTACCTACATTTTTAATTGTCACCTTGTTCACTGGTTGCATATCTTGGATGAAGCATAGAGAACCATTCTTCTTTGAAACTATGAACCACCTGTTTGAGTATGGAGCACAAGAAGGCTCCAAGATTCCCATTTTGATTTTTTTATTCAATAGCTCTACTAACTTTGGCAAATGAGCCTTTGGAGCCGGAATAGGCCGCAGATTCCAAGGCACATGAGGTATTGTGAAAATTACCATAGGAGCTACAATAGAAGGATCAACACATCCTATCTCATGTGGCTAAAATGCAAAAGCCTTACCATGCTTTGAAAGCATTTCTTTGAAGCACTTTGTCTCCTCCTGTGTTAAAAACTCCTCGCGACCAATCTGCAACTCTTGGAAAGACTCCCTTGTGAAGGTATGCCCAATATTTTTATCAACACGTCCTATCTCATGTGGCTAAAATGCAAAAGCCTTACCATGCTTTGAAAGCATTTCTTTGAAGCACTTTGTCTCCTCCTGTGTTAGAAACTCCTCACGACCAATCTGCAACTCTTGGAAAGACTCCTTTGTGAAGGTATGCCCCATTTTTTTAGGATTCCTCAAATTTGGTTGTAAAGAAGCCTACTCAATCTTTCCCTATTGTTGGGTGGTAAGGGTGAAGCTACTGGTTTCACCTTCTTTGCTACACTCTTGTATTTAGTTTCAACATAGACTTATGGGCCAGCTGTTTGGTTTTCTTTAAAGGCTTCTATTACTTGATACATTTCCATAGAGAAAACTTCCACAACTTCATTTGCAAGATGCAAACTAGACCCCATTATAGCATCAAGCAAGCATCAAGCTCACCCATAGTATCTACAAAAGAAACTTGTTCACACAAACCCAAAACATTTTCAGAAGGCTCTAGCAACCCACTCTTTTTCATGCCTATTTGTACATTATGCACATATTGCCTCTCACATCTCTTCAAATCTTCAAGTTTTGTAAAACATACTGATCCATTCCTTGTTGCCAAGGAGCTCGTTGAAAAAGTTTCACCTATTTTTGGATCAGTCGAGACCCTTTTTCTTTCTATACCACTGCAATCCCGCTTTACAATGGTAATTGGCCAAAACCCATCATTTCTCTATGATCATGAAACTCTTTGCTCACCTTTGTTAGAGGATGTTCTCTGGGGTTCTCATGATTTCTTTCATTGTTTACACAAACTGTGAGGAATTGGATAGCTCGTTTACCATCTTTGCTAGGTATCCTAGCATATGCTGAACCATCATCCATTACCTTTGTTTCCGTTTGAACTCCCACAATGTAGGGTTGTCCAAGGATGAGATGATATGAAGATGTATCCTGTACAAAGAAGTTTTGGTCAATCTTTACATCACCTATTGTCACCTTCGCACGTGGACATGCTGCATACAATTCACCGGATGAATTGTTTGCCACTTTTACCATCCAACCATGATCTGTGTCCATCATCCATTTACACTCGTTGTAGAGACTCTTTGACATTATTTTTATTTCTGAACCATGGTCAATCAAGGCAAAAAATGGCTCTTCAAGATCACCTACCTTGACCAAAGTTTCTGTAGTAGCCCTTGTCCAGTGACTTTGTGAATAGTAGCTCCTAGGAATATCTTCAACTTCTTCATCATCATTTAAGAAATACACTTGCTTTACTCTTCCACTAGATTGGTAGCATCCTACCATAGCTTCATCATTCTCCTTATTTTGCAGCTACATCCCTTGTGTCTTCGATGTTTCCCCTTCAACCTGTGGACGAGAAACTTTGGTAAGGGTTTGCCTCTTCCTCTTGATGATGTCAATGATCTCCTCATGGAATTCACGCTTTGCAATGCCAAGAACTTCTCCCAAAGTAAACTCAATCTTGCTATTCAAGATCCTTTCCTCCAAGACTTTCTTTAAATCTGTAGCAACCTCAATATCAAATTGTAGTTTATAAGTTGGGCCTTTTGTCTTACCTTTTGTTGGCTCTTTCTTCTTTCCTGTTGTAGACTCGTCCATGAGTACTTCAGGTGGAGATGCTCCTTGTGTTGAGGGTGTTTGAGAAGGCATTGAGTCACTTCTTGCCCCACTTCTAAAAGCTCTTTTTGATGGTCCTTCATCAGCTTTCTCACGTTTGTGCTTCTCCTCTACAATCGCCTCATTTGTTGGCATTTTGTAATGTAGGCATGCACTGACAATGAGTCCACTGGATCATTCCATCCTGTTTCTAAACATATGCAATCACCTGCTTCATGTAGAATCTTTTTTGTAAGATTTCCCTTTTTAGCTAATTGCATGACATTTGGCCAAATTTGACCATGATGGTCACTCACCTCTTCATCACTAAGATGCTCGATTTTTACTCCATAAGTAGCTTCCTCAATTGAAGAGGTGGCATGCTTAGTTGCCATATCTTCAACTAAGGTTTGCATTCCCCCCTTCCCAAAGTTAGTTCTCAAAGGTAGACCTGTCTCTCTTAAGTTGATTTTACCATCCTTAAAAAATACAACATCTTTTGACAAAGCATCACTAAAATCATCACAATCCCTTCTTACATGGTATGTACTATCACACCAAATACATCTATTAGAAAACCCTTCTTTGGGCTGTTGTCTTTGCCTAAAAAGTGGCCCTGATGATTGGCCTTTTTCTTCAAGCTTTGCAAGCTTCACCTTCAAGTCACGCATTCCCTTCACAAGCTCATCTAGCATGGACTCATCAAACTTAGGAGCGATAAAAGTAGGCTTTACCATTTTGTCAGAAGTTGAGGTGGAAGGACTTGTAGTGTTTACTACCATCTTGTCCCTTCTTCTTTGTCGTTTGGCAAGTAGTGAGACAGCACCTTCAACGTCATTCCAGACGGTCTTTAGTCCTTGTTCAGCATCTTTATCTTCAACAAGAAGCTCCAGATTTTCTTGAAACTCTTTACGTGCAGATTGTAAGAAAAGATATGTCTTTTCTGCATCTAGTGTGGCCCTTTCTGTCCTGGTGAGTTGTGCATAGCGCCGCTCAAATTCCCTAAGTAGCTCTGTTATTGATAGTCCTTGCTTTGGCTTGACTACCCATTCTAAGAATGTCCTTTTGGTTACTCTCTCAGACTCCTCCATGAAATATTCCTCCTTCAAAGCTACTTTGAGTTCTTCCCAATTTCTCCCATGCCCATCTTTGATTCCCCTAACATGTTCCCTACTTTCTGGAGCAACAACTAGCTCAAAGCTTTGAATCGTCTCACCTTCTGACACGCGATGCAGTTCCATCTCCTTCACATACTCGAGTAAGTAATTGGTTACATCTTTGCCATTGAACTGATCCATTCTATTGACGACTGCTTGTATGGCCTTCGTTGCTGAAATCTCGCTTCTTTCAGTGGCATGTTGTTGTTGCATGAACATTGCAAATGCTTGAAACATTTGCATTGTTGCTGGGTCAAAGTGCATACCTTGTGATCAGTAAACTTTCATTTCCATTGAGGTCCAGCTCCCTCTCTTTCTCTCCTCCACGTGCCTCCACCCCCCATTTTCCCATCAAAGCCACGAGAGCATCTCCTAAGATGCTTGCTATTAAACCCCTTATGTAAAATTTAACAGACCTATTTTGGGTCCAAACCCATTTTCATTAATTTTATTACTTTGGGAGATTCGTTTTCCCAGCTAGCTCAAAGTAAAGCCTTCCCTATCCACCCACATTCATGCGGTCCCCGCCTCTAACCTTCCCCTGCGCAAGGTTCCTCCCACCATCCCCTCCCACCAAGTTCAACGCACAACGAGTCCATTGGGGCACGCATAACAGATCGAATCTCCCAGTTGTACCCGGTGCATGCGCCAGCTCACCTACAAGGGAGCTCCTGCCCCGT
Source organism: Adiantum capillus-veneris (assembly GCF_014529385.1). NCBI lineage: Eukaryota > Viridiplantae > Streptophyta > Polypodiopsida > Polypodiales > Pteridaceae > Adiantum > Adiantum capillus-veneris. The sequence continues at coordinate 89,888,636 of NC_140951.1, read as the reverse complement.
CTCCTCCTGTTGCCCGCGCCACTCTATGCATGGAGGTCCTGCGCGACAGCTCCTGCGTCCTCTCCTGCCTGTGCCTGCGGCTCCATGGAGCTCTATCAACACACAGAGCAAGCTGGACCTGCCCCCAACTGAGACACACACCGAGTGCGCGCACGGATGCCGCATGCGCAGGTGCATGGAGGAGCTCCACACCGTCAATGGAAAGCTTGCAATGCTCGGCGCAAACAAAGCCCGCAATCTTGGGCACATGCACTCTCTTTCTCTGCGCACCTCTATCGCGGCACCTGGTAAATTTTTTTCTCTCTCTCTCCCTCTCTCTCTCTCTCCGGGCCCTATCCTCCCATTTGCTTATCCAACCTTTTAGAGAAGGATCTTCATAGCTTCTAATTAATTGAGCTGCTTTCGAAAATTAGGACCACATACTCGTATTCTCAAGGCATTATAATTTATTGTCACTCAATGCATTAATCTTCCTTGTCTTGGCAAGCGTTACGTTTCACATTATCTTAACAAAAAATTGAAAAGAAAGTCGTGGGGCTTTTGAACTAGGATAGTTTACAAACTATGGAAAATATTCTATCACAAAAAGCTGAGAAGGAAGCATTTGTTTACACACATGCCGGCTCCTCTCCTTTTTTTTCCTTGAAGCTCGGGAGGATCTTTTCAGATTCTAGTTAATTCACCCCCTTTCCAAAATTAGAGAGACAATAAATTTGAGTTAGTTTTTGCAAGTTTTGGAGATGAATTGCTTCATTATTTTAGGACAAATTAAAATCTAAGCACTCAAAAACGGATCTCTCTCTATAATAGGAAAACACAAAGTCCCTGAAGAGTGGAAGTATGTCCAGTAAGCACTTCTAGATGTTGCCTACTCATAAAGTGCTCAATATAAGCTTACAGCTGCCAATCGTACCCAAGCCTATCTTAGCCCTCTATTCACCCTTTTGTAGCTTTGGG